>NC_083104.1:28592024-29792024 GCF_949774975.1 Lagenorhynchus albirostris | reverse complement strand
GAAATCACAATGAGATATTACCTCACACCTGTCAGAATGGCTGCCATCAAAAAGTCTGCAAATAACAAATGTTGGCCAGGATGTGCAGCAATGGGAACCCTACACTGTTGGTGGGATGTAAATTGGTGCAGCCACTGTAGACGAAAGTATGGAGGTTCCTCAAAAAACTAAAAACAGACCCACCCTATGATGCGGCAATTCCACGCCCAGGTATGTATCTGAAGAAAAGGAAAACTAATTAGGAAGTATACATGAACCCCAATGTTCACAGTACAACTATTTATTATAGCCAAGATACAGAATCAACCTAAGTGTTCATCAACATATGAGTGGATAAAGATGTGTAAATGTATACGTGTGTGTGTGTGTGTAAGATTACTCAGTCATAAAAAGAATGAAATTCTGCCATTTGCAAAAACATGGACGTACACAGAGGGCATTATACTTAGTGAAATAAGTCAGAGAAAGACAAATACTGTATGCGATCACTTATATGTGGAATCTAAAAATAAAACAAATGGATGAATATAACAAAACAGAAACAGACTCACAGAAAACAAACCAGTGGTTACCAGTGGGGAAAGAGATGGGGAGAGGGGCAAGATAGGGATAGGGGAGTAAGAGGTACAAAGTATCAATACTATGTATAAAATACATAAGCTACAAGGATATATTATACAGTACAGGGAAATATAGCCATTATTTTATATTAACTTTAAACAGAATATAATCTATAAAAATACTGAATCACTATGTTGTGCACCTGAAACTAATATGCTGTTGTAGATTATCTATACTTCAATAATAAATAATAAAAAAATAAAATCAATTGACTTTAAAAAAAAGAATTATCTGGTTCCAAACGTCAATACGTAGTGTGGAGGTAAAACCCAGCACTGGTACGGAACACAGATCAGTGTGGACTCCTTTGCTAACTATGTCCCTCACTAGACTGGAAGCCCCATGTGGGCAGGAACTATTGTATCCTCAGCGCTTGGCATAGCGCCTCATACCTGTTAGGGACTCTATTAGTTCTTGTGGAGTGAATGAACGATAACAGTGGAAAATGGTGCAGGTCACCATTTTTCTCCACAGCAAGACAAGTACTTCTTCCATATCAGAGTCACAGAAAGTCAGGGGCAAAGAGAACATACAGGCAAACACACTTTTGCTTATTTGAGCACCTAGCATATTAGACACCTTTAATGAATCTGTCCCTTTCTCTGGCGCGCCCATCTTCCCTACAGCAGTAACTGGTACCACATCCAGAACCCATCACTAAGTTGTGTCAAATTGGTCTAGGATCCACTCACTTCTCTCCACTGTTACTGCTACCAGGCAAGTCGAAGCCACCATCATCAACATGCTAACGGGTCACCCTGCTTTGGGTCTTGACCGCTAACTTCCATCCTGTACACAGTAACATCCATTTAAAGGCACCAGTCGGACCCACCACTCCTGTGTTCAAGACCTGCTTAAGTCCTTCCCGGAGCTTACAATGCCTTCTGTGGTCTGGTACCTCTTCACACTCTAAGCAAAGTAGTCATCTTCCTACTTAAGCAATGCACCCAGTTCCTTCTCCCTTCAGAGCCTCTACCAAGGCCTGGAGATCCTTCCTCCAGATCCTTCTGTGGCTGGCACTCCCACATCATTCAGGACGCAGTTTAAAGTCGGCTCATCTCAGAGAAACTTTCTGACTACACAGAATCCAGAATTGCCTTCTCCCTGCCTTTATCAGACAGATCACTTCCTTTTATTGTCTTCAGATTATGAGGCACAAGCTGCGAGTTTATTCTTTATATTCGTCCAGTTATACTTGTGTAGTGGCCATGCCTCCCCCACTAGAATGTCAGCAGGAAATCTGACTGTCTTGCCTTCTGCTGTAACTCAAGCCCAGTGCCTGGCACAATGTAAGGCTATTTGCTGAATGAATAGATTTCTGAAGAATGAATGGATGGATATGTAAATGGTTATGTAAATGGATACATAAACTAAGAGAAAAAAGACATCATCTGGAAGGAAATATGTGTGAACCGTCACTTGCAAAAGAGTTTCCTAGCATTTCCAAACTAAACCCCAAATCTCATCCTTTGTTTAACTGAGAGCAATCCAACGTAAGACCAATCATCAAAATAATAAAGAAAAGTGGTTCATCAATCCCCAAATATAACTCAGAAATAAAATTAACAATTTGTTAGTGTATATCTCTCTCAGTCTCTTCACGCACACTAAATTAAAGTTCATCCTATATTTTTAAATCTCTTACAAGCAAAGAGACAACGAAATAATGAAGGTACAGTGAAATAACTTTAATAATGCTCACTATATAACCACAGTGATGACTTTATAAGTTTCCAAACATGATTCAGCAATGAGCACCAGCATAGAATGAAAAAAATTTAAGTCTGTTTTCGTTTTTTAAATTTTTGTTACTATGAAAAATATCATTAAAATATTTAATATTCACAGGCAGTATCTGGGGCAAGAATGAGAGTGTGTCACCCCTTGCAGAAACCTGGAGCATATACAAGCGTAAGGTTGCTTTTCTAGGACCATGTGATATATTTGAATGTGTATCAGCTATAAGGAAAAAAGCCACCAGTATGTTGGCAATGGTTGGGAGGGTGGGTAGGTGGTGGCATACTGAATCAAGCAGAGTCAGGGTTGAAAAGAACAATGTTGAATTTCCACACACACACATCCTCTCGCTCTGCCTCCTGCCCACCTTTCCAGCTCTAGCTATTTTCACTCCAGCTACACCCCAGAACTTGCAGTGTTCTGAACTTATTAGTGTCTTGGGGTAACCGTATCTTTACTGACACCGTAATTCAGTACAGTAAAATAGAATGTTCTGCACTGTCTTATGTGGTAGCCCCTAATCACATGTGTCCACTGAGCACCGGATATGTGGCCTATGCTTATGCAACACAGGAACTGAATGTTTCATTTTGTTTAATTTTACTTAATTTAAATCTAAATAGCCACAGGTGGCAAGGGGCTACTGTGTTGCACGACACAGGCCTACATGGTTTCCTTTTCTCCCTCCCTTATTGGTCCAGCAAACTCCTACTCATCCTTCAAGACTCAACTCAAATGTCCCTTCCTCCAGAATGCCCTTCCTGTTCCCCCTGTGGCAGGTGCACAGACTTTGAGAATATCCATGTATCACACTCTACTACAATTATTTTATGACATGTTGATTCTCCCACTAGATGAGAATCTCTTGAGGGCAGGGAATCTGTCTGGCTCATCTCTAAATCCTTAGTTGAGTGCTTGGCACATGAGAATTATTTGACAAATATTTGCTGGATGTTCAAGTGAGATAGTGAAACCATCTTTAGATGTGAACAAATATAAGCAGAGCTTCCCAGGAAAGATCTTCCCAAGGAAGGTTTTACTGCCTTCATATAAGAAGTTGCAAACCAGATATGACCTTCAGATTTGGTAGTATTTTGCCATGTGTATTTTTTTTTTAATGGAAACTGTTTTTCAATGTTAAAAACTAAGATTTCCAGCATTTCCAGGAACAATGATTAGATTTGGAAGTTTTAGTCCCACTTTCCTGCTTGGGGACAATGAAACAGAACGGAACATGCGGCTGCATCTTTTGGATAATAAATACAATCTACAGATTCTGTTTTCTTACTCCTAGCCAACTTTAATCACTAATGGTCTCTGTCTTTCTTCTGTGGGCATTTGACTTTTTAACTCCAGACACTGAATGAAGAGCCACAGAGATCAAGTTCAGACCCTGACCTCTCAGTTACAAAAATAAACTACTACTACTAATAAAAGCAACACAGCAACAACACGGCAACAACAATAATGGTTGCTAACATTTAGTGAGCATCACAAGCCGGGTATTCTACCTGGCAATGAATAAGCATTGTCAGATGGAATCTTCCAAACCACCCAGGACCTAGAAAATAGTCTTAGCCTCACTTTATGAATGAGGAGACCAAGATTCCAAGGGGTGACACTGGGACTCAGCAGAAAGTTCTGTCCCCAGGTCTGACGATCACCAGAGTCCTTGCTGCCATTTCTCCATGACAAAGCCGCAACCATCCACGTTTGTCCTGACCTGGATTTAGACCCCGGCCGGGATTCAAAGCGGGAGCCTGGGCAACTGACATAACCCTCTGGGTTTTGCTCTTCCACTAGCCATGAACTTTAGAAATAAGAGCTGACATTTCCTCCAGGGACACATGCGGGCACATGATACGATGCAGGTAAAACGGTAAACTTCTGAGACATTTTTGCAAATGGAAAATGATCTCATCTGAGTAGGTGGATAATGGCTGGCAGAAGGCTGACAGCCCTGGAGTAGGGAAGCAGGAGAGATTTTAACCATTTAAGGAAAACAAAGGCATTGTGGCTTCTGCTGGCAACCAGCCTTGAGCAGCAGGAACCCTCACTAGGGAGAGAATGTCTCAGTGGAACTAACGAAAATGTGACTCCCCAAAGGGCGCTTGTAGCTTTGAGCCAGTTAACTGAAAGGATGCAAATGAATGGAGGGTTTAAGAATCAGTTGTTGTGGGCCCAGCACTCTGCCAGGCCAGGGAACAGCAAGCTTTTTCTGTAAAGATCCAGAAAGTAAATAACTTAGGCTTTGCAGGCCATCTGTAAACAAATGAGCATGGTGGTGTTCCAATAAAACTTTATTTGCAAAGCCAGGCCGAGTGCCCACCTGCCATTGTTTGCCAACCCGTGAGCTAGGCAACAGGAAGGCAGAGCAGAGGCTCAGCCAGAGACAGAGACGTTGCACCTGCTCTTCACCATCATCAAGCACCGTAACAGGGACAATACAAGATGGTGCCTATTGGATTCATCTCTCTGTGTAGCCCCAACCCACTGAGGTAGACAGCTGGACAGTGACAGTGACTTAAGCTACAGGCCCTCCATGGCTCCAGTCCCAGACTAGCCCCAGATTGCTGAGGACAGTGAGTCTCTGCCTTTCTCCCAGTAAATGGTTCCTCCCAGCAACTATGCAGGCTGGAGAGCAGAACAGGTGAGGTGACATGCCTTTCAACCACATGATACATGAGTAGTACCCTGGAAGTTGCCGCACAAGGACGCTTAGATTTATACACTTAGACAAAACTGAATGACTTTCCTCTCCTTGAGTCAAAGAAGTTGACTCCTTCCAGGTGCCACCCTGGCACCCCCTCGCACTAAGCCACCCTCTTGTGCTTGAACTGCTCATTCTTTATGTACCAGGCAAACACAAGGACGAGGGGTGGCTTCTGCCTTAAGCCAGACTGTTTGGAGCCCATGCAATCCTTCCGTCATATGATAATCTTGAGGTCAGTTGTTTTTCTTCCCACTATGTGACCAACATTATTCAAAGAAGCAAAAATTTACTTCCTGTTTTGTCTGCTAACCTAATCCCTCACTGTTCTTATGCTTTTGTTCTCATTTGACTGTTTTCCTTTATACTATTAGGTCTGCTCATTTCTACACTATCTTTTGTACTTTACTATACTAACTTATGTTTTATTGTCATTTTTATTCTTCATTGTTTTACTTTACAAGGGAAATGGTGAAGAATACAAGAGTGGGTACACTGTTAGGAAATGGCCTTGGCCCAGAATCGGAAAGCCAGAGCTTCAGACCTAGTCCGCTCTTGCAGTCTATGGAACCCTGGGCCAATGAGTGAATATCTTCAGTTGCTTTACCTACAAAATAAAGTATGCCAATCCCAGAGAGACTTTTCAAGTGTTAAATATGAAGATTCTTCTTACAGCTCAATAATAAAAAGACATATAAGCTGATTTTAAAAATGGGCACTCGATCTGAATAGACATTTCACCAAAGAAGTTATACAAGTGGCCAATAAGCGTGTGCAAAGATACTCAACATCATCAGCCATCCAGGATGGCTAATCCAGTCAAACCACAATGAGATACCGCTTCACACCACTAGGACGACTATAATCAAAAAGTTAGAAAATAACAAGTGCTGATGAGGATGCAGAGAAATTGGAACCTTCATACACTACTGGTAGGAACGTAAAATGGTATAGATGCTTTGGAAAATAGTCTGACAGTACTTTGAAAACATAGAGTTAGCATATGACCCAGCAATTCCACTCCTAGGTGTATACCCAAGAGAAATTAAAACATATGTCCACACAAACACTTGTATATGAATAGCAGTATTTATAGCAGCATTATTCATAAGCAGTATTTACAAACAACGTTATTCATAAAGAAGTAAAAACAATACAAGTGGCCACCAACCGATGAATGTATAAACAAAAGGTGGTACAGTCATACAACGGTATATTACTTGGCAATAAAAAGAAATGAAGTACTGATTCGCGCTACATGATATATGAACCTTGAAAATGTGTGATTTGGAGTTGCAGCAACATCTCCCACCCCAACCTTCACAAACAGATTAGGGAAGAAAACTATAACGTGACATTTCTCTCTAATTTCACCCCAAATCAAGAGAGAAGTAGCCTGAAAACATGATTTGGGAGACTTGGGAAAGCCCCAGAAAACCCCTGGAGAGTAGAATCCCAGGACTTCTGCCCAGCCAAGAGTAGGAAGCACTATGAGAGGTGCTTGGCAGGAAAGATTGATAGAACTTGGTGGACAAGGTCTATCAATTCAAGGATGAAATTCAAGAATGAGCTGGAGGCGCATCAAGTTTTCTGACCTGGATTGTTCAGAACGGGGGTGCCAAGAGTAAGGATGGGCAGAAGAGGGGCCATTTAATGGAAAAAGGGGATGCATTCTATTTTCAGATGTTTGAAGTTTGAGCAACTTACCGCTTGAATTTAAATGTCTGAATTAAACTAACCCAGAACCTCCCAAGTAGTAAGCCTTTTAGCAGTGAGGTGACTGTATGTAAAATGTTAATTGAATATGAAAAACTGATGGCACATGTAAATTCAGATTTTTTTTTAAATCACTTTTTTCCCCCAACCACTCTGAAATCAACCAGCTCCATAACTCTTTAAAATTTTCAAATTTCAAAATTACATATTGTAGAGCCACAGTCTGAGTCATCTTGCACTTAAAAAATAACCATGACAAGTATATCAGAGAATTAAAAGAACTGAATGTGTAACTTCACCGATAGAAAGGGCAAAAATCCAATTCTTACAACTTATTTAAAGACTATTTAACTCTTCAAGAAGATTTATGATAGGTAACTTTCAAGACAATTGTTTTCTATATCTAGATGATATTATATGATCCACAGCCATCAGAAATCAAGTCAATTCACAGCTAAACTTAAAAGTGCAAATACCAATGCTTTGTGGAAGTGTATGACCAGTTTTCTGGAAGCTACTGAGTGACTCTGGAACTGAACTTTTAATTAAAGGGAAGGTGGGAGATTCAACCATCAGATGGGTTCAACTATGGGCTCCCTAATGAAACTCACTGCCCCAAGTGTAGGGAATATTTCCTTTTCAAAAGACCCCATTCTCTCTTTGCATATTCTGTGTCTTTGCAGACACTGTGTCTCTGACACTTGCTCTAAGAGAATAACTAAATAGTCGAATGCTCTCAGATGGAGAGAAGTGGGTCTTGAGTGGACACAGTGAGCCTCAAGGATGTGAACACAATCCCGTGACTGTGTCTCTGTGTGTGTGTATATATACACATGTGTATATGTGTCTGTGTGTACACAACTTGCACAAAATTGGTTTTACTAATTTCCTAGACTTTGAGAACTAATTTCCTAGATTCTTCTCTCTACCTCAAGTTGGGTATTATTAACCTGGGACTTAAAAAGAAATCTCAATAATCCCAATATTAAATGCAAATCTTTAAGGTATTTATGTAAGTATTGAAATTTTTTTCTTAGCTAAGAACCTCCCAGGTTTCAGCAGCATTCTCAAAGGGGTCTCTTACCCAACTGGATCAAGAACCACAGCATGTGGGACCCCTAAAAATTAAAGACATTGAAAGTGTATTTAGTGAATCTGCATTAGATGGAGAGCCAGTGCTTTTTCGGATTGGTTCCTGGAAGTCCCAGTCACTCAGTGGTGGGGTCACAGCTATGTCTCCATTGCCTAAATGGTTTCCCCTCCCTATTATTCTCATATCCAACTAATTATTCTCCTATTATTTCTAACCACAAAATAAAATTCCAAGAGTTTTAGAATCAGACTTAGTCTCTCCTTTCGAAAAAGACTATTGTTGTCACTTTGAAAACTGTAAATAGCATTCAAGATGACATTCAGTTTTAAGTTTGTGCCAACATTTAGTGGAAATGTCTAAGTTTTGAAATAGTAGGGAGCTCACATTCCATCTGGTGTGTTTTCATTTCGTCTCCCCTTCTCAGTGAACTTTAAAAGTCAACTGCAGTATCAATATCCTTTCTGCTATGCTAATGTGACCTCCAGGTAGAAATCAAAGGGAAGGAGTCCTCAGGGCAAGTGGTTCTTTCTCAGTTGAACTTGTTAGTGTCATGGAATCACAAAGTATCAGAGCTGAAATTATGCTTAGCGGTGACCTAGATGAGATGAATGCCTCTCAGTTTGAGGATAGGAAAACTGAGCCCCAGACAAAGGGAACTGACCAGGGTCTCATGAGCCATGGAGCCAGGACATGAGCCTCTACAGGAAGGAAGGAAGGTGGTCATTTCCTTCCCTGAACTTGGCTGGCTCTCTATCACAGCACACTGCCCGGGGTACTTAGGGGTTCCTACTCTCTCCATAGTTACTGTTGCTCATTTCTTATCCATATGAGGCAAGTTAATATTTCAAAGTGATCACTGATGTGTCTTTTCCCTCTTGACCCTCTCCTGGCTGAGTGGAAGTGTCTCTACTGGGTAGCAGGAGTCTCCTGCCCTCACCAACTTGTCTTCTAAGTGCTGAGGGCACTGCCCCAGTGTGAGAGAGAAATAATTCAGGCAGGAATAAGGAGGCAGAATAGCTCTACCTGCCCATCCCCAGACTTGAAAAAAAGAGTTTCAGACGGGAGAAGGAACAGAGTTAAGAGAGAGAAAGCCAGAAAGACAGAGAGCGAGCACACTAGGGCAATGCAATCCAGCCCCTTTTCTCCCCCCAAAGCCCAGGCTGAATCCTGAGGTTTGCTGATACGTTAGTTTTATATTTGCTGCTGTAACACATTTCCACAAACTTGGTGGCTTAAAACAACACAAATGTATTATCTAATAGTTCTGGAGGCCAGAAGTCTGAAACGAGTCTCAACCAGCTAAAATTCAGGTGTCAGCAGGTCTGTGTTCCTTTCTGGAGACTCCAGCGGAAAATCTGTTTTCTTGCCTTTTTCAGCTTCTAGAGGCTGCCCGCATTCCTTGGTTCATGGCCCACTTCTATCTTCAAGGCCAACAATAGCCAGTAGATTCTTTCTAATGCTGTATCACTCTTGATACCAACTTTTTTCCTTCCCTCTTCCACATTTAAGCACCCTGTGATTATACTAGGCCCACTGGATAATCTGGGAAGATCTTCCTATCTTCAAGTCAGCTGATGAGGGCCTATTTTTAAGGTATCCTTTCCCCTGCCTCGCGGAGCAGGAAGTCAGGGAAAATGTTATCCTGAAGAATATTTTTTCCTAAGAAGTCAGAGAGTGGAAGCCCCAAAAAGGCCATTTCTCTGGGTATTTCAAACTAACTCATAGGTCAAACGTGACTATCTCCCACGAGGTCCTTTCCAAAACTAAAGTCAACGTCTTTCTGTTCACCACTTGTCTCTGCCAATGAGTAAAAAGGAACATAAAACATCTGCTTTTAAAAAAATGACTCCATGTTTTCTTTACATTACAGAATTATTGTCCATTCATTATATAAAGTTTGGGAAATGCCAAAGAGTATGAAGACAGAAACATGAGTGATCTACGATTCCATTATCCAGCCACAATCCCTTTTAATTACTAGGTACACATGCTTCCGTCCTGTTCTTGGTTTATATGCCACTCTTTTCCTCAATATTATATTCCAATCTTTTATGTCATTAAAAATATTTTAAAAATATATTCCAATCTTTTATGTCATTAAAAATATTTAATTTTATGTCATTAAAAATATATATTTCATATATATGCATATATACCATTAAAATATACTCTTCTATTATTTGTCATATAAATTATTTCCCAGGTAAAGACTTTTCTAATTAAATAGATAAGTTACTCAAGTTTTATAGGCCCATGCTCTAAGATAATACAGACAACGACTATGATACAGACAACAACATTTTGAGCCCAGAAGGGGAGAAAATAGAAATAGCTATTAGTCTCTTGGTAGGGTGTTGACACATTTCCAAAATATGAAGGTGCATGTGTACTGTTCCATCTTGGATTGGCCTATCTTAAAGAGCTGATGGGACCCTCACAGGCCATTTAGAAAACTAATTTCAAGTAGACTCCAGAGATGGGTACAAGGTCTAGAGCCAGCCTTTGTGATTTGACTCTAGAGTTACCAGCAAAGTCTCACTATACCTCTAGACTAAGGCCTGATACTTCAGCTTTAAAATCCCACTCTATTCCCATCAGGCTTTGCTAGTTTGAAAAATACTTTGTCATCTCAGGAAATGTAGCAATGTGAACTACTGTTCTTAGAATGAAGGTACAGGCTCTTCTTGTGCTTTGTTTTTCCTCAGTTCTAGTGAGCAATGATTGACATACAACATTGTAGAGAGGAGGTCTAGACAGGAAGGAAGGCAGGACCCAAAATAAGGAGGGGGTGTGCAACTGATAAAGGAAAGCCATGGAGCTGAAGAATGGGAAAGCGGGGCTCTGAATTCAGAGCGTTGGGGCTTCAGCAGAACGAATATCTCTTGAGAACCTACTCCATTAGACAGTGGGATTTATTGCGTGTGAGGAGGTAGGAAGGACAAAGGTAAACACCTCTGGGAGTTCACAGAGGCAGCAGAGTGAAAGAGAACTCAGACTCTGGAAACAGAAAGCCGGAATATGAATCCCAGGTCTGTTTCTTACTCTTTCCGTGACCTCAGAAAAGTTACTAGGTCTTCACGCGCCTCAGTTTGCTTAGTATCTGTTGGAGGTAAACATAACTCCCTGCTCCCTCTTGTATTTCACTGGATGCATTAATTCAGCAGCATGTAATGTCATAATCACACCACATTCTTCCTCTCCACTGGATGGCATAACCAACTGATGACATCTAACCTCTTTTAAAAAGTACCAATAGATGAAACCCCTTCAAGCTCCCCATGCTCTTGATTTTGAGATGAGTTCTGAAAGGAGAAACTGTTCTAGCGCCCCAAGGAAGGGAGGTAAATGGCAGACACACCATGTGGATGGAAAATGGTTTAAGAAGACAAGTCAGATTGCTTATTTCATGTCATTTCAGGTTGCTAAAAAACATTCAGCCTCCGTTCGTTTTCACATCAACCTGCTAGGGAACTGTGGACCGAAACCACCCACCTTGACCACGCCCGCTTGCCTGAGTTGTCTCACAACAGGAGGTCCCGATAAGGAACATGGTGCTGCCTCCGGAAAGGAGAATGCGGGAGGAGGCCGAAAGAGGTCATCTAGGAGATGACCAATCTCCTAGAGTCTTTCGCATTGGAATCCATCTTGGCTGAGAGAGGCGTGCACCACCAGGAAGGACCCTGAGTCAGACTATGGTCCAAGCAAGATGATTGGCCAGACACACCCGGAAACTAACCCCATTCCCATAAAACCTGAGACTGTGAGCCATGTAGCAGAACAGTTCTCCTGGGTTCCCTTACCCTGCTGCTCTCCATCCGACAGCCCCTTACCAATAAAGTCCCTTGCTCTGTCAGCACATGTGTCTCCTCAGACAATTCATTTCCGAATGTTAGAGAAGAGCCCACTCTCGGGCGCTAGAAGGGGTCCCCCTTCCTGCAACAAACTGACATGGCCAAGATTATTGGAGAAGCCAACTGGAAGGTCATATATGGATTTGACCCAAATGTGCAAATTCCTCTTCAATAACTGAAGAGTTTTCTAAGAACAAAAATTCTTTCAAAGGAAAAAGAATGTGCTGGAACAAGGCTTCACTGCAGTGCAAAGGGTATATTCTATGAGTTCCTTAGTTACTGCTAATGTAAGAAGGATTTCCAACAGGTACTGGTGCAGCTGGGTAGAAGATATTTATGGTCCATTGAGAGTTGTAAGCAAGGACTATTTCTTTTTGAGGGGGGGAGAAAAAAAAAGACAGCAATTTCCTTTTAAATATTTCAGTGTGCTATCATGACATGAATACACTACAAGACATGCAAAAGTATTTAAATGGTTCCAGTGCACAAAACCAGCTCAGAAAGGATGACCTTGGGAGTTGTAGAAGCTTGGCTAGAGTGTGTTGATGACTTCCTTGTATTAAAAAAAACAAAAAATACACACACACAAAACTATAAAAAGGAGTTATAATAAAGTACCCAGCTGGGGGCTGAGGGGTTAGATCCTAAAAGCAGAGAAAACATCTAACTCTGGAAGATGCCAATTTCCTACATTTTAAGTCTTACATACTTGATTAGCAGTCGTGTGTCCAGGGTTAGTGGAAATCTAGGATGTGAGGGGGGTGTGTGTGTGCGTGTGCGTGTGTGTGTGTGTGTGTGTGTGTGTAGTGTGTGTGTAAATGTCTCTAAGGTTGAACAGAGCTCTGGAAACTGTTCAAAGTTTAGCACTGGAAGGCAGAGTCTCTAAGAAAATCACTTATCTCATTATCCTTGAGTTTTCCATAAAAGGGAAGATAATATTTTCCTCAGACCAAAGGCTTTGTAGTCAAACAGACTTTAGTATAAACAAGCTTTGCCACAAGCTGCTTAAAAGGTTAGGCAAACACTTACCCTCTGTGAGGTTCAGCTTCAAGATAATGGTCTTAATGATACTTATCCAGTAAGGTTTATGAAGAATAAAGTAATGTATGCACAGCACCCAGCATAGAGTCCAGCCCATTGTGGACTCTCATTAAATAACAGTAATGAGTTTATTCTATTTTTCATCAGTCCTCTCCCTAGGAACAAAGATTAAGAACTAGAATTGTTTATTATTGTTAATCTGTTGTCTGTTACTGTCAGCCTAATGCTATTAGATTCTTTTCTCCCCATTTAAATATGGAAAACATGAAAGACACTGAGATTTCAATAGCAAATTCAACATGGAAGAACTTGTAATAAATTACTGTATTGACCCAATGCATAGAATTTAGAGCTATACAGGGATAGGAGCCTTTTCTAGATTTCTTTTTTATTAGAAAGAAAATCAGGCATCTCTCAACTTGCTCCTCTAAATCAGGAGGTCATAAAAATCTCTAAAAAGAACTGCTTGCCATGAAGCTAAAGCAACTTGAAAGACTTAGAATAAGATTCTAAGTCAGAATTTCTTCTTCCGGAAGAGATTTCCTCATTGTGTTTGAATGTCTGGATAGTGTGGGTTGCATACTCGGGGCAGCTCAGAAGTTTAATGTGCTCACAAATTATTGAGCTGCTATGTCTGTGAAGGCTTCTCACTCACAGGCATGCATGGTAACAGTCACAAGCGATGACACTGAACCCGTATGATCTCCCCTTAATGTGTTCTTTGGATTTGGAAAATCTCCTGAGTCTCCAGAGAAGGTGGTCTCTGGCCAGTCAGACTCCTCACCCACTCCCACCAACTCCTCAGAACGCTTCTGACACACCCTCGGGATGATGATGATGATAACGTTAATAATTACACAAATGATAAAAGCTAGTACTTACTGAGCATTAACTGTCCACCTAGAATTGTTTTAGTAATAACACTTAATTATCACAGCGGCCCCATCACAATCCGCATCTTACAGATGAGGGAACTGAGATACAGAAAAAGTTCGGCAACTTGTACAAAAACACAGAGCTGAGAACGAACACCAAGTCTGGCGTCAGAGCCCCAGACTCAACCCCTAGACGATACTGAGTCAAAAGGACGTTTAATGTGTTTCTTTTCAAAAGTGGAACAAGAAAGTTCAGCCACCCGAGTAATGCGTGATTGGGCCACCCATAGAAAAGTTATAATCTTCAGAAACAGTGATTGACATGGTGGCTTATCTGTCCTCCAAAATTCATGGATTATTTTAGGAGCATCCCTGGTGAAATTAGTAGCAAAAAGATTTTTTTAAAAAGGTAAACTCTGTGTAGAGGGATCTATCTGGTCATCTTTGAGGTCATTTCATCTTTAAGACTTCAACAAAGTCTTGACCAGGGATGACGGAACCTGACCTAATTGTTTAATGACATAATTCCTATGTTATGATTTTCAGGACCTGGAAAAATAAATTATTGTCCTTTGGATTTGGAGGGCCAGGGGGAAAAAATTGAGAGGTTTTACATCGAATTACACTTTATGAAAACTAATGAAGCTAACTGGATTGAATAAATTCTAGAACCGCACCACCCAATCTGGTAGACACTAACCACATGTAGCTAGTCTGAGTTGAGATTTGCCGGAAAAGTAAAATACACATGGGATTTCAAGAACTTATACAAAAAGAGGATATAAATATCTCACTAATAATGGCTTATATTAGTTACATGTTGAAATGATAATATTTGGGTTATACTAAGTTAAAAATTATATCATTAAAGTTAATTTCACCTATTTCTTTTCACTCGTTTTAACGTGGCTACTAAAACATTTTTAATTATGTATGTAACTCACATTCTACGTCTATTGGGCAGTGCTGCTTTAGAACACAACGTGCAAAGTACGGACGGGGGACGTTGATCATAGATAGATGTAACCTGATGGTGACAAAAGAACACCCACATTGTGGGCGCCCAAGCTGGGACTCCAAGCGCCAGGCTCTGTTTCCAGGGCTCTATGTACCTTCTGTGAAGCAGGCAACTCAGAGGCCTATTGTTCATCTCTGCTGGAATACGACACATGATAGTTTCAAAGAATGAGCCCTGCTCCAAGCTAAGGGGTAACAGGATATATTTATAAAGGTTATTTGAAATAAGTTTATCTTTCTTTGTCTAATGAATGACAGATGATAATTGAAAAGCAAAAGCATTTTCAAATGCTTTGGGGCTTTAAAATTGTATTAATTTTTATCTTCACTTCCCCCCTAATTCTTGCTTATTTAGCTTTTCTTCTTTAAGAGAGAGATCAAGTCAAATGTTTGGGGGCTTTTCTCTTTGAGGCTATTAAAATTTATTGATATAAATGTGTCAATGCTTAATCCATATCTTTTTTATTCTTGCTGTATTTATCCATTTCCGCTCATAACATATTCCTCCTGTAAATTTTTTTCTATCCCTATTCCCCACACTCTCAATTCTCTAAGTAAAATTGATTTGGAAACATTTGTTATACAAAATCTTGATAGTTTGCTTTAGTGGGTCATAGGCTAAACAGTTATCAAAACATTTTGGACACTCTTCTTAAGTGACTCTTCATTGATAGCTATGCCAAGAACCGTGATTATAAACCTAACCAAGACTTTAAAAAATACACAAATGGCACAGTCTTCAAGTCTTGATATTAACTGAGGTTTGACACAATTAATAGTGTCTGAGAACAGAATTGTGTGAAACAGGCAGAAAGACAGAAAGATACCCCAGCAACAAGGATTCCTTGGAGCAGGTATTGTCCACCTTTACTAGCAAGCATCTTACGGATTTCTGCTGGAAAATGTCTGTTTGGTGAGACAATTCACTGATGAAGGCACACAACAATGCCTTATTTAGAAAATAATGAGGGTGGACCACACAGAACAGTTTGATGGAGTGGTTTTACTTGGTACCATGGATAGACTGATATGCAGTTAATTTTTTCTTGCTTATTTCCCACTAATATGTAGTTGAGCATATTCAGATGAGAGAGAAGAGCAGCTGTGGGAAAACACCCAGGAGTCAGACAATGTTTATAATTACTTCACCCAGGGTGTCAGATCTCTGGAAGCTGACTCCAGGAAAAACCATAGAGGTGGCATCCTTTGCCTTGAGGCCCATTCTGTAGATACCTGTCCTCTCATCAGCAGCTACTCTTCTGCCTTCTTTCATTCTTTATTTCCTCTTAAGTGTCCATTGACTTCATGATATTCTCTGGAGGCCCCCAGCCCACCATCACCACCATAATAGCTTTCCATGCTCCTCAACATTCCACATGTGTAGATGCCATCAAATATGACTAATCTGAATTACATCCTCCCTGAATTCTTATCTCTACTAGGAAAAATGGGTGGGAATAACTTTTAACCAGATAAATGCTACCCTGCTAATTTTGTTTCCCTTTTCCAAAGTACATAGAGATTTAACTGAGTAATAATCTGACATAAGTAAGGGAAAATCAGATGTCTACCAAGTTCTTTTATCATTAAAATAGGTATCAAAAGAGCACCTGGAGACCCACTCAGAGAGAATTTGAGGTCACAGATCATTAAATTATCACACTATATATTTATTTGCTGGTTATATCACATCCAGCTTCTTTGAGTTAAAAGTTCTCACGGGGCTTCCCTGGTGGCGCAGTGGTTGACAGTCCGCCTGCCGATGCAGGGGACACGGGTTCGTGCCCCGGTCCGGGAGGATCCCACATGCCGCGGAGCGGCTGCGCCCGTGGGCCATGGCCGCTGAGCCTACGCGTCCGGAGCCTGTGCTCCGCAACGGGAGAGTCCACAACAGTGAGAGGCCCACATACCACACACAGAAAAAAAAGTTCTCACGAGCTGAAGAAGAACCAAAGGCGTCCTTAACAAGAGATAACAAAGTTTACAATCCGAAATTCTCAAACACTGTAAAACGCATCCCTCAGTCTGAGGACATCATTGAAATAAAGCTAATTAACTGTCTCAGTGAAACATTCCTTCCCTTTTGGAGAGTCAACTGGGGACCCATGGACTTTGAGCCCATTGTCAAATGGTGTGTGAAAGAGATCCAAGTTCAACAATAAATATTATCAGCAATATAATCGTTTTCTCCAGCCCTCAGGGCCAAATGACCTGCATTTTAGAGAACTGATTTTGTCCAAGCATTGTATTTAGCCAAGCAACTGTTTCCCATGATATGCTTGAACCCACAGTTGCTCTGTCTATGAAATTCATGGTTGAGTTTTTCCAATTGCTGATTGCTAGTCCCACTGACCTGAATAATAGTCAATTTCTTCATCCGTAATGGGTTTTATATACAGTGAACAGTCACAACCATTCAATGTCACCCGTAAACATTCAATGAATTGTCCAATACAGTTATGAGAGTTGCTTACTTGGGACACAGCTAGGGCAAGCCTTACCGTGTTAATGAGATGATATACCACGACATTAGGCAAGGGGTGTTTCCATCCCCCGCATTAGCTGTACATGCTCTCTTATCTAAGGACCCACTTATGTTATTATCATAATCTTCATCAATTTGTCAAGGGTCCACTGAGTTCAGACACGGCCTCATGTAATTCATGGAAATTTAAATAACATAGATATAGAAAGGGTTTAGGAGCACCATATAAATGAGATCTGCATGGAGAACCATAAAGAAAGGGCTTTACAAGAGATTCTGTCTTGGAAAGGATGGAGTTTGAACTTGGTTTTGAGGGAGAGAAGAGAGACTAATCCTCTGAAATGAGGAAGATAAATTATCCAACAAAATGCATAAAGACACATTCAGGACAGAGAGCTGGAGGAAGAGCAGATGAAGGTGAACTCAGAAGTGATAATCAAAGTTGGAAAGAAAGGAAGGGAAACTCTTGTGCCTGTTTTCAGCAAATCCCACATCTGTATTTGTTACAGACACGCAAGTTTGGGTTTCAGGGGAGGCAAGTTCCTTATCAGCTTTGACATATGCCTACCAGACTTGCTTAGCAGTCAGACAACGTTTATACTTACTTCACCAAGCCCTTCTGATGTGCCACAATTTGCAGCCATCTGTACACTGATTTCTGACCAACAGACTTCATTCTATCAATGCTCCATTAAAATAACCTCAGATGGCTGATATCACCATGTAAGAATCTCACCCAGTGTAGCTATGAGTTAATAAATTGACCTTCTGAAAAGCAAGATGTTGTCTCCTTTTAAAATACGTAAGGACTAGTAGGGAATTTCAAGTTCCTCTATTTCAACACCCTGTTCTTTCAGGTATCCATTCACTGAACAACTATTTATTTACCTGTTCTATACCAGATTAGGTCCCTGTTCTCATGGCTTTACAGTGTAGTTGGGGATGCAGGCACTGAATAATACAGTAAGAAGTTATTTCAAGTGTGGTAAATGTTATGAAGGAAATAAACATGGAAATACGATAGCCTTCTCCTGGAGGGGGATAGGGGATTAGCTGTCTTAGATGGGGTGGGGGGGATCAGTAAAAAGGACTCTTTGAGGAGGTAATATTTGGACTGAGATTTGGAAGAAGATATGAAGGGGAAGAGAAGATGGAAGAAGGTACAGTCAAAGAAAACAACATGTGCAAAGTCCCTGCGGTGGGAACGAGAATTTGACAAAAGCAAGTGGTGAGAAGGAATGAGGCTGAGAGGAGCTGGGAAGGTGGGCGGACCCACTACTGCGGTCAAAGAAGTCACCCAGGACCACAGCATTGTAAATGAGGAAGTAAGGAGGTGAAATGGATGTTACAGATGAGTGGCATACAGACTGGACGGAGGATACTGGGGACTAGTAATATTTGAGTGGTAGAGAGAAGAGGAGTAACCTATGAAACGCCTTCAAAGGCCAGGCTGGTATCATAAACAAGTGAGGCAAGCCGGGTAAGAGACAGGGAGTGGTAGTGACCTCGAGAATGAGTGACATGCCTAATAGCATCCAGACTCATTAAAAAAATATGTTGCAGGCAAAATAAAGCACGCCATTAAAAAATTCTTCACAAGCAAAATAAAACACATATGAGGAGGCAAACAAAGCCCACGGAACATCAATAGGCAACGCCGAGCTGGGGGGAAAGCAGGAAAGAGGCTGGGAATGAGAAAACTCATTAGAGTGATCTCATGTAAGTCAAGGAAGCGTTATATCTTATATTTCCATGAACTGAACAGGAAAGGATATATTTTATTAGGCAGTAACCCGATTGCTGTAACACTAACAACAACAACAAAAACCCGACACTATTTGTTACAGAACTTTCGTAACCTAAAAACGGAGGTAACCATCAAATGGTCAGATATGTAAAGACAGGAATCACAGAGCCATGTGGCCCATCCAAGAACTGGATGGACAAGTCCTCCTGAAGAATCGCGGTCATTCACTCTGTGCTTGCACGGGTCCAGGGATGGGAAGCCCCCTCCCTCACGAGGCACTCTAAGTATTCAGAAGTTTCTATAAATTTGACCTGTGGTTATGTGGAACTGACACCTGACTCCTTGATGCCTAACGGTTCCAGATCTGCTCTCTGGAGCCATATAGAACAGCTTTAATACCTTTTCTACCTGCCAGCCCTTCAGATACTTAGAAAGAGTGACCCGGTCATAGCCTTCCCTCTACAAGCCTTCCCTTCTTCCGACAACACATCTTCACCTTCAACGACTCCCCAAGGTAACAGCTTCCAGGCTCTGTCATCCTAATCACCTTTCTGTGAACCTTCTCCGATTTGTCACCATCCCTCTTAAAAGAGTGCCCAGGGAGAATACAGCATTCCTAGCCAATTTATCATCTAGAGCTTCTCCAGGCATCATTTTCTATTTCTGCAGCAGTAGGAATACAATTCCATTCTACGGAGTTCAGTCTCCTGCTGTCCCTGCTCCCACTGCCCACCCTCCCAGGCAGTATGTTTGTTGTATTTCATGGAGAGATGTATAATCGGGGGTGAGTACTCCCATCAGTATAAAGAATGCTGCCCCTCATTACTCCATCATTTCTGATTAAGGTCACTCAGTCTAATGTCCATTACATCTTGTACCAATAACGCCTGTGCAATGCCTCATGTTTCTCGTGCTGCTTCCTAGGCGTTATCTTATTATGCGCTCAAACTGGAGACGTATTTTTGCACAAAGAGTAAGATGAATCTCAGAGTGAGCAGTTTCAGACAGAGGGAAAATTGGAAATCTGACCCTTGAAAAGAGCGCTGGATGGGGGCATCCAACGACCTGGCTTCAAATCCAGGTTTTCCATTTACTCACCGTTGCTGGTTTCTTAAAAACAAAACTAGTAACGGTAATAAGAACAGAAGCGGTTAATTATTAATAAATGCTGGTACATACTTTACCAGCACGTACCACACTGGTACATACTTTAATAAATAAAGTATGTACCCATCCCTGTGATAAGCTTTTCATGTACAGTATGTCATACATTACATGCAACCACCTTTTGAAGTGTATGTATTATATATTATCTACATTTTAAAGAAAAGGGGATTAAAACACAGGGTTTACATGACTTTTCCAACATCACGCAATCCCAGTAGGCGGCACTGGGATATGAACCTAACTCTGCCTGTCTCTGAAGTTCAACATCTTCAAGTCTCGTACCACAATCTCCCTTAGTGGGGACTTACGACTCAGCAATTAATGGGGAAAAAGAAAACTCTTCTAGCAATTACTTCTCCTGAGAAGCTTCTCCTAATGGGTAGGAGACAGGGACATGTGTTGCTTCACCTGAGACACTGGGAGAGTGTACACGAGAGAGCAAAAGAGTGTGGAGGAGAGAAAGGCCACACACCAACCTCAGCCTTGGACATCATGTCTCAAACTGGGCTGAAATGTAGCCCTGCAGCTTCTGTCACAAGCACATTTGGAATATAAACAAGATTTCAAGGGGACAGTTCAGCCTAAGAAAACAGTGTTTTCACCTCTCCAACCAAGCACTCCAGAGCCCCACTGCTATCAGATCAGCTCTTACACGTGGGGAACACAGGTGCCCTCTCCTTGCTGAAATAAATATTTAAACTAAAATTTTCTTCTGGTATGTTACACCAGCATATCCATGATAGGGTCTGCGCTCCGCACAGCACAGACAGACATCTGAAGGTTCTCATGTAGATGAGGTCCTAGCAGCAGATCACCTGCTTCTTGCTGCTCATCTTTATAGTGGTTTCACACTTATATCTTTGAATGGAAGTAATAAGTTAACTGCTAAATGCTTATGACACAGGGGTTACACTCATCTTTCAAACCAACCTAGTTTCTGCTGACCATAACTCAAAGTTCCACTCTGAATAAATGCTGTTAGGAGAGGCAAGCCGAGTTCCAAAGCGGTTTTAAAATTAAATGTAGTATTCAACTAAAAAAAGAAAAAAACATATATCAATCTGCTTGATTTCCACTGGTGGCACTCCAGATTATCTCCTACAGAACCTCTGGGCTGTATCTCCAAGAAAATGTTTAGTGCCTTGGTAAATGACAGGACAGAAATCACAAAGACACTTGGTTTCTGCCACATTACATTTGAAAAAGAAAATCATTATAATTCATTTGTCTTCAGTTTCTGCAATGGCCATTCTTGGCTCCTTGGCCTCCACTGCCACTTCCCAAGTCTTATTGGGTAGAATCCCATTTAAGACCATATACGCAGGGTTCCTGGTTCATTAGGTTGATTTCCTCACACTTCCAGCCCCGATAATCAAACAATAAGATCAGAGAGAGCAGACCTACCTCATCGTAGATGCTGTCATTCCTGCGAAAGTCTCCAGCCTTCCTTGGGAGAACGTGGATGTGAACATGCTGAAAAAGTACAAGGAAGAAAGAATAAAATGTGATTATCTCCCCATATATTTCTAGACTCGAAAATGACGCTCCCATGAAGTCCAGTTACTCCATATTGGCTCCTGCTGGATTATTTTTCAGAGGAAGATGATGGTCACCTTCAGTAACCATATCTGAAATCTGCAGAGAATGGAGGCTCAAAACAAGAGAGGGGGCTTCCCTGGTGGCACAGTGGTTGGGGGTCCGCCTGCCGATGCAGGGGACTCGGGTTCGTGCCCCGGTCCGGGAAGATCCCACGTGCCGCGGAGCGGCTGGGCCCGTGAGCCATGGCCGCTGAGCCTGCGCGTCCAGAGCCCGTGCTCCGCAACGGGAGAGGCCACAACAGTGAGAGGCCCGCGTACCGCAAAAAAAAACAACAACAAGAGAGGAAAGTGTGGTGGCATATATGAGAGTGTGAGTGCCAGTGTTTTAGGGGCTCTGTGGAATTACCCATAGTTGTCAGTCTTGGTTGTATTTAGCCAGTGCTTTGAAATGACAGCATGTCTTAAAAGGTTACCATAGGAACTCGGAAACTGACAAGAAAGAAGGATTGGCTAACAGAGAAAGGCGTAAGTAAAGAAGCAGAGGAGCGAAAGTAGAAAGGAGTATGGAGCAAGTTACAGAACAGGGGCTTCAAATAATAATCATATAATAGTAACATCGATAGTTCTCACTTATTAAGTGTTGAGTTACTATGATAAGAAAGCTTTTATCTCGTTTAATGGTCTGAATAATCCCCTGAGGCAAGTTCTACTATGATCTCCATTTTACAGATGAGGAAATCTACGCTCAGAGAGGTCAAAGCCCCAGAGGAAGTGGTAGAGTCAGCACAGGAAGCCAGCCCATCTGGCTCTTACCGCCACATTCTCTGTCAGCACGTAACGCTGATTCTGTGAAGCTAATCTTTTAAACAGTCCGTTTCTCTAGTCTACTAAAGCGCCCAGGTAATATACATAGCAATGCTATTATGCAGAGATCATGAGTCAAGGCGCACAGCATATCTAATTCAATACCCTTCAAGGCGAAACTGCCATTTAGAAGTTTTATTTCCAAGGAGCCTCTATTGTACCTCAGCCGAAGTTAAACCTCGCTCCTGCCCTTGAGCTATGTTCACAAACCAGGGGGAGGAATGTGAAAAGGAAAAGCCTAAATGTGGACAGGCAGACAGAGAATCAAACCTAGTCTCCGATCACACCCACCCCTTCTTGATTACAGTGATCAGGCTGCAAGTCTCCAAGCCTCCAAAGGGCCTCGGGAGAATGTGAGATAAGTGTCCCCGTGGCTTTGCTGCGTGAGGAGGGGAAAATGATATGCTATTAAGGCAGAGGCAGGGAACAAGGCGTTCCAAGGTGAATAAAGCAGAGAGGAGCTTCACAGCAGCCCCTGAGCACATGGTCCCCAAAGAGTAACGTGTTTTTCCCAGAATATTCTCCAGTTAATGATGAAGCCAGTCATGGATTCCTCAGCAACTGGGACGAGTGCATGCCTAAGTCACAGACTATGTGAGCAGCGGGAGACAAGGAGAAAAAACAAACAGGGAAAGATACATCCCAAACTACCCATGGAAACAAATTCTTAGAAGGAAGCAGTGCGGGGTAAGCCCAGGCTGAAAGTGATTGATGCACGTGGGCTAGTTGACTTAATAGCAAGACGGCAAAACTGCCACAGTACATGGAAATAGCCCACCCTTAAAAGAAGGCGTACTCAATCTTTACTTCCCAAACCTGCAGCTACCCTTTCCCCCTCTTTCTTCCCTCTTTTCCTCCTTCTTTCTTCCCTTCCTCCCTCCCTCCTTTCCTTCCTTTCTTCCTTATATCTATCCATCCATCCATCCGTCCACCCACCCACCATCTCCCTTGGACCTTTCAATACTCAGGTATTCCAGACCAGTGTTCTCCAGCCAAACTGCCTAATGCAAATCCTGGGCCTACCACTTACTAGCTCTTTGCTCTTGCCTCGTAAGGCCTATATCTCAGTTTCCTCATCCATAAGGGGGGTTGCAACCATTTCGACCTCACAGAGCTGTTAAGAGGATCAAATCTGCCAACCACGTCCCTAGCGTGCTGCTTAGTACATACTGAATACTTAATACATAAAACTGCAGCAGTATTACTCTTACTTTTTATTTATGTTTATTTATTTATTTTTCAATCAGCAGAGAGAGATCACATTCAGGGCTTGGTTCCCACACCAGCAGGGAAGATACTTAAGAAGCTCCTTGAATGGGACATGGTTAAAGTTACTCTGTTGCTAAAGCTTATTTCTGTTGCTTTGACTAGCGGTCCTCAAATCTGAGCAGGCACCCGGGGCTTGGTGGAGCACAGATTGCCAGGCCCCTAGAATTCACATTTCTTACAAACTCCCAGTGATATCAATGTTGCTGGTCCAGGGCCAGACTTAGACAACCACAACCATGGTTCACAGGATCCATCTGGTTCCTGACCTCCTCTCCTGAAAATGTGCTAATGTAAGCACCCAGGTCACTCACTGTTTTGCCTGCCCTGTTGCATTATGGGAGACCTATTACTGAATGCTTCCTCGACTTGCCGCTCTCTGGTCACCCTCTGTGCCTTGTCCTTACGAATATGTCTGTTCTTGTCCACTAATGACATACAGGTGGCTGTGAACTTACATTAGGGAAACCTCCTGGGTCCAGGCCCATCCCACACCTCTTTTTCTTTACCTTGCTCTCCTGGGTTAGTGTTCAGGGCTATTTCTATAGGCTCTGTTACCACCCAGTCCTGGAATTGCCACCCTTGATCATTGGTAACCACTTTAAATTCACTGTGACACTGATGACAGCAAACAGCTCACTGTATAGGTGATTTTCCCCAAGGGCATAGCTCTCAACACAGCCTGAGAGCTTGACTTAAATTCTTAAGTGACAGACTGATCACAAGATCCTGACAAAGTACTCAACTTCTCAGAAAAGGGAAATCACCATAAAGCCTGCTCAAAACCTCGCTGTTGTGAAGGAATACCATTGTCATGGCCTTCCAGTAGAATGGCACTCTGATAAAACCCCCATGAACAGCACATAAGGAGATAATTCGACATAATTCGTTCTTCATATTGAACTTTGGTGATCACAATTGACTTTTTTAACTGCTATCAAAACCTCTGATTAAATTTTACAGTATAGCTGCTTGAGTGGGAAGAGTATTTTTTTTTCCTTCTTCTTTTGCGGTACGCGGGCCTCTCACTGCTGTGGCCTCTCCCGTTGCGGAGCACAGGCTCCGGACGCGCAGGCTCAGCGGCCATGGCTCACGGGCCCAGCCGCTCCGCGGCATGTGGGATCCTCCCGGACCAGGGCACGAACCCATGTCCCCTGCATCGGCAGGCGGACTCTCAACCACTGCGCCACCAGGGAAGCCCGGGAAGAGTATTTTTAAAAATCCATGATGCGCTGCATACCGAAAAAGTTTTCATGGTCAACTAAAATGCCACAATGCTCACTCGCATAGTATCAGAGAAGACCCACTCAAAAGACACATGGTTAAGTTTGTTTAATTAGCAATCCAGAAACTTATTTAATTATGGAGAGCTCCACTCTTTATTCATATAACATCTGTTTACATTTTTCTAGCATTTATAATTATTCATGCAAAAATATTTAGAACCAAGTTCTAGTCTAGAAACCGGGGATATAGTAATGAATAAGACAAAGTCCCTGCCTCCATAGAGCTACAATGCAAAGGGTGATACAGAAAATAAGCAAGAAAATAAATACACAATTTAGTTTCAGGTGGATATAAGTGTCCTGCAAAAAAAAAAACCTAGTGGGCAGAGCTAAAAATTCAGAACTGGGACACTTCAACATTTGAATTTTGGGAAGAGAAGTAGGACTCAGATTAAGGATACAGCAAAGAAGGAGGCAAATCAAGAGAGGGTAAGCTCTCAAACTGATGGAAGAAGGAACTTCAAGGAGTGTATCGTCAACAGTCAGCACTGTTGAAAGCTTGCGTTAGCTTCCATGAAACTGGGAGAATAAAACTTAACTAAAAAGCAAATGACAAGATGCTCAACATCATCAGTCATTAGTAAAATGAAAATGAAGACCACATTGAGATGTCACTTAGCAGTCAATAGAATGGCAATATTCAAAAAAGAAAATAACAAGTGTGGATGAGACTGTGGAGAATTAGAGCATTCACAGGCTGTTGGTGAAAATGTAAAATGATGCCACTGTTTTGGAAAATAGTTCTGCACTTCCTCAAAAGTTAAACATAGAGTTACCATATGATTCAGGATTCTACTCCTAAGTACGTACCCAAAAGATCTGAAAACAGGTCCACACAAAAACTTGTATATGAATATTTATAGCAGTATTATACATAATAGCCAAACAGGGAAAACAACCCACATGCCCATCAAGTAGTGAACGTATAAAAAACATGTGGTATAGCCAGACAATGGAATATGATTTGGCCATAAAAAGGAATGAAGTACTGTTAAGTGAAAGAATTATGCTAAGTGAGTTATGCTAAGTGAAAGAAGCCAGACACAAAAGGCCAGATATATCATTCTGTTTATATGAAATGCCCAGTATGGGCCAATTCATAGAGACAGAAAGTAAATTAGCAGTGGCCAAGGGGAATGGGGAGTGGCTGCTAATGGACATGACGTTTCTTTTGGGGATGATGAATTTATTCTAAAATTACAGTCATGATGGTTGCCCAACTTTGTGAATATACTAGAAAAACATGAAACTGTATACTTTAAAGAGAGTGAATTTTATGGTATGTGAATTATGTTTCCATAAAACTGATATTAAAAAAGAAAACTGAAGCGGATTTTTTTTTTTTCCTGAAGAGGATTTAAGAGAGAGTAGAAGGTGAAGGAAAGGAGATAAATAAGCACAGATAACTTTTCCAAGGAAAAGGAGTTTCACAAAGAAATCCATGGCAGTAGTTGCAGAGGAGGGAGAAAATCACTTGTGAGGAAATATGGGCTTAAGTTTCCTGAGGCTACTAGTGTCTACAATTATTATTATTACCCTTAGTAGTAGTCATTGTTGTTAATACTTAATGAAAGATCACTACATACCAGTCCCTGGGTTGATTTACATCATTATTTCAATTAACCCTTACAATGCTGCCTAGAGGTTGTTAATAAATACATCACCATTTCCAAGAGACAAAATAGACCAAAGAGGTTAGACGACGTGGCCATGCTCCTGAAGGCGTGACCAGGAGGTGAAATCTGAACCTGAGTCTGCCATCAGACACTGGAGCATTTGCTGTTCACCACCAAGTGACACCATCTCTCAGGAGGCCACCCTGCCTCTCCAGATTCCAAATATAAGGTCACCTCTTCGCCATGGCCTCTTGATGCCTCTGCCAGCTCCATGATTTCTCAGTAATGTCTTTGATCACATCTGCAAGTTCTTTCGGACTTGCATCCCTCAGGGGATGGAACCTGCCTTTGCCCAGAGATCTCAATTCACTTAAAGCAAGGATGTTATCTCCTAAGTCCCATTTCCACCTACGTCTTCCTAGTTCAAAGTCATGCCAGATATAAATATAGATTAACCAAGTTGTTCAATGTCAAGTCTTTTTTCCCCCCTAATTTATTAATTGTATGTCGTTTGCACCAAGCAGTAGATCCACCCTTTCCTGGCTCATCTGCTTGAGTAAACTTTAGCTTTTAAAGCCCTTTTCCGTTATCTTTTTCTCCAAATGTAGGGTCTCTCTCAGTGTTGATACCTTAACAACATTTTTATAGGTCCCGCCTCTTTTGCACGATCTGTGTGTCTCCTTCCATCCTTTTGAACACATCTACTTTACCCCATACTCACCTGAGGATGGTCAGTACAGTCACACTGATGTGTTTTGTCGTTATCAGAACATATTCTAATTTGTCTATAAGGGATAAAATCATGGCGGGGAAAGGGCAGGGAAGACTAGAGATAGAGAGCTACCCTGCTCCGTAACTAGGGTCCAGCAACCTCCATCAGTTGCCCCAGTATGAATCCCTCTCCCTCAGATTAATGAGTAATCACAGAAGGCAAGTCTGATTCTGAAGGAAAACAAAAACACTGCTTTGGGAGGCAGACAGTGGACCCTCCAGTATGTCCATCTCCTAAGCCCAGGGCTGGTGAATATGTTAGGTTGTATGGCAACGAAAAATTACAGTTGCAGAAGGATTAGCCTTGTTACCAGCTGACCTTAAAACAGGGAGAGTATGAATGACCCTGAATTATCCACCTGCACCCAATGTAATCACAAGGGTCCTTAAAAGTGGAAGAAGGTGAACATAGCCAAAATTTAAACTTTGTGCTTCAAAGGATACAGTCAAGAAAGTGAAAAGGTAACCCGCGGAATGGGAGAAAAATTATTTTGCAAATCATCCATCTGATAAGGGACTTGTATCTAAGACATATAAAGAACTACTATAACTCAGTAATAAAAAGACAAAAAAACCAACTAAGAAAATGGGCAGGGGTTGAATAGGCATTTCTCCCAAGAAGATGTGTAAATGGCCAATAAGCAGAGGAATGGAGTTAGAAGGCCATCCCTTCAAAACAACTTCATGAGAGTCTGCCTCCCTCCCTCCCTCCCTCCCTCCCTCCCTCCCTCCCTCCCTCCCCCCCTCCCTCCCTCCCTCCCTCCCTCCCCTCTTTGTTTTCCCCCCTTACAGGCAGATAAGAATACTTAAAACCAGCAGAAATCAGATCCCAGCATGAAACATATTACTAGTGAGGGGCCGTATAATTTATTGTCCAAAGGGGAATTTGGGGAGTGAAACGAGGCATTGTTCATCAGTACACTGGCCTGTTTATAACTATAGATGGGCCCCGACTTACGATGGTTCTACTTAAAATTTTCTAACTTTACGATGGTGCAAATGTAATAAGTAGAAACCATACTTTGAATTTTGAATTTTGATCTGTTCCCAGGCTCACGGCGATATGTGGGTCCGTACTCTCTCGTGATGCTGGGCGGCGGCAGCCACTACAGCTCCCAGTCAGCCACTGGATCACAAGGGTAAACAACAGATACACTGACAACCATCTGTACCTAGACAACCATTCTGTTTTTCACTTTCAGTATAGTATTCAGTAAGGTCCATGAGCTATTCAACACTTTAGTATAAAATAGGCTTTGGGTTAAGATGATTTTTCCCAACTGTAGGTGACTGTAAGTGTTCCCAGCACGTTTAAGGCAGGCTGCTAAGCTATGATGTTCTATAGGTTACGTATATTAAATGTATTTTCACCTTAATGATATCTTCAACTTACGATGGGTTTACTGGGGTGTCACCCTGTTGTAAGTAGACGAAGATACATAAACATCTAAACCCAGACCGTTTCAAATAAACCAGGGCATACGCTCACCCAAATATTAAGTATTTAATTGGGAAGGATGATAGCCTAACTAAATTGGGATTTGACATCCCCTCAACCTGGCTTAGAATCCCAGATCTGCCACTTTGACCAGTTTGGTGACCTTGGACAATTTACCTATTCTCCGTAAGCCTCCGTTTCCTCATCTGCTGCAATGGACACCATAACATTTCCTACGTCTCAGTGTTTTGGTGAGAATGTGATGATGCATACAGAGCCTTATGCACAGTTAGTGGCACACAGTGCTCTCACGTAAATGGTAGCAAATGTTTTATCATTGATAATGCCTTAAAAATGGGCAGATGAATGATGTGAAAGTACTATAAATGTGTAAGTAAAGTTTTTTTACCTTATGAGAGAGAAATGACTAAATGGTGTGTCCGTGTTTTCTCTATAGAAAAGAAGTGGACTAAATTTGGGGGATTCTTCAAATAACAGATGAAACAGCCCCCATCTCTTTAGATGCTAAGACTGCATCACTCCTATTGTTCAAATGACAGCCTCAGAGTAGTGGGTGATGCGTTTATTGCCACATCGTTGTTACTGTCAGGGAGGAAGAAAACTTTCCTCTACTCTTCTAGGTTCTTCTGGCTGCTCTAAGAATTAAACTGACATAAGACAGATTAACAGGAGAAAATCAAATTTAATATTGTACGTACGGGAACCGAATATACATGAGAGGTACGGAGACAGAAAACTAAAATGAGGTACATACGCTGTCCTGAGCTAAGGAATGGGATAGGGGACTGGGGCTTCCAAGGACAGGAGGGTCATTCACAGGACGGTGAGGAGAACAGCAAAGTTTGGTAATTAGACGTCTGCCCTGACATATAGACGGGGAAATTTAGATAAAATTTATCTTCGGTAATAACTCTTTTTCTGGGAAAAATCCCCAGCTGAAATTCTTCTAGGTAGTTAAGGGAGGGGAAGTAGTTTCTCTTGAGCCCACAGGGTCTCCATTGCCTTTAGCTCAACAGAATCCACGTGCCAAAGCGCACATCTTGGGGAGGCCTGTTCTGAACGCTTACATTACCTAGATTATATACTTAAGCCTCTAGTACAAAAGAAGCCCGGGACTTCTTTTTGAGACAGTAAATGGTTCTATTTGATGAAAAGAGGATGTTCTGCCCTTCAGAAGTCAGGGAGAGGTAGGAGGTAGACACCAAAAATCTACAGTAATTTGAGAGTTACAATCTACTGGAGGAAGCCAAAGAAGTGAAAAACTAGAGGCAAGATAAGGGGAAGGGAGACTGTGTTAATGCCTCATGCCCAGATGTTTCTCTCCACATGGCAGTAACTCCACCACCATTCTTCCCTTTAATTCACTCACTACAGGAAAATGGAAGAAGCCACTTGAAATGTAATTGTCTCTTGATGTTCTCGTTTGAGTCTACTACACAAACAGTAGGGAGATTTCTCATTTTGTTCTGTTTACTGTAGTAGGGTTAAAAAAATAAATTAAAAAAATAGAGGAGGAGCAGTTCTCCCAGCACCTACTTTCTTATTGGTAGTGATTTCCTTGTCCCCAAAAGCGAGTGGTTTTTAAACGAAGTGGGTACATTCTCACAAGCAACGTCGCCGTCTTATAAACGTATCGTTAAAACAGGAGAGGTGATGGAACTATGACAATAGCTCCCATTTCCTTCTCAGGGTGAGTGGCCTATATGCTATTCATCTTTTATTTTTCTTCTCATTTGCAATCAGTGCTTCCTTTACTTTACCAAGACAAATGATAGAAAAGGTGAGTTTTCTTCCCCTATGTCCTGTTTTGAATTTGCGAGCAATGGGTAAGGAAGTTAATCTACTTTTTAATCTGTTCTTCTTGTTCTAACTTTTAGTGGGAGAACACCTTAAAACAAAGAAAACAAATCTCTCCTGGGTTTACCCACTACCTATTACAGCATCTCGTGATCCAGTACTTTGCAGTGGAGACGAGCTACTCGTGTGCAGTGCGGAAGATGGGGGAAACTGATTGGCAAAATGGATGCACTGACACTAGCTCACGTTTGTTCAGTTCTCTGGGCTTCTCTTCTTGTGGAGGGGGAACTGAAGAAGAGCCTGCCAATTACTTCCACCTTGTGAACTTAAAGCCCAAAGGAAAAGACACATACCCACGCTTTCAGAGTTCAGTGATACTCTATACAGCATCAGATTCCATCAGCTTGCTTGTATTGGACTTGAAAAGACCTTAATTTTTTAAAAATTTGAAATTTAAAGCTGCTTGGTCACTAAAAGCTCCTTTAAACTCTCATTGTGGTTTGGAGCCATACATCATGAAAGCTGCGATGCTCAGATGATGTACTGCACTCATACATCATTCGAGCACCATCCTTCTCATGATATATTATTACGACTCACAGCTGGAACACCACCGGTGTGCTGTACGGCTTAAAGACACAACCGTTAAGCCACGAAACTCCACAGGGTCTCAACAAAGTCGGAGATGTTTTTGAAACTGAATTGGTTCTTTATCTTTTACCTTTTTTTAAAGTTTCTCAGTTTGACTGGGACGATTGCGGCACCTGGAAAATTGTGTTTCCTCTGTTTCATGAAAGGCACACCAGCTGCAATATGCTACAGGAAGGCACTTGCTAACACAAGGGCCAGAAACCATCACTGTGCCTGTGCCTTTTGACAGACAACTAATTTTATTCCTGAGTCGAACATGTCAAGGTGTCCTCAAGGCCCTGGAGCAGAAGCACTTCCAGTGACACTTATTTTGGAACTTAGTAGCTGGTAGTGTTTTCACACTGACCCTAAACTTTGCAGCAGAAGCTGAGGCCTCCCCAAACCAAGTGAGGAAGAATCCAGCCAGGAAGAAAACATGAGCTTTGGGGTGGGTGATGGTCTGGGGTGAAACCCATTTAGCAAGGCTCGCTGCAAAACCGAACCTTCTGGTTTATAGCAGAAGCGGGTTGTCAAAAATATTTTCAAAACTACTGTTGTGTAACATAGTGATAATGAGATCTACTGAACATTTGGAATATGCCAGCATTGGTCTAAGCACTTTATCTACTTGTTTCATATACCCCACACAATAATTTTATGTGTTAGGATACTGGTTTTCTCTCCACTTGAAAGATGGAGAGATAAAGAAATGCAGGCCTTGGGAGGCGGAGTGAGTAGGTTTTCTCAAGGCCAAAGCCCAGGTGCGACACTTCCTACTGGCACCTGAGGTGTAGTGAAACACAGCCCAGCAGGAGGTATCATCCCTCTGCCCCGCATACTACTCACCCTCAGGATACTGAGCGCTTGTGCAAGAGAGTCCCATGAGAGAACAGATGTCTCACAAATTTGAGAGAGATCTTGTAAAATATTCTATATTATCATCTTCTGGCTCATGATTGATTTTCAAAGTGACCATAACAGCTTCAAGTTCTTACAACTGTTCAGCAAGAAGACAGGAGAATTTGTAATCACTGCCCTTAAAAAAGCTGACCAACTCAAGCAAGATCTGCAAAACCATGATAATCCTCAAATATGGTCACTCCTACAGCATTAGGTTATGCTCCTGCAAGAAGGCAAGTGGAAGCCCAGGCAGACCCTTCCAGGGTAGAGTCTTCCTGTCGAGCCACACAGGCAGGAGCAGGAGGTCAGAGGTTCTTTGTGAAACTGGTTCTGTTTGCTGCCTTGCAGGGAAAGCGCCTTAGTGCTACTTCCAGTAAAACAACTTTCAAGAACGTTTCAGGATTTGTCACCCTTGTATTTTATGAGCTACCATTGTAGCTGCTGTGTTTATATATTCTTGGTAGAAAAAATTAAAAAGGAACTCCCTCCGTGTGGAGTTCCTTCCCCTCCTTCTCTCCAACTTCCTCTCAGTTTTTAAGAGCCAGTTCAGATGTCACCTCTTCTGTGTGGCCTTCAGCCTCTCCAGGGTTCCTCTGATTCTTTGTATGTATCTCAATGACTGCTTTTATCACAAAATATCAAGAATTACAGTTCTCTCTCTTTCATTACTTTAGAACTCTAGCTTAGTCCTTACCATATTTTCTTCCTGATTATTTCTTTCCCCCTCCTCCCAGATTCCTAGCTTAGAGAACACATCGTATAATTGTTGGAAAGATGGATACGTAGATGCATAGATGGAAGGACAAATGAATGGATGGATAGATGGTGGGTGGGGAGATGACTGTGATCTTACTTTGTTAGCTTGCTTAAAAAAAAAAAACAAAAAGACAAAAGTAACCTCATACACATAGATCTTCTTCACCAGTCTTGTCTTTTCCCTCTGCTTAGAAGTTCCTGCACATGCAAGCATGTGGTCTCGCTGGAGCCATTCTGACTGCATGGCACATGCCTTTCTTCCCCACTGAAAAGTATCGGTTTATCAAAATGTAAGTTTGAAGGTCTTATCTTTCTAGCTCCACGTATGTCCTTTTAAAAAACTTCTCATGTATGCTTGAGTGTCTGGAGCCAATAGCTTATCCTGAAAACGATCAGTATCCAGCCGACCGCCAAGGGGAGGGATTCTTTGTTCGGCATTAACTTTAATAAGAGTCACCGTGATTCTCTCTCAGGAGAGAAGAAGAAACCCACCCTTTCTTTGGATGGCTTCTGACCCTCACAAATGAATTCCAGGATGTATTCTTCACTAGGAAGAATATCTAGCATATATATTTTTTATTTACACACCACATCAGAACATTAATCTGCAGAGTTATTCCCTCTGGGTGTCTTTCTGTTGGGTCTACAATAAAGGATTTGGATGCAGAAGAAACAGTGGTAGCATTTTTCCTTGTCTTACTCATTTCGTGACAAATGTACATTGCTTTACTGTTTGCCATACACATAATTACAGTTCTTTAATTTATGTTTCAATAAAACATAAAATAATAAACATTTACTGCTCCATGAATTAACATTCAAATGAAGCCTCTAATGGAGGTTACACGTTTTGAAGCAGCTCTGTGGCTTTCCAGAATCTCGCCCTCTACTTAATGGGCATCATTTCCATAATCTGTGCATTATTGCTTAAGCCTCCCTTTAGGAATATTTTACAAAGCAAAAATTTTGTGAAATATTACCAGTCTAAAGGGGTAAAAAATGTTAAGGGGATTAGCAACTTCTCCTGTTAAAGGGACAGGACAAGCTTTCATGTCCCTCCAGAGACAGTGATACGGTAATTATAGAGACGGTGTTTCCTAATTATCTCACCAGCCAAGTGCATCTCCAGTAGAGTTTTTGCCTTTAATATCTGGTTTAAATAAAAGTAACGAGAAACCCAGAAAGTTCAGCCATAAAGGGCAAGCTTGTGCTAATTCCCTTTCTAGTGCCAGGAAAGGGACCAGGAAGGTCAGCATACCACAGACTGGACATTTCTGAATGTGGTTAAACAGACACATGACTTGAGTATCAAATGGTCACCGTGAAGTAACTGAATCCAGACAAGATCTTAGGTCGAGCTTCAAGTTGATGGTGTCACATATTGCTATCAGTGCAAGTTATTATTTAGGAAAATTACTTAATATAGTTTTATGGCATTATCATTTCAAACAGTTAAAAATTCAAATAATGTTTTGCAAACGGTGTTCCAAAAAGCAGGTGCTTTAAAAAAAAAAATCACTGAATCTTAACGATATATTTATTTATTTTCTCTTTGTCCAACAGCTCAGACTGGATTGTTTAACTAGAGGGAAAAAAAAGATGCCAGGGGAAACCAAGAAACAAAGATCCTTTGCAGTGTGATAAGATCCAGATACTCAGCCTCCGCTGAGAGGTGATGAAATGCATTAAAGTGACAGCTGTCACTTCAGGACACGTCAGCCTGCTTTAGTGGTGGGTCAGGACAATTTATTTAAACTTTCTCAGGGGGCACTCATTCACACAGAGCTGCGTTTCTCTAGTATGAATAAATATCTCTGGACCTGCATGCAACATTGTGAGACTGTGTTGTTATTTGAAGCAGGAACTACAGCAAGCAGCTAAGAGTTCCTAGGAGGACCTGTACCCTCTCCTAACATTTTATGATTTGCTATGAGCTCCTTTGCTATATGCTCCTTACTTTCACTGTTACTGCAAAATCTTTCCAACAAACATTACCCTTCCTTCACGCGAGCGGAATACAAGATTTCCGCCATTTCAACATGGCTATTTTCACATAAGACTTCAACAAAATAAAACATTCAGCATAAATAGAATTTAGCGTGATCCAAATTTTATCATACTTCTCCTTGGTTTTTTTTTTTTTCCACAACCTGCTTTTCTCTCGATCCATATGCTTTCTTGTCTTCTAATGTTCCTGAATTAGAAAGAATTAGGCAGAACCATCTTTTAGAGCATTACATTTTCCTCGTAACTCAAGAGAGCAGGTATTTATTTCGCCGTGCTTTAGAAATGACATCCTCTTTTAGGATGGAGTAAATCGCAGCCTACAGAGCTGCTAAGCGGAGCTGCTACTTCTTGAAAGGGTTCTTCCCAGATATGCTACAGAGAGCATTAACTTCACAAATGAGATTCTTTTCAAAGTAGTCATTGTAAAACATACGAGAAAAACCACCCTCATCCAACTCCCTGCAACCCATGAGCACTGATTTGATAGCTCAAGACAGGATAAATGACTCCGATTAGGCCAAAGATCCCTGGTTATAGGGACCTCCTAAATCATATCTCAGTTTGGGTCTAGAGTGATGATCTGGGAGCATTCAGGGGGCTGCATATCTTAGCCTGGCTCCCACACAGGGGGCCAGGGAGATTTGTGGGACCCTGTCCAGTGGCTTTGAGGCACAAACGATGAATACTACTAAGGCAATAATAATAAAAAAGGAAATAGGCAGTGGGGAAAGCCCTGGACCCACCCCTCATTTTTCTCATAGTATACTTCATCATTCAATGAGACAGAGTGATTCCACAGACAGTGCCCAGAAATTAGATAATGTGAGAAATCGATAACATTTCTTTTTCTGGATGATTTCACTGACTGAGGCCTGGGATTTCCGTTGACTAAACTCCTTTAATTCTTTAATACAGAATGGAACACCTGCTCACTTCAGTCTCCATGGTTCACCTCCATGGAAGACGCGCTGTATCATGCATTTAGCCTGAACCTCCTTTACAGAAGGAACTGCAGTAGAATTCTAATGACGTCTTCAATTTGCAAGAATTCTAATGACATCTTCAATTTGCAAGAATTCTAATCACATCTTAAATTTACCAGGAATCTGGCCACAGACGCAGGATTTACAGTGGTGGAGACCTTCTTAGGAACGTTTAGCATGAATGTTCCCTCACTGCACCGGTCAGGACTGGCTGTGCAGGAGGCGAGGTCAGATGAACAGTTTATGATGACTTTCCTATGCCTCTTAATATTCAGAATTAATTTTCAGTCAAGAGGATCATGAAATGGCTGACAGTGTGTTGTTGCGCGGAAAGAAACAAATGGTTCTTCGTATTGGTTCAGGACACTGCCTGGCCCTGATTACTGCCAGCACTGGCTTAATTCATGAATGTGATTAACCAACAATTCATCTTTTAAAATGAGTTACACAAGCAGGCTCATGGGTATGAAAGTTGGGAATCATATTCTGCTCCCAAGAAACATCATACCTACACCAGCAAAAAATCTAGACAGAGAGCATCACAGGTAACGCTGAATGAGTGACAAGTCCCACACCCAGGGCAAGCTGTAAAGTGCTCACGACAGACACGCAGCCACCAAATCTGGATTTCAGAGCAAGCATAGCGCTCACTTTAAGCCCAGTGACAGAGGAGCTGCAGGTCCCCAACCCTGTGTCACAGGATAATGATGTGCAGATTCTGCAGCTGAGCTCATTGCCTGATCCTGCTTATTGCCAGCTGTGGACAGTCACCCATCTCAGAGCTTCAGAATCCTCTTCTGCAGGATGAACCCACCCCGTGTGAGGACTGAATGGGTTAGTATCACAAAGCGCTTAGACTCGCGCTCGGAGCTGAGTTAGCATCAGTGTCAGCGTCTGCAGCCACCATTGCTGTTGCCGCCTCTGCTACTGCCACCCTCACCTCTGCTACTGCTACCTGACCACCAAAACCTTTCATTTTTAAATTAAATTTTTAAATAAATACTCATGGAACAAGTCACCTTCCAACTCTCTTCTAAGGAGTTCAATCTATTCTTTAAAAATGTATTCAGTTGAATCCTAATGTATAAAACAAACAGAAGTAGAACCATTCTCCCACAGGCCAACGCAAGACCCCTGCACACATATCCCAGCTCCCAGAAGCCCTGGGGCTTCTGCACGGCACAGCGTGAAAACCTTTGCTTTCAACCCACTGGGGAAGGAGACTGAAAGCAGAGACCTGGGGGCCTCTCCCTTAGGCATACAAAGCTTCAGGCAGTGGAGCTTGATGGTTAAGTCTGCCAAGTTCTAAGGTCATACAACCAAAGATGACATTCCCATTCCAACTGTCATTTCTTGAGTGACCCTGGGAAACAGTTTTAGACCTGTGAGCCTTGGGTTCCACAGGTATAAAAATGCAGATTATAATGGACCTTCCTTGAATGACTGCAGAGAGGATGAAATGAGATAACGCACGAAGAGCCCTAAGCACGGCTCCTGTCATCATAAGTAAATGCACAACCAATTTGAGCAGCTCTTCCAGTTATTATCATTTACGTCTCTGTTCAAGCATTACCTCCTGCTATAAACTGAACGCGTGTGTGCCCCTAAAATTCATATGCTGAAATCCTAACCCCCAATGCTATGGGTATTAGGAGATGCAGTCTTTGAGAGGTAATTAGGTCATGAGAGTGGAGCCCTCGTGAATAGGATTAGGGATCTTATAAAAGACACAAGTGAGTTTGCTTCCCTCTCTCTGCTCCCCGCCATGTGAGGATAGAAGAAGGGAACCGTCTGCAAACCAGGAAGCAGGGCCTCACCAGATACCAGCTCTGCAGATGCCTTTATTGTAGACTTCCGAGCCTCCAGAACTGTGGAAGGTGTTGTTGTTTAATGAACCCAGACTGCGGTGTCCTGCTGTAGTAGCCTGAAGTAAGACACCTCCCTAGTGAGGACTCTCCCCATTCCTTAATATAAAAGGACCTCCACCATAACACCGTCTCCATAACACAATCCCCTTTCCCCACCTATAATTACAATCTCTATTTGTTTACTTTTAAAAATTTTTTGACATATTCATAGTGGTGACCTCAGCACCTGGAATGATGCTTAGCACACAGAAGACACTCAGTACATATGTACAGAATGGACCAATTAAGTGGAATAGGAGAAGGAGGAGGAAAAAGGAGGCTTTCCTGCCTGACATTCAAGAGATTACACGAATGGATCTCTTGACCCTGAATCTCTACTGGACTTGAAACCAGGAGATACAATTAATTCTTTATGGAAATAGCGGAAATAAATGGGATGGCATGTACTGTTGTGTATTGGGTTGGCCAAAAAGTGCCTTCGGTTTTTAAGGAAAAGTAAAAGACACGTTTTTCAATTTCAACAAGAACTTTATTGAACAACGTAGTCACCCTTTTGTTCCACTACCTTCTGCCATTTTTCAGACAACTTTATAATTCCATCTTCCCAAAACTTTTTATCTTCTGGAGCAAAGAACTACTCCAGGTGCCTTTTACAGTCTTCCAGGGATTTGAAATTTTTTCCATTAAAAGAATTTTGTAAAGACCAAAGTAAATGGAAATCCGAAGGTGCAATGTCTGGTGAATACAGCAGATGAATCACAACTTTCCAGCCAAGCTGTAACAGTTTTTGCCGGGTCATCAAAGAAACATGCGGTCTTGCTTCATCCTGATGGAAGATTACGCATTTTCTGTTGACTAATTCTAGATGCTTGTCATCGAGCGCTGCTTTCAGTTAGTCTAGTTGGGAGCAGTACCTGTTAGAATTAATCGTTTGGTTTTCCAGAAGGAGCTCATAATAGAGGACTCCCTTCCAATCCCACCATAGACACAACATCACCTTCTTTGGATGAAGACCGGCCTTTGGTGTGGTTGGTGGTGGTTCATTTCACTCGCCCCACGATCTCTTCCATTCCGCATTATTGTACAGTATCTACTTTTCATCGCCCATCACAATTTGTTTTAAAAATGGAACGTTTTCATTACGTTTAAGAAGAGAACTGCGTGTGGAAATACGGTCAAGAAGGTCTTTCTTCGCTTAACTTATGTGGAACCCAAACATCAAAGCGATTAACATAACCAAGCTGGTGCAAATGATTTTCAATGCTTGACTTGGATATTTTGAGTAGATTGGCTATCTCCCGTGGGGTATAACATTGATTGTTCTCAATTAATGTCTCAATTTGATCGCTATCAACTTCAACTCGTCTACCCCACCGTGGATCATCGTCCAGCGAGAAATCTCCAGCACGAAACTTCGCAAACCACTTTTGATACATTCGATCAGTCACAACACCTTCCCCATACACTGCACAAATCTTTTTTTGCGTTTTTACCTTCCTTAAAATGATAAAGCATAATATGCCAGAAATGTTGATTTTTTCTTGCATCTTCAATATTAAAATGGCTATACAAAAATTCACCAATTTTGATAAGTTTTTTTTTTTTAATGCACACTGATACGACAGCTGTCACATACAATCTAACAAGATTGTTTTGGATGAAGTTAAAGACAACTAAGTGCTACTAGAGCCACTGTACAGAAAAAAACGAACGAAACTTTTGGCCAGCCCAACATATAGTAGCGTAAGATGACTGTGCTCAAACTGTCGACTATTCTTAACATTGCTCTCTTCTTTGAAGGCACAGTGCAGGGAGCAGGGGAATCAAATTAACTTCGAGTTTTGCCAAAATGAAAGTCCAGCCAAAGTAGCAAAGACACGAAACACCAATCTCCTCACTGGCCTCTCATTCTTTTCTGCTGAAGACTGCTCTACATTGTGACCTCTCTCTGCCTCTCTCTCTGTCTCTGTCTCTCTCTCTGTCTCTGTCTCTCCCCCACTTGGCTTTATTTTGTCCATGCAAAAGGCCTCTTATCGTATCACACATTCTCTTTTATCCTAAAACATCCTATAGCCTCCCACTGTGGGTACTGTGTATACAGTTAAAGTTGGGACTCCTGGCTGGCTTTATGTGTACTTTGAGGACTTGTGTTGTATTTGGATTCAAAACGTGCTAGCAGACATTGGAAAGAGCACATGAGACTCAGGGCCGCACGGCAGCCACCAGGCTATCATGAGGACCATGAGAGATGGGGACTTCTGCAGGGGCTGGAAGAGACCCAGGAGATGAAGGAACACAGCACCATCAGATTCCATGAGCACAGACGCCCCCGGTCTTCCTTTCCTGACAACAATCCCAAACACGCGAGGTGTGACATGGTTTGTTAAAGTGAGAAGGGCTGCTATGCAGTGGGGGCAGCTCGTCTGGGAAGGGTTGGGAACCGGAAGTCTGGTGATGGGTGGAAAGCTATGTCACCTTTGAGGGGAGCTTACTCTTGTAAACTGCTCTCTTCCCCCAACTGCCTGGCCCCATACCAAGGCCAAAAACATCTCCTAAGGCCCGGGGACCTGGATTCTCCTCATGATCTCAAAGTAGCCTCAGCAACTAGGGAAGGACCGTACTGAACGATTCACATCACCACCATCAGGGAGGTGGTAGGCCCCTGACAGAGGGCCTCCAGATGCCCGGTTCTCAGGCTCCTTCCGAGGGTAGGGTTGCTCACTCCACCCCAACCTTTCTGAACTCTTACTTCACCTTGTTCTCTGACTTGCAGCCCTGCCACTGTGCATCCATATTTAGCTTCTCAGCCTCAATCTTTATATGTGGCCCTTCCTACAGGCAGCCTCTTTGGTTCTCAGGCAATCACCAGCCTTGGACTCCACCTCTCCAGAGATCTTTGGAATCCATGCCCTGTGCCTCTTGCAGGAACCACCTTCTTCCCGACACTCCCGTGCCCCAGGTCGACTCCCCAAACCCAGCTCGAGCCCACATCTCATTTCCACCTCCTCACACATCTAGGGATGAGTTTTATCAGGTTGTTGGCTAAATATTCAACCAAGAGTGGGTGTGGTCGAGGAAGTCACATTTACAAGACAGAAACAAAGGCTTTTCCTTGAACACAACAGAAGAGCAATTCACCTTTTACCAAGAGGCCTCAGGCGGACATTCCTCCAGGCAGTGCCCCCAAGACCCCAGCTGACCCAGTCCCTCTCTCCCCCTCAGCAACTCACTTCTCTACTAGGTCTTTATCTAGGTAGTTCAGCCGAGAGATTATGACAGTTGAACAGGTTTCAACCAGAATGCTAAGCCCACTACTCTGAGCACAGACCTGCCCTCCTATTACACTAGTAAGAAGAAAAACCGAGGCATCGCAATAAATCTGTGGATGAGTCTTGGAGATCATGCAGCTTTGCTCAAATTTTACTCCTGGTATCGCAAGCACTTACACGAGGCGGGTAGCAAAGCGGAACATGGGAGGGAGACCAGGGCACCAGGCTTACAGAAGGAGAAGGCTGGCAAGCACCACGCATTTTCAGGTTGACATAAGTCGAAGATTATTTAAGCCTGGGATGAGAAGGAGATTAGGCAGCTGGCTGGGGAGCAGGCAAAGAAATACTTTCAACCTCAAGTAAATCAGCATGGAAATTGGAAGAGGATTTATATCTCAGGGATGGAAGAAGAAGAATATTCACATCTGTTTTACTGGAAATGCCCCCCTTCCTCCCAGCCCTGCTCTGCATAGAGTCCAAGAAGCGGGGCCCTTGGGAACCTTCACTTCCATTAGAACCATTGACTGCAAGTGGGAATGAGAACACCACCACTCTCCTCAGCTAATTACAGACGCCTCTTTCCCGCTGCCTGCATAAACGCACAGCATCCTGACTGAATATGCATCCTGGCATATTCAACAACGGCTTTTCAGAGACTCTGCAACTCTCTCTCAAGTACAAGGCCGGCCCAGGACTGAAGGAAAGGACATACCTGGCTCTACCATGAGAATTTTTCTATACCCCAATACCCTTCCTTTGTCACATACGTGTCCTAAGTCAGTGGAACTTACATAACCCTGAGAGCCACAGGCAACTTAGAGAAGACGGTAGTGGTGAAAAATGCAGCTCTGGAGCTGGACTGCCTGTGTTTGAATCCTCACGCCAGCACTACTCTCTGGAACTCAGAGCAAGTTACCTGACTTCTCCAGGCCCCAGTCTCCTCAACTGTAAGATAGATGTAACACTTTGTACATCTCCTAGCATTTTCTCCCTGAGAATTAGGAATAAATTATGTAAAATAAATGCTAGCAAAGGCCTAGCCCACAGTAGGCAGTCTCTAAATGTTAACTATGGTTATCATTTTTATTTTATTGGTAACAGTCCACAAATACTTTAATTATTTTGAGATAATTATAGATTCAAAGAAAGGTACAAAAATAGTACAGAGAGATCCTGGGTAGTGTACCCTTCACCTAGTTCTTCCAGCCACTAGACAATGTAGTAGGTACAGTAACACTCAACCACAGTACAATATGAAACCCAGGGAACTGACGTTGGTGGAATGTGTGTATAGTTCTAAGTCACTTTATTACATGTACAGATGTACAACCACCACTGTAACCAAGATACAAAACAAATCCATTACCACAAACATCTCCTTGGTGTCCCCTTACATCCATACTTGCACCCCTCCCCCTACTGTCCCTAACCACTGGCAAGCAATAACCTGTTCTCCAACAGTATAACTCTGTCATTTTGAGAATGCTATATTGGAATCATACTTTAGCTGACCTTGTGAGATTGGCTTTTTTCACTCAGCATAATGTCTTTGAGATCCATCCAAACCGTTGCCAGTACCAACACCTCAAGCCTTTTCACTGTTGAGTAATGCTCCACAGTAGGGATGTACCACATTTTGTTAAACCATTCACCTACTGAAGGACCGTTTGGTTGTGTCCAATTTGGGACTAGTACAAATAAGCTATTGTGAACACTCAGGCACATGTTTTTGCCTGCGTTTAAATTTTCATTCTCTGGGATGAATACCCAAAAGTGTAACAGCTGGGTCCTGTGATTAGTGTATGTTTGGTTTTCAAGAAACTGCAAACCATCTTCCAGAGTGGCAGTAGCATTTTCTATCCCCACCAGAGAGACTCAGTTTCTCCACGACCTCGCCGGCTTTTGGTGTTGCCACTTTACTGTATCTGTTCTAATCTCTGTGTAGTGATATCCCATACAGGTTTTTTTTTTTTTTTTTTTTTTTTTTTTTTTGCGGTACGCGGGCCTCTCACTGTTGTGGCCTCTCCCGTTGCGGAGCACAGGCTCCAGACACGCAGGCTCAGCGGCCATGGCTCATGGGCCCAGCCGCTCCGCGGCATGTGGGATCTTCCCGGACCGGGGCACGAACCCGCGTCCCCTGCATCCTCAGGCGGACTCTCGACCACTGCGCCACCAGGGAAGCCCTCCCATGCAGTTTTAATTTGCATTTCCCTAAGACCTAGTGATGTCGAACATCTTTTCATGTGCTTATCTGCCATCATGTGTGCACTTCAGTGAAATGTCTCCTTAGGCCTTTTGTCCATTTTCTAATTGGATTTTTCATTTTTTCTACTATACTTTTGAGAGTTCTTTTAATATTCTAGATACAAATTCTTTATCGGTAACTTTTTAAATTTCAGGAATCCTTCCTTGGTCTCTTCAGCTAATCTCTTCTTTCTCTAACTTCTTTATAGAAGTTTCACTTAGGATCTTCACTCCTCTCACCTTGACTCTTCCAAGACAGCACTCCTAGCTGCCTCACTAACCTATAAGCAGAATCCGTGGCTGTCTTCCTCAGTGCCTTGCCAGGAGTTGGGTATCTATCTAGCTTCCCACTAATGTCCACCAAGAGACTGAATCAGACATACCTGGCTTTTCATTCGGTTACTGTAAGACTTCAACCCAAATCAAAAACCATGGTTACCATGGATACACGGCTTGGGAGCAATGTAAATCATTTAATACCTTGGAAAGGATAACTAATTACAAGAAGAAATACACAGACCCAGATGTGTTAATGATTAATTTCTTCTCGGCTACCACACTTTTAGCTAACACGGCAACACAGGGCCGTTTATTGAGGAGTATCTATTTATGCCAACCTGGAGCTCACATTTAGTTAATTAAGCACACACGCATTTCAGAATTTCTGATCTGCAGGCTGTGTTTACATATGAACATCATATTCTATACACGGGCAATTGTTTAGCACTTCTAACCTAGTTCAAGCCTTATATTTAATTATATTTATTATATTTAATGAGGGAGAGTTGCTGAGGGGAATGCAGGGTATGGCTTTGAATTAAATAAACAGCTAACTTCCTTACAAATCACAACAATATGTAATTAAATAATGAGATATCTGAGCTTTGTAGAGTCTTTCTTCCAAAGGAATTAAAGCTCCGAAGAAGACCCAGTCACAGGGGGAGTTGCGGAAGGAGTGTAGGTAAGAAAACATGGCGGCCAGATTCTCGCCCTGCTTCCTGGCCTCCCTGGGTCTCAGTAACATCACTGGTTATAAAATGCAGACACAAATAGAATACTCGCCTCCCCCCTGCACCCCACCGCCTCTGCCACGGGTGTTCTAAGGATCATGTGCTGTTAACAGGCGCATCTTTGTTAAAGGAAAAGCACAATATAAAATACAAGAATTATCACTGCAATTAGTTGAGTGGATTCCATTATTTGGGTTTTACACAGCAGACAGAAAAAATGCCATTCAAGGAGGCTCTCCATGATCTGCACTCCCACCCACCGCGACCCCACCGCCAACCTCAACTCCTTATTCTTCTTCCCCTTGTTCATATATGCCAGCCACCTTGACCTTCGTCTCTCCCCCATAACAGCAGGCGCATTCTGGCCTTGGGGGTTCCACACCTGCAAATGCCCCTCCACAGCGAGCCTTCCCCTGATTTCACCCTCCAATCAAAACTATCATCCACTCCCCCCCATTGTACACTGCCTCTTTAAATGTCTTCACAGTGCTTACCACTATCTAAAAGCATTGTGTTTCTTTGCTTCCTTGCTTTCTTTTCAGCTCTCCGGCCTCCACCTTCCACCAGAATGAGGAACAGCAAACTCGATGGCTTGGCATTACTTCTATGCTAAGACCTCAGATGAATTCACTGTAGTGCCCAGGAGGGGAACACATACTCTTTCCTCCAGGACAGACCTAACAGGCACTGGGCAAAAAGTCTTCCTTTTACTCTACATAACTTTGGAAAATACCTTTGATTATAACATTGATAGCCACTGTCTTCATGATGGGTGCTCAACAGGCACAAGAATTCTGCAGCCCATAAATGAGACAACTTCATATGAGTAAACAGTAGCGCTCACAGTAATAGTATCGTGTTGAACCACATGCAATGGATGAGATTCACTGTTTTGACCCAAACAGATCCATATGGTTCCACAGTGACAAAAACAGCAGCAGGAGCCCTGGCATATGCCAGGCTTTGTATTAAGTGTTTGACACCACCGTTGACTGAAAAAAAAAGACCAACCTGAAAGTTCAGAATTCCGTCTTATTCAGCTGACTTGCTGAGGACTTAAGCCCAGGAGAGAGCCTCTCAGATAGCTCTGAAGGACTGTTCCAAAGAGGTAAGGGAGGATCCAGGGTATATAGGAGTTTTGCAGAAACAAACCTGGTAGTTGAATATCAAAAGATTTCTGCTAACTAAAGAAAAAATAGACATCTCAAATTAATGAATTTAGCAATTTTCTATGTACGGAAAGATGCAAGAGTCTCACTGAAATCATTCCTTTGATAAGCACCTTAACTGTCTAGGGCCAGCAGCCTACTTTTCTCCATTCTGAATTCCCCTGAGGGTGCACGGTCCCGGGGTGGTGGGGGGGGGGGAAGAGCTACAGTGACTGATGGCTTGTTGGCCGCGACATCCTCTGTTTACTGATATGGTAGGTGACATCCTCTGTCCACACCATCTTAGCTTGTACACTTCTCACCACAGTCCCATAATCTGAGTATTATAATTATTCATGTGTTATAGATGAGAACACTAAGGCTCAGGAAGGTTAAGGGGGTTAAGGGATTTTCCCAGAGATGTAGTGTCATCAGGATACAAACCCCACCCTATACAATCCCAGAGGAAATAATGTGTGTTCCCTTCCCACGGACTAGTGTGCATTTAACTGGGTTCACAGCACAGAAAGAAGAAAGAGCAATGGAGGTTGTTATTCTGTGCTCTGTTGCCTCGAGGACTCCATGGCCACTGATACTGAGTGGGAACTCCTAAACTACACTGACCCTCAAAATGAGATGAGTTGACAAATTTCATGACCACAGACACTGCTTCCAAAAGAAAAAGAAACTGTTGATAAAATGGGTATAGAAACATATGTTAGCACTTCCTGCTGTTTCCCTTTAACCCAGACAAGAATTCGGAAGAGAACCCTGAGACCAGCTTGCAATGCCTCAGCCTCCTCTGCTGCTTTGGACACCTGAGTCCCTTCAGCCACCTCTAGGCCCTCAGTCCAGGAGCGAGACCATTAGACCTAAGGCCTCTCACCTTGGAGAGGTGACTCTTCTTGCCCCAAAGTTTAAGTTCCCACTGAAACTTTAGGGTTTCTGAGCCCAACACAGGCCTCCCCACATCACCAGTTGCTCCCATCAGCCTCCTAGCTTCCTGCCTCCCTCACTCCCTAGATCAAAAACAACTCTCCCCCTGGAAAGCCCCTTCACCCAGCTCTGCCCAGGGCCATCACCCCTGCCAGCCCAGTTTTTCCCCTGGCTCACCTTCCCAACCACAACATTTGCATCTCAAAGCTAAGAACTGAGACTGGTCTTCTCTTGCCCGCAATGTCCCTAAGTACAATGATCTACGATCTTCACTCAGCAATCACCTCCTCTAAACTTGCACTGTTGGGTATGGCAACCCCTTTCCCGTTTTGCTGACTGTGGCCTCCAGTTGCTTCCCGCAAATTCCTCTCACGGGGCCTCTCACAGTCTTCATCTCTGCCTGGTCCAGGATCTCACACAGGGCATTCACAGTTACTGAGAATGACCGATCCCTCAGCCTCACCTAGAAGTTCCTGGGTTCCTCGTACATGCAGTGAATTTCACTGCCCTCCACTGTAGCTACTCTCCTCATGATGTTTTAATATAGGTTTCACTATTATTTAAGTATGGTGAGACCAACAGATCAGAAGATGACTGCCATTGAAAAGACAGTTCATTGTACTATCAGGTTCCAAAGCAGGGGACATGCCATGACATGGGGAAAAACGGGTTGGTCAAGAGGCAGAGGGGGAGGGGAAAACCATGAGTAAGAGCCTTTATGTGGTTTCCATGGAAAGGAATGGGCGAGGCAGGATAAGCAGGCTTAGGATTGGCTAGTCCGAATAATTTCAGCAGGCTGTAGGGCACAGGGGCTGCCCCTAGCTGTCTGGTGCCTGGTCCTGGGGTGAGTAGAGCAGGTGGACAGTGGCCTGGGGTGTGAGAGCCCTGTGAGAGCCTCATAAAAAAGGTGGCTGGGTGTATGAGCTCTGGATTGGTTGGTGTGCACTGGAAAGGCTTACTCACAGGCTAGCCTTTTACTATCTCTAGAAACTGGCTAGCCCTGGACGGGCAGTCCCTCCAGGGTCATTAAGGTTCCGGATGTTAAAGCATCAGAAATACAATACATTCAAAAATAAAAGATATGGGAAATACCTATGCATTTTTCTCATCATCCAAGCTATTCTACCTCCCAAATAAAAAACTCCCTGATGGCCATTTCTGAAAAAACCTGCTGAGTTTCTCTACAAGAACAGCCAGACTGCACATTAAGGTCACCAGGTATAACACTCAGGTTGTCATTTCATCACCAAATCCAGTATTCCAGACATACCAGGTTACAGACAGTTGGGTCAAACTGACCTCCCCACCACCCCCTGCCAGTCGTCCGCCAGGCTCTGTGGAATCTCCTCCCTCTCATGGCCATTCCCTCAGCCACATCCACTGTGACAGGCCATCTCCAGGTGTTCATCTCCCTGACCAGATCCAGAGGCACGGCCCTTCTATGGTCTCCATTTCTGGGGTCACCCTGTAGAGTCTTTACGTCACAGTCCTGCTCACCACCTACGTGTGATCACTTCAAGCTACTCTTCACGTGCAAGAGACTAGGTTCTGAGGGTAGCAGTAAGGTGAAAATCATGGATGGTTAAGACTGCCCTGGAAAGACCCTTTAAATCAACTGTAAATTCCATGAATAGATTTCCCCTCCCCAAGTCCCCAAATTCCCATTTTCCCTCATTGGAACCAAGCACAAGTTCTACAACTGAGTACGTGATGGAGTCCAGGTTTGCGTTTAGGGGGAAAGAGGCAGCCAAAAAACATACTTAACCACAAGGATCACACTCCCACAGCAAGATGCTCAGCTGTGAGAGGCGTGCGGCACTTCAGCCAATGCAGGAGCCCATGTACCGTGAGCAGAGTGGCCCATGACCTAAATCCACAGGTTCACTTCCTTTCTCCCTATGTGTTTGTCTCTATTTCCATGTCAGCGTCTGGCTCTTCGTCTCTGTTTCGACAAGTGTGTGTCTGGGTGTTTTTCTTTTGTTCTTCTCTGTCTGTCCTTCAGGGTCCCTTTCCTGATGTCTGTCATGTGTCTGTCTCTATGTGGCACCTCTGTGTGTGTCTCATTCTGCATCTTCTCTCTCTCTCTCTCTGTATATGTGTTTATAACCCTCCATGTGTGTGCACTGGTTGTGTGTGCGCACATCCCTTTCTCTGTGAGTGTCTCCCTGGGCGTACATTTCTCAGGATGGAGGTCTCAAGCACTTTGAGTTGATTGACTTCAGATATACTAACCGCATGCAATTCAGAGCCACAGTCAGCCCTGTCCTCTCCTCACACCCCCAAGGGCTCCCCAGGCTGCAGGGCTAGGTCTACTCCTTTAGCATGACCTTCCAGGTCCTCTGCAACCTGTCCCCACCAGGTGTACCAGCCCCGCCTCCTGCATCACCACGTGGACGGCATAGTCTGGCCCAGGCATTGGGAAATATATTTTTAGCAAGGTACATTTTCCCTTTGTTCCCCAAAAACTCATGCTAAAGAAATCTTCACATATGAAAGGGAATGGCGTGGAACCGCAGCAGGTAACTACCATGAGGGTGGGGGGCCCAGAGCCACATTCAGCCTCCCCCTCAGCAGCCTGCAGCCAGAGGCCGGACTGGAGCCAAAAACCACCGCTGGAACTTCTCCAGCCCCTGTAGCCTCTTTGCTATTCTCTATGTATCAGAAGCCCTGGCTTCTGGGTAAAGCTCACGTGTCACCTTTTGCAAAGCTGTGAGTGCCCAGGGTGCTGCCAACAAGCAGCATCCTGGTCCCTGAGTGTTGGCCTGTTTGCTGATGCACCTTCATGTCCAGAGGTCCCGGCACCCGTAGCAAGAGCCACGGGGGTGTATTAAAGGAGTGGCTCTGCTTCAGCTTTTAAGACCAAACCGCAGAAGTGTTGTCTGTCCTATTGCCTTCTTTGTGCCCAAGTGGGAGGTCTCTGAGAGGTTGCTGTATTCTGGTCCTAACGCTCAAGTCATGAAATGGCCTGAGCAAGAAAATAGTGCATTAATTGAAGAGTGGAGAAGAGAGAACAAGGAGAAAACCAAACACTAGAAGCAAATCAGAACCCAGGAAGCCTTCATGGGTACGCCAACAATTGGTGACAGCCTCAGTGATCAAGGGAGGGAACCTAACATTTTTAGAGGGTTTTGTTATTGCTGTTGTTTTTGTGTTTTGTTTTTCCAAATGTGTGTTTGTGCTTCTCTGTTAAAATACAGGTCTGATCCCTTCTAATTCCTCCAGCTCACCTGCATGAATCCTCTGAAAGACCCAGGGCTTTCAGAACTCAAGACATGTTTCATAATTTGCAAACAATTCAATTCAACAAACAGCATTTGAGAAAAGCATTGTGCTCGGGCTTCTTGCAGACATACAAGGAAGGAAAATATCATGCTCCCTTGCCTCTGACACGCGCACTCACGCGCACACACACACGACCCCTCATCTAAGGACAACTGTGGTAAGTGCTGAAGGGGATTAAGGGTAAGACTCGTATTGCGGGAAGATCTGGGATCTGACACTCAAAGGGAGGCAGGAGTAAAGGACACCTCAGGTGGAGGAACAGCCTGAGCAAACACCTAGAAAGGAGTGTGTTTGGCATATTCCAGGCACATACAATAAAAGCTGCATTAAATGAGTTTATGATGAACATGTCCATGTTGAATGTGAACTCAAGGCCAGAGTGGCACTGAGAAGCAGAGGTGTTTCATGACTTCCTTTGGAAAGTTTCTTAGGTTATATTAAATTATATTGATGTAATTTAAATTAAATGTAAAATATAAATTAAATTCAATTATATAAATTATATTAAAAATCTAGGAAGGACATTGGAGATAGTTCTTTTTTTTTTCCTCCCAATCCCGTCCTTTTAAAAATGAGGAAGCCAGAGCTGCAAGGTGCAGAATTTAGATGAGAACTCAAAACTGTTCTCAAATCACTTTGTATTTAAATATCTACGATTGTAATCTGAATTTAAGGGGCTGAAATAAAATTGGCATTGCCATTTGCTACTTTTCTGCATCGATGCCATTAAGAGAGAAAAACAGTGAAGAATTCAGAGCCTTGAGTTGCCAGCTCCAGTTCTGAAAGCTTAGCTGGCCACTTACAAAATATGTGACCATGGTTAGGTCCCCGCCACACTGAGTCTTGATCTTCTTGTCTCTGCTATAGGAATGATGATAGTATCGATATTACAGAGTGTCTGTAAAGATTTGGTGAGACCATGTACCAAAATGGCTCTTACCAAGGTCATCAGTGATCTCTAAGCTACCAAATTCAATGGTCCCCATCTCACTGTACCTCTGGACAGCAGTGTCTGACACAGCCGATAACTCTTTCCCATAGATACCCACCATCCCCCCCCCCACCTTGGTTCCTAGGATGACCTTCCTTCTTGGTGTTACTTCTCTCCCTCCGATACTTTTCAGTCTCCTTTGCTGACTCTCCTTCTACACAAATTCTAAATGTTGGAGAACCTCTGGGTTTGGTTCTATATCCCACCTTCTCTAGCAACACACTTTTCCTAGTTGATTCCATTCAATCCCACTGCTTTAAATACCATCCGTATGCTTATGACAAATACATTCATAGCCTCTGCCCCTACTTCTCTTCTTTCCAGGCTCAAAATGTCAAACTACCTGCTTGAGAGCTCCCTGTGAATGTCGTAGAAGGGTCTCAAGCCAACATGTCCACAACTAAAATTTCCATTGCCCCATCTCTAAACTTGATTCTTCCCCGCCTTGGTAAAGGTACCTCTATCCACCCATCGTTCAAGCCAGAATCTAAGAGAGTCATTCGTGACCCCTCCATTTCTCCCTCTCCCTCCATCCATCACCAAGTCCCAAGGATTCCACGCCTCAAACACAAGTTAAGTCTGGGTGCTTTTTTCCCACCCCCCACTGCTGTCTCCTGATGACTGGGGGGCCCTCTTCAGTGGCCTCCTGACTCCACTGTTGCCCCTCTACAGTCGTTTCTAAACACAGCAGCTAGCCTGACATTCAACAAGCGGAATTCGGAGCCCCGTGCTGTCCTGTGCTACGTCCTTCAGTGGCCTCTTGGTCCTCTTAGGATAAAGGACAAAACCTGAAATATGTCTTCCAAGTCCTCCAGGATTGACTCACAAAACTCCTCTGGTACCACTCTCCTCTTTGATCATTTCGCTGCATCCCCACTTGCCTACGACCCATTCCTAGAAAAAAATCATACTTTCCTGAAACAGGGCCTTCACATGTGCTGTTCATTCCTTAGCCAGCAAACTCTTCTTCCTTAACCTAGTGGCGAAGAGCCCCAGGTCTGGAGTCAAACTGTCTTACTGGTTGTGTGACTAAGGACAGGCTCCGTGGTATCTCTGTGCCTTATGTTTCATCATCTGTAAAATGTGGACAATAGTGTCTACCTTATATCGTTGTGAATATTAAATTAAACTAAATATGTAAAGCCCTAAAAAGAATACCTGGCATATAGGAAACAATATACACTAGCTGTTATCTTCAAAAATCACCATTGTCCTTCAGCTCTCAGCTTAAATGGTGCATCTTACCAAGCCCTTCCTTATACTAACCTCCAGGTTAAATCCATTCTGTTTTCATCAACTCACCTTAATTGGTCATCAAATATTTATTTTGAGGCTTACCGTCCATTTCGGTCTCTCACACTACACTGCAAGCGCTACAGACTTGACTTGACTGTATTTCCTGTGGCCCTTAGAGCTTGGCACAGGAACCGAGAAACACAGTATACACTCACTGTCATGGGTGTGCCCCCAAAATTCACATGTTGAAGCCCTAACCCCCAGAAATTCTAAATGTGTCTGTATTTGGAGACGGGGACTTTACAGAAGCAATTAAGTTAAAATAAGGCCATGAGGTGGACCCCAATCCAAGATGACTGACGCCCTTATAAGAAGGAACTTGGACACGCAAAGAGACACCAGGGATGCGGGCAAAAAACACCATGTGAGGACACAGCAAGTAGATGGCCTTCTGCAAACCAAGAAGACAGGCTTCAGGAGAAGCTGAACAATCCGACACTTCTTTGAACTTCTACCCTCAGAACTATGAGAAAATATGTTTGTTGTTTAAGCCACCAAGTCTGTGGTATTTTATTGTGTCTGCCCTATCAAACTAATAACTCTGTAAACACTGGGTAAACTGATGAGTGCGCAGGGGAGCACAGCAGCCCAGCCGAGCTCTAAACGTGTAGTGGGTCTGCCAGAGCAGTTGACTCCTGTCCTTGAAACAATACAATGAATGTAATCACGACTAGCAGCAAATCCACCCAATGCGCACTGCCCAAGTGACAGAGAAAAAACGTCTCAGCGACACTCAGTGCTTCTCAAGCGTGACACCAAAGCAGAATGTGATGAGTGACGAAGATCTGAGACTTTCCTTTGGAACCAACCAAATATTACTCTTAGGACCTCTCTCTGTATAATGTGCACGTGTTGGAACTTGACCACTTTTATGACGGACTATTGGATACATACAAGGAGGAGTAGGTATTTCATACCCTGTAAGCAAATATTTCTCAGACATGAGACCAAAACTAGAAATAATGACTAGAATATTGTACTTCTAATATTTGGGCCCCATCGTTTTTAAAAATATATCCTTGAACATGGATGCATGTGTGTGTGCATGTCTGGGTATACACATGTGAGATGTATATATACATACATATGTATATAATTTTTCTGCTGAACGTAACTACATCATATACCATCATAGGATCTTAAACTAGCCAGCAAAGGTAGCCATATGATCTACATCTACCAAACTACCTTCAAAATAAAGCCCTTCTATAGCTGAGATGAGTATTTGTCACAAGCAAGTGCTGGAAAGCAGGAGGCATTTAAAATCATGACAAAGGGGCTTCCCTGGCGGCGCAGTGGTTGAGAGTCCACCTGCTGATGCAGGGGACATGGGTTCGTGCCCCGGTCCGGGAAGATCCCACACGCCGCGGAGCGGCTGGGCCCGTGAGCCATGGCCGCTGAGCCTGCGGGTCTGGAGCCTGTGCTCCGCAACGGGAGAGGCCACAGCAGTGAGGGGCCCGCGTACCGCAAAAAATAAAAATAAAAAAAATAAAATAAAATCATGACAAAATTTCAAGACTTGGCACATTTTTTTGACAGTAGCACTATCTCTTGTACAGTAGGCCCTTGTACCAGAGCTTCATATGTGTGCATCCAATATAGCAAGTTATTGGCTCATAATATGAAGCAGCATATATACTGATTCTTTTACTAGATCTTGAAATTAAAACACATGATGCCTTTAAAATAACTGTAAAGAATCACCAGGTGGATCACTCCACAGTGAGAACTGACGGACATAACCTAGGCTGTGGGAGAAAAGGTAGGTGATTTCTCTTTTGAAGAAAGCTCTCCTCTTACAGACGGACTTTCTACTGAAGAAGAAAAAATGTAATGAAGAAATATAATTAAGTATCTCATATAAATAAGGAGAGATGAACAAAATCAGGATTAACAAAGAGGTTTCAAACCAAACGTCAACTCCAAACAATGAGCCGGTACTACCTTGCTATCCTGAACCAGATGTCTCTAAGGTCCCTTCCAGTGCTAACCGCCTATGACCCTCTCCTCTTTTCTCTTTCCTCACCCTTGCTCTCGCAGTTGGGACAATGAGCTAGAATCTCCGGAGAATCCCGACTTGCTCTGCTAGTGTGAAGTCATGTCAATCCCAGTTTTCAGCCTCAGGACTCAAAATAGCAACCTCTACCCGCCATCTAGTGTCATTTTAACCGTGTGTGGCTTTGGTATGTGCATTGAAAATCAGTATCAGAGTGTTGACTGTCATTCAAGTAATCAAACTAAACTATAACAGACAAGGTAAGGTAAGTGCCGGAAACCCAGATTCGTGAATGAGCTCAGGTCCTCTCCTCTGGCAGGAGGTAGACACATGAGGCACCAGCACTACAGTCCTACTTTCATGTGTAATTACAGTGGCCAGACAGCAAAGCAGTGAGGATGGTTCCATGCTCTGCTCTATGTATGGAGTGGTGATGGAGATCATCACCACCACCAAAGCTGTGGAATTCCTTCTCCAGTTCTTTGATGCTTTTCAATCATTGTCATAGCTACCATTTAATGATGATGCCTTATTATAAATAATCAGAACGCCAATGATTAAGTATAGACTATTTCATTTAATCTCTTCAACCACTGAACCTATAAGACAGTATTGCCTCTGTCTTACAGAAAAATGAGGTTCAGGGAAGGAGGGTGAGTAACATATATGTAAAAGATTCTAACAAAATGTTCTGACTTGAAACACATATTCTTAATCATTTGGGATACCAGTTCTCACCTCAATGCATAAACTATGTGGCAACACCGAGGGAGGTGCAAAATCTCACAGGAAGTAATTTGAGTCATTCATTCATTCATTCACTCATTCATCCATCCATCCATCCATCCATCTATCCATCCATCTATCTATCCATCCATCCATCCATCCATCCATCCATCCATCCATCTATCCATCCATGCATCTGTCCATCTCTCCATTCATTCTTGCTTCAAGAGATATTTACAATGCACCTTTTCATGTACTTGATGCTGGGACACAGTGGCGAGCAAATCAGACAAGAACCCTGACCTCACAGAGTCCAACTCTAGTGCAAGAGCAGACATTCACTGATGGTGTGAATGTGTAATGACAAATTAAGCTCTTTTTTGAGGGAAAGGAGTACAGTTCAATGGGAGCCCATGACAAAGAAGGCTGACTTAGGCTGGGAGTCAGGTCTAAAGAAATGAGACTTAAGATGAGAAGTAAAGAGTGAGTCAACATTAATTAGGCGGAAGAAAGGTGGTGGAATGAAAATAGAGCACTGCAGAGGGGAGAACAGCACTTGCAAAGGCCTGGGGGAAGGAATGAACATGCAGTGTTCAAGGAGCTGGTGAACAGTGTAGCTGGAACAAGTCAGCGAGGGGAAGGGTGTAAAGAGAAAAGCTTGGTGAAATAAGTAGGAGTCAGACCCTATTAAGGTGCATGGGTTGCAGTGGGAAACAATGGGAAGACTTAAGAAAATGAGAGAGAGAGAGAGAGAGAAAGGAGAGAGAGGGGAGGGAGCAATGGTGCTTTTTCATAGTCAGTCAGACCTCAGGGGGCATAAATAATATGGGAAGCATGGCAGGAACCGTATTTACAGCAACCAATAAATAGGTCACTCAATGGTACAGGTAAGAAACTTGGTAGCTTCGATTCAGTGGTGGCAGTGGTAATGAGGAGAAACAGATGGATTTAAGAAACACAATGAGGTGAAATCTAAAGAATTTTCTGATGAATTGGATTTGGGAAGATAAAGAAGCCGGAGGAATCAATGGTCATCTCTAGGTTTCTCACTTGACCCATTAGGTTGTGGCATTCACTGATAAACTCCAAAAGGTAGTCCCACTGACTCTGAGGTACCTTTTAGGCTCCCTGGTAGAGAGGCCTAATAGGCAGTTAGGTGATGGAGGTTAGGAGGGAGCAAAGAAGTCTGGGATGGAGATATTAACTTGAGGGTTAACCGTATATACAGAGATGGTTGCTGAGGCTTCGGGGAATAGAGAAGGGGTACTAAGCCAAACAATACTCGTGGAAAACTGCAAAACACGCTCTCAACTAACTACATTCTTCTAATTACTTTTCCTTTTGTTATGAGTATTTGCATTTGTCTTTTACCTCCATGTTAAGAGAACTTCTAATTTTCACTTACACTTCCCATTGGTTCTTTTTTTTTTTTGCGGTACACGGGCCTCTCACTGTTGTGGCCTCTCCCGTTGCGGAGCACAGGCTCCGGACGCGCAGGCTCAGCGGCCATGGCTCACGGGCCCAGCCGCTCCGCGGCATGTGGGATCCTCCCGGACCGGGGCACGAACCCGTGTCCCCTGCATCGGCAGGCGGATCCTCACCCACTGCGCCACCAGGGAAGCCCGGTTCTATTTTTTGAACTTATTTTGCCTATCTCTTTTATACTATGGGTCCATATAGTTACTCCAGCTCTGGAGAAATGAGGAGAGAGAGGATCGATCACTAGCCGTCAGAATACCCAGATGAGACTCCAAGTAGTCAGATTATTCTGACAGCTAACATAGCAAGCAACAGATTAAATTCACTCACTAACAGTGCATTCAAAGAAATTGTCTTTGAGACTGCAAGATGATTCCTGATGCCTTCCTATCATGAACACCAAAATGTTTGAAAGTGGTGGGTGTGGGAGACTGGACCCGGCATTTTATGCCTAAAGGATTCCCCAGTGTTTGGTTTTAGGGTGGATTAAATTCACCATGACTAATTGGAAAATTCAAAGATGTTAGGACACACTAGCTATTAAAGCCATTTTTCTCATCTTCAAGCTTACCGCTTGATTGATTTATAGCTCAAACTGATAGTTAACAGAAATGGAAATGTAAAGATGAAGCAGTCCCCAGGGGCAAAAAATCCTGGAAACATGCGAATACAATACATGTACCAAGTAATGAGTTTAATTACTTAATTATTAGATACTAAGTACTCAAATTTAATCAACACCTGTTCCCTCAAGAAGAAAATCACTTCATTTCATTGTTCTCATAGCTCTGTTATGCCTCTCACACATTATTTTAAAGCTCACTTTTTCACATTTTTCTAATGCTAAGCTAGAGGTTCCTGAGAGACAGGACACAGTTTCTTTTTCGCCTCCCAGGCCTAGCACAGTGTCTGGCACACAACAAATGAATTAATGCAACCACTCGAGCAATACTTCTCAACACAGGGCAGAAACATTCCACAAAATAATTCATTAAAAAAACTGACACCATAGAGATGTTCCATTAACAGGCCTTTTGGACCAAAATGTTTAATTCAGCAGCCCTGACCACATCTCGAACAAAAGGAACCCTATCATTCATATTTTCATCTTGAAAGCCAACCCATATGGCAAATTGTTTCTAAAACATATGAAAATAGAGAACAACGTCAGCCTTCTGTGTTTGAACAAAAAGTGCCACCGACTAGAGATGGGGCTCTTGGAAAATACTTGGTGTTGCCCATTCTCTCTCTCTTGTTTTTCTTCTTCTTTTCTTTCTACTTTGCCCAAAGTTTAGTCAAAACCAAAAAGGAAGCATAATCTATTTACAGTAAACCGATACTCTTCAGGATCACCTTAATGTATTTCAGCCAACTGTCAATCAAAAGTTCTGAAAAGTAGAAGGTCCTAGAATGGAAACACGATATTCATGTCATTGGAGTGAGGGGGTGTTAAGGTGTTAAATTATTATTGCCCTAAGCGAAAGGATGGCTAATGAGTTCCTAAATTACAGAGTTTAATTCCCAGGCTTATTGACTACAAGGTTATAGAGCTTTCTTCATTTCCATCGTTAAAGAGATATCTAAATGTGAATGTCTTTTCTAACCTTGCAAGGCAACTGATAAAAAACAATGACTATTTCCTCAGTACAATTTCATTTTCCTTGAAATGTTTATTTAGATATTAAAATCCAACTTAAAGCAATTATTCACATATGTATTTGCTAGTTCAAAAGCACAAACATGACATGTGGGGATGAAGATCACAATAAAGAAAATGATAAAAGAACAGCTAGATGCATACATTTTTCTAATATCCGTTAAACATGCGTTATGCATAGAACTCAGCACTGCCAGTATTTATTTCTAACAAGCCAAGTACACAGTAGGAAAAGCATCAAGTGTTGCTAGTGTTAAAGGTTTTCTGGTTTTTGGTTGTGTCAAAAAACTGAAAACTCATGCACACTCATTCAAACTCCAAGTCTGAATTCTATGGGTTAAGTCCTAGTACAATTAAAACTAACCTTCACTGAGTATCAGGTTTTAAGTGCCCAAGTACCATGTTACGAACTTTCTTTTTTCTTTTTTTAATTGGGGTATAGCTGCTTTACAATGAAGTGAACCAGCTATATGTATACGTATATCCCCTCCCTCTTGGACCTCCCTCCCACCACCCCCCATCCCACCCATCTAGGTCACCACAGAGCACCGAGCTGAGCTGCCTGCGTGATACAGCAGGTTGCCACTAGCTGTTTTACATATGGTGGTGTATATATGTCAATCCCAATCTCCCAATTCATCCCACACCCCCTTCCCCCCACCCCATGTCCACACACCCACTCTCTACATCTGTGTCTCTATTCCTGCCTTGCAAATAAGTTCATCTGTACCATTTTTCTAGATTCCACATATATGTGTTAATATCATTTTTATAATCTTATTTAGTCCTAAAAATTAAGTAAGTGAGGTTTAGAAAAATAAAGAGATTTCCCAGAGATTGTTTATGAAGTGGTAGAACCCCAGTTTCAAGGACAGATCTGTTGGACTCCACGATGACTTCTCTTTCCAGAAAGCTATATTACAAATTGGGGGAAATGGCTCATCTTAAAATATCTTGTAAGTAAATAAATGAATGGTTTTCATGGGAACATAGGCAAGCAAATTAAGAGAAGACAATTTAAAATGTTGGATGTGAATTGGTAAACAGATGCATGTCACTAAAAATTCACATTTTTCATCATAATAGTTTGCTGTCTGTTGGCAAAGACCCCAGCAAAGCTGTTTTTATACAACAAAAGCACAGCTGGTTAAAAAGGGAATAAATCTGGTCAATCAACTAAGATTTTCAATTCATTTAATGTCAGGTATCTGTATGGAATCGTTTTTTAAATAAAGCAACCCATAAGTCAGCTGACCCATAATAATTTGGGCTTTGGTTTTTTGTACTTAATAACTTTAATTTTTTGGTCAAGCTCTTTAAAACAGCCTGTCTATTATTCATGGTAAAAGCTCAAATACATTACACTAAACTTGATTTTAGGCCCTGGAAAATTCCTTTGCACAGAGGTATGAAAAGGGAATATTTGAAATTAGCTTAAGGTTTGGGTGTATTTCAGATATGACATGCCGTTCATGTTCACATGTTCTATTCTCCATGAACAACGGGCTGTGTGGACCAATGAGTATCATCCATTAACCCAATACTTTATCAGTTGACACGTATTATACAAAAGTAACTTCATATCCATTACCCCACGTGATGGACGTTTAACTCATTTCCAGAGTGTAACATAAAACTAAAAGGGTTTATAGTTCACAAACAGGGCTAGTTACCCAATTTTTCTTTAGCGTTTGGTTAATTAGAACGAAAGTCTCTCTCGTGTGTATATATCAATCATAAAATGCCCCCAACAAAGCCCATAAAATAAATTGTAACAGGTAAAAAGCAGCACTCAAATACTGAACCTTTAGGAAATAACAAGGGAAGACACACATCACTACCTATTCCCAATTAAAAATGTCATCAATTCAGAGTTCTGAATTTAGACATTTATAAGATGAATCACATGATGGTGAACATAAATCTTAATTCCAGTGTGCATAAGCGGGGAAAAGTATATTGTATATGTATAATTATTCAGTGTTATTATTTTTAAAAGCCCTATATATCATACCAAAACAAATCAATATAATGCCGCCAATGTGAATATCATTAGGCTCAGCATCTGAAACGCAGCATGAAATCTACCAGACCACAAATTTGAAAGGGAGAAATTCAACATCAGTTTCAGAAATCAAAGTAACATCAGGATAAAAGCTATTAGAACAAAAAGTCTTATTCAGGGGATAATGATGTTCTTGGCAGTGGCAGGGGAGAAGGTTTGCGACACTCTGCTCTATTAACCTCAAATCTTAGGAAATATCTAATTATAGGAAGGTTTTAAGGCAAGTAGATCATAGAGTTAACAAAACAATGCTTACATTATGACAGAAATCAATAGCATGCTTCTTTTATTAAATATTACTTCCTAAATTTGTAAGGCTTTAAATGTCTAGCAGAACGCAGCATGAAATACAACATAGGGTTGCAGGTATCTGTGCCTATAGAAAATATAGACTCTATTAAGGAGATATATCTGACATATACATATGCATGTATATGTGAGAATATATTTAATCATATACTAAACCTCACAGAGCTACAGAAGTATCTCCCTGCTTGCTTTATACATTTACTGTAAGAGAATACTATTTAAGAGATGACAGTAATTTCTAGTTTACTTATTTTGTCTCACAGAATTATGTCCTCTTGGAGCTAGAGAATAGAATTTCTTGGTAACATAACATACTCTAAGATTTTGCATTAACACACCCATGAGTGACCAACTTTCTCCCACCCTCAACAAGAGAGAGGGACAGACCTCCCAAGTCTAGCCTAACACTGGGGTTTGTTTATTAGACAAAGCCATAGCTCTAAGGGATTCGTAAAGTGACTTTTTAAAGAGGATTAAGTAAATCCACCTTCCAGCCCACACAGTACAATACCCAGGATGATACCTAACTTTATATTAAAGCTGATATTCAAAACTATCTATAAATATTAATATCCTTTAATCTATAAATACAACTAGGTCATCAGAGAAGCAGTTGAATCAGCTTCAAATTTCCTCCTTTCCCTTCTGTCAAAAAGGATGATCACGCTACAAAAAGCAAATCAAACTGGTCGCCCAGAGAACCAATGGCCAAGAGAGGCCGGGAAATGAGACCACAAGGGAACATGCCATTGTTTTAAAGGCCTTTCTAGACTGGATGAATGGAAAGAACGTGCAGATAAAACTGCTGAACTGATGTGAGGGTCTCTGAGAAGACGTCACCATATGCAAAGGTGTCCAAAAAAGGATAACCCTAGAACTGGCAGATAAAATTGCTGAACTGCTTTTGGGAACCTGTGAAGAATCACCATCATAAGCAGAGGTCTCCAGACAGGGATAGCTGTAGTACTCGACCTTCTACTGGGTTAATATGAAGATGGCACTCAAGGGAGAAAGCGCCCTTTCATGGTCCCCAGGTGTGGAGATTACAGTGGAAGCCTCGACTGGACTGCATCCTCATTTCCACTTTGGCCAGGAACTGTCATGCATGACATAACCTGTGCAACCCACACACACTGACCTTGATCTAAAAGGACTATAGCCTACAAACCTAACAAAAGCTAGGTAAAATTCTAAAACACATTATGTTTAAATTGTTGGTAATAATTTAGCAAAGACGCTCACTAAGAATGAGCATGGTTCCCAGATGCACCTCAGTTTCTATATTTCCAGGATAAGCTTGGTAGATCTGAGGAATGCAACAAAATATCATGGAAGGTATTTGGAGTTACCATAATTCTTTATTAGGGAAGGACGGGGAAGAAAAGACTAAACAAAAAATAAGGAAAAGGAGAAGGAAGGGGTGGGGGGGGTAACCAGGAAAGAAAAATAAAAGAAACAGAATGGAAAAAACGAGATACTTTAGAAAACAAAAAAGGAAGGCGGAATAAAGAACAAAGAAACAATCAGGATATCGCAAGACATAAGACCCAGTCTCTCACAATAGCATTGCAAAGAATCTCACTTCAATCCAACAAGCAGAACGTAAGCAACAGTACTATTATAAAGGATCGGGGGTAGGTGAGAAATTTTCCTTCTTCACCAATTTGGAGGGACACTGAAATAAGGAAAAATACCACCTCTCTTTCTAAGGAGGCATTTTTAATATATAAGAAAGGCTGTGGAAGGCAAACTTGCTTTAGGTGGTACCCACTGCTAATCTCAACTGTGTACTTTCCTACAAAGGTCAGGTGTCCAGGACTCTCAGCCGCAGGTGATGAGATCATACAATTTCAATTTGATTTCACAATATAAACTGGGGGTTTTTGATAAAGTGAAGAACTGCCCAGAAAGAGGGCAGGAACCTATGTGAACCTAAAGCAGTTCAGGAAGCCCAGACTCATTTAAGATCTGTTTTAGACTCAGCCGGGATAAACTCATAGTGCCTTTAAGGTGACTTACATGGCTACAGTTGTATCATTTATACTAATATTTCCAGCAGCCCCTCAAATGCAAGATATTTTCTCAAAAGGAAAAGAACAAAATATACTGCCTGTCAGATACTTCAGGGGCCACTTAAATTGTCAAAATAAACCCGGCAAAAGGATCACTGAAGTTAACAGCCTTGAGAATTTCTGATACTACACCTTCCTTAGGTAAAGCCGTTTTCAAAGACTGTCATTTCAACTGCCCGTCTCCCTCCAGAAAACTTTGCGTTTCCTTTTCACTCTGACCCAGGACGTGACTAAATATCACTTTGCTGGGTGCCCACCCTCCCTCTAACTCAGGTCTCATACATTTTCATTTAACCACACTCCTCAGTGAGTACCGCTGCTCTCCCACGTTTACCTCTGGGAGGATTAAAGAGGATGGTCTTTATGAACAGATGGTCTTTTCAAGGAAAAGTAGCTACCTTTAAATACAGATAAATGTACTGTAAATAATGGCCTTAAAAGAATCTAGGTCTTCAGGGGGAAAAATATGGGAGCATAAGACACTATTCTTTAATTACATGAGATTTTTTTCCTTCCCTTGAAGACAACACCAATTCCTAATGAAGCATAATGAATCGTAAAGAGGCACGGATGCTCATTCTAACAGATGTTTACTGATTAGTGTTGACTGAACACAAACGGCCAAGCGCTGCTGCCACCTCACCGACAGCGAAGTGGCGGGAAGAGGCACGGGCTTCGTTACTTCACCTCCAAAGACAAGCTGACAATTTTTTAATTTTTTGTCTCAAGCGGCTGAGCTCTTAGTTTTATTTTCTTTTATTATTATTTTTTTAATTTTACTTTTGCTGTGTTGGGTCTTCGTTTCTGCGTGAGGACTTTCTCTAGTTGTGGCAAGAGGGGGCCGCTCGTCATCGTGGTGCGCGGGCCTCTCACTATCGCGGCCTCTCCCGTTGTGGACCACAGGCTCCGGATGCGCAGGCTCAGCGGCCATGGCTCACAGGCCTAGTCGCTCCGCGGCACGTGGGATCCTCCCAGACCAGGGCTCGAACCCGTGTCCCCTGCATTAGCAGGCAGATTCTCAACCACTGCGCCACCAGGGAAGCCCTGAGCTTTTACTTTTAAAACGCTGCCTTACAACTAGGAAAGCAAGCGGAGGGAACAGGCTTTCAGTGTCCAATCTGTCTGGCAAGGACAGATTGTTTTAGGGTGCAATGGAAAAAAACTTTAATGAAACTACATTTCAAACGAGCAGCATATGTTTGATTTTCCCTTCTGCTGCTCATCCTGCCATTTGTTAATTTTTGTTATTGTTGTTCTCCCGGACTCCTAAATTTTCATACAAGCTGTCTCATCTGAAACTAACACAGCTTGGGGTTAATTACGCTTGGGATGCAAAAACCTCCACCTCCCACTCTAGCCTTTTTTTTTTCCCTCCCAGATTTTCCACATTTAACCAAGGTTCGCTAGTGAACCAGTGATTTCTAACTGAATGACCAGGGAAGAAAAAATAAATTCTCCTACGTTAGTCATCAAAGCCTCAGAGCCTGAAAATGTGACTTCCGGATAAATGCGGGCTTTTCAGCCACCTCAGATGCACAAAATCGCGGAGGTCACAGCCCAGAACACAGGTCTTGAGAAATTCTGAAATTGGGAATTAGGGTGACATTTTTTTCCCTTTAACACCGTAATGCTTCGTATTAGTTTAAATGATTCTCTCAGAATGATTCTGTGTCCCAGTTAAATAAAGTTCAAGGAAATGAATTTCAGTCTTCAGCAATCTAAGTCCCATTTGAAAGCAGTTTTAATCTTTTTTACAAGTTTTTTTTTTTTTAAAACTACAGCAAATAGGAAATCTTCGGATAGCAGGTGCTTTGATAGATGCAAGAATATTTTTCTTAAAAAAATATGAACACACCAGGGAGAGGGGCACCACTATTAATCTCTTTGCTGGAAAGGCATTATGATGAGAATATCTTCTGTTTGGAGACTAAAGACATGAACGGCTGTGTCTGAAGGGTCCTGATTCAAGGGGTGATTTCACTGCAACATTCAGTGCAATGGAACCTGCGGCTGGATGAGTTTATAAACTCTGGGGCTAATATCCTCGGATGATCAGTTGAGGAACCTGGGGAGATTCATTCCTTTAAGTGGGTTCCCTTACAGGAAACAAGCTGAGACAGACTTTGCCAAGAGGCCAAGAGAATGCCTGACATTTTTCTACAACATCTGCACCAACCAATGGCAGAAAAGGATCTTGGAACCTACACAGGGTCCTTGGGCAGCTCTGGGCTCAGGCAAACTTCATGCCCGGGCGCCTCCAGTCACATGTTCTATGACTGTGGGCAAACTAAGTAAACTCCTTAAGGTCCAGTTCCCTCATCTGTGATACGGGCAAGATTATGTCCATTTCAAGGGTCACTGGGCAGATGAAATGAGTTACCAAAGGGCCTAGCATGCAGTAAGGGCACATTAAATGGCAATAAAATATAATCATAAATATCACAAATGTCATTTTCTTACTCCGTTTCATTTCTCCCATTCAGTTCATCTCTATAAGTCTGTATAAAGGTTCAACCTCTTTTCGATAAGCCCTGAACAGACACGGCAAACTGTGCTGCTCACCAGCCTTCAAAGGATGATAACGTCCACCGCTTGGTCCCTGATAAGGGGCTGCACGTGTGAGGGGCCCCATCATTACTCTGTATCCTGTGGACAGGGTAGCAACATGGCGCTAGTGTCCTAGTAAGGATGGGTACTCAGAACCAAGATGTTATAGCCAGGTGTGCGGCTGGCTAAATTCAGCTGTGATGCATATAAGGAAAACACTCTGGAGTTTCAGACTGACTTGGTGGCAGTTAAGAAGCTTGATAAACCCCAAATGGGGTCTTGTGAGATCTAGGGCCACTTAACCCTGGACAATAAGAATACCGTTGTCACCAATTCAAGCATGTCTCCCACAAAGAACTGAGAAGACTTGAGAAGCTTGGTTTACCGACCATCCCATCTCATTCCCTGGCATGTTTGACTGGGAATGTATCTTTGGCACCCACAGTAGTAACCTATCAATTTTAGTAAGTGTTACGGGTCAGGGTGCCCATATTCACCAAGCATCCACCTTGCATCTCAGAGGGCACCTGCCCTTTGTTCCTCTTGGGCCGCCACCCCCACAGGTGGGCCAGGCAGCCTTCCTCTGCAGCTTTCCACCTTGTCCCAGATTTCGAAACAATCAAACTCCCTGACCAGTGGAACCCGGGCCCCATGAACCCATGTTCCAGGTCTCGGCAGTAAGTCAGCCCTGGGGCTCAGCCCACCCTGCTCACGCTGCTGCCTGGACCACAGCTTCCGCAGCTGAGCTCCCGCCTCTTCACTCAGTCCAGGCCTCAGGAACATGGCCAGGGCTCCTTTCTTTGGGAGTTAAGGTTCTTGTCCCTTCTAGGTTCTCCAGGGAGGAGAAGGAAAGCAGGATTTGCTGGTCCCACCCGGTGCTTTCATCACACTCATCTACGTGTCTGTTGTTCTTTGGTCACCGCCTGGGTTCTCTCACTTTGATATTTTTGCTCCCGATTTCTCTGTCTCTCAATCCCATCCCTAACCCCTACTAGTTTACCAATAAAATCCCACCCAGTTGAATCCGACTCTTTTATGAACCCAGTCAAACAGGATGCATCGCTCTCCTCTAATTCTTAAACTACTTCATTCCCCACTTTCGGTGCTTCTTATTGCTTTCCATGATAGTAACTAAGGATACGCCCTATCATGTGGTCTAAACTCTTGACTGTCTTCCAAGCTCCTTTTTCCTTTCCACTTATATCTCCTCCAATCTATTTTCCACTCAAATGCTACAGTGACCTTATTGAAACACAAATCTGATTCCCTCTGCTTCTGGCCTCTCTGTGGTTTCCCACTATACTTGAGATAAAGAACAAGATCCTAAACACAATCCAGAAGACCTTAATTGGCCCTGCTCATCTTATGCTCATCTGATACCTTCAGCCTGCTCTAGTCTTATGTTCCCACCGTATCAACCCCTCTCCCTTGCCACAGGGCATTTGCACATGCTCCCCCACCCCAGCTATTTCCCCATCTCTGACTCTACTTAGTTAACACCCCTCCATCCTTTACATCTCAATTCAATCATCAATTTCTAAACAGGATCTCGTATGGCCTTCCCAGCTAGGCAAGTTCTCTTTGGGTAAAATCTTCCAGCATTAATATGTCTTCTTTAAAGCACTCATCAGAGACATAATTTTATGTTTTTGTATTTTTTAAAAATAATTTCTGGCTACCCTATGAGACTATAAACCTTCTGAGTGTAGGGACCATGCTAGCTTTTATTGAACATTTCATCCATAGGGTTCTGTCCAATACGTATTATAGTTGCTCAATTATTATTTGCTGACTGAAGTTATTTGGGCCAAAGACCAGCTTTCATTTTTCTTCTTATTCCACCGATTTCTGGCACATAGGAGGCTTTATACCTTACTTCCACTGATAAAAATATGGGTATAATGTCTGAAAGCTTCCTGTTTCTCCTACTACTACCATTAAACAGGACTACAGCAGCAATACTTCACAGGACACTGTGGAGGCTTCAAGCATAAAATTTTTTTTGGAAAAAAAAAGCTAGTCAGTGCCATATAAAAGGAAGAATATGGTCCTCTTGGGCCAGGCATTTCTCAACAACTGATACGGATTGCCTCGTAATTGCTACAGTCACAGCAATCTATTCTGGCCATAAAGGCAGGCCAAAGCAATCTGTTATGACCCCTGAGTGTTACCTTTGCCTGTTTTGCCAAGTTGTACCCCAACCCCAAAATGACAGATGATCTTCTACAAATTGTCCAAGTAACAAAAGAAGAATAAAAGAAAAGTTGTGCATGGTTTAACCTCCGTTTGTGTAATAAGTGTAGAAACTCCTGATGCTTGAAATCTGCCTAAACTAAATCTAGATGTGCCTAGGCACTTCCCAAATATCTTCATTTCTGGGCTGGTCCTAAAAATACTGACGAGGGAGAGCAAATTTCAGCTTAGATTCAAAGCCCAATCATTTCAAAATGTCAAGTGAAACCATATCACAGAGTCCTCCTCCATGCTGATAAACTTAGACACAGCAAAGAAATCCTGACCACAGAGGTCAACCATTCAAACAGGAGAACAAGTATGCAAGGTACTTCCCACAGCACTGGCGGAAATATTTTGGAGCCAAATATAGCTTGAAGGTACCAATTATAGGGAGTTCTTAATTAAGGCCCTGCACACCACCAGGGGGTCTCTGAGTGGGGTGGGAAGGGGCAAGTGAGAACTGGTGACAGTGTCTGGGAATATGTGTTTTTTTTGGTAGAGACAGGGTATAGCTTCGATCGACGGATCCGAGGGGTTCTAAGAACCAAAAGAGGTTGAGAATTTAGAATGCATTTTTAGCTTCCATCCTGTAGATAGTACAACTTGAGACTCAGATAAAACAGAAGTGCTTCTCTCAAGATCATATATCTGCCAATGGTTCTGGCTCTGCCACTAGGCAAGTACCCCCCAGACTCCAGCCTGCTGTTTCTTCCATCTATCAAGGCCTCTCTGCTTTCCTTGCTCAAATAACTACAATTCATGTTCCCTTCCCAACATTTTGACTTATTTTTAGTGAAAAAGTAGGAATCTCTGAAGCATTTATTTAAAATAAAGCCAGCCTGCCAAACCATCAGTGACGTGTAACCCTAGCAGGAGAATCCACCATCAGCTACAACAGCGGAGCAAAAGGGTCATAAAGAGAAGAAACACATTCACGTTTCCAAGCCTCCAAGAGGCTATTAAGTATGATGGCAGGGTCTTCTCTCTGTGTCAAGGTTGAAAACAAACTGGATTTAACTTTACATTTTCATAATGGCAGCCGAGGTCGAGTCACTGTGTTACCTAACCATTTGAAGTGGGAATATGATTTGTGAACAAGTCAAAAGCAAAGAGAAGTACTCATGCCAGATAGGAATGAATTTATAAATATTTATCTATAGCCCCAGGACAAACAGCTTACACATACACACACAAATAAAGCCATAGAAATCAAGGTTATTGATACTTTGTGGCCGAATTTCTAATACCTCTAGTTATTCTACTTATTAATTGATTGTGACACAATAGCAGAAGAGAGAGAAAGAGGTAACTGAAATATTCAAACGTGGATGGTAATTGGCCATCCTCTGTTTTCAGTATCACTCTTTTAGAAGGATAGCCATGAAATTACAAGTTAAGGACATCATCAGGCAAGTATACGGTATTATTAAATATACCTAGTGAGCATTAGATGTGTGCCAGACGCTACGGTCTGTATGTTTTTCCTCACGTACCATCTCAGTTAATCCTCATAATAACGCTGGTACCATTGTTAATTTCAGTTTACAGGTGAGAAAACTGAGGCTCCAAAACAGATTAAGCAACTTGCTTCAACCAAATGGCTAAATAAATCTGGGCTCAAACCGCAAAGCCTGTGTGCTTTCCCTTACTGCATCTCTGATCTTGGGCAACACATCTGGGGAAGCCCCACCCTAAAGCTGTGCTTACAGGGCCACCTTGTGTGCCAATTAGGACTTTACTTAAAATTTAAACTACTTCATGTCCTCCCAAAAAGGGAAATAGAATATGAGACACCTACAACATAACTATGCTGAAGTAAGAGCCCTAGACTCACTCATGTATAATTAGGTATATACCCATGATCTGAATATTTAAAATATCATTAAAAGCCCTACTATATATATTAGAGACTAGAATGCTTAAAGAGCTGATTAACCAACCGTGCACTTCTGTTCACCTCTTATCATTTCTTCTTAGTGCTCGGAAACAACCCAAACCACTGTCTGAGCAGCAGCTTAGAACCAAGAGGTCCTTGTATGCCCTCTGGAGGGTGGGGCAGAAGGGACTCCACACTCAAAAATTACTGAGAAACAATTAGAGAGACATATGTAAATTCTTCTCAGGACAAGGTCCCAAGCTACTCTCAAAAGGGCCAGGACCTGGAGACCTTCAACATGGCGGAAGAGTAAGACATGAAAATCACCTTCCTCCCCACAAATACATCAGAAATACATCTACACGGAACAACTCCTACAGAACACCTACTGAACGCTGGCAGAAGACCTCAGACCTCCCAAAAGGCAAGAAAGTCCCCACGTACATGGGTAGGGCAAAAGAAAAAAGAATAAACAGAGACAAAAGAATAGGGACGGGACCTGCACCAGTGGGAGGGAGCTGTGAAGGAGGAAAGGTTTCCATACACAAGGAAGGCCCTTTGCGGATAGAGACTGGGGTTAGCGGGGGGGGGGGGGGGGGTGGTGGTGGTGGGAAGCTTCGGAGCCACGGAGGAGAGCGCAGCAACAGGGTGTGAAGGGCAAAGCGGAGAGATCCCTGCACAGAGGATCGGTGCCGACCGGCACTCACCAGCCCGAGAGGCTTGTCTACTCACCCGCCAGGGAGGGCGGGGGCTGGGAGCTGAGGCTCCGGCTTCAGTCGGATCCCAGGGAGAGGACTGGGGTTGGTTGCGGGAACACAGCCTGAAGGGGGCTAGTGCACCACAGCTAGCTGAGAGGGAGTCCGGGAAAAAGTGTGGAGCTGCCGAAGAGGCAAGAGACCATTGTTTCGGGGTGAGCGAGGAAAGAGGATTCAGAGCACCGCCTAAATGAGCTCCAGAGACAGGCGTGAGCGACAGCTATCAGCGCAGACACTAGAGACGGGCATGAGACACTAAGGCTGCTGCTGCCGCCACCAAGAGGCCTGTGTGCGAGCACAGGTCACTATCCACACCTACCCTCCAGGGAGCCTGTGCAGCCCGCCACTGCCAGGGTCCCGGGATCCAAGGACAACTTTCCCGGGAGAACACATAGCGCACTTCAGGCTGGTGCAACGTCATGCTGGCCTCTGCCGCTGCAGGCTCGCCCCGCACTCCATACCCTTGCCTCCCCATGGCCTGAGTGAGTCAGAGCCCCCAAATCAGCTGCTCCTTTAACCCCGTCCTGTCTGAACGAAGAACAGACGCCCTCAGGCGACCTACACGCAGAGGCGGGGCCAAACCCAAAGCTGAACCCCAGGAGCTGTGCAAACAAAGAAAAGAAAGGGGAATCTCTCCCAGCATCCTCAGGAGCAGTGGATTAAATCTCCACAATCAACTGAACGACCCCTGCATCTGTGGAATACCTGAATAGACAATGGATTAGCCCAAAATTGAGGCAGTAGATTGTCAGAGCAATGATATATATATTCTTTTCCTTTTTCTCTTTTTGTGAGTGTGTATCTTTCTTTGTGTGATTTTATCTGTATAGCTTTGCTTTTACCATTTGTCCTAGGGTTCTGTCTGTCCACTTTTTTTTTTTGCATTTTTTTTTAGTATACTTTTTAGTGCTTGTTATCATTGGTGGATTTGTTATTTGGTTTGGTTGCTGTCTTCTTTCTTTTTTTCCTTTTTTTAAATTACTTGTTAATTTTTTATTAGTTATTTTTTATTTTACTAACTTTATTTTATTTTATTCTCCCTTCCTCCCTCCCTCCCTCCCTCCCCCCCACCCTTCCTTCCTTCCTTCCTTTCTTTCTTTTCTACCTGAGCCATGTGGCTGACAGGGTCTTGGTGCTCCAGCCAGGTGTCAGGCCTGTGTCTCTGAGGTGAGAGAGCCAAGTTCAGGACACTGGTCCACCAGAGACCTCCCGGCTCCATTAATATCAAACGGCGAAAGCTCTCCCAGAGATCTCCATCTCAATGCTAAGACCCAGCTCCACTCAATGACCAGCAAGCTACAGTGCTGGACACCCTTTGCACCCTATGCAAAACAACTAGCGAGATAGGAACACAATCCCACCCATTAGCAAAGAGACTGCCTCAAATCATAATAAGGTCACAGACACCCCAAAACACACAACTGGACACAGTCCTACCCACAAGAAAGACAGGATCCAGCCTCATCCACCAGAACACAGGCACTAGTCCCCTCTACCAGAAAGCCTAAACAAACCACTGAACGAACTTTAGCCACTGGGGGCAGACATCAAAAACAGTGGGAACTATGAACCTGCAGCCTGTGAAAAGGAGACCCCAAACACAGTAAGTTAAGCAAAATGAGAAGACAGAAAAACACACAGCACGTGAAGGAGCAAGGTAAAAACCCACCAAACCAAACAAATGAAGAGGAAATAGGCAGTCTACCTGAAAACAGAATTCAGAGTAGTGATGGTAAAGATGATACAAAATCTTGGAAATAAAATGGAGAAAATACAAGAAACGTTTAACAAGGACCTAGAAGAACTAAAGAGCAAACAAACAATGATGAACAACACAATAAATGAAATTTAAAATTCTCTAGAAGGAATCAGTAGCAGAATAACTGAGGTAGAAGAACGGATAAGTGACCTGGAAGATAAAAGAGTGGAAATAACTACTGCAGAGCAGAATAAAGAAAAAAGAATGAAAAGAATTGAGGAAAGGCTCAGAGACCTCTGGGACAACATTAAATGCACCAATATTCGAATTATAGGGGTCCGAGAAGAGAAAAAGAAAGGGACTGAGAAAATATCTGAAGAGATTATAGTTGAAAACTTCCCTCACATGGGAAACGAAATAGATAATAAAGCCAGGAAGTGCAGAAAGTCCCATACAGGATAAATCCAAGGAGAAACATGCCAAGAAACATATTAATCAAACTATCAAAATATAAATACAAAGAAAAAATATTAAAATCAGCAAGGGAAAAACAACAAATAACATACACGGGAATCCCCATAAGGTTAACAGCTGATGTTTCAGCAGAAACTCTGCAAGCCAAAACGGAGTGGCAGGATACATTTAAAGTGATGAAAGGGAAAAACCTACAAGCAAGATTACTCTACCCAGCAAGGATCTCATTCAGACTCGATGGAGAAATTAAAACCTTTACAGACAAAAGCTAAGAGAATTCAGCACCACCAAACCAGCTTTACAACAAATGCTAAAGGAACTTCTCTAGACAGGAAGCACAAGAGAAGGAAAGGACCTACGTTAAAAAACCCAAAACAATTAACAAAACAGTAATAGGAACATACATATCAATAACTACCTTAAATATAAATGGATTAAATGTTCCCACAAAAAGACGTAGACTGGCTGAATGGATACAAAAACAAGACCCGTATATATGCTGCCTACAAGAGACCCACTTCAGACCTAGGGACAAATACACACTGAAAGTGAGGGGACAGAAAGAGATATTCCATGTAAATAGAAAACAAAAGAAAGCTGGAGTAGCAATTCTTGTATCAGACAAAACAGACTTTAAAATAAAGACTATTACAAGAGACAAAGAAGGACACTACATAATGAACAAGGGATCGATCCAAGAAGAAGATATAACAATTGTAAATATTTATGCACCCAACATAGGAGCACCTCAATACATAAGGCAAATTCTAACAGCCTTAAAAGGGAAAATCGACAGTAACACATTCATAGTAGGGGACTTTAACACCCCACTTTCACCAATGGACAGATCATCTAAAATGACAATAAATAAGGAAACACAAGCTTTAAATGATACATTAAACAAGATGGACTTAATTGATATTTATAGGACATTCCATCCAAAAACAAGAGAATACACTTTCTTCTCAAGTGCTCATGGAACATTCTCCAGGATAGATCATATCTTGGGTCACAAATCAAGCCTTGGTAAATTTAAGAAAATTGAAATTGTATCAAGTATCTTTTCCAACCACAATGCCCTGAGATATAAATTACAACAAAAAACTGTAAAAAACACAAACACATGGAGGCTAAACAATATACTACTAAATATCAAGAGATCACTTAGGAAATCAAAAAATACCTAGAAACAAATGACCATGAAAACACAATAACCCAAAACCTATGGGATGCAGCAAAAGCAGTTCTAAGAGGGAAGTTTACAGCAATACAATCCTACCTCAAGAAACAAGAAACGTCTCATATAAACAACATAACCTTACACCTAAAGCAATTAGAGAAAGAACAAAAAAACCCCCAAAGTTAGCGGAAGGAACGATCATAAATATCAGATCAGAAATAAATGAAAAAGAAATGAAGGAAACAATAGCAAAGATCAAAAAAACTAAAAGCTGGTTCGTTGAGAAGATAAACAAAATTGATAACCCATTAGCCGGACTCATCAAGAAAAAAAGGTAGAAGACTCAGATCAAAAGAATTCAAAATGAAAAAGGAGAAGTAACAACTGACATTGCAGAAATACAAAGAATCATGAGAGATTACTACAATCAACTATATGCCAATTAAATGGACAACCTGGAAGAAATGGACAAATTCTTAGAAAAGCACAACCTGCCAAGACTTCAGCAGGAAGAAATAGAAAATATAAACAGACCAATCACAAGCACTGAAATTGAAACTGTGATTAAAAATCTTCCAAGCAACAAAAGCCCGGGACCAGATGGCTTCACAGGAGAACAGTATCAAACATTTAGAGGAGAGCTAACATGTATCCTTCTCAAACTATTCCAAAAAATAGCAGAGGGAGGAACACTCCCAAACTCATTCTACAAGGCCGCCATCACCCTAACACCAAAACCAGACAAAGATGTCACAAAGAAAGAAAACTACAGGCCAATATCACTGATGAACATAGATGCAAAAATCCTCAACAAAATACTAGCAAACAGAATCCAACAGCACATTAAAAGGATCATACACCATGATCAAGTGGGGTTTATCCCAGGAATGCAAGGATTCTTCAATATATGCAAATCAATCAATGTGATACACCATATTAACAAGTTCAAGGATAAAAATCATATTATCATCTCAATAGATGCAGAAACGGCTTTTGACAAAATTCAAAACCCATTTATGATAAAAACCCTCCAGAAAGTAGCACAGAGGGAACTTACCTCAACATAAAAAAGGCTATATATGACAAACCCATAGCCAACATCATTCTCAGTGGTGAAATATGAAACCATTTCCACTAAGATCAGGAACAAGACAAGTTTGCCCACTCTCACCACTATTATTATTATTAGTGTGTGTGTGTGTGTGTGTGTGTGTGTGTGTGTGTGTGTGTGTGTGTGTGTGTGTGTGTGTGTGTGTGTGTGTGTGGTACATGGGCCTCTCACTGTTGCGGCCTCTCCCGTTGCGGAGCACAGGATCCGGATGCGGAGGCTCAGTGGCATGGCTCATGGGCCCAGCCGCTCCGCAGCGTGTGGGATCTTCCCGGACTGGGGCACGAACCCGCATCCCCTGCAACGGCAGGCAGACTCTCAACCACTGTGCCACCAGGGAAGCCCTCACCACTATTATTTACCATTGTTTGGGGAGTTTTAGCCACAGCAATCGGAGAAGAAAAAGAAATACAAGGAATCCAAACTAGAAAAGAAGAAGTAAAACTGTCACTGTTTGCAGATGACATGATAATACACATAGAGAATCCTAAAGATGCTACCAGGAAACTACGAGAGCTAATCAATGAATTTGGTAAAGTAGCAGGATACAAAATTAATGCACAGAAATCTCTTGCATTCCTATATACTAATGATGAAAAATGTGAAAGAGAAATTAAGGAAACACTCCCATTTACCACTGTGACAAAAAGAATAAAATACCTAGGAATAAACCTACCTAAGGAGACAAAAGACCTGTATGCAGAAAACTATAAGACACTGATGAAAGAAATTAAAGATGATACAAACAGATTGAGAGATCTACCATGTTCTTGGATTGGAAGAATCAACATTGTGAAAATAGCTATACTACCCAAAGCAATCTACAGATTCAATGCAATCCCTGTCAAACTACCAATGGCATTTTTCACAGAACTACAAAAAAATCTCACAATTTGTATGGAAACATAAAAGACCTTGGAGAGCCTAAGTAATCTTGAGAAAGGAAAACGGAGCTGGAGGAATCAGACACCCCGACTTTAGACTATACTACAAAGCTACAGTAATCAAGACACTATGGTACTGGCACAAAACCAGAAATATAGATCAATGGAACAGGATAGAAAGCCCAGAGATAAACCCATGTACATATGGTCACCTTATTTTTGATAAAGGAGGCAACAATATACAATGGAGAAAAGACAGCCTCTTCAATAAATGGTGCTGGGAAAACCTGACAGCTACTTGTAAAAGAATTAAATTAGAACACTTCCTAACACCATACACAAAAATAAATTCAAAATGGATTGAAGACGTAAATGTAAGGCCAGACACTCTAAAACTCTTAGAGGAAAACATAGGCAGAATACTCTACAACGTAAATCACAGCAAGATCCTTTTTGACCCACCTCCTAGAGAAATGGAAATAAAAACAAAAATAAACAAATGGGACCTAATGAAACTTCAAAGCTTTTGCACAGCAAAGGAAACCATAAACAAGACAAAAAGACAACCCTCAGAATGGGAAAAAATATTTGCAAATGAAGCAACTGGCAAAGGATTAATCTCTAAAATTTACAAGCAGCTCATGCAGCTCAATATCAAAAAAACAAACAACCCAATCCAAAAATAGGCAGAAGACCTAAATAGACATTTCTCCGAAGAAGATATACAGATTGCCAACAAACACATGAAAGGATGCTCAACATCACTAATCATTACAGAAATGCAAATCAGAACTACCATGAGGAATCACCTCACACCAGTCAGAATGGCAATCATCAAAAAATCTACAAACAATAAATGCTGGAGAAGGTGTGGAGCAAAGGGCACCCTCTTGCACTGTTGGTGGGAATATAAATTGATACAGCCACTATGGAGAACAGTATGGAGGTTCCTTTAAAAACTAAAAGTAGAACTACCATATGACCCCACAATCCCACTACTGGGTATATACCCTGAGAAAACCATAATTCAAAAAGAGTCATGTACCACAATGTTCACTGCTGCTTTGTTTACAATAGCCAGGACATGGAAGCAACCTACATGCCCATCGACAGATGAATGGATGAAGAAGATGTGGTACATATATACAATGGAATATTACTCAGCTATAAAAAGAAATGGAATTTAGTTATTTGTAGTGAGGTGGATGGACCTAGAGTCTGTCTTACAGAGTGAAGTAAGTCAGAAAGAGGAAAACAAATACCATATGCTAACACATACATATGGAATCTAAAGAAAAAAAAAAAGTTATGAAGAACCTAGTGGCAGGACAGGAATAGAGACGCAGGCGTAGAGTATGGACTTGAGGACACAGGGTTGGGGAAGGGTAAGCTGGGACTAAGTGAGAGAGTGGCATGGACTTATATATACTACCAAATGTAAAATAGATAGCTAGTGGGAATCAGCCACATAGCACAGGGAGATCAGTGCAGTGCTTTGTGACCACCTAGAGGGGTGGGATAGGGAGGGTGGGAGGGAGATGTAATAGGGAGGAGATGTGGGGATATATGTATAGCTGATTCACTTTGTTTTAAAGCAGAACCTAACACACCATTGTAAAGCAATAATACTCCAATCAAGATGTAAAAAAAAAAAAAAAAAAAAAGGAGGGCCAGGACCTAAAAAGAAAGAAAAAAGCTAAAAGCTCAACTTAGAGGCCCAGATATGTGTAAGATTGCATTTCCCCCAGCATGGCAGGTTAGTGCTTCCCTGGCTCTGTTCCCCCAAAAGAAATGGATCAGTTCAAAATTATGGGTAAAGAAGATGTGGTACATATATACAGTGGAATATTACTCAGCCCTGAATAGAACAAAATAATGCCATTTTCAGCAACATGGATGGACCTAGAGATTGTCATACTGAGTGAAGTAAGTCAGACAGAGAGAGACAAATATTATATGATATCACTTATAGGTGGAATCTAAAAAAAAGGTACAAATGAACTTATTTACAAAACAGAAATAGAGTCACTCATGTAGAAAACAAACTTATGGTTACCAGGGGGAAAGGGCAGGGGGAGGGATAAATTGGGATACTGGGATTGCCATAGACAAACTACTATATAATATAAAATAGATAACTAGTAAGAACCTACTGTACAGCTCAGGAAACTCTACTCAATACTCTATCATGTCCTATATGGCAAAAGAGTCTAAAAAAGCATGGACATATGTATAAGTGATTCACTTGGCTGTACACCTGAAACTAACACAACATTGTAAATCAACTATACTCCAATAAAAAATAATGTAAAAAAATTTTGGGAGAGGTAAAGGTAGTGAGGAGCAAGTATAAAGCTAATACTTGGACAACTCCCTGAATAGTTCCTTCTGCATTCAGAAAGTTAGAAACTCAGCACACAAATGCATTCAAACCACTCTGTGGAGCTGTTGGAGGACTGCTCTTACTTGACTTTTTTTGGTTTCCCACTAAACATCTGAAGATGGCTTTGACATATGTAGCTAAAAATGTCACTCTGACACTGAGATACCCCAGAGCCATGAGCCACCCAGACTTTTCCAGTCACCTTGCCCAAGCACGAAGCAAGATACTGACATTGGTCTTGTGGATCTGAAGAACTATGGAAATGAGGCAGCATTGTCGACTCCCCAATTGCTTGTGTGGTTAATGCATTAACACCTAACTCATCAGAGCCAGAGACACATTTTATAAGTTACTGCTTCCCTCAGTGCATTTTTATCACGTATTTTCACATTTCTATTTCCAAGATTCATGGAAAACAAGATGTTTAGCTGAAAATGTTTACAGTGGGGACCTTATAAATTACTTGATAGTCTTGGGAGACACATACATTTTGCAAAATACCAGCTACAAGGAATCAACTATTTTAGAGGATCCCTAGGGATCAGTTTTTCTACGGATATAATAAAATCCTTCTTAAACAGAAATATCTCAAGTGGGGGTAAGAAACTGCTAACAAAGCCCACTTAGGATTTGCATACCTTCATAGAACATTCCAGGTCACTGGGGCACACTGAAACTCCAGACCAAGATGTGATGGGGCTGCTCTGTGGTGCTTTACCGCATGACTGAGGAATGTGTGGGTCACTTAGAATCCCAAGCCTCCCATAGGGAAGTGAGTCCAGTGACACGAGTGCGTATTTTCAACCAGACAGAAACTGTGAAAATGAGTGTCACTGTCCTCCCACCTAAGGAACATCAGCAAATGCAAAATGAATGCATGTGGTACATACATACAATGGAATATTACTCAGTCATTAAAAAGAATGTAATGCCATTTGCAGCAACGTGGGTGGACTTAGAGATGATCATACTAAGTGAAGTAAGTCAGACAGAGAAAGACAAATATCATTTGATACTGTTTATATGTGGAATCTAAAAAAATGGTACAAATGAACTAATTTACAAAACAGAAATAGAGTCACAGATGTAGAAAACAAACTTACCGTTACCAGGGGGGAAAGCGGGGGTTGAGGGGGGAGGGATAAATTGGGAGATTGGAATTGACATATACACACTACCGTATATAAAATGGATAACTAATAAGGACCTACTGTATAGCACAGGGAACTCTTCTCAATACTCTGTAATAACCTATATGGGAAAAGAATCTAATAAAAGACTAGACATATGTATATGTAAAAATGATTCACTTTGCTGTACAGCAGAAACTAACACCATTGTAAATAAACTACACTCCAATAAAAATTTTAAATAAATAAATAAAACTGTGTATCTTTCAAAAAAAAAAAAAAGAATGCAGCACCTTCTTAATGGAGGGTTCTAGTAACTCCGGGGGATGAAGCAGCAGCTCTTTGTCAGTCCTTTCCCAACATATTAAGGTTAGCTGACAGCACTGCTCGACAAAGAAGACTTAATGTGTCTGACAGATGGCAAATACACCATATTGACTCTTCTTCCTAATTTAACAAATTCGAATCTTTTGTCAATTTCTTTCCCCAGCGAAAAGATATTCTAGAGCACCACTTAAGCTTACATTGCTCTTTTCCCCCACCCTCCCTCTTACACATTATCTTTGACACTGTCTCAAGAAACTGAAACCAACTTACTAAATGAACTCATCTTCCCAGCTATCGATGATCATCGCAAATTCTGAGCGTGTACTCCCCATTTTTGCCACTATTACGAGGCTTCATGTCAGGCTCCAGGTCTTTGAAGGAAAGAAAGGGTCCCTAGCTTTACCATATACCCGAAGGTGTGCTGCTGCTGCTTTAGTGGGAGGTTATTGCAGTTAACTGTAACACTGCAGTCTCTGCTGGGCTTTGGGATTCCAGAGGGTTCATGTATGTCAGGTGGATGGGGTGACGGCAGAGAAGGGCCTCAGGCTGTGGTGAAGCTCTCTGGAATGCCAAGCTGTCTAAGGAGCATCACGTGACACTCAAGTTCAGTAAGGAGTCATGGCCAAGGGTAGCCTGCTGCCACAAGGAGGTGATGGGTCCCTTCCACCACTGTGGAGGTATTCAAATCACAGCCAAGGGCCACTGCATGGGTGTTGGAGAAGGGCTTCAAATAGGCATGGGGGAAACTTGGATGGACTGTGGAATCAGGATACGAGCCTAGATTTGGCAAATTTTTCATTCTGGCTTTCGGAAGCAGGGGAATTCCACCCTACAGAGGTACCTCTAATTTCCATCCCTCCTGATGCTCCCCTCCGTGGTGGCATTTCTCTTCACTTCCTTACTTTGGTGTTTTGTTATGCTTACACCCACCACATGCTCTTATGCTGGGGTGGAAACAAAGTCCCTGCCCTCAGACAGCTTATACTCTGGGGTGTGAGTGTATGGAGTTGTGGGTAGAGATGAGTGAAACACTTTTTTAAAAAAGGAAATGTTCTGATAACAAGAGCTGCTCAGAAGAAAATAATAAAACAGGGGAACCAATTGGACAGCTACCCAGGTAAGGTAGAGGGGCTACTTCAGCTCAGGGACCAACAGAAGGCTCTGAGAGGGGACACACAGAGAAGGAACTAATAAAGGGGAGCCCCGTGTAAAAATCTGGTGCAAGAAAAGTTCAGGCAGAGGGAACCCCAAGTACAAAGGAGAAGGGAATGCACGTGTGTGCTTCAGGAAGAGAGAAAACGCCAGCGTGGGTTCAGCATAATAAAAGGGCGAGAGTGACACAAGCGGAGAGAGAAGCAGTGCTGGGCTGTGATTCAGAAAGTACGTCTTATTCTAACAAACACTGGAAGCAGTCAGAGGGTTTTAAGAAAAGGAATGACATGAATTTATTCTGTCTCAAAAAGAGTAAATGATGGCTATTTTGTCACAATTTCTAATGTGTGCTAAAATTAAGTATAATCCTAACTATAAACCTAAAATTATGACGGACAACCCCTTTCTAATAGTAACACTAAAGTCTCCCCAAAATCCTGGTAGTTATATTACCAAGAATAACTAGAGACCAAGCATCTGCAGAATTTTGTTGTTCTGTATAAACAAAAACAAATACACAAACAAAAGGCCACCAAAACCCCCCAACATTTCCATGGTAAAATAAATCTGAAGAATGTTAAGTCAAGTAAAATAGATTTCCTTACTGTAAGAAAATAAAAATTCTTAGAACATCTCATGGAACTGGACTTTAGCAAAACGTTGTGCTTTATTCCTGAATCCAAATAAATTTTTTATTTCACCTAAAAGGATTAAAATGTTCATATATGGAACGTCTCTATATTAAAGATAACTTGATGTTGGCCTGTTCTGAATTTTCTTCTAAACTTCAGGGTAATTCCTATAGTTCCACCTGATTACCTGGTTAGGACAACATAAGGCAACTAGAAAATGGGCCACAGCTACTGCGACAAACTCAATACCCAAATTCTACTGCTGTCCTTGAGCTGTAGTGTCTGATTTCCTGCTACAAATAAGTAGGCCATCAACGGGGATCTGAAAAATCTCTTCGTTATAGAAAGATTCCCACAGTGGCAGTGCCTGGCTGGAATTATCTAAACTATAGGTAACACCCCAGCAGTTGCCATTCCGCCTGCATTGCCTCAGTTTCATAGTAAGGAACACATCTAAATGCCCACATGTTAAGGCACAGTGATGCCCTCGATAATTAATAGGGTTTTTTGCACTAATTCTTCTATTTTATTTTTCTTTTATTTATTTTATTGAAGTATAAGTGACTTACAATATTATATTAGTTTCAGGTGTACGACATAGTGATTCAATATTTTTATACACTACAAAATGATCACCACAGTTTTTATGGGGTCTCTAGAATGATAAATGGGTAAATAGAGAAGCTAAACAAACATAAAACATTTAATGAGACGGCCTAAATATACCAAATTAGCCTTAAATGAACTTGAAAGACCTTGAGCTCTGGAATTAACATTAATCACTTTCTGGAACTCAAGGAAAAGCCTGATGTGGTTAATTTTAAATTGTATTTTGATAGAAAGCAATACAATCCCACAGGATTCAAGGTATCTATTTGTTTACTTTCTTGCCAGGGTCAGCAAAAAAACCTACTATTGATCAGCTATTATAAATCAGTTGACTTCACTTCTCTCTGCATAGATTCTCTCCAAGTGTTGAGCACTGGCTCATCTTACCTCTGCCTAGTGACAACATGAAGAGATAAACAGACTATTCAAAGAGAGCTCTTCACATCACATTAGCTGAATAAATAGTGATGGATGGGTTTCTTCTCTCTAGTGCTACCTTAGCTTGCAGGGATGAGAGCCAGGAAGATGGGGCTTACAAATCCTATTAGAATATTTAAACAAACACAAAATAACGTCTCTGAAGATCATGGTTTAAAGAAAAAAGGAGAAGAGCATCTTGTCTTTTAATTGTAGCTCTGGGGGCAACAAAAAGGCCCACGATAAACCTTTGAGGTTCAGAAGTTACATGAAATCACAGGAGAAAAAAAGTAATTTGCTGTTTTACGAGCAGTATCCAGAGGAAACAGGATAGAGGCCCTGTAGCACTTCTGCAGGCCACAGAACCAGCACAGAGCAGTTCGGCTAAAGCGAAGTATACTATCAATAACAATCTTACTCTGAGACTATTTCAGAATGAGAGTTTGCCCTCTAGAATCTGTTCTTCAGGATTCTGTGCTCAGTATCCAGAGCAGACCAGTTGTTAACAGAATGGGAGGAACCTGTGAGTGGCTGGCTGGGCATCAGTATATGAAAGTAATGGAATCAGTGCTCTCAACAGCATCGTGTCCGTTAGAAGCTATGGTACACACAGAAAGGGAAGCAGGTTCTCAACAATGACTTCAGCCACAGTCCCTCTGCTCTGAGAACTGTGAGTCCAGAACATTCCAGTGGCTTCTACGTATAACTGGCATAATTCACCAAATCCTGAGTTTTCTGTTAGTAAATGTGAGATTGTCGCAAGGAAAAGAGAACAGATGACGTCCTACGCATCGTGTACCAGGCAGGATTCTTTTTGACCAAAAGCAGGGGACATTTTAATTGACTCACATGAACAGCCCCAGGAATGGCCAGGCAGAGCTGGCAGAGGCCTTTGCCTCTCTGGGTTTTGGCTTCATTGTCTCAGAATGAAGATAATAACCTGATAGGGGAATGTGGCCTGAAGAAGCTCCCAACCTTGTCAACAGAGAGGAATGGGAGAATGTCCCCATCAGAACCAGAAAAGCCCCAAATAAGCAAAAGTGGGCCCTGGCTTGGGTCAAGTGTCCATTCCTTTATCACTGCTCTGGCCAAAGGAGGTTCAATTACCATAACTAATCTGGTGATAGAGAGGAAGGGCTGCTGGGCAGGCCAAAAACAATAGACTTCCATAGACTGGAAGAACAGGGCACAGACACAAATTTATGAATTCTGATTAAACAACTACACAACATATGAGAATACTTACAGGATCAATACATATGACTTCTGGGTGAATGATTTTTTTTTGCCTCTTATTAAGTAGCATGCTACTCTTAACATACCAAGATGAAATCCTGAGTCACTGGCAGCTGAGCAAGCTGTACTAAGTTGTTTCCCCAGTTGTAGCAGCACATGTGCTGAACTTCTCACCTTGCTCTTATTGCTTTCTTCATAGTGTCTTAGACTGCATTCCCCAGAACAGATCCCGAGACAAGAACTTAAGTGCAAATGGATTATTCGAGGTTATTATATGCTCTTAGGAAGTCCTATTAGGAGAGTGGAGGAAACAAGAAAGAGAAGCAAAGAAAGCTACTACAAGGTATATTCATAAGCAGTTTACTGCTTCAAGCAACTGGGGCTCAATCTACTGGGACTCTCCAGGACATCGCATGGAACACGCCTCAGTTTCCCATCAGAGGGCAAGGTGGTTGGAAGATATATCCTTCAACTCTCACTTGTCATTGACTGAGGGCCACTCTTGGAGAAGCATTAGCTCTCCAGCACTTTAGGCCCGCTCCCTACACTGGTGAGAGAAAGCCCTGAAGTGGGGAGGAAAAGACACTTGTCATAGGATGCCCTCAGCATGTACAAGAAAGGGTGAGTTTTGGGGGGATATGACCAAGGCGCACAGCTTTGGCTACCACCAGTAACACACATGTATGAAAATACGCATTCATGGATTCGACAACTATTTACCAAGCTCCTATTATGTGCAGGTGCTCTTCCAGGTGCTGGGAATACATTGAGGGGCAAAACAAAGATTACAGTCTTATTTAATACCTAGCACAACTGGGCTGGGCAGAAGCAGATTCCGTGGGCTATGCATCATGATCTTATTCACAACATCGGCTTTATGAGTAGTAGCAGGGTCATCATTATCGAACTTCCCCATCACCAGTTCAGGTGTGCTGAGGTCTATGATCTAGTTATGACCTTGAATCGAGAACTGGAGCAAGCAGATAGGTATTGGAAGGAAGTAGAGTTTTCCACTAAAGGACAGTGAGATATATTTTGCGTTTGAATTCTTTTAGGACAGCTTTCTTGTAGTGGCTTATTCCCAGAAGCACTGCAGAGTTGCCTGCTCTAACTCTGACAGCCCAGCAGGGTGTGTAGCTTCTGGACACAGAAAGGACTAATGTTAGTCTGACCACCTGGGGATTAAACTGGCATTGGCAACTTCAAATGTGCCCGGCAGAAACTAAGTGATCTCCATTTCAAACACAAAACACACTGCCTTCCAAACGGTATAGAATTCTATTTTATCTATATCGGCCAGGTAAAAAGAGTATTTGCCAAAATTCTAGATATGGGTAGTTGTTTATAAAACCTTAGAATATCATCAAGTGTGGCTTTAAATAAACCATTACACTTACATAGAAAGCAATAAGCTGTGTGGTTTAGGTAAAAGACATGTTATGCCTATCCTAAGAAAAAAAAGTATGAACAAATAAAGCAATTTTCTATTGTACCCTGAACACCTATGCACACAGAATATGCTAAAAGGCAATTTTACCGATTCTGATTATCTCTTCCATTTGGTGTTTCCCATCTCATGGAAATAAGTTCAACTTTACAGGTACTGCTTAGCTCTGAGGACTCTAGATAATGTGATTAAAGACTGTTAAAATAAATAGTCAGAAAATAAAGTATCAATGGGATTTCATATGAGTCTAGTGTGCCCTACAGCAGGATGAGCAAATATATGTAGCACGTGCCTTTGACAGACATCATTAATTGATTACACCTCATTCTCCCAATGAGCCTAGACTGAGCCTCGGAATCCTTCACAACACAGTCCTCCAGACAGACTTGATTGATCTTGCAGAGGTGGACCTCAAAATGAAACCTATTTGACATCCATGAGATACTTATAAAGCCTGGTCCCCTAGACATCACATCACAGAGAGAGGGAGAGAGGGAGAAATGGGAAGGAGGGAAGGAGGTGGGAAGGGGAAGGGAGGGGGGAGTGAGGAAATGGAAATAAACTTTGAAAACAAATACCTCTTCCTTTCTTCCCTGCAAACACTGCCAATTAGGGGGTTCAAAGTGGAGGGGATAAGAACATGCTACACCAAAATATGCCACTTTGGTATATTAATTATTTTGACTGAAAGTAATTGAAATATAGCACTTGCAGGAAGGTCTCTCTGATTGCCTCCTTTTAAAGAGCATAAATTTCCTGCGAGAAAGGTACCCTCCCTGCACCAGGAAGGAGAAAACATTCTTATCACCAGGAGTTGATGCTGAATTGAATCCATTCAAACCAACCTACTAAAATCATGCTTATCTTCCACTGATTTCCCCCATATATTTCCTGGTCACCTTCTCACAGTTTATTGCCCCTAGTACAAACCCCATTTTCCTTTACCTTATCATGTCTCCACAATTTATTGTTTTTGTTAAAATGGTATATAAGCGCTCAGACCTATCCACTTCTTTGGGTCTTCATTTTATACACATATAAAAACCTCTATACATGTAAAAATATTATAAAATAAACTTTGAATGTTTTCTGCCTGTTTATCTTTTTTTCAGTGTAATTTTCAGGCCCAGACACAGAACTTAAGAGGGCAGAAGAAAAATCTTTCTCCCCCACCACACTTTATGACTGCCCACCAAAAAACTGTATCAAGCTAAGTTTCTGGAGAAAACTCAGACAGCATCATTCTTTCCAGAAGCAAAGAAAGAAGAATGAAAAATGCCCATTCTTAAGATAACTGAGCAGTTCTCAGGATGAAGAAATTGTCCAAATAAAACTCAATGACATCAAAAAATGTTTAAAATTCCCAAGACCATCTTCTCCCCAACCCTCCTCTTTTTTTCTTCTACCATCGATACTTTCCGAAGAATCACTCCCTCTGCCTTATCACCTGGATGGCCGTGACTGGATCTCCCTCAGAGCCCAAGGGACTCTGGGTAGAAGTAGTATAATATATATATTTTTTGAAACTCTGTAAAAGTTTTCCTCATACCAGCTACTTCTGGTGGTGACCCAGATCATGAGTCACCTGGTATAAATGAGCTTGGCTGTGAACAAGGTTAAGAATTAGAGCTGAGGATGATCTATTAGTTCATCTTGCTTGTTTCATGGAGTAAAAGTGGAATTGTTTCTCTGGAGAGTTTTCTTGAATGATTTTTCAAGTCTAATTTGAAATCACGTTCAAAATCTTGTGACTTTCCTCTTTCTTGCAGTCCACCGATAATTAGTTGTTTTAATACTTCAACGGCAATGATAGCCAACCTGAACACAAACTGTATTTACACACAGCATCTCCTGGTTTCATACTGCAAGCTCACTTCCAAGCATTATTTGTTTTCATGAACTTGAGCTAGGATGACTCTTTCCTCACTGCCTTTAATTACTACGGAAAGCTTAATATGCACTTTTTCCCCCCATCAATCTGGCACTAAAAATGCTGAATTGCTTTTGTAGTAATTTGAAAGAAGAGTTTGGGGCTATTACAAGAAATTCACATCAGGCATTTCTCTACATGGCCTACTTAATATTTTTCAAAGTGAAAGAGTGTTTCAAGTAAAATGAAAAACTTGGGGGACTGGAGAAGTCTGCCCCATCTAAAGTCCTATTTTTCAATTTTCTACACAAAGACGCCTTATGGTGCATTTTAATAATGTAACTTGAAACATGTTTTGAAAGAAGGAACAAGTTGTAATCTGACCCAAGACAGAACAATGCCTCATGCAGACTCTTGAACGAATATGTGACTATAGGAGCCCTGCTCTTTTGTCTTCTGGGTAATTATTTCATATATTTGGCGGGTTTATAGGGAACATGTATGAGATTTTCAAGTAAAAAGTGTAAGGCTATGACTCTTCCCGGAAATCTGGAAGAAAATGAAAACATGAAATTAATAAGGTAGCCTCCAATACTGAACCAGAGACCCTGCAGGTCACCTTCAGTGCTGAATATTCCAAAGTTACCTTCGTCAAAAAGGCAGAAACAGCTTGACAACGTATCTGACTTTACCTTTTAAAAGTAGAATTAAAAATTTAAGAAGCTTCATGAATTTCTCTCCCATCTCCCTATTCTTTGGTATTTTTTCTATCCCTTATGCTCTAATAGAATCTCTTTTTGGTTCATATATAACATGATGCGATAAAGTCAAGATGTGAAATTGTTCTTTCTTAAATAAATTCACTCTAATCAAAACACTGTATCACAACAGCTCTCGTTCACTTGGGTGTTTCCTAAGCTCATTCTGTGTGCCATGCGGTCGACTAGGCAGTGGGGACACACATGGACCCATTCTCCTGAGCTTCCAGTCTACTGGAGAAGATGAGTTTTAATCAAATAATCACACATATGCCTTAGGATTTCAAACTGAGATAAGGGTCATGAAACAAAGAAGCAAACACCTTGAGGAGGTGGTACTTAAGTGAAGATCTTCAACAAGAGTAGGGGTTTAGTTAGTAGGAATTAGATAAGTACTCCAGTACGGGGGAATGGTACTATGTAGGCCCTAGAGTAGGAAGGAACAGGGGCAAAGTCCTAAAAGAAAAGAGTAGGTGGTGGTGTGTGCCGGCCTTACTTTATGACAGATTCCTTTACCTATCCTGGCAGCATGCACAGTTTCAAGTCAATGAATATGAATGAATGCACTAAGCATTCTCTACATTGTTTCCACTGAGGGGCAGTTTGGGGTGGGGGTAATGGAGATGGTCTAGCCTCAGGCTTTTTCACACAGGCTTTAAGGAAGTTCTCGGTAGGTGAGTAGATCTGAAGTACCTAGGAATGTGAAAAAATAGAGAAATGGTGATTTTTCTCTGCCTTCCAGTGGCTTCCATGTAGGAAAGGCCAACATTCTCATTTTCTGTAACTTCCCCTCAGCCCAGCAGATGGTGTTATTACAGGAGGACATCATGAACTCTGATTCCCTGGAAACCATGGAATCAAAGAAAAAAAAAATGTCATGAAGAACCTAGGGATAAGACAGGAATAAAGACACAGATCTACTAGAGAACTGACTTGAGGATATGGGGAGGGGGAAGGGTAAGCTGGGACAAAACGAGAGAGAAGCATGGACATATATACACTACCAGATGTAAGGTAGATAGCTAGTGGGAAGCAGCCGCACAGCACAGGGAGATCAGCTCGGTGCTTTGTGACCACCTAGAGGGGTGGGATAGGGAGGGTGGGAGGGAGACATAAGAGGGAGGAGATATGGGGATATATGTACATGTATAGCTGATTCACTTTGTTATAAAGCAGAAACTAACACACCATTGTAAAGCAATTATACTCCAATAAAGATGTTAAAAAAAAAAAAAAAGAGTATGCGAGACAGCCTTCTTACCAGGACAGGTTAGCTGCAGAGGGAAGAAATGGCTGACGTCTCCCACAAAGGACTCTGATTCTGAGCCTCCTCACCAGCGCCTGGGAAATGAAGGCCCTCTCTTCGGTTCTCCTTAAAGCGAGGCACTGCTCTTTCATATCCGGGTTAACTTGTATTTCATCAAAAAAGAGCTTCACAGGCTATGAGGTGACAACAGTCATTCCCAATCACTACCTCACCTGGAATTTGGGTCTCTGAGGGCTGGGCTTTTTTGGGCCCGAAATAACAAAATACGGTATAAAGGAGCTTCAATTTTGCAAAAAATTATATCTCACAATCTACAGCTAGATAAAAGGAAGAGAGGGAGACCTCACAGTGTGGATTCAACCAGAAGTACATCTGCACTGAGTGTGGTATCTTCACAGGGAGTCGGCCTCTGGGAGCATGGAACTTCCTACCTGCTATCCTCACCTTTCTCCATCTCTTAATTTTCACACAGCTTTATTTTTCACAAATTGTGTTCAATTTCCCGGATATCGAAATGATATGTTCTGCTCCACAAACAACAGAGAGAGAAAGACAAAGAAACAGACGACAACTGAGGGTTTCTTTCCATTGGCAGGGTCTTCCTCGAATAGAGAACTTTATCTCAAGAGGAAGGGTCAGAAAATGGATGGGCCAGACAACCTCAGCAAAGCTTTGTTTCTATGCTGTTGTTGTTTTTAACCTTCAGTGGGAATAAGACATCCTCATATTTTACGAAGGCTTAGTGTTGTGGTAGTTTCAAAAAAAAAAAAAAAAATCGGCCAAAATACAAATTTCACCACGGATGATTTCACTTTCTGGCTTTGTAATTTTATGTAATTTCCCAAATATCTACAATGAACAAGCGATACCTTTGCAATCAGAAAAGAAACTATAAAAATCCTCAAATGAGGTCTCTGTCTGCTTGCTTTCGGGGAGCTATTTGGCATTACAAGACAGAGAGGGAAGGGACGAATACTCGCGGAGCCAAGTCGCCGGGTTGCTTCAGTCAAACTGATTTCTAATTCTATTTCCTGTGGATTTTCATCAGTTACTAGTTCATTTAAATCAGCTATTAAATGAATAAATGTGAAATCTTAAAATACATTTAGAGAAAGTATATTGTTCCATATTAAGCAAGCAGAGTTTCAAATTCTATGCAAGCATTATGAAGGGTAACAGCTCTCACTTACCAGATCTCAATCCACTTTAAAAACTGCTTACCCCTTAACTTTCCTCCCTAATTAGAGCATTTTATCTTTGTGGACATTTACCCTGACCACATCGTGATAATTCTTGGCTAGTACTCTGTGAAGAAATCATTACTAATAATCCACGCCAGCCAGCCCGGAGCAGATAAAGCAAGGGGGCAAAGAACGAGCGTGGTGTTAATTGGCTCAATGGCCACTCGGGGGAAAAACAATTAAAGGGTTTTTATTGACCAACATGGTTTAACAAATGACACTTCAGTGATCTACTGGCATATTAGAACAGCAGCAAGACTACTGGCTTACTAAGTCATTTTAAAAATAGTTGTTACAGAGGTTTTGCCATAAATCAAGGACAAAAGATTTCAGGAAATAATTTTTCATGAAAAGAATTTTAAACGTATAGTAGTGTCGAGACAGGGAGTTTGGAGCTGAGTAGGGTTATTGACTATGTTTTCCAGATGTCTTTGCTAAAAATAATCCTTCTAAGAATCAGGACGAGTTATTTTAGGTAAACGTTGGGGTTGAGAGACCTTGGCAGACTATCACCTCCATGAGGTTAAGGACCACATCTGTTTTGTTTAGCAAAATGTATATACAGAATGCCAGGCTGTGTGTGACCCTGGGCGTTCCTCAGCAGGTGCTTGGTAAACACTCAATAAATGGATGAATGAGATTTCCTAGCACTGCCTGATTTTGCAAACAGAAAAATCACAGCCTTTCTGAATTTAAACTTACAGGGTAAAACCCGATACTAATACTATACGATTGTTAATAGTATTTTGGTATTCAGAAAGAGGCTTAAGATCTTCTGCAGGTAAAAAGATGGATCACCCAGTATTTGCTGTTTGATCTGATTTGGCCTACAATGTAAATGACCCTGAGAGAAATCTAGGTTCTATGGGGTTCTATCACAATTCTTTAGCTAATGCGATCTTGAATTTAACTCATATTTATCACTTCCTTATGAATTCACTTGCCTCCCCCTGGCCCTATTATAATCTCAAGCAGATAGATACTTTAGTTTCCCAGACTTGAGGCTCATCCAACTCACTGCTATCTTGTTATTCTCCACCAAGTATCTTTCTTCTCATCTCAGTCTCTTCCTCGTTATTTCAGTGGGTCCTGAATGCTTTTCTGAATTCAATTCAGACAACACACCCTGGCTCTTGGGTATCTTTATGAATAGACTCCAAACCAGCTCATGAGGCACCCATCTCCTTGCTGCTCTTTACATGGACATATGTCAGCCAGGACACTCAACTCACTACTGCCATATCCATCCCTAAGCTAACGCCTGTCCCTTTGCTTTACAACCAATACAGAGAAAGAGGAACACACAGAGAGGGAGAGGGAAACACTGGGTCCTGAGGGCACTGAGTCCCTGGATCAACCCATACCTGAAGTCAGAAACTTCACCTGGACCCTTTAATTATGACTCAATAAATCCTCCATTTTCTTTAGGCAGTTTGGGTATTCTGCCATGTGCACCTCAAAGAGTCCTAACACATGCAAGAAGGACATGAGGGAAAGGGGAAAAATAATAAGGAAGAAAACGGAGGTAGAAGAAGGGAAATGAGAGATTTGTCCAAGGTCATAGGACTAGCCAGTATGGGATAAAAATACAGAGCATGAAGACCAGAGTTTACTCTCTCTTCCCTGCTACTCCCCTACAATAATAGTACTATTACTCATTTCTACACATAGTTACTTTGAAGCTAAGCAAATGAGAACTGGCCTGCTATTAAGAATCCACAAATACAAGGCATACATCAGCCTTGAGTAACTTGTATTCTGTTTTCCTGGTGTTGTACATTTAAGAATTGCTTTCATAATTAAGCTTCCCAAGGGGGATACGGATGCCAGTTTTAACTTAAAGAAATACTAATGCTAAAATCAATTTGTAGAATTTTTCAGTTGGATCAACGGATGTCGTCTCCACTAAAACCAAATTATTTCCCTACTTAGGCTTCTTTGTAAGTATGTACCAAGACCAATCAGGATTTTTAGGGAGCTGCTACAAAGGCATTATTTCCAGGGACTGGATCAAATAGCCAATTATCAAAACATAAGGTAAAATCTATTTCATCCTTGAAGGCAGAGCACCTCTGTTTTATTAAACACTTACTAGAGTTTTTACATAGAATATGATGCTGTGTACTTCCCTATATGCTTCATCTTCCAAATGGTTTCACAATGCTCTGTGTGTAGCACAGCGAAGAAAGGCACCACAAACAGATGTTATCTGTGCAACAGACAATGACGGCAGCTTAGTCACAGAACAGAGAGAATCTGTGAAAATCACCACCACAACTTTGCAACTGTGTCAGCAGTAAGGACCCAGGCCCCAAACATGACAATGGGACTGAGTATGCTTCTGGATGCAATGATGATGAGTCTACCACACAATTACTAACTTTATTCAAGCTGATGTTATGTTTCTTTTTCTTTTTTTTTTTTTTTTGCATTTTATTTATTTATTTTTGGCTGCGTTGGGTCTTCGTTGCTGCGTGTGGGCTTTCTCTAGCTGAGAGTGGGGCTACTCTTCGGTGTGTGCAGGCTTCTCATTGCGGTGGCTTCTCTTGTTGCGGAGCACAGGCTCTAGGCACTGGTTTCAGTAGTTATGGCACACGGGCTCAGTAGTTGTGGCTCGTGGGCTCTAGAGCGCAGGCTCAGTAGTTGTGGCACACAGGCTTAGTTGTTCGTGGCATGTGGGATCTTCCTGGACCAGGGCTCAAACTCGTATCTCCTGCATTGGCAGGTGGATTCTTAATCACTGTGCCACCAGGGAAGTCCCTAGCTGATGGTATGTTTCTTTAAAGACTGGATTTAATGATTCAACTTCTAAAAGTCCAAGTTATTAACGAAATGACAGCTGGCTAAAAACTGAAAACAAACACATTTAATCCTACTAGTGGCCGCTGTCCCTGATGCTTCACACAGGCAATTCATCATCCTCTCCTTTTCTTATAGAACAGCTTCACTAAAAGGAAAAATTCTCTTATATCCCAAGAACTTCCCTAACCACCTGAATGCACAGTCTTTACTTCTTACCTTGAACTTAATGCTTGGTCCTTAAGACATGCCTCCTTGCATTTTTGGCTATTTACGTACATTTCATATCCTTCCTACAGAATTACACATCCCTGGAAGAGAGGTATTGAGTCTTACAGAGCTTCTAAATCTGAAGGTTAGAACAACACCCTACAAAGGATGTTACTGTTCAAAACAGGCTCTTTTAGGTTAGTAGTTGATCATTTTCTTTCTTTAAAGATAAAACTGGTTATGTGTGGGCTGTATTTCAAGAGTGGTATGAATATTTTAAAACAATATCAATGTGAGCGTGGAATGCATTTTTAATTTAAGAGAGGCGTCTAGGGCTTCCCTGGTGGCGCAGTGGTTGGGAGTCCGCCTGCCGATGCAAGGGACACGGGTTCGTGCCCCGGTCCGGGAAGATCCCACATGCCGTGGAGCGGCTAGGCCCGTGAGCCATGGCCGCTGAGCCTGCGTGTCCAGAGCCTGTGCTCAGCAATGGGAGAGGCCACAGCAGTGAGAGGCCCGCATACCGCAAAAAAAAAAAAGAGAGCGAGAGAGGCATCTACTCAGCCTGTGAAGGGGGGAATTTATGACATCTCAAACACCAGTTTACAAAGGCTCCTCTACCTTCTCAACTTAGAAAACGTTACCTGAGAGAGTCTTCTCTGTAAAGGAAACCTCCAGATTCCATTCTCCTCTGCCCCAGACAATGAAATGTTTTGGTTTAAAAGCTATTGCTGGGAGCTGAGCTTATTAGCCACATTACGATGAGGTTGGGGCTACAGAAACCAGGCTGTGTGAGCGGATTCAGTTGGACTCCGCCAACATTTTGTCAGTAAATAAGATGTCATGGGTCCAGGTTGCTGTTCAGCTGTGCCTCTGACTGGATTCTAGCCCTTGAGCAAGTCACTTTTTTTCCTGAGCCTCAGTCACCTCACCTTTTAAATAAAGATCAAATTCACACTTCACACAATGTTGGAAACATAATAATAACATTGACAGTGTTAATAGTTAAATGATAATAGCTAACATCTCCTGAGGCATACTATAGGCTAGCCACTGTGCTACTCCTATATGACCCTTACCTCTTCTGATCCTCAGAACAACTTTACAAAGCCAGGCATCCCATTATCTCCCTTTTACAGATGAGGTAACTGAAGATCAGAGATGTTAAACAACTTGCCCAAGGTCACACAGCTAGTAAGGAGTAGAACCAGGATGTGAACCGTGGCATTCTGGTTACAAAGCCTTACCCCTGTGCTATTCTGCTCCATGAAAATAAGTTAAAGTATGTGATGTGAAGCACTTTATTTTTTATTATTATTTTTTTGTGTGTGAAGCACTTTATAAACTGTAAGTTAGTATATAAAAAATAAGTAAAGTATTATTAATACAAATAGATGCTCATTATGGTTTTTAAAAGATGAGGTAACCAACAATTCCTTTAATGAAAGCACACACACTTCTCTCAGTAATACTGACAAGCCACTGTCAGAGAAACAATTAGAATTGAATTAGCACATCATCACAAAAGAAGTTCCAATGACATCATCCCAACCAAAGAACTTGCTCTTCCCTGGAGTTTAGAAAGGAAAAAAAAAAAACAAAAAACCATGGTTCACCTGACAAGAGGAACAAATTCTTGCAGCTCTGGCAACACAAAGCCTCTGAAAGAACAGGTTAAGGAAGGTGCTTCCACTGCAAACCGTTAAGTCCAGCATGAATCCCCCAGAGAGATTCACACCACAATGCCAGTTTCCCAAGCATCCTTCCATAAAGCCTTGTCGTATCAAACTGGATCCCAAAAGGGATATAAAGGGCCAGCCACCGATGAGGTACAGCACTGCTGGTCCAGGCTCCAAGGGTCAATGATGAAGCTCATTAACAGAACAGGCTATTTTCCAATCCTCCCTTCAACTTGTTTACTCACTAAGTTACTTTGACACCACACCTGTTTCTGTACTAGCCTGGAAGCCTCCACAGCACAGCAGATGGCAGAGTGTTTGCATAACAAATGTTCTCGAGGGTCAGCCTATGGAAGTGCCTGAGGGGACTGCTGCAGGTGGGACAGGAGGGGCGGCAGGGACCCTCTCCTGGGGCAGCAGCACAGCCATCAGTCCCAGACTTTGCTGGAGAAACATCCCACCCCGTAAAGGCCGAATAAGTCTGAGCTCTGAATGTTCCCAGCTCTGCTCTTGCTTCTGACAATCCTTTCCAGGATAACAAAACTCAGTGGCTATAAGAGCAAGCTACAAAGGAAATCTAGTGGGGACATTAAGAATATATATATTAAAAAAGAACAAAACCACATCAAATTTAAAACTTAATTTCAAACACAATTCCAGCTAAACTTCCAACTTTGCTCTCTTAAATTTAACTGAGGTTTAACTCTCTTAAGTCTAAACTCCTTGTAACTCTCAAATCTCAATTCCTAACTCTCAAGTTTCTTAATTCTAATTTCAAGTCAAGCTTAGTCTCTTGAAGAGGGAAGTCAAATTTAACAGCCGATTGGAATCAGTTCCTGTGACTTGTGAGCCTGGTTTAAGGTCACACCTAGTCTTCAGAGGTTAAGAAAAGCCCTACTTTCTCTTATGCAAATATGACATCAGAATGATGTCCTATCTTGGCTGCGCTGTGGAAGAAACAGTTGCTCAATCATGCAATTTGCCATTTTTTAAAGAATCCATGATGCAAGGAATGTAACATAAAGCTCCTCAACGGAGCAAACACCCACCTCAGGGGCCACACTTTGCAGACGACCTGCGTGTCGGGAGGGAATATCCAGCTCACCCCCTTTCCCCAGTGACACCTGGCAGACTTCACTGTTTGCAACATGAAAAACTAGCTCTGCACACTTAGTTCCATTTGACTAGTGAGTCAAGCTTTGTTGCTTGGAAACCAATGAGCTCGCCATTAGTAAGAATTTGGGACCCATTAACAGGGTGACTTGAGGGGACTGAAAATAAACTGAAATCCACTATAATTCCTCTCCCAGGGTTTCCTCTGATTCTCTGATCAGCCTTCCTTCACGCAGGGGTGATGGTAAAACTACCAGGGTGATGATGACAAAGCAAGTGAGAAAAATGCTTTGAGGGCAGGGACCACATCTCCAAGTTCTCTGCTGTCCTCACAGAAACTGGAAGAGAAGCTGGCCTGTAGCGGCTCTCAATAAGTAATTGGTTCTTACCAATAGAGTGCACCGAGCACTGTGTACCAAGTTCCCCATTCGTGGCCTCCTGGAAAACTCACAGAATCCTCTGCAGGAGGGAGTCATATTCTTATTGTAATTTCACAGACAAGAAAACAAAGAGAGAGAGAGTCAAACCACTTGCCTAAAGCCACACAGCTAAGAGTGAAGGGAGCTGGACTCAATCCTGAGAGCAAACAATTCTTTTAAGTGAGGGAATTATTTTTCAAACTCCAATCTCTCAGATGGGGAGGATGTGGCTCTTTGGGACCCACTGAAGTGGAAGACAACAATTCAGGTAAATTCATTTGAGCAGTCCTTGGACAGGAGTTAGGGGGCCAGGAGACCCCTGAATTAAATGCAACATTGTGTATGCACCTGAATTTTTCCACAGAAAATGCTCATAGCTTTCAGACTTGAAAGATGCTATGACCCCTCCAACGTTTAATGAATCAGCTTCTTTTCATTAAATTATGCTGCTAATTGTCACCCCCCAAAGATTCCAAAGGGCTCTAAGTGCATTCTGTATGCCTGCTAGAAGGGAAATGACTAGCATGAAAGTTTGGTGGGTATTAGATATGAGAACAGTCAGTCTCTGCAAACACCCCAGATGTGGAAAGAGCCCTCAGAGATCATCACTTAATTAAGAATATTCAGAATTCACTGCCTTGTTAGCATTTGTTCTCAGTGACACCTAAGAGCAACTCTATTGACAACCAACTGATCTTGGGGATAGTTGACACCCTAGGACCCCATATCATGGATTAGATTCGGTGGTCTTCAAAATATGAAAAGGAGACAACAAATTCCACCTTAGAGCAGTGCCTGTCTACAGGGTCTTTCTAACTATTTCATTTTCTGTGATCTTCGTCTGCAGCAAGAATATCCAAACCTAACGCTCTGTACTTGGGGAAACCACCCTCATGCTCAGCAGACATATACTGAGACTCTACTATGCTCCCAAAACTGCAATAAACCACTTGCTCCTACGTCATCTGTATAATTCCATGTGATTCTAGGCCACATGTTTAAAACTGAAGAGTCACCAAACAGAGAACATCTAGATGTGGGGAACCCATCTGTCAAAGGAGTAGAAACCATGCTGCGTACAGTTAAAGGCACCGACGATTCCTTACGGGGAGGACGGCACATTTCTTCCAACTCCTACAAGGTTTCCAGAAAGGAGAGGAAGTACACAATTATTCCAGAATGCCCAGACTCCAGAGAGAAAGGTGAAAGAATAATGCTGTTTCACAGAAAGAGAAAAAGAAGAAGAGAAGAAGCAGCAGCTGCGGCAGCAGCCAAAGCAAACTTTTCCAACTGTAGTATCCAAAATGGAACGAGACAGCTGTTAAAAAGTAAGCTAGCTGTCACTCGAGTCGTTTTACATGGATTTATACATGAGCTAAACTTAAGACTATAAAACACAGACGATGGGTAAATACAAGATGACTGTACTAAAATACGAAGAAACACACACATTTAGTCAGTGCGTGACCCTTTAAAGCTAGTATGTTGATTATGCTGTTTACAGGGAAGAATGTGATGTTCACAAATCAACTCATCACAAATTACACGCTTACCAGGTCTATTAACCTAATGACCTTGGGAGTTGACTCAGGGTCTCCCTTAACCTAACAAGCATGCTGAATATAATCAGTTAGGCTGGCATTTAAAATTACAATTTATCTAACGTATTTCCCCCACCCAATTCCTGTCTCCTCCTAAGGCTCAAGAAACTGCTGGGTGATCAATAGGTGCCCTTAACGCTATGGCGCTCTCTTGCGCGCACGCTCTCTCTCTCTCTCTCTCTCTCTCTCTCTCTCTCTCTCTCTCTTTTAAGCATTTCTATTACAGATAATTTATTAAACCTTAAATTTCTTTCCTATTTGTAAGTTTCAGCAAAATTTAGTCAGGTTTCAACACTGAGTGTCAAGGGATAATTAGGACAGTTAGCAGTAATTTATCATTCCTCAGCTGGGTTTTCAAGCTTCCGCTGACTGCGTGTAGAAATCCGTTAGCCAGTTCTACACGGATCACTAAGAAATCTCCTTTATCTTTGTGCAAACTGCTTTTGCATTTAACTGAAGTGAGCTGAAAGATGAGCCAATCCATTCCTGAAAATCCAGCCACCAGTATGTGTGTCATCCGACTACGGCTGAGGCCGGGGCTTCAGATGAACTACTGTGTTGCCTAATGGGTGTTATGCTGTCACGGGCAGCTTTTTTCCCACCTGCTATGGCTTAGAAATGTAAACCAAGCAGTCTGACTTCAGGTTAGAACTTCAGAAAATATGCACAGCAATCTATGGACAGGCCAACAGTACATTTTACAGAGCAAATATCACCTCACACATAGTCCACCAAAGATGAAAAGCCTGGAGAAGGCAGGGACAACAGCTCTGCACCACTTCTGTGCAGAAGGATTTTATCATGCCTGAGCTGAAAAGGGAGGACCTTGTGTTCTTTCAAGAGACTCATTTACTAGATGGTGAAAAATGAATGGTCTGGGTAATTTCATTTCAAATTGATTTATTTCTAAATGGGGGAAAATTGACACTTGGTGAAGAAAGTAAAAAGCAAGTCTCTGGGAAGAGCCAACTAGTCTCAGGCATAACCCAATTACTTGAACACAGAAGGCAGGGTGCAAGGTCACCCAGGAAAGTCATTCCTTGCAATGAATACCTTCCTTTTCCCCTCCCGACAGACTCTCAGAAAAGTATACACTGACACATATTTCCAGTTTATGTCTGACACCTAAAACCTAATCAAAGTTCACTTTAAAAAAATCTAATAGTTATTCGCAATTAGATTGCACAGCAAATTAAATTATAAATTTCTCTATCCTATCCCTGGTTGCCACGTTCCTAAAATACAACTTTCTTCCCTCTAGCACTTTATTTAAGTCTCGGAGGCCAGGCTTGAAAGCAAGTTATGGATTTAATGAGTTGCTAATGTGGCCACAGTAATTGTTCTGAGCCATATTTATGACTTTATTGGATCTTACAACAATCAATTATCCATCGATGGGACTTCTCTGGTGGTCCAGTGGTAAAGAATCCGTCCTGCAATGCAGGTGACGTGGGTTTGATCCCGGTTGGGGAACTAAGATCCCACATGCCATGGGGCAACTAAGCCGCGCACCACAGCTACTAAGCCTGCGGCGTGCCGCAAACTACAGAGCCCGCACGCCACAATTAAAGACCCGACAGAGCCAGAAAAAGAAAAAAAAAAAAAGAAAAAAAATCCATCGATGTCCCTGACTCTGGGGTTTTCTCACAGTCCACAAATGGGGCAGTGGATTCATTTTTAATGTACACACTTAGCACTCCCTCCCTGAGAGAGTCCTGCATATATTAATAAAGGCCAAGAAATGAGTGGCATTGGTGTGCATACCTTACCTGAAGAAACAGCTGCAGGATAAGATTTAACATGAAAAAGAAGGGGAAGAATAGACTAACAGGGCCCATTTTGTACAGCACCACTATGGTTAAAGTTAATGGAATTGCTCTGTGGTCATGCACCAAAGGGAGCCTTTGGGAAGTTAAGTTCTGCTAGGGCCATTGATTCACAGACTTTCGCTCAAAGATTCCCATTGGCATGTGATGAGTACTGCAGATATGCAGAAGCACTTTAGAAACTGTTTACTCAAACTGCCAGTTAGGCATATTAAGGAGTAACAATAACTGAATATTTTAGAGTAGATGATCAAATTGAGGATGTTTTCCATTGGAAGTAGCAGAAAATTCAACTCTTCCTGAATGAAACAATAGGGGAACTTTATTAAATCATCTAAACAAAAAGTCTAGATGTAGTGCAGTCTTCAGGGCTGGTTAATTCAGCAACCCAACAATGTCACCAAGGATCCAACTTCTTTCAATCTCTGACATGCTGGCCTCAGCATCTGGTTCATTCTAAACCAGGTTGCCCTAGGAATCCTAAGATGGCTGCCAGCAGCCGTCAGGGTTACTGCTTCCCTATTTATAAGCAGTAGTAGAGAGTAGAGAAAGCATCCCATCCCACAAGTCCTCCATGATGCTGGGAACAACTGTTCCTGAAGCCGAGAGAATCCTACACTCTAAGTGAGAGTTAGGTCAGAATTAATTAAAGTCATCACTGCGGCAGAGAGCTGGCTTAGGCCAGGGATGGGCAGCCAATGGGCCAAACGTGGCTCACCGTGTGCTTCTGCAAATAAAGTTTGATTGGAATACAGCCACATCCATTTGTACAAATTCATTTACATATTTTGTATAGCTGCTTTTGTGCTGCGAAGGCAGTTATATAATTGTGACAGAGACCAGCTGGCCCTCAAAGCCTAAAGTGTTTACTATCTGGCCTTTTATGAAAAAATTTGCCAACCCCTGGATTAACCAAACAAGGTTAACACCTGGAACTAGAGATGGATTCAAACGCATCCTATCTCCTTGGCTGCTAAATAATGGAGTGTGGGGAGTACGTTGGGGAGACAACCAGCACCCAGAATAGACATAAGACCAAATTATTCAAGTTCCTAGAAACTTAAAAACCAAATCGATTTAGGGGACCCATCATATTGAGCACATGTGAAATATCCTCTGCCCTTAGAATATAATCCGAACAACAAATACATTTAAAATAGAGTTAAAACTCTTTACAGTGGTACTGTATTTATACTGGTAGAAATACTCTCCTGTCCACCTCTTCAAACTTATCTTCCACCACTTCTCTCTCCACCCCAAAGTCCTGCCATGTGGTCTTCAACAATCTCCTAGATTGTGCCAAGCTCATCTCTGCTGCTGTTTCCTCTGCCCAGAAGCTCTTTCTTTCCCAGCTCTTTACTTGGCGGGAGCCCTGTCATTCCTCAGGTCTCAGTTTACAGGTCACCTCTTCAGTGGGCCTTTTTTGACCACCCTACCTAAAGCAGCCATACCGCCCCTATTCCGCTCCCTCCCCCCATATTATCCCCTTTCACAGCACCGCTTAAGCCTTTCTAACACTTCTCAAAATCTGCAATTATCTTATTTGCTCATTTTCATGCAGAGGAAGACAGACAATAACGCGAGAGTCATTCCTTGGCTGCCCTTCCTCCCACTGTACCCCAGTTCCCAGAAGTGCCTGACACATAGTAGGTACTCAGTAAACACTTAACTGGTAGGAGGAATTCATATGAACTCTACAACTTCTACAACTTGCTCAGTCTTCCTCTCCTATAGCCCTTATTTCAATGACTATCCTTAAAGACAGACAAGGACTACGCCTCATTCTTCTTGTTCTCCCAGGGCCTGTGACAATCCTTGGAACATGGTAGGCATTGGCCGAATGAATTAAAAAATGAATGCTAGGTATAAAAGCATGAGCAGGCAGGATGCTCATTTCCTGGGAGACAGGAACAGGATACTTTTGGCAGTGAGAGAATTCTCATCCTTGACCACAGATCAGAGCTGTTCCAAACTGGAAGAAGCCACCTTACAGCACACTGGGTTCCCAGGTGTAGAGGAAGATGAAAGACCAATTTAAAGGTTACAGAGGGGGAATCATTTGCAGAAGAGAAGATACTACATGACTTTCAAGATCACTTGCCTCTCTGGGATTCTCTGAGTCATCCCAGGCTCTGAGTTTCTTCCTGAAGAGTTAGTTTCATCCCTGGTCATGTGATGGCAGAGCTGAGCCTGGAATCACATTGATTCCTTGCAAGACTAAAGAGCTTCCTCAAAATTATACTGCTAGAACCTGATTGCATCTGGGAGTTTATACCATTTATAACCAACAGATGAACTGAAACACAAATAAAAGGCCCTGTTGGGTTGTTTTTCAGGGCAACAGTCTAGAAAGTATGACAAGAAAATATTGTTTTCAGGGAACAAGTGCTGATATACAGACTCTAGGGTGGGAGATTTGAATGTGAACATTAGGGTAAACGGATTTCACCACGAAGTAAAAGAATATTGGGTGAGTTCACTTTGCTCATTCACTGTTGTTTATTCTTCTAAACCACTTTGGCAAGGTCGACATCCTCAGCAACTTCAGGTTTATTTTTCAGGTAACATCAGGAACAAGAAAAGCTTATTCGAAAGAATAAATACAAGGGAGAGAAATGTGGGTTTTCATTACCAGAATGCAATAATATTATCTTTATGTTGAATGAGCCCAGAGGGATTTCGAACCATGATGTTTGTCCTTTCCCCCTGAGGTTTGGGATTAATCTGATTCAGAAGGCTTCTAGCAATTTGCATCTCTATCTCCCTGACCTTCCTGGATGAGCAGCTTCTCTAGAGAGGGGATGTGCTCTGAGACTACAGGTATAGGATTGATGCCTCATGACATGTAAAGTTAAAATCTCAAAATTACCCTTTCCCAGTGCTAACATACTTCACAAAGAAATGGCGGGAGAATTTCTCACTGTGTTTGGCCCGAGGGCCATTACAGATTCTCACCAACCCAATGTTTTTCACTCAAATGTCGTTAGGGAGGTCATTATTCTAATTCTTCCATATCTGTGGCTCTGCAGGTTGCCATGACTATTATTCATTAACCTGCCTTCCATCTCACCCAGGCTTGGTCATCACACCCTTAGTTTTCCAGCTGCATTTTGAGTTTTGAGAATTACTCCAGTAATGGCTTTGGCATGGGCAGAGAGGAGGCCCTGAAAGGAAGTGAATAATTCAAGATGAATTTGGGAGTTAGAATCAAGTCTAGGTCACCTCGACCAAGAATCAAAACGTATTCATACAAGTGAATAAAACAACAGTTCATAAATCTGGGTTACCACCAGAATCAACTGCAAGTCTAGGTCATCTAGACCAAGAATCAAAATGTATTTATATAAATAAATAAAACAGTAGTTCATAAATATGGGTAACCATCAGAATCAACTGTGGACTTTTTTAAGACCATTTTTTATGGGCCCCATCACCAGAGATTTGAACATAGGAGGTGTGAGGACTAGTTATATGCTACAGACAAAGACAGAACAAAGAACGGACGATCAGAGTCATTTCCCAATGGAAAATTCTTCTGATGGGACCCCCGTGAAATAAAAATTATAGAGATTGTTTCCTGTATTTTCTTTACAAAATATAAATAATATAATAGAAAACCAGGAACGTATTAGGTATGTAGTGAAAGGCCCCTGGGTATCCTTTACACCCCTTTGTGTGTTCCTTCTTCTTACTGCCTCATTCTAGAGGCATCCCGACCCTATGTTGTCCATTTCTCTAAGCAATATATAGATCCGTATTTTTTAGACTTAAATAGATAGGCTATAAGTAACCCTCTTTTATATTTTATTATTTCTGCTGTGAGTACTGAAACAAAAGTTTGCAAATTCATCTGGATCTGTTTTAGCTGAAGTGTCCAGTTTCAACCAAAGCGCACATTATTTTAGGGACTTTTCACTCCCCGTTCTGTATTTAAGGTGTATAATGCGGTCTGTAACAAACAGCTCATCTATGAAGACTGAAGTGACCACTCATATTTAATTAAAACTATTGAATCCTTGTCCCACGATTCATTGGACTGAGTTTAGTTACTTATTTTTTTTAAAAAATGGACATTTTAGACAAGACAATTATTTACATGTCACAGGTTTAAAACTTTGAACTTGAAAGGGTTACATGGAGTTAGAAATTTTATACATAATGTCTTAGGCCTGAAACATACACAGCAAAATAGTGAGAGAGAGAAGTGTCTTCAGTGATTATTTACTGAAAACCTAGTATTTCACTGCCCTTACTATATCAACAGAGGCAAGAAGGTGATTCTGAATAATAATGCCTGTAGCATTTTAGGGTCTATAAAGCACTTTGCCTTTCACAGGATATTTGATTTGACAGTGATTAAATAAAACCCCCAAACTCTGAGCATCAGGTAGAAAAGACAGTTCACTGAAACCTGTAACACACTGACGCTAAGAATGCAACTGTAATATTTGCCACATTTTGTGTCATGGATCTCAAAATAAATTTAACAGCCAAATATCCACTTTGCTCTACGTCAGGGGCTCCAATTACGAAAGGGATTTGTTTGGTAGCACTAATGAAAGATTAAACATATAAAACATATAATTCTGCTGTAAATTGACATACACCAATAAAGCAGCATTTAGGTTAGTTAACCTCCACCTGTACAATAAAAGTAAAGAGGGAGTCCTCTGGGTATTTTTAGATAGAAGACACATTATTCTAAGCAGAGAAAAATAATGCAGAATGAACCTGTGTTCAGGGAGACAAAATATTTACAAAACCTCTCCTTGTACACCTTTGTCTATGCTTACTGGGTGCAAGGTGTTTTTAGGAACATCTAGCCAGATGATATAATGGAAAGTTGGGCTTTCAGACAAGCCTGGGTTTGAATCCCACCTCTCCTGTTTGTAACTTGTGTTGTCATTGTTGCTGTTGTTGATAAGTGACTACCTCCATAAACCTTGGTTTTCCCAAGTGTAAAATATTAACGCCCAATTTTGAGAATTGCAAGGATTAAGTGAAACTTATAAAACTAATAGTAAATATTTATTGGGACTTCCCTGTGTGTCAAGTGTTACATTAAAGGCCATTTACATGTATTTTAGTCCATCTGATTGTCACAACACCCCCTAAGGGGCAGGATACTATTAAGGCCCCCATTTTATAAACTTATAAATAGATGCTGAGACTAGGAAAGGTTGACTTTTGCAAGAGTCATAGAAATAACAGGTGATGGTTCTGGGAATGAAACCAGACCGTCTGGTTCCAGAGTCCTCCCTCTTCAGCAGGACTTTAGTTCTGAAGATCACATTTCCCCTTCACCCTCACTCCATCTCCAGCATCCCCCATCAGGCCCACCTAAGCTGCCTGTGAGTTTGAGAAAACAAGGATAAAATAAGCAAATAGGAACGGGAGAATAACAGGGAGATTAGTTAATGTTTCTTTCAGTGCTTTGATCCAAATGGCATCATGCAAATCAAAATTAACCAATTAGAAATGGAAAAACTCAATGATTTGATAGTTACTTAGAAGAAGGCTTGAGGGTTTAGTATGAGAGAGGACGTTTCCCACAGGGGAATGACAGGCTCATCTTCCCTTCTCCTGCCTAGAGAGCCAGGGACCAGGGGTTTTGCCTCCAAATCACCAGGAGGGGAAGGAGAGTCAGAGAAGCGTACCCGCCAAGGGGAAGAGTGGGCTTGGAGGCGTCCACTCCCACCTGTACACCCAAACCCATCCCCTGAGCACCAAAAATGATTTTGGTTTACCAAACTCAGGCAAATTGGGTTCATTTTCAGAGCAGAGATGCAAATTATAAGGCAACTGCACAAGATAAAAGCTACTGTATCCTGAAGATACTAATTCTTCAGCAGTAAATACAAGCATTAGCTATAAACAAAGGCAAGACACTTTTCTTCATGGCTTTAATCAAAGGATAAAAGTTCTCTGGCAAATTAAAGCTCTCTTGAACTTTCTTTCCAGATGAAAATAATAAATACCAGTCAAGTAAAATCAGTGTGATTTTTAAGATGTCGGTTTCTCCTTTCTCTGCACAACAAATATTAGGAATGCTTTTGGACTGAAAGCAAGCCGCTATGTGGCGATTCCTCCACATCTTGTCACTTCTTTGCTAAGTGGCTTTGCACTGGAGTGACGTATACATGAACATCACTTACAGTGTCTGTTAAAATGCAGAGTCCTGGGTCCCACATCAGACCTACTGAACCAGCATAGGGGGCAGATAGATTTCTGTCCTACTGAAACCTATTTCGAGTAATTGTTAAATACACTGTTGGCTCAGGAGCGCAACTTACTCATTACCACTGAGGGGTACAGCAGATGTTAAAAGTATCTGGGCGGAGATTTCTCACCCCAATTAATAAGGCAGATTTCTGAATGTTCAAGTGGTCAATTTTATAAAAGTTCAAACTAGTTATTCAAACTACACAAGTGATATGATCAGATGAAAGGTTTTTTTTTTAAGAATTTAAGCTAAAAGGCAATAATTAATAGTGAGAGAATTTAGTGTATAATTAAGTGAACTAGGCAGGGCCATAAACAACCTCTATACCACAAACATTCTCCCTAAGTGACACCTTAGTCTGTCTTAGGGACGAGAAAACTGAGAGTAAGATTAAAATTAAGAAATATGCATAAGGTCCTAGGGAAATATGCATAAGGTCCTATGCATGTGGTGGGTTGGGCGTTCTATTCACATCTTCATATCAGTTTCCTCTCACCATCAGTCAATACATTTGATAGGGTTTCCCCCATTTGAAAAATGAGGAAATGAATGTTCAGAGAGGTTAAGAGGCTGGACCAAAAGTTACACAGCTAATAAATTAGCAGAGCTAATACTCCTATGGAGCCTCTGACTAATGTCAAAGTGTATTAACACCTGGACTTTGAGAGCTAAAGTGTCCTCTAAGTTCATGAATTGAAAAGATTACCAAATCTCCTTGTGGAAGGGACCAAAGAAACTCCTCAGTGAATGGAAGACTTTGTTTGTTTTTTTAATTTTTAAATCACAGTTCTTTAAAGAATTCCTTTCCTTGTTCTTCCCAAAGCAACCTGAAAAAGTAATTGCTAATGTATCAACAGTTAATAAGAGACACTTCCCACTGCATTAACGCTATAAAGTTAAATATGTAAGTAGAGGAGTCAAGCACCGTAAACAGAAGAGTGTAAGCAAGCATATTTTATAAATAGCTCTTAAAAATTCTAGATTACCTGCCTGCCATAAATCTCTCTCTTTAATAACCTAAAGCACTCTCCCACCCAAAGACACACGTAATAATTGTTCTAAAAGCTCATATTAAACTTATTCAGTAGCATCCCTTTTAAAGGACTGAACATTGCCTTAATGATTTGACTAGCTGGAATTACATTTTGGAGTATGATTTGGGAACTTGATTAGTGGAAATTCTGGCCTTTGTCAGTGATGCCAAAATATGAGAGATTCCTGATAGAAATTCCAGAAAATCCACACCTCTGACTGCTCACTGAAATACTAGGACATATCATCTGCTTCTTCATGTTAACTGAAGTTAGAAGCTTAGAAGTATTTGTTCTATCATGCTAAGTACCATTATCATCTCCATTTTCCTCCCCACACTGCCCAAGAGAGCCACGGTGAACAATGGTAAGATGCAGGTTCTCACGAAGCTTACATTCTCCAGGGACTAAAGAAATAATATGAGTACAGGAAAAAAATAAAGTAACACACAAACAAGTAAAAGACAGTGAAGAGGGCCTTGAAGGAAATAAAATAAGGCATGGACAAAAAATGTTGCCTGCCATTTTAGTAAACAAAGAATGCTGCCTGCCATCAAGCCATCAGCCAGGGCAGCAGCGGGCCCCTCAGTGCGCCCTGAGGACAATTCAAGTTGGAGAAAAACAGGATACTGGCTTTAGATAGTAAAGACGCAAGTCAAAGGAATAATATCAATGAGCTGAACTCTTGCATCTTCCCATACATAGAAAAGCACTGAAAAACCATTAACTTGAGATGTCTGTTTTTTTGTGATTATCAGTAATCTTTTGATGTTTGACTACTTTTTTTTTTTTCTTTTCAGCAAAACTCCTATATATCCTGGTTCCTCTTTGACCTCTTGGGAACAGTCCCTCAGAGCTCTCTGAGAGGCTGTCTTCCCAGGCTATCGTCCTCAGTAAGGTCCCCGAATAAAACACAACTCACAACTTCTAGGTTTTTGTCTTTGTTTTTAGTCAACCAAGGCAAACGGGATAGGAAGTAAAGGGTTTAGGAGGGCTATTCAGAAGGGAGGGGCTGGTCAGCGAAGGCTGATGACCCAGCGACATATGGCTGTATAGGTACATGATAATATGGATATGCATATGGTGATATATGGCTGAGACCAGAAGAAAGGGATCATTTCTCAAGCCTGCAGGATATCAAAATTGCTGCCATAATCACCTGGTGGACAGCAGTGCCCTCCTACTTTTAGACTTAAACGGGAGAGTTAATAAACAATCGAGAAATAAGAGGTCACATTTTTAGGGCTTCCCTGGTGGCGCAGTGGTTGTGAGTCTGCCTGCCGATGCAAGGGACACGGGTTCGTGCCCCGGTCCGGGAAGATCCCACATGCAGCAGAGCGGCTGGGCCCGTGAGCCATGGCTGCTAAGCCTGCACGTTCGGAGCCTGTGCTCCGCAACGGGAGAGGCCACAGCAGTGAGAGGCCCGCATACCACAAAAAAATAAATAAAAGAGGTCACATTTTTAGTTTGATATTTCCCTTTTGTTACAAATGCCTTACTGAATAAGCTAGGCCACCCTTGTTCTTTGCAAAGAAGAATTTAAAGCCCACAAAACAAAAAAGCCCTAAAGGGGCGCCACGTTCAAGAGGCTCGCTCAGTGGTGCACTTCCGCTAACAACAGCAAGGGAAGGGATCATTGCTGGGCTTATTGCTCTTACCACCCAACATGAGACAAAAATGGTTTAGGGCCCAGGCGTCAGGCGGGGCACCAAGAGTCAGACACAGAAGCAAAGAGAAAGAAAAGAGTCACTGCGTTTTCCGTGGCAGGCCGTCAGATAATGCCTTATAATGTTCAACTGTGTGAATTTCAAAATCTGAAATGCTTACTCATGATTTGTAGCTTTCAAAACCTGGCCACTAAATACTGACCATGTGGCATTGAGGCAGGAGGTAGATGGGCCCCAGGCTAGACATTGATAACTGGCCGGATCCTGTTCACACTTCCTGGGGTGAGAAGAAGATGGGCTTCAGGCCGGACATTCGTTATCAGACCCTTGTTTACATTTCCTGAGGCAAGAGACAAACTGGCTCCCGACTACATACTTATGAGCAGACTCCTCTCTGTATTTCGAGATCTGCACTTTGATATAAGAAACAACAACAGGAATAGGGTAGATAACCGGACATTGGACACTTTTATGGCAGGGACAGAGAGGGGCTAAACTCTGCTAAAAGATCAAGAGGTTATACATTTCCCATCCTTGAGGCAAGGGAAACATTGCACGTGCACAGAAAGGCTCCTTGGGGGTCAAAAGGAGGGGGCACACCCCATAATAGGTGATGCTAAGGCCGTCCTATAGACCTCTGGGCTGAAATCCACCTTGGAAAAACGTTGCACACGCACGTTGGGGAGGGTCCTAGGGCAGGGCAGGTGTGGAAATAGAAACCAGGTAATTGGCCAAAGGTAAACAAAGACCCAGAAGAACTGCCCTATATGAATGACCTAACCACCTCTTTCCTGGCTTCTCCTCATTCGGGAGGACGCCCACACCCTTCCTCTGGGGTGTGCATCTCGCCTTGCTTCTATCCTAACTAAAACAAACTGTTTCTGTGTGCTCTCCCACCTGTTGTTGTGCTATGTCTCTAATAATAAACTTGTACCTGTTTTTACAGTTTTTGCTTCCGTGAGAAATGCATTTTTCACTGGGGACAAGACCCAGGGTGTGTGGTGGCCAGGATTCCTGGTTTTCATCCAGGCTCCCCAGGTTCAATTCCTGGGCAGGGGATTAAGATCTTGCTTCACGCCACCACTCACTGCTGCTTAGCTTTACTCCCTGGAGGGGCTGTCTCCTGGCTTCCTTGGATCAAGGTTATGTGGCCATCCCCACCTACTACTTTATCACCATAAAGCAGCAAGGCTGGTAAATATTTACATTCTGAGAAGAATCATGAGGCGTGCTTGTTAACAATGAAGATTCCCAAGCCCCAAACACAAAGATTCTAAATCAGGAAATTTAGAATAAAAACAGAATCAACCTCTTTATTAACGTAACATCAAAATTAATTCTCAGGTAGGTAGCATAAGAATAGTTGGAAGGTATTATAAGAATCACACTTAGAAAAAATAGATTAGACAACTTGTGATATGTAGACTTGGTCTAAAAGGACAGTTTTCAAAACTTTGCCAGCCACTGAGGTTTTAGTTTTATGTACAGCTGACCCTTAATACTTGGGGGTTAGGAGTTGCGACCCTCCCTCGAAGTAGAAAATCCGTGTATAATTCAGAGGCAGCCCTCCATTCACGCAGTTATGCATCTGCACATTCAACCAACCACTTATCTGTAGTACTGTAGTATTTACTACTGAAGAAAGTTCCTGTATAAGTGAACCCTCACAGTTCAAACTCCTGCTATTCAAAGGTCACATGCATATGGATGTTTTCTTTTAGCCATTTAATATTACACAAACGATTTTGTGTAATAGAGATGGCCCTGCTAATTCATATGGGGGAAATTAGGGATCATATAGGAAACAACTGTAAGATGTTCAAAAGAACATAATCTGCCAATTAAAAAAAAGAACTGTAAAAAAAAATCAACTTAAGCTAAATGACAATGGCAGTGATGATAAGAACCACATTCAACAATTTATATATGAGTGCCATACTCCAAAAATTACTCCATCACCCCACCATCAAAGCTAACAAAACCATTAAAACTTTTGGCCCGATCACTGGGACATGAAAAAGTAGTCAGTACTAGAGTCAGAGAGTCTGCAGCCAGGGTGCTCAGCCCTGCTAGACTTGGTGTTTGTTGGGGGTTTTTATTATCATTCTTAATTGAGATATATCTCAAATAACATAAAATTTACCATTTAAAAATGTACGATTCAGTGGGTTTTAAAAATATCCATAATGTTGCACAACCATCACCACTAATTCCATATTTTTATCACCCTAAAAAGAAACTCTTACCTGGTAGTAGTCATTTCTCCTTCTCTTCTTCCTCCAGCCCCTGGCAACCACTAATCTACTTTTTGTCTCTATTCAGTGCCTGCCTGTCTAGGAAAATGCCCCGTTTAGATTAACGTCCCATTCAGATTCCCAAAATAAAATTTTGAGATCATAGAACCTATATATTCATATAAATTTCAGATATGTTTATGTTGTGCAGACTATTAATCTCTGCATGCCCCTTGACACGGTTTGAATTTCTCCCATGTTACTAGCTATGCCTCTGCAGCGTTACTTTCAATGGCTGAAGGAATTTCATCAAATAGATACTGCACAAAGCACCTAACTAATCTGGTGGTGTTGTAATTTATATTTCAATATTGATTTTAAAAAAAATCTAGTGGGACTTCCCTGGTGGTCCAGCGGTTAAGACTCTGCCTTCCCAATGCAGGAGGCCCAGGTTCGTTCCCAGGTCAGGGAACTAGATCCTGCGTGCCCCCGTGTGCCGCATAAGACCCGGTGCAGTCAAATAAATAAATAAATGCTCTTTAAAAAGAAAAAAAAATCTAGCAACCAGGTTTAAACATTTACATTTTGTATTTCCAAAAGCAATTGCAAAACGGAGCTACCGTATTACACTGTTTCGTTTTTTTTGTTTGTTTGTTTTTTTTAGCATCGGCATGTTTAGAAGCCTGGCACGGAGGTGGGGGAAAGCTGTGAAGCCCCTCTGTCCTTATCACACTGTGTGTCTGGAGCAAGGCTCGCTCTTTTTTATCATAAGGAATTTGGTGGCCATCTCTGTAGGACGTTTGCTCCTCAAAAGTATTTCCCAGAGATTTTATTATAAAAGTCCCACGGTAGCTATGTTAAGCATTAAAACCATATGCAGACGAATATCAAAAGAGGATGATGTTTAGCTGGCATTGTTTGGTACCAAGCATTACCTTCCTCACTCACAGCCAGTCTCAAAGCCATAAAATCTTATTTCGCAAAATGTAACATAAGCACCCCAGTTAGACTTGCTTCAGATTTCTAACACGAAAAAAAGAAAAGAAAAAGAATAAAAAGGCCTCTTCTATGATTTAGGTGTAGGAACTAACTGCACAGGCATTTGCATTTGTATGAAGGGGGCTGAAACTCAGCTTCAGAATCAGCCAGGATTTTATTCTTTTCTTTTACTTTATTAGGGAAGCAGAGACTATGTTGATAAATCTTCCTTCCGTCTTGTGGCACACTTAAAAACTCATTTTTGAGCTCCACTGACTCCATTATGTTGAACTTTGGTATTAAGTACGAAGGGAGGAAAAGAGTAGGTGTGTGGGTGGAAAGGAAGAGAACAGAGGGAAGCAACGGGCGAGGAGTGAAGGGACAACCATAGGGCCACCATATCTGTGAGCCCTCCACTCAACGACGGCAAAGCAACAATATACAGTGCAGAGAACCAGAAGGCTGCCACAGAGGCGCAGGCTTAACAGGAGACCCACAAATCCACGTGCGGCGTATGTCCTGTTTCCTAGACACTACCTCCCATGAACTCGTTTGACTTCCGTTTCTGTTTCAGGACTCCATGATTTAGTTTCTGTTTTAGCATTTGAACAATAATAATTTTACTACAAAAGATAAATGTCTTGTAAACGAATGTGAAACATATTGCTTGGCAAAGTTTACAATGTCACGATTTATAGCTCCAACACCAAGGCTCTCTCTGACCTCGAAGATAACATAATGAAGCAGCAATGTGCTCCAAATGACTCAGTGTGATTTTTTATTAGTTCTCGTAATCGCCCCCTATTAATTTGTATGCATATAATAAGCACTCACCTTCACAGTTTGTCCGGCTTCGGGGCCATCCTAGAAATAGGGGGGAAAAAAAAAAGACAGAGGTGAGAACAGATAGATGGTATCTCTTGCTTATTCAGAAATATTGCCTGTTAATAATTTAGATCCAATTTCATTGTGTGTTAATTTATAGTTTCCTCATGGGGACCATTTGCTTCGAAGGTACGGGGCCCAACAGTTCTCCATTTCCGCTTGAGAGTAAGAAGTTATGTATAAAAATGATATAAATTATCCAGTGAGTGAACCCCTTTCCTACTTTTCATGCTCTTTGCTTTTGGCTATGGTTTTAATTGCATTAAAGGGGAGGTGAAGTATCATACCTTTTGGTTATCTTTAAACCAGATGTAGCCTAATTAATGCCTGATAACTTTAAGTCTCTCCTCAGGAAATTGCTATAAACATAATCCATTAAGCAAGAAGCAAGAATGTGGGCTGTCTCATGTAGAAGGAGCACCCAAGAGTGGGCCCTTTCTGGCTCTTCTGACCTTGGGAGAAAAGGTGCAAGGGTTTATTGTAGCTGAGCTCTTTTCCCATCCTGGGTCCTTCCCTCGGCTTTCTGAAGCCCAACAGAACTACTTGCTTAGCTAAAAAATAAGCAAACTCGTCTAGTTATCAGCCACAATACAAAGCAGAAGCAAGTAAGTGCTCAGCTGGTTGGGAACAGCAGAACATGCAATGTTTCTACAATCAGAAACTTCAAAATGGAATGACAACTCTGAAAATTTAGGTTAAGGCTTTCTACTTCTAAGACCCAAACTACTTGGGGTGAGAATTCTTGCCCTGCTATGGCGAAGATTAAGCAGACCTGTGTAATCAGTGGTTTTCAAACTTGGAGTCTCAACCTATTAGTGGGTCATAAAGTCAACTTGATGGGCTGTGACCAGCACTGAAGACAAAAGAAATCAGATAACAGAACAAAAACTATTAGACTGTACAGAATAGGTAAACACTGCTTTGTGCAGTTTCTGTTTCCTTTATCTACATGTCTGTAGGGGGAGAGGGAAATATATGATTGTGAAATAAATATATATCTTACTGTACGTTAAAGTTTTAAAAAGTTTGAAAACACCACATATATGAAAGTACTCTAAGTGCTTTATATAATAGCAACAGTTTCTATATTTTTTAACATCAGTTTCTATACTTTTGGAATTAAGTTTCTAGCAAATCATGTTAGATAACCAGCACTGGCCATTTCCTATGAATGTGAGTTTTCTTCTAGTATTCCATTAAACACTGACAGATGTCTTCACCCAGTTGCCTTCATTTGGTCTCTCTGGAAACATGATTTGCAGCATCAGCTTAATAAACCCACCATGAGCTTAACTACCTGCTTGAAGGTGACTCGAGGGGGTTAATACACACAGACAGACAGACAGACACACACACACACACACAACACACCCCACACACAGTACTTTACAAGGAAGTTTAGATACTCTTGACACAGACATGGTGGCAAAAGGTTTTTTTTACAGAATGCAGATGAGGGAATTCCCTGGTCATCCAGTGGTTAGGACTCCTTGCTTCCACTGCACGGGGCACAGGTTCAATCCCTGGTCGGGATACTAAGATTCCACAGGCCGCATGGCGCGGCCAATAAAAAAAAAAAAAAAAAAAAAAAGCAGATGAACATTTCTAGTCAGCGTCTTTCACGACCTGAAAACGGTGGCCTTCTCTATCTGTTCTCTTTTAAAGTCTGTGGTGGAGAGCTGAGGAGGGTAGAGGGAGGATGATAAATATCCGGTTTGCCTAAAGCACTGAGGACAAGTTCTTGCATCATGAAACCATCCATTCTTTCCAAAGGGTTTTTGGAGAGTCATCAAATCTCAAGGCCACACAGGGCTTTAATTACGTATAGATACCCGCAGCTCTTTCCATGGGCGATAGGAAGGGGCTCATGGTATATTACTACCTGAAGATTCACTCAGTTCCCACAGCTGATGACCCACCGCCGACCTCCTCCCACACTGACAAGCGTTGGCTCAAACTCAGCCTAAAGATCTCTAGGGATTGGGGGTCTAGCTTCTTTACCAGGAAGGAGGCCACACCGAACACTCAATCAATCCAGCTTCATCCCATAAGCAATCCATAATCAATCACTGAGGCTGAATTAAAAAGGTCAGCCTTGTGAGGGCGAGGCCCTACCTAACCTGCATATCTCTATTCCCCTAGAAATAGAGCAGGGCTCAAAACATATTTCTCCTGGAATCAAAATGACATGTCCAGCCCCAGTTCCAATAAAAGATCTGGAATGTCTTCATGCTCATCACATACATCACACGTCCAGTACTCCCAGCTGCTTGGTCAACAACCCTGCGCACATTGCCTCCACTGATATTCCACCCTGTTCACCAAGTCCACGTCGGAGCCTTGTGGATAGTAGGGTGGCCCTGGATGAGCGAGCTATCTGTACACTCACCTGCACGGAAAAGGTGAGAGAGGTGCCCTGGAAATGCTTTTCCACTGCCGTCCCGACTCTCTGTGCTGCCAGGAACAGGTCGGCCACTTCATTGCGATGCAGGTCTCGGAAGCGCTCCACTGGCCGGAGGGGACACACGAGGACATCTGCAGTGAGGTCTGTTAAGGTATACTCTGCTTGCTTTAGGGACCATTTTTACCAAGAAGTTTATACCCACAGGCTTGAAGCCCCTTGGCCCAGGGCCTGAACTCGCAAAGGCTAAGGAATAAAAGAACAAATATTTACCAACCACTGAACTCCAAGGAGTTCAAAGAGAGCTTGCAAACGTGGTTCATTACACTTTAAAGGAGAAGCTATGGCGCACTGAAGAAATTCTCTTAAGAGACAAAGACATCAGTGTTCAGAGAGACTTAAGTGCTGGCTGAAATAATTAGGCCATGAGGCAGGATCTATTCTGGACCGTTATCTCCTGACCCCTATTCTCAAGCAGCCAAAGGCCCTGGGTTGGAAAAGCAACTGGAATATTCAGTTGGTTTTTCTAGGAAGAGCATCACAATCAAAACTTTAATTTCAATATCTCTGTAGAGAAATATGTAATCAAAAGACAATAGTATTTTATTTTTAAAAGGAGTATAGAGATTCTGAAAATGTTCAGTGAACTTCATTTACAACAAGGAGATGTGCCACACGGTTAAGCAGCTGATGACAAGCATTCCTCAAACTGATGACTAAGAATTCAAGAAGGCAGTTGAAGGCAAATCATTAAGTTAAAACAAGGGGTGTCTGCTTGTGCGAATGAAGCCATCTTAATGTATTCTATTAGTCAGACAAATCAACATATTTACATTATTGGTCTGAACAAATAACATATTCTAGAGAAAAAGGATGCAAGTTTGATCATTTGTTGGTAGCAAATAAACATTCAGCGTCACATCATCAATAACGTTTCAGTTCCTTTTTGTATTTGAACTCATAAGTGTATGGTATACACATATAGACATGTACACATACATGTGTATACACACACAAGCTACATTAATTTTTGTTGAGTTTTCAGGTACCAGCAGGAGAAAAAAAGCTAATGTTCTTTTCTGTTTCTTTCGTTTTTCTTGTTTTAAAAGAACATGCTTCTGCTTTGAGCCAAGCAGCTAAGGGGCATAATAAAACCACAAGTCTACAGTTGCTAGTCTCACCAGAATGTCAAGCATTTTAGCCCACCACACTATTGGTAGGACTCAGGACCCAAGGGGAAATGCACTGAGCTCAGCTGGGCGGGCCTCATTTCCATAAGACAGGGGGAAAAAGAGAGGGAAAACTGATTAATTTTGCTCATAATCAGGAAATTTATGTCAACGGTAAACTAGGAAAATGAGTATTTGTTTAATCTGAGTTCATTTTTCAAGAGAGGAGCAGGGAGGCCTTCACCCACAGGGCATCTGATACTTAAAAAGATAATTATCCTTCTCTGGAAGGGCTGCTTTATTATCATGGGTCAATGAACCATTTAGAAATGGAGAATTTCCTTTCATTTCGTCTGAGCTGATTGCCAGCCTCCACTCCCACTGAGTTGCTTTTTTTGCTGTTAAAAGAGCCCTTTCCCCATCTTCCTCCTCCCTGCTTTAATTTACACCCTCCCTTAGGCTCTGACTTCACCAAACCACAGCAAGATGACAATTTTGCAAGCTTCCAACAATATTCATAATTACTGTGGCTGGCTATGTCTGCACACAGCAACTAGGTGGGGAAGGGAATAACATTCTATTGAAACAACTGCTTACCGTGAAAACTGATGGAATGAACCTGGCAATTTTTGTGTCTAATGTTACTTTAATGATATCAATGACATCTGAAAGGTTTTTTCCAATGCCATAAAAAACTGTATCTTATTACCTGTCCATTTTCTTACCCGGTGCTAAGAATCAGCTTGACCCGAGTTTAACGAATCAAACTGTTTATGGAACGGAACCAAAATGGTTGAACGTGTGAGATGTTCTATCCTGTACATACCTAACCGCAGGGTGATACATCACATACATTTTTTACGGTAACTGAATATTAATATAGAAATACAACATATCACAAAAGATTTCAACAGCTAAGCACATTCTCATTTAGGTGAATATTTTTCAGCAACCCATTTAGGCAACATTGTCCTGACATAATATTCCCTGCAACCCAACCTTTTGTTAAAAGGTCATCTTATCACACAGACATTTTGATGCAAAAAATAAGATGAAATGGAGATTACTCTCAAGGGTGCTTACTTCTGCAGGTGGTCATGTGGGTGATCACTGTCTTTGTTCTGTTGGGACCCAGAGGATGGCCAAACAGCCATCTCAACCTAGGAATGGCCACACAGGTGGGTTCCACATCACTCTACACGGAGGTAGCTGGGTCTGGCATTACACACCGTGGGGCTCTGGAGCCTCTGGTTGCAGTGTGAGAAGCTGACCTGGCCAGTAGCAGATTCGCTAACCGTCACACTCCCTGGGGCCATTCTGGGCACTAACTGGGCATCAGAAAGTCAGCATCAACTGTCTTCCCTCAGTTCCTTTACAACCAGAGAAGACAAGAGCCTGAGCCTTAACCTCACCGTAGGCTGCATCCTGACTGATGCCTACCTACCTCCTGAGCCTCTTTTTCCTTACTCCTCTCTAGCATACTATACATCTGCCATATTTGCTTTCTTTCTGTTCTTCAAACACACTAAGCTCCTTCCTAGATTTGGGGGTTTTGTCCTGGTTATTTGTTCTGCCTAGATCAATTCCCCCTGATCGTCACATGGCCGCTTCTTTCTTATCATTCAGAACCTAATTCCAATGCCACTCTCTCAAAAGAACAATTAGCTGCTGGGGACTTTAAACTGCTACTTGCTTTCTCACTCTTACATCACCCTATTTTAATCTTTTCACAGCCCCCCTGCCACCAGCTGGTGGTTTTCTTGGCTGGTTACTATGTACCCAGATGAGAAAGGAAGCTCCACAAAAGTAAAGGCTTTGTCTTGTTTACTGCTCTTTCACCACCACCTACAACACCAGAGATGCTTAGGAAGTCTTGCTGGAATGAGAGAATAAATAATAAACCAGACCCTTGTATCAGCCACCTCTGAGCACTAAAACCCTGACAAAATGGAGATGACATTCATTTACTTTTCAATCATCTATACAAGATTGAGATAGTCTGCAATATATTTTTTTTAATTCAAAGAAGTTTATCCTTAAGATCTAGCATGGTTAGAACTAATGTTAGATGAAAACTGGAGAAATGTAAACTCATTTTTAACATAAACTAATTTTCACATGAGCCCAAAGGAAATAAAATTGTGAAGGTAAAAGCCTTTTTAAAAAACCCTTTTATAACTAGAAAGAAGTAGTTTCTAGAATACTCAGAGTCTCAGATAAACTGTACCTATTAAAATGCTGCTTTATATTGTGACTGAGACGTGTAACTCATTTGTTCCTTCAATGAACAATGAGCATCACTTAAGTGTGGACACTGTACTAGGCTCTGGGAACAGCAAAGGAGAATAAGAAGGTGTTCCTGCCCTTCCGGTCCAGGAGACAGGCACTGAAACACACAACCGCAGTACTATCGGGGGCACAGATAGAAGCACAGAGGGCTGCCCAATGCAGTGGGGACCCGGGGCACCTGAGTAAGGCAAGGGTTCTAGAGTAACCATGGGGAACCTCTGAGTGGGATGAATTATCCCATGGCTACCTGAAAATATAAAGAGGTTCATAAAGAAGTCAAAGCAGATCAGCAAACTTTTTCTGCAAAGGGCCAGATGGTAAATATTTTAGGTTTGGTGGGCCATATGCCTAAGGAGCCATGGATAATACGAACACAAACAGGTGTGGCTATATCCCAGGAAACCTTTATATACAAAAAGAGGAGCCTGGCCAGATTTGGCCCGTGGGCCTTGAAGTGTCAGCCCTTGACTTAGAGGAATCACATCAGAAAAAAATTAAGGAAACTGAAAGTATTGTGGGGGGAGGGTATTCCTCTTTTCCTAAATTGAGGACTACAATATTATCTGAATAGCATATTAGAAAAATATTACGTATCTTAAAAAAATTACTTTTCTAAGAAAAATATGTCAACACGGTAGAACATTTTCATGACTCTGTAATAATTCTGATGCTTTGAAAGACTAATCACAACCATAAAATGTGTTGTGGTATTGACACCACATAGATAAGTCACGAGTATTACATTATCCCCATTACATATTACAGTATCCCCATTACAACTCAAGGAGTTTCTGCCACTACCAAATGGAAAAAGGAAGCACGTGATCTGCAAACACGTGAGAGCACCGAAACAGTGTTATTCACAAATTCTTCTGAAAATACAATTATTTCCTCAAAACAAGTGCACAAGCCTTAGAAGAAAATACCATATTACCCAAAGATGGTGGGTACCATGTTGTTCCTAGACAAGCAACTCAGGGAAAGCAAATTAATTTTGAAGAACAGCAGACGGCTCTTGAAATTCTTCTGCCACTGTTTATATGCCACTTGTTTTAAGGTAATATCACAGGTGCAATATAATTTAATTTGGAGACTCTTAGGCCTTGCTAGCGGGCAAATCCCATATTGCGCATGGGCTACAAGAACACACTTTCCCCTGGGTCCTCTCTGCGTAGAATTAACACCTCTGAAGGGACTTTTTAGCCAACGTGCATGAGAACCCTCAAAGAAGGTAATCTACTCAATTGAATTTAATGTGTTTATCCAGTACTCATTATGTCTGAAAGCCTGTGAAAGAGATTATCAAATGGGATCTGGCCTCTCCCTATTGTCTAAAGGAGGCACATTCATTTAGTAATAACAGTTTTTTTTAAAGAAGAGAAGGTCAATAATTATGATTTAGTTCCTATGGTCGACAAAGGGATTTCTCACAGCAGAGGAAAATCAAAGAAGACTTTTTAGTGCAGATGAGATTTAAAGCGGACTTCACAAACAGGAGAGTGAACCAAACAGAGGGTTGGCTGGCAACTCACTCATCCATCCACCCCACAACTACAGCCTCCTTTCAGTCTAGCGTTTGTGTGAAAATTTAGGATGCCAAGACAAATGTGACAGAGTAACTGACCTTGAAGTGTTTGCACTCTATTATCCCAAACTATCATGTAGCATAAACAGATCATACGACGCTGAGAGATGAGTGCTATTGATAGAAATCAGTACAGAATGTTGTGGGAGCATAGAGAAGTCAGGATCTAACTCTGCCTAGGGGTGTTAGACAAACTTTTCAGGATGGTCCTGCATTCCCATTTTCTAAAATCAGAAACTATTTCTCCAAATTTGGACCAAAACCTATCCTTGAAAATGGCCTAGCAATTTATGCATCAAAGAAAGTTGTCGGGTATTCTTCCTTTGGCCAAAATCACCGTTTCATTTATATATGGACTCTCGTTGATTTCATCTTTCCAACAAACCAATGGAGGACTATTATAATTCCTATTTTGCGGATGAGGAAATTACAGCCCTTCAGAAAATAAGAAATCTGTGCAAGACAGTACACTCCGTAGGAGACTAAAACTAGAATTCAACCCAAATCTGTCTGATTCCAAAGTCCATGTTATTAAGCATAGCATTGTGATGTTACACTTTGTATAGCTTTCATGACTCAGTCTCTGACGGTCCGGTCCTCTCATTAAAAGTGTGCCCTCTATTCGCAGAGTCCTTCTGTTCATGGAAGAGAATCACACTTCATGAAATACAAACAGACTGTGCAAAACTGCTAACTGCCTGAGAAAAACCCAGCCTCAAAAGAAGAAAGCAGAGGGGACGTACAACCCCACGGTGGAAGGAGGCCTCAGTGCTGGGCAAAGGAAGCCCTGAGAATGCCCTTGTTTAACAGGGAACTGTGAACAAGGGGATCGAGGATGAGAGAAACATCTTTATCAGCGGGAGGAAGTAAGAGGGATGCAGAACCTGAATTTTTGCCCTTTTCCAGCTTTGAGCTTCAGTTTCTTCAAGGTAACTCGGGCTCCCCTGGGTTGACAGATAGGAGGAAGATTAGGTATTACAGTCTATGTCAATGAGTCAGGCTGTCGGACACACTGAAAATCCCATTGCCTGTTGGACAGTCTAATTATTGGGAGCCATTGACTTTCTCATAGCATCATTTATATCACCAAGGACTACCAGAAACTAGGGAATGCCTTTTCTCTCCCTCTTCTTCTCCACTCTCACCATCAGCCCAGAAGTGACTGTCTCTGTCCTTTTGCATGAACATGTAGGGTGTTTTTGCCACGTTAAAGTGACGTGGCAACATACCAGACCCTGTGCTGAACTCTTGCTGACACACAGCCAGTTCAGGATACACACAATGCAAGAAAGAAATGAAATGGAATCTTTACACCAATGAAACACCTGAAGACATTGTGGTAGCTTATTCACCAACATTAGCACAAGAATCCCTCCCATCCTACATGCCCCTTTGCAAAGTGACTTTGCGGCTCCTCTCACCAAAAGTTGGAGTCTATTTCCCTTCCCACTGAGTTTGGACTGGCCTGTGGCTTGCTTTGACCAGTGGAATGTGATCAAAGTGTTGCTATGTGACTTTCCAAGGTCAGGCCTTAACAGACGTTGCAACTTCTGTTTTTTCTGCCTTTTTGGAACCCTGAGACCAACACGCTGTGGAAAAAGTCCAGCTAGGCTACTGGAGACAGGAGCCAAGTGAAAGAGAACTAAGGTACCCCAGCTGATAGCCAACAACTGTCGTGAACCACAAAAACAACTGCAAAGGTCTGGTGGAATCAAGAACAAAATGAGATGCTGTAAAAGTGAGAACTGTCCCAACAATATCAAATGATCATTATGTTGCTACACTGTTATTCCAAAAAATTTGATAAGTTTGAAATTTGCTCATCAAAGATAATAGCTGATGATTTAAAAAATAATTTTTATGAGCATTTCCATGACAAATATGAAATATTTAAATATAGAGTCATGACACAGAAATGGAAATGTACTGATTCAGATGATTAGTTAAAGACAACAGCAGAATATTATTCTCAGGGTTGCTCAGACTTGCTCCCATCTATTTTGCCAAATCTGATCTACTCTAGGGATTCAGAACAGAAAAGTCACTAAAATAAATCAAACCATCAAAATATCACTGATCCCAATGAAGCCGATTAGCATGTGTATGTATGAATATGGAATAAGTCGACATCAAATAATATGATGAAGAATTAGTCATTCTTCTGAACTAATAAAAAAAGAAGAGTCTGTATTCATCTCTACTGTAGATCAGTATGTAGTTTAATGACAGACAAGGAACTTCCCAGTTTGCATTGCAGACTTCTGTGACCCCGTGTAACGAATTACTTGCTCTAATAAATAATCCTAGTCCTTGCAAATGTTTAAAATAATTCTTAATGTCACTTCAAAAAACAACACCAGGATGACTGTGAGGTATTTTTGAGAAAAGATTCAATTGATTTAAGTGGCACAGTTGCGGAGTTTTGAATCAAAGTAGGTGGCATCTCAAAAGTAATCTACTACTCGCAATGTAGGTAATTCTGTGATTCTTTTTTTTAAGCAGAAAGGTAGAAATATTGTCCAAAAAATGAACCAATACAATTCTGAAGAAGCGTCTTGACAGTTTGGGCCACACCTTTCTTTATGGGATATTAACAAACCCACTTCAGTAACTCAAGACTTCATAGAATATTCATCAACCATAAGCATAAATGGCATGAATGTAATTTTAAGCAAATTTAATTTGCAGAGTATGATAAGTTCCAGCACAATGTAATTAAGATAATGATAGTATTCTGCTCATACCTGGATCTCAATGCAAGCACCTCACAAGTATCTTCTAGAATTCTCATGTTGTGTCCTGGAGAATGCTTTGGGCCAAAGATACAGCAAGTCCTTAGTCAACTGTGGGAGAGGAATCAGGTATCTTTCCCCTGGCAGATCTGCCCTGAGCAATTCCCAAACTTCTGCACCGATCTGGATGCTTAGAGGGGAGAATCATATTCGTACAGAGAAGTAAATGGGTGGCTTTCAAAGAAAGTAAAATGAAACAGGAGCCCGCAGCCAGGATGCACTCTGGTGCAGATTCTCTGGTTTAAATTTCGCGTCGTCTGTGAATATTTCAAGGCAAAAGAATACTATATTGATTATCCTAAGAGAATCAGAATCGGAAAAAAAGTTACATGCTTATATTAAACTAAATATGTGGGAGAAAGTAAATGATATCAGTAAGGGAAGGGGAGAATATACAACATTTGTTTGCGGCCTATTACGTCCTAGTGATAATCAGCAATGCATTGAGGTAGATAATATCACCCCCATTTATCCACATTCAGAAGCAAAGGTCAAAAAAAGTGATACTATATATCCAAGGTCACACAGTTCTAAAGTGAGAATCCTGGGCCATGCAGTAAAATTGTCCATGCTGTTTCAATGCTTCCCAAGGTGATAAAAGTCTCCAGGTACCTAGTGCAGTGTTTACTACAGTGGTTCCCCAGAACACTGCTTCCATGAGATGTTATTACACATGATAGAAGAAAAAAAATATTGTGTAGTCAAAGAAGATTAAGAAACACTGAATGAAATGAGGCAAAATAGGTTTCTTTACAGCAGGACTCATCAGGATGTATCATGTACTAACGTGCATTCTGACTTAAAAAAAAAAGAGAGAGATACTAAGCAGCATTTCTCATATGCTTTTTTTTTCTTTAAGCAGTAAGACTATTTTGTTTTTCTTTTTTTGCAGAACCCTACATACGACAACTGTTCCAAAGGATGTTGGGACTACTGAGCCTCCTTTACCTACACACAGAGATGCCTGAAGATCTCAGCTTTTTAACCAAAAAGTAGAGTAAATATCCTACGAATCATATGAGCAAAGCAAGAGGGCCTTCTGCCTAGTGAAATATGCTGAGAAGCTGAGCATTAAAATACATCAAATGGAACATGGCAGTCATTAGTGAAACTGGCTCACGATTTCCATTCTTGCCATTCCAGGCACATGACAGGATTATACTTCCTGTATCCTTGTGCTTGGGTGAAGCTGAAGGCATTCTGGCCAAGGAGTCGTGAGCAGAAGTGATTATGTCAATTACAAACTAGAGCATTTAACTGCCAGTGTGAGACCTCAAAGCTCTCTCTCCTTCTGCAAGGCAACCAGCAATGTCACTGTGCTTTCAGGACCAGGACCAGCCCTACAGGTCAGTGGGGGCTCTGCTCATCACCTGTTCTCCCAGGGACTACAGCAAGTTAAATGGGTTTCATCTCTTTTGCTAACTCCAAATAATTTGTGTAGCTGCTTAGAACAGTATGGTGAAGAGGATTCTGAGGCCTTGACAGGGATAAGGAGGGAAGAATGGGGAGATTTATTCGTTTTAGCTGCCATGAGGGAAGGAAGAATACCAGCATATACACAAAAGATCTGCCATTCTTTAATTAGAAAGCAAAATAAATACTTTTTCCAAGACTCCTTTTCCCTTTCCTTAATGATATGGAATCATTTCTAGGTCTTACAATGTCTCTGAATAACCATTACAAAAATTCAGTATTATTGGTACAGTCCTGCAAATATACAGAAGTATGTGAACTTTAAATCACTCTGGTTAGGAGAGTATTGAAAAAGAAATTTACTGCCACGCAGAAGTATCTGTCCATAATGTGCCAACACAGGGGTGAGAACACACCACAATGACAATGTTGTAAAAACGCTCTTAGGTGTTAAGAGTTGGAGAAGTGTTTCAATAGAAGAGGAATAAAGTACGCTCAGCAGCTGAAAGAAATATTTAAGGATCATTTCCAATGAGTGATATAAAAAATTTTTTTAAAACCACACATACACTCTGCTGTGAGAATCACTTCAAAAACTCTGTGAAAAGCTTTTTCGTCTAGTATAGATCAGAAAGTAATGCTAAAGATGTGCAATTCATGGGAGAGTTGCTGGAAAACCACAAGCAAGATAAATAATTTAACAGCACTTTACCATGTACACATTTATATTCTACCCAGTTTGGGAATAAGGAGAGAGCACGTTGAGTTTCTCCTTCTATGGGGTGGCCAGATCGAAACCCAAGCTCCCGTGTAGATAGCATCCTTCCAGGGCAAGTTCTATCAGGTCCTAAAAAGCATGGATTCCAACTGCAGGTTTGTTTACGCCCCTGAAGAGCCACTGAAAATTCCATTTCCCATCAGATCTTCAGCGCAGTTGGACAGGCCAATGGAGCAACCTAACATCACAGTTCAGATACCACATGAAAGCAAAGAGCAGCCAAACTATAAATATAGAACAGAGAGACTCCTTAATGGGAGAAAAGAAATAGAAAATGGGAGAAGAAAGAAGAAGACCTTAAAAGGGAATATTTAGCAGGTAGCACATTCTTAGAAGATATGAAACATTCCCTAGCAGTCAGGTTCACCTGGCACCATACATAGTGTTTGATGCAGGGTAGGCCTTTAATGAATATTTGATGGAAGAGCAGATGGCATGTGTGCTTCTTCATTGCTTAATCTAGGAAAACTTTCTAAGAGACAACTGAACCAGACCAGACTTAACTTACTTACATGAAAATAACTGAGGGAAATGCACTTAAAAAAAAAAAAAAGCTAAGTCCTAAATTCCTAATCAAAAAGACACCCAGCTAAATGTAAATTGGTGCAGCCACTGTGGAAAACAGTAAGGAGGTTTCTCAAGAAACTAAACATAGAACTACCGTATGACACAGCAATTCCACTCCTGGGTATATATCTGAAAAAAACAAAAACACTAATTCGAAAAGACACACGCACCCCAATGTTCATAGCACCGTTATTTACGATTGCCAAGGTATGGAAGCAACTTAAGTGTCCATCAACAGATGAATGGATTAAGAAGGTGTGGTATATATATATATATATATATATATACACACACACACACACACACACATACAATGGAATACTATTCAGCCACAAAAAGCAGGAAATTCTGGGCTTCCCTGGTGGCGCAGTGGTTGAGAGTCCACCTGCCGATGCAGGGGACACGGGTTCGTGCCCCGGTCCGGGAAGATCCCACATGCCGCAGAGCGGCTGGGCCCGTGAGCCATGGCTGCTGAGCCTGCGCGTCCAGAGCCCGTGCTCCGCAACGGGAGAGGCCACAACGGTGAGAGGCCCGTGTACTGCAAAAAAAAAAAAAAAAAAAGCAGGAAATTCTGCCATTTGCCAAGCAACTTGGATAGACTTGGAGGGCATTATGCTAAGTGAAATAAGTCAGTCAGAGAAAGATAAATACTACATGATACTCCTTATATATGGAATCTAAAAAAATAAAACAAACTAGTGAATATAATAAAAAAGCAGACTCACAGATATAGAGAATAAGCTAGTGGTTCCCAGCGGGGAGGGGGAGGGAGGGGCAATATAGGGGTGGAGGAGTGGGAAGTACAAACTACTGGGTGTAAGACAGGCTCAAGGATGTACTGCACAACACAGGGAATGCAGCCAATATTTTTAATTAACTGTAAGTGGAAAGTAACATTTAAAAATTTTATTAATAATTTTTTTAGTCTAAATAAAACAGTCCATCCTTTACTATGGAAAAATATTTAAAAAATAAAAGACACCCAGCTAAAGGCATAGCAAACAATAAATATAAGATGACTTTCCCTCACATACCAAAGGCGGTGCTTACATTTTAAGTGGAAAACCTGTAGACCATTAACTCACTGGAGCTTGGAGAGATCTGAGAATAACAATGTTGTATGCTCTTTTAGTGACAGTGATGAAATCTCTTCTGTGACAAATATAAATGTTGACAGAAGAATAAGTTCTTTCAAAAAACAGAAAGAGAGCCTTCATTATACTTACCTGGCATTCTCACAGATTCTGAATTTAACCGCCCACCCCCCCAAAAATGCCCATCCTCTGTGAGTTAGCAATCTGAGAGAAATGATGTGAGAATATTTCACAGTGGAAAGTATTCAACAAGTGTTTAACAAATGACCTTCTCAGTGAATTACTAAAGGAAGCCCATAAAGCCAAATTTTGGAGGAAAGGGTAAAGACAAAACACTTTTTAGGACTTCGTATGTTTTTCATTTATTCATTAAGTAGGAACTAATTAAGATCATTCTATCTGGTAGGTAATGTGTAAGACACTGAGAAAACAGCACACACCAGCCGTATGCATCCCTTCCCCTCCAAAGGTGTACATTCTAGAGAGTGAGCAAACGAAAGGCAAGAAACAGATCAAAATGCAGTCTCTATTGTGAAAGAGACAAGGGTTGACAGGGAAAAACAGAGATGCATTGACGCAAAGGCAAGCACATTCCAAGCCGACACTGCTCAACGGGGAACACGCTTGGCCTGCCTATCTGGGGTGTCAGCAAAGTGTGCAAGCTCTCTGCAGCCTTGGCTCGCAGTTTGGATTTATTCTCTGTGCCTGGGGAAGCCTCTAAAACATTTCAGCCAGTGGGGAGTGGAGGTTTATGACAGAATCTGAGTTCTCTTTTAGAAAGATCATTCTAAATGCTGTGTACGGAAATAAATAAATAAATATTCAATCAAAGCAAGGATGAAAGCTGAATGCCACTGTGGACGCCTTTACGGGAGACTAGATAAGAGATTCAAAACAGGTCTGAACTATGGTGGTGGCAGTGGAGGTGCAGAGAATTTGAGATACATTTCTGAGGCAGGAGCAACAGGACTTACGGATGTGAGTGGGAGGCAAAGGAAAGAGGGAGATCAAAGAAGATTCCAGGGTTTTGGCCTGAGTACGCGTGGGGAAAGTGATATAATTTAGGAGATTGGGGAAGGGAGGCTAGGTCATATGGCTCACCATTTAGAGACCCTACCTTCCTGAATTTACATTTCCCGAAACCAACTAAACAGACTTTCCTAACCTGGGTGTGTAGATGGACTCCAGGGCTTCTATGAATCTCCTGAAATTGTTTGCAAAATGGTGTGTGTGTGTGTTGTTCTCCTATAGTCTTCATTATGCAAAAAATTCCGTCTCCTGACTCCAACAAAGATAAGAATCACTCATTTAAATTAGCAGAATTATCTGAAATTTGTCCCCAAGAGTGATTAAAAACAGGCTCACACTTTCATTCATTTTAGCTTAGAATCTAATAGACACACTCCTGAAGAGTGAAAAAAAAGTTGACTCTGTGTTTGAGCAATGTGTTCATGAGAATGAACCCTCCACAAAAGACAAACTAAAGATTTTTTTAAATAGCCTAACACTAAAGTAATTTTAATCTGATTCAGCAGTGAACAATTTAAGACATGTCTCTTCCAACAAAAGACAGCGGGACACAAAAATGACTGTGTGATCCATTTAAAATGAAAGAATGGGCTAAATCATTAACAACAATACAAATGCAGAAAATTCTAGGAGGGGAAAAAAAGAAGAGTGAAAACTCTAAGTAGCAAGTGATTTCCAAATGTTTCCAGAACAGGAAGCAAAAGACATTTTAATGTAACTCTGGTAACTTCCAGAATAGAATAAGTTAATCAGGCAGCCTCTAAAAACAAAAAGGTAATTCATTAAAAATAAATATTTCAGCAATGAACAACATTGCCAGAGTGTCAAGAAAGCATGCTTTTTCATGATAGCGATTTGTATGCAAATATAGCTCAGCATTTATTTACTAAACCCCCAAAGCCTGCAAAGGGAAAAAAGTTTTGTTCTTTCCATCTGCTTAAACTCTTCTAATAAAGTCAACTGCCAATGACACAAGAGGCTCTGACTTCTCTAAAACAATAATAATAGAAGAAATGTATTCAGAAATAGAGAGTTTCAGACAAGAAACTCCATCTGAGCCACTCTTTCTTCCTCAAATCTCTTAGCCTAGTGTCACTGTTAATGCTGGGTTAATATTTATACCAACTTTACAAGAGTGTTATAAGGTTGGGGGTTTTGGAGTTTTGTTTGCTTCTAAAGAATAGCATATTTCAGACCATAAAGTAAAAGCTGAACAATGGTTGCTTAAAAACAAAGTCAGGGCTTCCCTGGTGGCGCAGTGATTGAGGGTCCGCCTGCCAATGCAGGGGACACGGGTTCGTGCCCCGGTCCGGGAAGATCCCACATGCCGTGGAGCGGCTGGGCCCGTGGGCCATGGCCGCTGAGCCTGCGCATCCGGAGCCCGTGCTCAGCAACGGGAGAGGCCACAACGGTGAGAGGCCCACGTACCGCAAAAAAAAAAAAAACAAACAAACAAAGTCAACAGAAGTGAATTCCTTAAAAACCTCCCTCTGTTCAGCATACCCCTCTTTGCAACTTGCATCTGTGATTTAAATACCACTACTCACCAACATCAGTGTTATCATTTAGAACCTAGAACCTCACTGATTCCACATTTAAAACTTCACCCTTATTTTGCCACAGTTCATTCTCTCAAATTATCTCTGTATTTTCCTTCCGCATTACAATTTAGAACATCACTGGAGTCAGGGTCTAGGAATTAGTTATTCTTTCTTCGTCCTCTCTAGTTGTAACTGTCTGAATTTTTCAAAACATAATTTTTAACAATAAAAAACCCTCAAAACACAAAACAAGCCTCTAAAAATGTTTAAAATATTTAAGTTCATTTAGAATTTGTAACTTTTTTCGGCCCATCGTTTTTCAAGGTCTGTGTTTAGACAGCACAGCAGATAATACCGTTTGCCTAATGTTTAAATTAGGAGACCGAATAATCTAAAAGGATCTACAAAAATGCCAACTTAAACTCAAGATTTCTACATATTTGAATTTCATTTTGTATATAATCAAAAAAAATATTTAAGCATATGCCTAAGGAAAGCAAAAATTGTGGAAACAGATGTTCTGACAGTTTCATAAGAGTTTTACATTTATATATTGTCATTGCTCCTGCAGGATCCTAAAGCTCACTCCCATTTTCTTTATATGCTCAGATATGAAAAACATATCTTTGCCACCCAACAGTCTTCTGGCATGGGGAATCAGACACTGGCCTCAATCTCTGTCATTACCAATGTTACCATCATCACCGCCATCTTTGCCATCATCACTTAAAAGAAAGTTAAAATTTCTTGAATCACAATCATTGCTAAAATGTGTCACGCATTTCTTGTTGATGACTAAAAGTTCCTCCAGTAGGCTACAATTTCAAATATTATGCCACAGAGTAGAGAGATTCCATCATCATTAATGTCTGTATAGGGAAAAAACACAAGCCTCTCTCTGAAAAGAAACTCTTAGTCAGAATCTCATCTGGTTCAGCTTAATATAGGAAAAGGGGGAAGAAAAGGAAAATTCAAATTGAGAGGAATTAGTATTACAGATTTGCAATGTTATTCGCATCCCATGTCACTTTTTTCAGTCTGTCAGTGATTGTCGCTGTGCATCTGTCACTCAGTCACACACAGCCGGCAAAATATGCAGTTGTGTTGCCTACTGGTCTTCCACTGATTAAACCTTGGTGACTTCTTATAAAAATAGACAATCAGAAGAGGGAACTGGCCAACAAATATGCAAGTGCAACAAAGAAACAAAAAGTGATAATTCTGGAAGTGAAATGTGAATTGAATGTAAACGAAGTTACAGGAGACACAGTCGACTACTGGAACCATGCTGCTGTTCACGAGATGTGCAGCCGCAGGAGCTTAATGAAGGCAAGCTTACTGACAAAAATGTACGAAGCTATTATGGTGAAAGGATGGAAGATGTACCAGAGGAAGTGATGCCACCAAAAAACTCAACATCGTAAAAAAAACTTTGTAGTTTACCACATTGAGAGCACTTAGGATAAAAAGTTGGAAATTGAAAGGAGTATGAAATTTGCCAAGGCATAGAAAAGATGCTCAGTCTGTGTTGAAAGCCGTACTACCAGAAAAAGAAGGCAAGTGGTGTTCAAACTACTCTTGATAAGTGTTTTCCAAAGGAAAAAAATGCACTTTAATTTTCAATATTTCTAATGTTTTAAATTACACTGTACCAGTATTAGTATGCTGTATAAGTATTAGTGTTAATATTATTATTTTCCTATACACTTTTAACAGACAGTAGAATAGTTTTAAGTGTTTTGATGAAAATTTTAAAGGTTGGGCTTCCCTGGTGGCGCAGTGGTTGAGAGTCCGCCTGCCGATGCAAGGGACACGGGTTCGTGCCCCGGTCTGGGAAGATCCCACATGCCACAGAGCGGCTGGGCCCGTGAGCCATGGCCACTGAGCCTGCGTGTCTGGAGCCTGTGCTCCGCAACGGGAGAGGCCACAACAGTGAGAGGCCTGCCCGCGTACCGCAAAAGAAAAAAAAAGAAAAGAAAAATTTAAAGGTCATGGAACCATCGTAATTTTCACCATTGATGATTAAGATTACTTTCCACGGTTCCAGTTTTAATGGCCATTTTTCAATCCCACAGTGCTGTACCCAGGGAAGACTGTCTGTACTTTAAATTCATGAAGAACACTGGGTGGGGCAAATAAAAGTTATGGCTAATGGGCCACAAATTTAAAACCTGTGCCAGGAACTAGCATCATATTCAGCGTGCATCTCAGTAATAGTAGGAGAGAGTGGGTTGAGGAAATTCAAGGACTATAAATGGCTTTAAAAAGATGTATTCGTCCAACATTCTGTCCAGGAAGGGTACACCTATTGTCATATGCTCCTGAATTCCCCCAACAGACTGTCTGGCAAAAATAAAGTTGACAATTTATTTTTTTCCCCCGAATAGCTTAGTTGAGAACTGCTGTTATCAAACCTCCTGACCCCTGAATGCATCATTAATTCTGCCTTAAATTAAGCATTAGGTTTTCTCCACCAAATGTTCTCTTGTACGCAACTATTAAGGCAGGGGATTACACAACAGTAAGGTCAATACCATGCATGTCCTCTATTTCATATGGATGAAGAACCACAAGCAAAATTCCTGCCAAAATCTTTGGTTTGAGACAACAAAGAAGATGCAGACATAGCTATAGCCTTCCCCTCACAATGCTCTACGATAGGCTCTTTCCATAGGGCATCACTTGCCACCAGTCTAAAAGCTCTTTAAAAACAAAGGCCACATCTCATTCATCCCTCAATCCAAAGGCCCTGGCTAGGTCTCAGTTCACAGGTCACCTCTTAGGGGACTTGTCCATTGCACTTAAAGCACCCTTCTTCCGTAACTCTTCATATGTTTGTATCTTTAAGAACCTGTTTCAAACGCTGGAATTGTAGTATCCCCTTATGTTTACTTACTTCCTATCTAGAATATAAACTGGACTGAGAGCGGGAGTCAATTTTTCATCTGTTTCCTAGTACCCAACTGAGTTCCCGGACAGAAAGCACTCACCTAAACACTGAATGAATGGGTGGGTGAGTGGGTGGGTGGATGAAATGTCTGAGTGAATGACTATTTGAATGAATGTTCGTTGAAATAAATGACCAATCAATAAATGAATTAAAGTGAAACTATTATCTTACTTTAATAAGTAAAAGGTAGATCGCTGTTATTCTCCTAGATGATGTTTCATACTCACAAACGGAAAATTCTCTGGGTTGTCTTCCTTTTCCTAAGTTTTGCCCTCAGACAAATCTAAACGTGAGAATTCTTCCAAGTGGGTGAGCTCCCCACATCCAGCCCACCATTTGCTAAACTACAAGATGGAAGAGTTTCACTTTACAGCAGCATATGTGAAAACAGCTTGGGAATTTTTGTTGAGAATAAGCTCAAGATGAGTCGACAGAGAAATGTTGTTTCCACAAAACACATTTTTATCTCAGACTGTGAATGCAAGTCTGGTATTGGGTTGAGGGATGCGATTTCTCACTCTGATCTTTGTTGGCAAGGCTACTCATGGAGTTTTCTGTCAACTTGGGAACCACCAGGGACAGTATATAGCACATTCACAGAAGGAATAAGCATAGATATGGGAGAACAGAGAAAAAGGAAAGGAATATACAAGGGCCTATCTTCAAACTATAGCAGTGGAAAGGCTGTCATTTAGGAAGGAGAGAAGATGCAGGTTAACTGCCAAGTAAATAATAGAACAGAAAGCAACTAGTAAATGGTGGAAGAGGAGAGAACTTGAATCCAGTGTGTGTGATGTGGAGTGCCCCAGATCTGGATTCCTGTGCCATTTCTACCACATTTTACCAATTTGACTTTGGGAATACAAACTCTTTGAGTCTCAGTGACCTCATCTGCAAAATGGGTATTCATTCTGTTTGAACTGTATATTTCAAGGTAACCAAACAGCTCTAGAGATGGAAAGTTATTTAAGGTTCTTCAGCTCTAAAAGTGAAAGGGATAACAGATTTACACAAACCACCATTTTCAATCCCTAATGAGACAACTGAGTTACATAAAATTATTAATGGATAAATTAGGGCTTAGGTCAGGGGTTCTTAACCTGTGGGGGGTGGGGGGTAGAGTTCCAGAGACACTTAAGGGAAGATACATGGAGAGAAGAAAGGGAATACCTAAAGATGAAAAAGAAAAAAGAAAAGGTGTTTACTTGTTTTCACTAACTTCTAACTGAAATTTTACATTTCCTTAAATCACAAATGTAATCAACAAACCATTGTAACAGTAGTGCTTATGATTTTTTCATAATGTTTATCACATATTTTTTAAAATATAAAGCGATAACTTTATGGTTATTGCAGATACCTTGAAATATTATTTACTCCACAATGATCCATCAGCTCTATGAGGATTACAAAATTCTAGCAGTCATTATACCTGCCACCTGGTTCTGGTTCTTCACTATGTACTTAAGTAGTGTATATTTCACTGTATCATAAATTTGCTCTTTAACATTATATGAAGTTATTCAGTAACATCGATTTCCTTTGTGTTTTTATAGACTTAATTTTCCTCATTTAAAAACCATTGGGAGAAGAGAGCTACAGGTTTTGCAAAGTGCCAAAAGGGACCCCTGACAAAAAAGTTTAAGAACTCTGGCTTTAGATAAAAGGTTAATGGGAACTTTATAATGGAGGAACCAGGATGTCACTACCTAAATGTGCTGATCAATTTCAGGACCCTAAGAGCGGGACATCCAGACATTGTGCCTCCTTACAAGATGTGATATGAAGCACACGGCACTACTACAAATGCTTGGGCTTGGATCTGAAACGCCAGGGCTTGGATCTGAAAATAATCAATCCTTAGACCACACTGCTTAGTGGAACTTTCTGCGAGGATGGAAATGTTCTACGCATATGCTACCCAAGCTACACTTGAAATGTGGCCGAAGCAAGGGAGCAACTCAATATTTATTTTTTTTTACTTAATTAATTAATTAAGATATTTCTGGCTGCGTTGGGTCTTCGTTGGTGCACGTGGGCTTTCTCTAGTTGCGGCGAGCTGGGGCTATTCTTCATTGCCGTGCATGGGCTTCTCATTGCGGTGGCTTCTCTTGTTGCGGAGCACGGGTTCTAGGCGCACGGGCTCAGCAGTTGTGGCACATGGGCTTAGTTGCTCTGTGGCATGTGGGCTCTTCCCGGACCAGGGCTCGAACCCGTGTCCCCTGCATTGACAGGCGGATTCTTAACCACTGCACCACCAGGGAAGTCCCCTCAATATTTAATTTTTAAAAACTTTTATCTGATACTCATTTAAATAGTCAGATGTAGTTAGTAATTACACTACTACACAACCCTCCTTAGAGCTAACTTACTTTTTACAAAACACAAAAGGTAGAGAAACAAGTTAAATAACACCAAGGGAAAGCAAACAGAAGAATTCAGATTACAGAATGGTCTACAGGAAAACTGACCCAGTTTTAAAAAAAAAAAAGTCAATGTCACAAAAATACTGTATTAAAAGAGTAGTAAAATAAATAAGCAAATATACTGTGAAGATCTTATTTGGATTTTGATCTAATCAACTGATGATAGAAAGACATTTTGAAACAATCACAGAAACTTGAATATAACATTGTATCAAGAAATTACTATTGAGTTTGTTAAATATGATAATGGCATTCTAGTTATATTAGGATATTTCTATAGTTTTTAAACATGCAGACCAATGTACACAGAGTTAAGATCAAACTATTTCTAAGAACTGCCTTAAAATATGTGAGCAAAATCAGAAGAGTATAGATGAAGCAAGTATGGCAAAATCAAGATAACCACTGATTCTGATTGAAGGTAAATGGGCATCCTTTATACTCTTCTTACTACTTTTGAGTATTCTGAAGTAATCTACAACGATTTTTAAATGTGACAATGCACTGGATACAGAGACTGACACATAGTAAGTGCTCAGTAAATGTTAATAAGCAGCTATTGGCATCATCATTATTATTCATGATCCCTAAAGCCCAAACTACAACAAACTAGTAAGTATAAAAGTTAGCTTTGGGCTCAGTATAGGAACAAGTGTTTTAACAGTGAGAGGTCTATGAAGATGGAAATACACTGTCTCCAGAGGTGGTGGCCCACAGAATACTCCTAATAGCAAAAACAGCAGCATTTATGAGCACTTATAACATGGCAGACATGGGTCTAAGCACTTTCCACGTATTCCCTCATTAAATCTTCGCAACAACGGTGTAAGAAAGGTACCCTTACTGTTCCCAATGGAGCGACACCAGCAGAGATTGATCGCTTGGTGAGAATGCTGCAGACGAGGGTCAAGGTGAATGGCTTTGCTAGTTGCCCTTTACCATCCCTGACAACCCTGAACTCTTCTGATTCAATGAACATGTCACTCAAATGAATTGCGCAGGCTAAGCCAGCTGGCTCGCACACAGCCAGGGAACAGAGAGCAATTCTTCGTTTCACTTGTTGAAAGGTCTTTAAACATCACCTTTCCCTTTCGAGTGGGAGACTAAACCCCTCAAGAATTTAATTATCTGTAAGCAAGTGGATAATATGATCAAGAAAATGCTACATTTCAACTACTTCTTTTATCCATTTTCAAATTTCCCATAAATTAGAGGGAAACGTCTTCCCCAGGTTGCCATTTGACCAAGAAACGTCCATGGTATGTCTTTGTCAACATGTTTCAGAATGTAAATCCAGATTACAAAAACTAAAGTTGGTATAAAATCTGTCGTCATATATTATATTATTTGGAAAGAAATATTGGTGACCTTATCCAGTATGACTGTTATAATAGTAATAAAATTGAATCTTGGAAGATTACACTTCTGGTCAAAGTAGTAAAATATGACCTTATTCTATTCAACACTGACATTTATTATATTAATTCACATGTAAAAAACTGCATTAAAATGATATTAAATCCCTGGTTAGAAATGGGAATATTTAAGAACTTCAGAAATAAGATTTAACTTTACCAGTCATTCACAGCATTAAGCCTGTTTGATGTAAATCAAACTGAATTTCCTTCGCCAATCTCTGGTTCAATTCTAACTTTATTATTACCACCATCTAATTCATAGAGTTTTTTTTTTTTTTTTCATGATGCCTCTTCAAACATTTTATAAACCTTAATTCATTTTCATCACACTCTGGAGAAAAAGATAACATAGAGCAATGGATATACAAACTTGACTCAGAGGATCAAGCCATCTGCTCATGGCAGAGAGATTCTCTTCACCCCAATAAAATCATGCTTAATGCTGAGTTCCTATCAGTCACTGTACAAGGCCCCAGGAAGAGAACCAACGTCCAGGGGTGAGGGACCACAGTCAGACAGCTACATGGACTTCACAGTATGGCCACCATGTGGTGAAAAGGCATCATTTCGGATATTACACCAGCAAAGTGGTTTGTTTCTTAAGATTGGCCAAGGTTTTAAAGGAAGGTCCCTCCCTTAAATATAAGTTCTGCAAAACTTTCAGTTTGGGGGTAGAACATGGACTAACACAATGAATTAAAGGCAAGGCCCAGACATACTGCCGAGGTTTGCTTTCTCTTAATTAGCCCAAAGTCCCAGGCTTGCCATGGTAGCTCTCAGCTCTTTCCAATTTGTTTTTCCCCATGCTCACTAACGTTTCCAGGCTCCAACCAGAATCACCTTTTTGCTATGTATAACATTTCCTCATACCTTGCTTAATATTGTTTTCTGTTTTGAATATCTTTGTCCTTTATATAATTAGATTAAGCTAAGTGTTGCTGTGATAACAAGCAGCCCCCAAATTTCAGTGGCTGATAACAAACTTCCTGCCTGTTACTGGTCCACTGTGGGCCAGTAGATCAGCTCTGTCCACCTTTGTTACTCAGGCATCCAGGTGGACAGAGTAACCACTAGCTCAAACATCGCTAGGAGACACGCCAGGGCAAAAGAAAACTCTGCAGGATCTTGTACCAGAAGTTAGATCCTCAGTCCCAAAGTGACACAAGGCACAGCCATGACTAGTCAGGAACCACAAGTACAATTCAACCACATGCCTGGATGAAAGGAGAGGTGAACATATTTGGTCACCACTACCACGGACTCCTTATCTCCACGCCTCCCAAATCTTACAATTCTTCCACAGGGTGGCTTCTGCTTCCTCAGAAAGACAGCCCTGGTACCTTTTGATGAAAAGAAACTGTTCATACTCTTAATATACACAGCCCGTTATTTTACCTCTTAAGGCCCTTATGACTCTGTGGGAACACTCTCTCCATTGGGATTCTGTGCTTCCCACAATGCCTTGCTAGAATGATTGAATGAGGCTGTCTGCATAATGAGAGTTTTATCTCCAAAGACTTCAAATACCCTGGAGGCCAGTAACATCTGATATGTAATAAACCTTTAAAAAAAATTTTTCTTATTTATATTGAAAAGATACTTAAAACAACATTAAAAGACCATAAAGATGAAATAAAAATGAGGCCATAATCTTACCACCCTAAACAAACAACTGTTTTCATTTCTTTTCCCTCTAGCCTTGTTTAAAGAATATCCATGTCCTTTACATATCTGTACTCAAGGTGCACAGAGAGATACGGAGAACTCTAAACAGAAGATAAGTGACTGCCCAGTCAACATGCTTTTTACCCTTCCCCAGGGCAAAGACCACATCAGGTCATATCTTAAGACTGATTTGTATTTTCCATAACATGAGTGCCAGTGATTTAAAGATGCTAAGCTATTTAACAGTCACCATCATTTAGAAACAACAGTAGGTATACCCTTCACCACCAGTTCTACTCCTTGACCCAGCTCTAGAAGACATTACCTCCAGTGAGAGAAGCTTGGTTTCCACCATTAGAAGAAGGAAAAAAAGTAAGACTATGTGCTAAATCTTGGACAATTGTAGAGAATAACAGTGGAAGGAAGAAAATTGCCAATGTTACAATGTTTTGGTTCATCATTAAGATACCCTTAGCAAGAAACTAACACAACATTGTAAAGCAATTATACCCTAATAAAGATGTTTAAAAAAAAATAGATACCATTAACAAGACCTAAGAACATGATAACCACACTCTTGAATTTATCTTATTTTATTTTCCTTCTGTTTTACTTAACTCAGCCACTTTATTTTTTAATATGTTAATGGTACTAATGGGAAAAGTAGACAACATGTAAGAACAGACTGGTAATGTAAGTAGAGGGGAGTTTTAAGGTGGTGAGTTATTTCATATGACACACTAATGGGGAATGCATAACACTGTGCTTCTGGGTTTTGTTGCTTTTTAATATATTTTAACTTTTAATGAATTTATACCCCTTCACCCATTCCTCCCATCCACCATCTTATCTCTGGCAACTGCAGATCTGATCTGTGTATCTATGAGTTTAATTTTTTGTTGTTCTTCTGCTTCTGGTTTCAGATTCCACATATAAGACAGATCATATGGCGTTTCTCTACGTTCCAGTAGAGTAGAAGAAAGCAATACGAAAAGAAAATTAATATTCATTGGTAAACAGGTACCACGACATGAAACAAAGATCAAAAAGCCTAAACTTAACAGTAATCAAATATCTATACAAAAAATTAAACACACACAGTGCCTATAGTTTCAGTTACCTAACTCTGTATAATGACATACCCCAAAACTCAGAGACTTAAATAACGGTGGTCATTTATTACTTCTCATGGTTTCTTCAGGTCAAGAGTTTTGGAGCATTGCCACCAACGTGTCCTGTCCCTGGACCTCTCATGAGGTTGCAGTCAGACAATGGCTGGCGCTGGGGTTATACTGAAGACTTCTTTGTACACATGACTGGAACCTGAGCCAGGAAAACTCAAACGGTTATGGGCACCCCCTCTAGCTTTATATGGCATCCCCCTGTGGTCTCTCCAGCACAGTCGCTTCAGGTGGTCAGATTTATCATGTTACCTTGGGGGTGCCAAGACGTATGTCCCAAGAGAGAGAATACACCAAGCAAAGACAAAGTTATTTAAGGATCTATCCTTAAAACTCACTTCTGCCACATTCTATTTGTCAAGGCATTTACAGAAGTCCAGCCAGATTCAGGTGGAGGGAACACACAACTCTCCTCTTGATAAGATTATCACTGTCATACTGCAGTAAAAGCATGTAGCGTAGGACATGTTTTGATGTGCTCATATCTCTGGAAAATCCAACCTGCCATGCTTAGCCACAAAGTTCACCTACACTAGGAAAATTGATTAACAACATAATCTGCCAGGAAAAAAATAATAGCCAAATTCCAATGTCTGCTTGAGGTTTACAAATTGAATTAGGAAGAATAAACACTTATTAACTTAAAATATCAGACTTGATCAGAGACTCAGTCCTCGAAAATATTAGCCTGGCTAGAACTAGTATGAAAAGGAAACTGTAAGATCTAAACAGCGATTATAATTCAAGTATATTAATTTTCTTTGGAGTATCAGTGGCTTTAGCAGATTGTTCACTTTGAACAGTTAGCCCTGGTGATATGTGTGTAGAGAGGTGCTTATTTTTCTTTTCTGCGGGCATTAGCTTCCTTTCAAACTTTTGCTGGAACAAACCTTAAGTTGAAAATGACAAAGTTTGGAAGCTGATTCAATTCAGAACAGGGTGACCATTCATTCAGTAAGTATTTTCTACATATCTACTATGAGCCAAATACTATGCTAGGCACTGGAGATACAGTAACAAGCAAGTGAGACAAAAATCTCTGTCAGTTGGGGCTTCCCTGGTGGCGCAGTGGTTGAGAGTCTGCCCGCCGATGCAGGGGACACGGGTTCGTGCCCCGGTCTGGGAAGATCCCACATGCCGCGGAGCGGCTGGGCCCGTGAACCATGGCCGCTGAGCCTGCGCGTCCGGAGCCTGTGCTCCGCAACGGGAGAGGCCACAACGGTGAGAGGCCCGCGTACCGCAAACAAACAAACAAACAAACAAAACCTCTGCCAGCATAGGTCATCTATTCTAATATGTCACTAGTTCTTCGGTGGCCGCAGAACAGCAAGTGCATTCTCTAGATCAGCCATGAGAAGAGAAGGCAACTGAAGATGCAGCCAGGAGGAACTCCAACATCCTGTTGGGTTGGTTTGAAGTGATGCAGCTGACGAGGAAAGTACAAAGGAGTTTCCAGGAAAGAGGAAAAAAGGAGGCATGGGAGGTGTCTGGAGAGTCAGGAGAAAAGCACATTGCTCGAAAAAGGGAAGGGTCAATGGTGTCAAGTAAGCAGAAGACTGGAGACTGACAAATAGAGCTTGGCCAACTCTACTTTAGGGTAATATGAAATGACGTCTGCTGCCTTCAACAGCCTCTAATGTGGACAGAGACAGGGCTATTCACTCACCCTACGGGGAAGGGCTGTTACGTGAATGCTACAGAATTTTAAATCACATTTTTGTGGATAAGATGCTCTAGGACAGTGCTTCTTAACCATGGTTCCACACCACAACGAGTGACACAGTTGGGTGTAAGGTGCAGCTCAAGACGTTTAGAGAGAGCGGAGGAGGAGGAGAGATCCAGCTCAGGTACCAAGACTAACGTACCTTGGGCAGTTCCGCCTGACCCCCAGAGCATCCTACATACGGATCTACATCAGTATGTGTGTCAATGAGCAAAGGATTCTGGGAAACTCCCTCCCTCAGTACCTGGCAAGCATTAGGGATGGGAAGATTACACTAAAACAACTATGCAAGCTATTTAAGTCAATGAGAGGGAATTCACAGGTTTACACGGAACACCAGGAGGTAGTGAGTGGGGAAGCAGAAAGAGTGATTAAGAGCGTGCTTCTGGCCAACCCCTGCTTTCCGGCTGCGTGACTTTAAGTGAGTATGATTAACTACTTTTTGTCTCAGTCTCACTAACCAGAGAGTGGGGATAATAAGAGTACTTCTCTCTGTGAGCTGTTGCAAAGATTTACTGAGGAAGTGGGTGTAAAGCTCTTCGCACTGTGCCTGACACATAATAAACAATCAATAAGCACATGCTGTTGCTATTCGGGTCCTTCCGTGGCTCTTAATGGCACAGAATTAAAGGCTGTGGCCTGACTTCTCCACTTTCCTGGGTCACTAATAATTCTGTGATATTCCCAAAGACACTTAGCATCCTTGGACCCGACTTCCTTAACTATAAAATTAAGAACATTCATCTATGTTGGTGGATGTTCATCTCCATTCTGAGAAGTCTTAGACTGAGAATCTGCAGAGACGGGGCAAGCGAGCAGAGCTCTGGGCATTTCTCTTCCTTTCTCTGAGTAAGGTCACTTTCTCTGTATGTTACCTTTGGCTTCAGCATTAGATCATGTGTCACTAAAGACTGTCTCACTGAAAAACAAAACAAAATGTTTAAAAGCCAGTGGTTTGAATGGAATCTAATGCCCCAAATTTCCACGGGTTAAGGTGATGGGGTCCCTGGAGAATTCAGATAATCAAAACAACTAATTAGGATTCAATTGACAGCTGGTTCATCAGGCATCCAAGACCTCTTGTACACTTATAATGTTGCACTAAATACGTCACTTTCAATTAGTCTTATATCCCAGCGCTGTCATTACAATGGGAATAGTTTAGTAGCAGCAAAAGCAACAGACAGCTCTAACGAGGGTGTGCTTGGTGAATTCAATACTCTTACAATGGACTAATGACGCAGGAAGACTGAGACTGTGTCTCTGGCCATGTGGTCCAGTGGAACATCTCTGAACCAAACGTAATGAATTGAAAACATTAGCACTGCCACTTCTCATCAGTCTTAACTTTGGCAAAATATTTGGCCTCTCAGAGGCTACGTATCCTCATCTGTCAGGTGGAAGAGACTGTACAATTTCACATATTTGCCCCCCAGGGTCACCGCTCCACTCAGTATTTAATCCATTCAGTAAATCCTTACGGAGAACCAAATACATGTCAAGCATAATGCAGGATGAAAATACAATGGTAAGCAAAAACACCTACTACGATGAATCAATTCCCAAACAAAGGTATGTCTGCAAATCTCACTAGTCTTGAGGATGACACGTGGAAATAGGTCTACCAAACTTAGTGGTAGGACAATTGGAGGCACCTAATAAACGCTGCTTGCCTTCTTTCTTCACTTCCCTTTCTTTATAGCATAATTAAGGTATAATCAGTACAGGTGAAACAAGAGCCATGGATCATGCATGGGTAACTCTCTCCTGTTCTCTCCACACTGACCCCCTCCACCCCATTCTCCCACGCCTGGGTCCTGGGTCCTGGTTCCTGGTTCTCTTCTGCTTCAAAATCTGTAAAAGTGGTTCAAAGGGCCTAAACAGAAAAAGAACTAAGGAGCTAGGTGTATATTATAAAGATTTTGGATTGCGGAAGAGGAAGCAAAAGGAAGAAATCTGGACCAGGTAAGAGCTAGGGGCAGAGATCGGGGAGGTGGTGTCTGAACAGCTCTGGGGCAACTCCAGGGCACCAAAATGCTGGGAAGTAGAAAAATATTGCCGAGTGAAATGAACTGGCTCTTGTTTTTCTGAGAGAATCGAGGAAAGATTGAGTTTCCTTTTAATTAACCTCAAGCATCTGAGCTGTACTTCTTGAATGCAGCTCTAGGTAGGGAGTGAACCACCCTATGGCCTCAAAACGTATTTGGATCTCACGGTATCAAGCCCACGGCTCTCCTACAAGCTGAAAAAGGGGAGTTTACAAAGGAGACGTACTGGGAGTGACAAATATGTATCCAAAATACATCCTTGAAGGATTTCTCTGAATAGAGAAACTCCTGATGCATTTTAAAATAAGTCACAAACAAGAAATAACAATTACACATAGAATACTTTTACCCGCCCCAAGGTCCAATCTATGAGCCATCCTATCAGCAACCTATGCTCGGACACCTGGCATGATCCTACAGAGGAAGGCTGAAGATCCCACGGCCCTCCGGAGCCACCCTCACAGATGGCATCCTACTGCACCAGGGGCATTCACTGCCTTGATGATGAGCTCTGAGGAGGAGGGAAAAACCAGCTCAGAAGTACTTTGATCCTCCTTTTATTTTGTCTCTCATGTTTTCCTTGTGGGCCAGTGACTTCTTTGAGACGCTAATAACGTACACTTCAGGCAGACGTCAAAGCATAGTAATGCCCTGAATAATAATGACTGCCCTGGTGATAGAATCACTCCAAGTTAATTAGCTACAGACCTATTTACCTTTAGGCCAAAGAAGAAGGCAAGGAACACTGGATGAGAACTTGCCTTTAATTTATGGTCGTTATGAATTCTAGCAACTCAATCAGTCTGTGAGACCCTACTTCTGTCAGTCCAGAAAGGACCAGAATGAGGAGGGAGAAGAAACATTTTCACAGCTGTCATAAGAAAGGGACACCAACTGAGAACCAGTCACGACACCCAGAGGAGAAACTTGGACTTTCATTGTTTTGTGTCATTATTTTCCCAATGATTGAGCAGTTTTGTTTATCATTACAGGAAATGGTCTCTTTTAACCTTTCTGCAATATCGATACCTGTGTTTTGGAAAAAGGTTAAGAGGATGGGTTGAGAAATAAGATTTACAACCAAAAATCCATGCAAAATCCTTTTTCTATAAATGTTTTATTCTTATCATTTCTCACTCTTATTCCCATTTCTGAGAAATATTTTATTTAGCTTTTTGGGAAAAGCCACGTTTTAAAGAAGCATTTGATAAAAATCACCTTCCTTGTTTACATGCTTCTGCAATCATGGCTGCTTTCCCCAAAAACCCTCAGAGGAGGCCCACTCTGCCGGCCTACTTAGGATGCTACCAAAGGAGTGTCTAAGTACGTCCCCTACAGAGGGCTGGGGGATGTTTCTTCCAGGTTTTCTCTGGACGCTTGTGTTCAAGCAAGCCCCTAGGAGAAGGTATTTGAAATTTATCAGAAGCAGCTCCTGTTCTCAGTTGCTGAGCAAGAAATCGCATGCTATAAATATATCCACACTGAACTAACATCTAACATCTTGAATGGAAAATAGAACCTCAAGAATCTTTTTTTTCTTCCCAACCGTCCTACTCTCAATATACCCTTTGTCGTATTTGAGCTCTATTAGTTTGCTGGGGCTGTCACCCAAAGGTCACAAAGTGGGTGGCTTAAACAACAGAGCTTTATTATCTCACAGTTTGAAGGCTGGAAGTCCAAAAACAAGATGTCAGCAAGGTGGGCTCCTTCTGAGGGCTGTGAGGGAGGAATCTATCTTTGGTCTGTAGATGGCCATCTTTACCCTGTGTCCCTTCACATCACCTTCCTGTTGTATGTGTCTGTCTCTGTGTTCATACTTACTTTATAATAAGGACACCAGTCATGTTGGATGAGAGCCAACTCTAGCAACCTCATTTTAACTGGATTCCCTATCTCCAAATACAGTCACTTTCTGAGGTACTAGGGTTACGACTCCAACATACCTTTTTTTGGAGGGGACACAATTCAACTAGTAACAGGGACCAATAAAAAAAATTCTGACTTTTAAAAAGTCATTTCTTAAAGAGGAACAATGCCACTGTTACTTATTTCCTGAATAAGCATCTATCCTGTGCTATGCGGTGGGGAAACAGAGAGAAACAAATGGCAATCTCCGTGCTCTTGAATACCCCTTCTCTTTATGCCCACCCTTCCATCCTGCAGAAATGTGGATGACCTAGAGCACCTATCTTGAAGTTGTGCCATAATCTGAATTTCTGTCTCCTTCTCCCTTGCTCTCGTTAAAAGCAGCAGCAGCATCGTGATGCTGGATAGAGAGGCACCCAACTTACCAACCCAGAACAATGGATCCATCCCCTGAATGAGCACAGAAATGACCATTCTCCTCTCGCCAAGTTCCTTGGGACGTTAAGCCCGTGATAATTATTTTAACAGAATTGTGTGTAAACAAATTATGATGCCAAATCACCCACCTTCTTGCCTAGTTGATAATAAGAAAAGTGATAATACCAACCATTTTCCCCAACACTTTCTTTCTGGCACTGTGCTATGCACAAGTTAATGCTCTTTTCACAAGCTAAGACTGACATTAGTGCCATTTTACAGATGAGAAAACTGAGGCTCAGAGTGATTAAGTATCTTGTTAAAGCCACCTACTCATACACAATGGTGAAATCTGAACTCAGGGTGTCTGAACAAAAACCCCACACTCTTTTAAGCTCTATGCTATAGTACCTCATTCAACCTCAGAACTTCTGTCTTTTGCCCAATAATTGTGTTTACGTGTGTATGTATAGATGAAATATCAATTTTCACCCCCCAAATCTATGACTAATGCTAATCTTTTAGCAGTAAACCTTGCATTCATTAGAAAGAAACTTGTAACTTTTTCTCACATCTATACCTGTGACATAACATATGCAACCAAAAAAAGTCTGTGCCAACTGCTTAGTATTTGTGTTGAAAAGTCTACTGGTTCTTTTCTTTTTTTTTTTAACATCTTTATTGGAGTATAATTGCTTTACAATAGTGTGTTAGTTTCTGCTTTGTAACAAAGTGAATCAGCTATACGTATACATATATCCCCATATCTCCTCCCTCTTGCATCTCCCTCCCTCCCACCCTCCCTATCCCACCCCTCTAGGTGGTCACAAAGCACCGAGCTGATCTCCCTGTGCTATGCGGCTGCTTCCCACTAGCTATCTATTTTACGTTTGGTAGTGTATATATGTCCATGCCACTGTCTTACTTCGTCCCAGCTTACCCTTCCCCCTCCTCGTGTCCTCAAGTCCATTCTCTATGTCTGCGGAAAAGTCTACTGGTTCTGTATGTGAAACATCTGACAACACGCAGCCTGCTTAATTACTTGGTGGATTTTATAGCTTCAGAAGAGTAAAACAGAATGATCTAAATGACTGGCCAATGTGGTGAGTGATATTTTAACATCCACTCAACCCTCAAACTGTGAAGCAAAACTACTTATCCAAAATCCCATACTTTCAATTTTTCTTTTAACTGTTATAAGTCAAAACCAGCTAAATTGATTTTTTCCCTTTGACTTCTGCTAAAAACTTCATTCCTGAACAGATTACATGTGCTGATTTACAACCCAGAGGAAATTTTACAGCCAAGCAAAACCCTAAAATCATGAAAATATGGGTTTACTTGAGAAGGTGGAAGGATGTGACAGCTCTTTAATTCTAACAGAACAAACATGTCTAGATAGACGAGCTGCCTTTTATGAATCAGACTCATAAGTTTTAACTCGTCAATTAACCTTTTACCCACTGACATCCTAAAAAGTTTGGGGACAATGTCTTTAAACGTCTAAGAAGGAGAAAGTCCTGCCAAGACATGCGGAGAGCCCTGGAACATCATTCAGTGAATTTTCAGTATGTGAACCCAGGGCTCGCTACCCCACAACAACGCAAAGCAAATGTTATCCCTCTTATGTTTTTCTACTGCCAGTGTGCCTCAGTTAAGTGTCTCAAATGTGTATGTGATGACAATGATGGAAGGAGAGGAAGGAAGAGGAGGAAGACAACGAACAACAACATCCTGACAACGTCAGCACCTAGAAACTGATCTGCCAGATAAAAACTAAGATTCTTCATGAGGCAGGATTCTGCTGGCAAAGAGTCACTCATAAACAAATTATGATAATGACACACAAATCCAGATCCTGTATCTCATTCCACAGCAACAAGCTCTCTTCTACATGATAAACTGGCAAAAACAAACCAAAGTGCCTATCCTGGGTCACCTTCCCTTCTTTTTAGATTGTTGAAACGAAGGCAGTGTGAGACACCTGGTGAAACCACTGGGAAGAATCCCATGCTAAGCCCCGGGAACACGGTGAGCTTGCAAGGCCAGAGGCATAGATGAGTGGTCTCACTTAAAACTCATCATTTAGGTATGCGGCAAAATAACCAAACGCTGAAAAATGGATACTACGTTGACCTAAACTTTTATCTACCTTATTTTGCTTGTCCACATTGGCCATGAGGAAGGAAGGAAGGAAGGGAGTGGGGGGAGGAAGAAAGAAAAAAAATTGCTGTTTATTGGGTATAGAGTTTCCATTTTGCAACATGAGAAGGTTCTGGAGATCTGTTCTACAATGTAAGTATACTTAACCCTGCTGAATTGTACACATAAAAATGGTTAAGGTGATAAATTTTATGTTAAATGTTTTGTTTTGTTTTGTTTTTACCAGAATTAAAACTTTTTAAAAAAGAAAAGTAACTCTCTACCCTCTTGTCCCCTCCTCTCTCTCCCTTTGGGGAAGACCTGTGCCCTGGGGTGGACATATTTGAGGAGCATTATTGAGGAGGCAGAAAGGATGAGATATATTACTGAATATGGGGATGAAGACGAGGGAGGACATGGGTGATGTCCAAGTTTCTTGAAAACCAGAGAATGATGGAAGGGCACTTCTGGAGGAGAGCGGGCGTGGAAAGGCACATGAGGTTCGTCTACGTTGAGATCACCAGCGAGCAAATGGCTCTGTGGTTCTGGAGCTCAGAAAGGAGAGTGAGGGCAGGGATGCTGAGTCTTTCTACTGAGAGCTCTAATTTTGGGTTACAGTCAAACCCTATGTCCTCCACAAATCTTCTTCTCCTGTCATGACTGATGTGCATGTACTTCCAGAAGTATGTATGGATTTATCTTATGTTTCTCATCTAATATTTCATATATGAATAATACTGGACAGGCACTGGGCCATTCGTGTAAATTAAGAAGCAGCATCTATCCCGACAGAAACATTTACTAAAGTTGCTCTTCATATGCTTCGTTTACTAGTTCCCAGTGCCTTTTTTTTTTTTTAGCGGTTACCATCTCATGCATGGCCGGTTTGCCCATGCCGCAGAATCAAATGCTGAATTTAGCCAAACACGGGTGTTCAATAAACAGCTGGATTTCTAAGAGAACACCAATCAATTCAGCGAGCACGGTCAAGCCGGCTGTGCCTGCTGATGTGCTAATCAGTACCTGGCAGCATCCACGCAGGCCTGCCTGCCTGCCATGGGCCTTTACACGTTGGAACTGGAAAGGGCTTGCCGGGCTGACTGCAAAGGTCTAGTCTGTCTCAAGTATACACCACTGTCTACAGGCAATCCCATCAGTCCTCCACCTGCATGGACACGAGGACTTTTTCACAGATTTAGCGGGGGAATAAAAAAGACAAACAGAGCTAGCCTCTGGCAGAGCAAGGGCGCTTGAGTGAGAAGCAGCCCAACATGGGGAAGCACACAGGGGAGGAGGGAATGAGAAAGGCAGGAAATCTCCACACATAGCCAGTCATGTTTTACGGGGAGGAGGAGGAGGATATTTGAGCTCTAGAAATTAGGTTTAGCAGCAGTTTTTACATCAGAGATGCTCTTCAGAAAGATGCCCAAACTTCGCCCAGGCTTTCTGATGCAAGTTTCCACTCCAAGGCATATCGCCAAGCAGGGCATATGTACTTGAAAAGGAACTTTGTAACTTGTTTATCTGACATACTAACAGCTTTCTCAGATCCAACTACCCCTTTTATGTATTACAAGGCAACAAAATGTTATGTGATTTTAGGAAACTGAGCACAGAAGCAGAGATATTCTCAGCATATCCAGTGAATGTTAAGTGCCCACTTTTATCTCCTAGAGCTTAACTTGCAAAGGTAACCAACTTAAACACACTGATGAGATTACATTCAGAGTGACACTTTGATAAGAATTTACTGTATGTTAAAATGCAAGCGTATTACAGTAATGTTTCACAAAACAAAACAGTTGGTGAATATCAGGGCTGCCCTCTGACTTGTGAAGGCTAATTCTGTCCTCAGTTCCTTCCAGAGGAAAAACAGTATTACAGATATGACAAAATGGGAATCTGTACTGTTATACTGCTGGTTCTTTCTGAAGCTGGTGGTGGCACATAAGGCTAGTAGAGGTGGTTGCTTATTCTTGTGCTTCTAACTGCTGAGGTTGGATTCTCACTGCCCCCAAATGCCCACATGTCTACACTGACCACGTTAATTTCTAAAAGAAAACTCAAAATATATCATGTTCAATTTCAGATCTCCAGCAGTTAGTTCAAAACCATGCTTCTGCAGAGTGAACTACTGAAAATAATGGAGAAGCCATTCAACAGTAAACAAGTTAATCTCTTTGTTTATGATTCTTAAGACCACACATGGAATGAACTGGTATGTTAAGTCACCCTGGTTCTTGGGGGTGTACTTGCTACAGTGAGCAGAGAAATCGTGACAAAGGAAGTCTGGCATTCAATCATAACGACCAGAATAATGACTGACATTTACATAGCAATTATTTCCATTCACTCAATTAATCCAATAATCCTAGGAGTTAGGTACAATGACTTTTTCCTGTTTCTCAAGTGAGACAGCAACACGCAGAGTCCCAGAATTAGTAATTTGAACACTGGAGTTAAGGCCATTCCTATCTGAGTCTAGAGCCCCTGCTCTTGATGTTGTACTGTCTCTCAAGTAAGCTGTTATATTTTAAAATGCTGGTATATTAGTTTGCTAGGGCTGCCATCACAAAATACCCACAGGCGGGATGGCTTAAATAGTGGAAGTTTATTTTCTCATAGTTCTAGAGATAAGACATCCAAGATCAAGGTGTATGCAGGTTGGTTTCCCTTGAGGCCTCTCTCCTTGGCTTGCTGACAGCCTTCCCCCTGTATAAGCACTTCCTGCTATCTCTCTGTGTGTCCTAACCTCCTCTTCTTATGAGGACACCAGTCAGATTGGATTCGAACACATTCTAAGAGCCTTCTTTTAGCTTAATTACCTATTTAAATACTTTATCTTCCAACAGAGTCATATTCTGACATCCTGGAGGTTAGGGATTCAACATGAATTTGGGGGGAACATAATTTAGCCATTAATAGCATGCGTATTATGGTAATGTTCCACAAAACACAACGGTGAGGGAATGGCAGTACTGCACTCTGGCTTGTGAAGCCTTAATTATATAGGACGTCCTTTTGGATTTTCTACATTTAACAGGTTCTGAGAACATGATGTTTAGAAACTATGTTTATCAGAAGAATGAAGGGGCTTCAGGCAAATGTCCTCTGATTTTTTTTCATACTAATGTCCTCTGATGACATTAACTGCGGTTGGGAGTTCCCAGCATGATTCCGTTTGCTGTTTTAGAAGGAACATCTATTTGAAAATGTGATCATGAAACCATAATTCTGCATTAAGTTCCCAATTTTGCTGCTGTTTTGAGCAGAGCTAATTCTAACTGCTTTTTAAAAAATATTTTTAAAGACTTTTTTTCTTTTTAAAGAAGCTTTAGGTTTACACCAAAATTGAGAGGAAGATGTGGAGATTTCCCACATACCCCCTGTCTCTACCCATGCATATCAGTGTCATTCATCAGAGCGGCACATTTATTACCAAGGATGAACCTATAGTGATGCAACATAATCATCCAAAGTCCACAGTTTACCTTAGGATTCACTCTTGCTGTTGTACATTCTACGGATTTGGCCAAATATATGATGACACGTATCCATTATTAGAATATCGTACAGAGTGTTTTCATTGCCCTAAAAATCCTCTGTGCTCCGCCTAGTCATCTCTTCCACTACCCCTGGTAACCACTGACCTTTTTATTGTTCCCATAGTTTTGCCTGTTCTAGAACGTCATGTAGTTGGAATCATACAGTAGGTAGCCTTTTCAGACTGGCTTCTTTCACTTAGCTACGTGCATTTGAGGTTTTTCCATGTCTTTTCATGGCTCATTCATTTTTCGCACTCAGTAATATTCCATTATCTAGATGTACTTCTCACCGCTTTCTGTTTTAACCCTCGGTGCCTAGAACGGAGTTGGGTAAGCTCCTTGACCCACAGCACACGAGCAGTCTAGAACTCTCCTAGATGTCACTTATGTTTTCCCTTTTGATCCCTCCCTTTCTGATCCTAGGCTACCTAACTCTATAACTATAGCTACATTCTTCTCAAATATTCCCCATATATTTCGTTACACATATGTGTTTTTGCAAAAAAAAAAAAAAGTATTGATTTTTTGTATGTTCAGTGTATTTAAATAGTATGTATTTATAGTATTAAATACTATACATCTTGTTCTTATTCTTGTATTTTTTATTCTACCATTATATTATGAAAAGCACCTAAATATTACAGGTGGTCTCCATCTGTGCTGTCCAATACAGCAGCCATAACTCATACGTGGCTACTGTGCATGTGAAATGTGACAAATGCAAATGAGAAACTAAATTCTTAATTTTTAATCAATTTAAATTTAAAAACTGGTATTCTATTCAATGATGAGAACACTTTTAAGTATTTCTGGAACACCCTAAGTATGTAAATCTATTTTTTTCAGCTGTACGTTTTATGAAATCTAAATGCGGAAGTAAGGATTGAGCACTTGCAATGAGAATTTAGCATCTGAGTGAGATGTGCTGTCCATGTAAAATACACACCAGATTCTGAAGACTTAGTACAAAAAAGTAATGTAAAAATCCCTCCTTAATAATTTTGGTATTGGTAAATTGAAATGATAATCCTGGATATATTGGCTTGAATAAAATACGAAATTAAAATTAATTTCACTTATTTCTCTGTACTTTTCTGACGTTGCTACCGAAAAAAACCTTCAAATAACACATGTGGCTCTCATTAAATTTCTATTGGACACTGCTGCTCTAGGTTTTAATCCCCCTTGACCATGGCACAGTATACTCTCATAAGCGTAAACCACAATTTTACTTCTCTATTCCCCTATCAACATGCAGATAAGTTGCTTCTAATTCTTTCCCAAACCAAACAACCCCCTAAATCCCTGTTTTCATGCATCCTCAGATGTACATCTTATTATCCGTCTCTCTAATTTTTTTAAGCAACATGAGAGTAATGGTTATAGAGAGTAATGGCTCTCGTTTTAACAGTCATGTCTCTGAATACTGAGACTGAACACCTCTTTCAAAAACATACTAGCCATTCAAGTTTTCCCTCTGTAAAATGCCCACTGGCAGCTTCTGCCCATTTAAACTTCTGTTTACTAATTAGCAGAAGTTTATATAAAAGAAGTATATCCTCAGTACAAATCTCGTTAGCTCTTATGAATATTTCTAGTTTTTTCTCTCAGTTTGTCCTCTGTTAATTTTTCCATGGCTTCCTTCATTGAACACTGATCTTTAATTATGATTTAATTAAATTCCTCAAGTTTTACTTTATTCTTTTAAGAAATTCTACCCCAGCATGAAATTGTAAAGATATTTCTTATCTTGTCTGTTTCCCCTCGTTAATACTTAGGTCTTCAGTTCATCAGGATGTCTGTAGAACTTGGAACAGATGGTTCTCAACATTCTGGCTGGAGTAGTCAGGTGCTTCCCCTTTGAGAATGTGATCAAAGCTCTAACTCTCTCACCAGAAGAAAGCACGTGCATATGACACTGTGCACATAATTCCAGTTCTCAGACCTCTACCCCAAGCCCTCTCACATAGATAGCATCCTGCGGTCCATGGAGTCCAGATTCACGACCCCTAAGTCTTATCAATTCTACCACTATTCTAATACTTCACTGTATTTCCTATGGCTTTGTTCACTATCGATATTCTGAGTTATCTCATATTCTCAACTGGTTTATGAGCTCCTTACGGGCAGAGACCTAGATGTAGATAGCACCAAGATTTTTCATAGTACCTGACAGCAGGAAGTGCTCAATATATAAACCCTTTAGCAATTGATATCTCAGAAATTGGACTCTGAGTAGATTGTGGCTTATTAACCCGAGAGTTACTCTACAGAGGCCTTGCAGTTAACTCACCCAATCACTGAGCCAGGCCCTGGACTGGACGCCAGAAAATTAAGGAGCAAAAATATACAGTCTACGTCCTGAGAGGTTTCCTAGTCTACTGAGGAAGACAGAAGAGAGGCAATGATGACACGTGGCATAAATGCTCTGCTGAAGGAAGGTGGCGGGGGGGTGCTTTGGGACTGCATAGGAGGAGGGTACCTAAGGAGGTGGATGAAGGTGGGGAAGTATGGGTTTCTCAGGAGAAGCCACATTTAGGCTGAGACCCAGAAGAGGAGTAGAAGGCAGGCAGATCACCTCAGAAGAGTAGGAAGGAAAAGAGGGACCCCTGGAAACCACCCTGTAATTAATACTGTGCACCAGCTGGAACATTCTTTCAGCTGCTTCTGGGAATCAGAAAAGCAGCAGGTGAAACATGCAGCAAGGAAACCAAGCCGACTGATCTTTCACGAACGCAAATCAGATCACTCTCCTTCCCCATTTACAGGGCTGCCAGACAAAATACAGGACATCCAGTTAAATGTGACCCCCAGATAAACAATGGATAATTTGTGCTTTTTAGTATAAGTATTCCCCTGGAATATTTGGGCTGTGCTTATACAACAAAAGCATGTGTTGTTTTATCAAAGTGTCAAACTTAACTGGGAATCCTGTGTTTTTATTTGCTAAATCTGCCAACCCGGTGCACTTAAAATACAGCCCTCAGGTGATCTGGTACCTGTCTATGTTTCCAGTTTCATCTTGGTCCTCGCGCTGCCTTGCTTCCCATGCCTCAGGCACACTGGCTTTCTGGGAGTGTGAGAACATGCCAAGCTCCTCTCCACCTCGGCTCCTTGGTTGCTGTCTCTTCTCCCTGCTCAGAATGCCCTTCTCCTTTGCTCCTGTGTGGCCATTCCCTTCTTACCTTTCAGTTATCAGCTTAGAGGACATCTCCTAGAGAGGTCTTCCCTGACAATACCATGTCAAGTAGACTATCCCAACCATCTCCTTTCCTTTCCAGACATATATATGCCAGTCCATAATTATTTTTTTTACTTGTTTCTTAACTGTCTCCCTCATCATAATGTCAGGGCCCTCTTCTGCCTTTTGTACCTTTGGATCTCAAGCATTTAGCCATCTGCCTGCCACATATGAGGTACCCAACAATTCCTTATCAAATAATAGAATATCTTCCACAGGCTGCACTGAGAAAGCGTCACAGGTGTTCAAGGAAAGATGAAAGGACCACAAGGACGGAGGATGGTCAAGACTCTATCAACTTCAAGGCTTTTGGAAAAACATCTCCAGGCATATAAAAAGTTGGAGAAAAATCAAGTCCATGATTTGGTAACACCCGCCCCCGTCTTCTTTTTCTTTCCTAGCAGTCATACCTAAATGATACCGAAGTTACTTGGGCTGTGCCCACTCAACTTTCTTCTTTATCTCTTACTACTTTATCTCCTTCACTTCAACTCCTTCAAACAGTCCTTTCCTAATGTAACCTTATATGATGCTCACAGGGCAAAAAAGCCCAAATAAAGGAGGAAAAAAAAGTTTTCTTAAAAACATATATACAGGGCTTCCCTGGTGGCGCAGTGGTTGAGAGTCCGCCTACCAATGCAGGGGACACGGGTTCGTGCCCCGGTCCGGGAAGATCCCACATGCCGCAGAGCGGCTGGGCCCGTGAGCCATGGCCTCTGAGCCTGTGCGTCCGGAGCCTGTGCTCCGCAATGGGACAGGCCACAGCAGTGAGAGGCCCGCATACCGCAAACAAACAAACAAACAAACAAACAAACAAAACCAAACATATATGCAGATACATACATATATAATTAAATATTTTCTTTCAACATACTTAGTATAAATGTATCCGCAGCCCTATTCAAACTAGGCATTTGATACATGTGAATCAGAACCATATACACTGTAGTCTTCCAGAGATTCCTCTGAGAAAAAAAAAAAAAGATACACCCCCATGCATTTATTGAGAGGGCAATAGATTTAATGACTTTGTTCAATCATTGAAAAATTTTATAAATACAAGCTATTACAAGCTGAGAAATCAGTTTAACTTGATAATTACGCTACATACGAGTTCTTTAGCTTTTTAATCATTAAATTTACAAAAGTTTTGGATTAGATTCAAATTTCCTTTTGGAACCAAATGACAAGTTTCCAAACAATTATTGGGAAGAAATAGGAACAGACAAAAGGAAAAGAAAGAAGGAAGGTTACACACTATAAAATCACTTTAAATGACAAAGTTTTTTTTTAATCTAACATAGAACTTGGGAAACACTTTATATGGGTGTGAAATAAATGAAAGTGTTGAGGTCAGACTAGAAAAAATACAAGGTATTGCCTGCCAAATAAATGAAAGAACAAATGTAAAGGCACCTTGTGATCCTGTCACCAGTGGATGTCGCTATGATATACCCACCCCAGACCCCCAGCCGACGCTTCTCAATGAGCATCATCATTTTGAAATTACTGGGAATTCTATCATACAATGGAGCAAGGAAGTCCATTCAGTATCTTGACAGCTGTACCTGATTTTCCCTAAAGATAACACTGAGAAACCAACATGAAGGCTTCTGCCTGATGTGTTTATTAGTAATAACAAAACCAGCATTTACTGAGTGCTTCCTACGTGTCAGGTACTTGCTGAACACAGGGCAAGAGTCTACAAGTGCTACCTTCTTTTCTTTGTTGTTGTGATGGTGGTTGCTGTAGTTGTTTGTGCCTTCACATCTCTTTGTACACTAAGTCTTTTTAAAAAACATTTTATTGGAGTATAGTTGATTTACAGTATTGTATTCGTTTCAGGTGTACAGCAAAGTGAATCAGTTGTACATATACATATATCCACTCTTTTTCAGATTCTTTTCCCATATAGGCCATTACAGAACACTGAGTAGAGCTCCCTGTACTACACAGTAGGTCCTTGTTAGTTATCTATTTTATGTACGCTGAGTCTTGATGAGAAAAATGTTAAAGCCCATCCTTAGCCTCCCCCAAAATAGTAACATTGCATCACCTGTCCCTGATGAGAAATGCAATATTTTTAAATTATGGAATCAGTTAAGTGAGAAAGGATGTCTTTGCTGCACGCTCCAAATTCTCACTGAAGGTAATACATGCGTGTGTGTGTGTGTGTGTGTGTCTTTGATCAGAGAGGACAGTTGCCCAACACAGGAAAAATTTAAAAAAAAAAATCCTGCCACAATATGATTCTCTACAGAAGTAAAAAGAACAGACTCCCCCATTCCACAATATGGGGTCCTATCTTTGCATCCTCCCTGAAACACTTTTCTTGTGTGAGGAGAGAGGCAGCCTTTCTTGATGCGGAGACGCTCAACCCACCAATAAGGTTTTGACGAAGGGATTTTATTGTCATTTTCAGCATGCAGCACAGAGAAGTGACATCTCGAATGGACTTCGCCTTATTACTTTCCCCACACTTTGGCACACACAAAACACCTGTCAAACACTATCCTACACACATGGCTTCAAGGATAAGAAAAAATAAGTAAGTAACCACTTTACTATGAAAGACTCTAACTAGAAAAGGCAAAGGGATGCCAACTGAGAAACGCATGGTGATAAGCTTTCTGCTTCTTTCTAATTCTCAGCTTTATCCCTGACGTTCCTGACCGATTTCTATATCCTAAAGATGGTACTGCACAGAGCTTGTGAGCTTTGGCATTTGCACCAAGAAAAATTATACTGTGAACCGGGAGAAGAAAGAAGAGAAAAAAACCCAACATTTTCTGGGCACTGGTTACACAGCAAACACTGAGCAAAACATTTAGAAAAAGTTCTTTGATTTTATTTACTCTTGGAGACCAACATGTGAAGAGGCAGGCTTATCATCATTTTACAGGAAAGCAAACTTTAGCTCAGAGAGGTTAAATACCTTGCCAAATGTCACACAGCTTAGAGGAGCGGGAAGGGTAACGTAGATCTGATTCCAAAGCTCACACTCAACCTCATGTGCCATAAACCCCCTCTAGGCAGCCTTGCATACACTGAACAAGGGCTCCTGAGGACTCCATAAGCATTTGGATACAGCCGACCCACATGGAGATGCTGGATAATGTCCAGATACTTAATAAGAAACACCAGCTTTAAGATGTGAAAAGAGCCATCCCGTGTACAACTAAACTCAGGACTAACCCCCTTCTTCAGGAAGATATGTGAGAACACATCTCTGTAAGCTCCAACAGCATTATGCAATTTCCACAGGCAGAGCTTCTAAGGCAGTGCGGGGTGATAGGTCAGCATACAACATTTTTGCTTTACTTCTCTAACTTCAGCTTGCCTATAACTCTTCAGAGACACACAGAGAGAAAGGATTCTACAGAGGACTTCCCCCACAAATTTTGGAGTCGATTAGAAAGCGCAGGTTGCTTCGAGTTCTATTACTTTTGATTTATTTGGAACTAAAAGATTTTCTGCCTGAAGGCAACCATTTAATATACTGGGGGTGGGGGAGGAGAGAAGGAGAGCAGGACACGGTACTCAGTTTTTGCTATTTCCACCACCCCATCCTGATTCTATTATTTGCAGGAAGTTCTTTAACAAAAGCTCTTCTGCACTCCTGACTCTATTGCGAGCTTAGAGGTGCCCAAACAACAAGGAGTTAGATTCCCAAGCATACGCTTCTGATTCGAGTGCATTAACGGAGGAGGGGGTGTGTTTTGCTCTGTTGTTCTTCCAGGCATCTCCCTTGCCAGCTGCTGAAATGATGCCACGACGGTCTCCATGTCATGCAGATTTTACACCCTGATACCAGGAAAGCATAAGCACTTCTCAAAGAGTCTTTGCTGGCTTGGCAGGAAGAGAGAAATTGCTTTTTATCAAAATGAAAAAGATTTTTTCATGGGAAGCAGCAAAAGCAGTTTGAAAGAGGGGCAGACACTTTTATCTTAGAAAAGGCATTTTCAGCATGGCAGACAGAAAGGCATGCTTTCCTTTCTCTCCAGAGATCAGCCCAACCCACAGAGCCAGACACTGCCGGTTCATGGAAAGGATACAAGGAGTGGTAAGATCCCAGAGTCCACTCTTCCCGGTGTGAGGACTGTGCCATTCCTGCCCGACAGTTCTCAACTGTGTGTCCTGGGGACTCGTAACCTATTTTATTATTTTTCCTAAACTATAAGAGAAACACACCTACTATTAAGTACCTCTTCATTCTTGTCACAGATGGGGGTTTCTGGGAGTGAGATTCACTTTCTGAACACCTACTATCTGCCAGGCAAGGCATATCCTATGCATTATCTCATATGAACATCCCAACAACCCTTTAAGAGCTATTATTATGTCCATTGGAAGATGACAAAGAAGTATGGGAGAATCAATTAACGATGCCAAAGGTCATACTACTACTAAGTAGAATACTAGGAGATTCTAGACTATGACCCCTGCTTGATCTGTTATTTCTGAGCCTTCCCATGACACCAAGCTGCTTTGCTGTACCTTTCCTGCCCTAGACAGCCTGGTTTAAAATGCCATCCCCTGGATAAACAAAATGTACATGTGTGTATATATGTATGTATATATGTATACATATATATATATACACACACACACACACACACACAATGGAGTACTATTCAGCCTTAAATAGGAATGAAATTCTGCTACTGCATACATAGAACCTCGAAAACATTATGCTAAGTCAAATAAGCCAGACAAAAAGGACAAATACTGTATGATTCCACTTTTATGGGGTATCTAGAGTAAATTCATAGACACAGAAAACAGCATAGAAGTTGCCAGTGGCTGGTGGGAGGCAGGAATGGGGAGTTACTATTTAAGTGGTACACAGTTTTTGTTTGGAATGATTTTAAAAGTTCTGGAAATGGATAATGGTGATGGTTCCATGACAACGTGCATATACTCAGTGCCACTGAATTGTACATTTTAAAATGGTTAAGATAGTAAATTTTATATTATGTATATTTTACCACCATAACAGTATTTCCTGCTTTTCTCTTTTATAGAAACCATGTCTGCCCTTTTCCCAAACCTCTGTTTTAGAATTACCTCTTGTTAGTGGTAAAGAGACATAAAAGATTATTGACTTTAGGCACATCAACTCTAACCCATTGATAGTGGCTACTAAGAACACTGTGTTAAGGAGGATTCTGAGGATGCCTCCAAGTACAAAAGGGATAAATATCATGATTGATTTATCAAGTCTTCTCAGTGACACACAAAAATGCTGGATAAAATACAACTAAATAGGTCCTGTGCCAAGATGGTGGAGTAGAACGACGTGCTCTCTCTCCCTCTTGCGAGAACACCAGAATCACAGCTAGCTGCTGGACAATCATCGACAGGAAGACACTGGAACTCACCAAAAAAGATATCTCACATCCAAAGACAAAGGAGAAGCCACAATGAGATGGTAGGAGAGGTGCAATCACAGTAAAATCAAATCCTATAACTGCTGGGTGGGTGACTCACACACTGGAGAACACTTATACCACATAAGTCCACCCACTGGAGTAAAGGTTCTGAGCCCAACGTCAGGCTTCCCAACCTCGGGGTCCAACAACGGGAGGAGGAATTCCTAGAGAATCAGACTTTGAAGGCTAGTGGGATTTGATTGCAGGACTTCAAAAGGATTGGAGGAAATAGAGACTCTACTCTTGGAGGGCACACACAAAGTAGTGTGCGCATTGAGACCTAGGGGAAGGAGCAGTGAATCCAGGGGAGACTGAACCAGACCTACCTGCTAGTGTTGAAGGGTCTCCTGCAGAGGCGGGGGTGGCTGTGGCTCACCGTAGGGACAAGGACACTGGAAACAGAAGTGCTGGGAGGTACTTGGCCTGAGCCCTCCCAGAGGCTGCCATTAGCCCCACCAAAGACCCCAGGCAGGCTCCAATGTTCGGTTGCCTCAGGCCAAACAACCAACAGGGAGGGAACACAGCCCCACCCATCAGCAGTCAAGCGGATTAAAGTTTTACTGAGCTCTGCCAACCAGAGCAACAGCCAGCTCTACCAACCACCAGTCTCTCCCATCAGGAAAGAGGCACAAGCCTCTTAGATAGCCTCATCCACCAGAGGGCAAACAGCAGAAGCAACAAGAACTACAATCCTGCAGCCTGTGGAACAAAAACCACATTCACAGAAAGATAGACAAGATGAAAAGGCAGAGGGCTATGTACCAGATGAAGGAACAAGAAAAAACCCCAGAAAAACAACTAAATGAAGTGGAGACAGGCAACCTTCCAGAAAAAGAATTCAGAATCATGATAGTGAAGATGATCCAGGACCTCGGAAAAAAGCATGGAGGCAAAGATCAAGAAGATGTAAGAAATGTTTAACAAAGACCTAGAAGAATTAAAGAACAAACAAACAGATGAACAATACAATAACTGAAATGAAAACTACACTAGAATGAATCAATAGCAGAATAACTGAGGTAGAAGAACGGATAAGTGACCTGGAAGACAGAATGGTGGAATTCACTGCTGTGGAACAGAATAAAGAAAAAAGAATGAAAAGAAATGAAGACAGCCTAAGAGACCTCTGGGACAACATTAAATCCAACAACATGCGCATCATAGAGGTCCCAGAAGGAAAAGAGAGAGAGAAAGGACCAGAGAAAATATTTAAAGAGATTGTAGTCAAAAACTTCCCTAACATGGGAAAGGAAATAGCCAGCCAAGTCCAGGAAGTGCAGAGAGTCCCAAACAGGATAAACCCAAGGAGAAACACGCTAAGACACATAGTAATCAAATTGGCAAAAATTAAAGACAAATTATTGAAAGCAGCAAGGGAAAAATGACAGGTAATATACAAGGGAACTCCCATAAGGTTAACAGCTGATTTCTCAGCAGAAACTCTATAAGCCAGAGGGAGTGGCATGGTATACTTAAAGTGATGAAAGGGAAGAACCTACAACCAAGATTACTCTACCCGGCAAGGATCTCATTCAGATTCGATGGAGAACTCAAAAGCTTTACAGACAAGCAAAAGTTAAGAGAATTCAGCACCACCAAACCAGCTCTACAACAAAAGCTAAAGGAACTTCTCTAAGTGGGAAACACAAGAGAAGAAAAGGACCTACAAAAACAAACCCCAAACAATTAAGAAAATGGTCATAGGAACATACATATCAATAATTACCTTAAACGTGAATGGATTAAATGCTCCAACCAAAAGACACAGGCTTGCTGAATGGATAGAAAAACAAGACCCATATATATGCTGTTTACAAGAGACCCACTTCAGACCTAGGGACACATACAGGCTGAAAGTGTGGGGATGGAAAAAGATACTCCATGCAAATGGAAATCAAAAGAAAGCTGGAGTAGCAATACTCATATCAGATAAAATAGACTTTAAAATAAAGAATGTTACAAGAGAAAAGGAAGGACACTACATAATGATCAAGGGATCAATCCAAGAAGAATATATAACAATTATAAATATATATGCACCCAACAAAGGAGCACCTCAATACATAAGGCAACTGCTAACAGCTATAAAAAAGGAAATCAACAGTAACACGATAATAGTGGGGGACTTTGACACCTCACTTACACCAATGGACAGATCATCCAAAATGAAAATAAATAAGGAAACAGAAGTTTTAAATGACACAATAGACCAGATAGATTTAATTGATATTTATAGGACATTCTATCCCAAAACAGCAGATTACACTTTCTTCTCAAGTGTGCATGGAACATTCTCCAGGATAGATCACGTCTTGGGTCACAAATCAAGCCTCAGTAAATTTAACAAAATTGAAATCATATCAAGCATCTTTTCTGACCACAATGCTATGAGATTAGAAATCAATTACAGGGGAAAAAAATGTAAAAAACACAAACACATGGAGGCTAAAGAATACACTACTAAATAACCAAGAGATCACTGAAGAAATCAAAGAGGAAATCAAAAGTACCTAGAGACAAATTACAATGAAAACACGACGATCCAAAACCTATGGGATGCAGCAAAAGCAGTTCTAAGAGGGAAGTTTATAGCTATACAAGCCTACCTCAAGAAACAAGAACCATGTTAAATAAAATATCTAACCTTACACCTAAAGGAACTAGAGAAAGAAGAACAAACAAAACCCAAAGTTAGCAGAAAGAAAGAAATCATAAAGATCAGAGCAGAAATAAATGAAATAGAAACAAAGAAAACAATAGTAAAGATCAATAAATCTAAAAGGTGGTTCTTTGTGAAGATAAACAAAATTGATAAACCATTAGCCAGACTCATCAAGAAAAAGAGAGAGAGGACTCAAATCAATAAAATTAGAAATGAAAAAGGAGAAGTTCCAACAGACACCACAGAAATACAAAACATCCTAAGAGACTACTACAAGCAACTCTCTGTCAATAAAATGGACAACCTGGAAGAAATGGATAAATTCTTACAAAGGTATAACCTTCCAAGACAGAACCAGGAAGAAATAGAAAATATGAACAGACCAATCACAAGTAATGAAATTGAAACTGTGATTAAAAATCTTCCGAAAAGCAGAAGTCCAGGACCAGACGGCTTCAGAGGTGAATTCTACCAAACATTTAGAGAAGAGCTAACACCCATCCTTCTCAAACTCTTCCAAAAATTGTGGAAGAAGGACCACTCCCAAACTCATTCTATGAGGCCACCATCACCCTGATACCAAAAGCAGACAAAGCAGATAGTACAAAAAGAGAAAATTACAGACCAATATCACTCATGAATATAGACGCAAAAATCCTCAACAACATACTAGCAAACAGAATGCAACAATACATTAAAAGGATGATACACCATGATCAAGTGGGATTTATCCCAGGGATGCAAGGATTCTTCAATATATGCAAATCAATCAATGTTATACACCATATTAACAAATTGAAGAAGAAAAACCATATGATCATCTCAATAGACGCAGAAAAAGCTTTTGACAAAATTCAACACCCACTGATGATAAAAACTCTCCAGAAAGTGGGCCTAGAGGGAACCTACCTCAACATAATAAAGGCCATATATGAGAAACCCACAGCAAACATCATTCTCAATGGAGAAAAACTGAAAACATTTCCTCTAAGATCAGGAACAAGACAAGGATGTCCACTCTCACCACTATTAGTCAACATAGTTTCGGAAGTCCTAGCCATGGCAATCAGAGAAGAAAAAGAAATAAGAGGAATACAAATGGGAGAAGAAGAAGTAAAACTGTCACTGTTTGCAGATGACATGATACTATATACAGAGAATCCTAAAGATGCCACCAGAAAACTACTAGAGCTAATCAATGAATTTGGTAAAGTTGCAGGATACAAAATTAATGCACAGAAATCTCTTGCATTCCTATACACTAATGATGAAAAATCTGAAAGAGAAATTAAGAAAACACTCCCATTTACCACTGAAACAAAAAGAATAAAATACCTAGGAATAAACCTACCTAGGGAGACAAAAGACCTGTATGCAGAAAACTATAAGACACTGATGAAAGAAATTAAAGATGATACCAGCAGATGGAGAGATATACCATGTTCTTGGATTGGAAGAATCAACATTGTGAAAATGACTATACTACCCAAAGCAATCTACAGATTCAATGCAATCCCTATCAAATTACCAATGGCATTTTTTATGGAACTAGAACAAAAAATGTTAAAATTTGTATGGAGACACAAAAGACCCCGAATAGCCAAAGCAGTCTTGAGGGGAAAAAAACGGAGCTGGAGGAAACAGAGTCCCTGACTTCAGACTATACTGCAAAGCTACAGTAATAAAGACAATAGGGTACGGCACAAAAACAGAAACATAGATCAATGGAACAAGATAGGAAGCCCAGAGATAAACGCATGCACGTATGGTCAACTAATCTGACAAAGGAGGCCAGGATATAAAATGGAGAAAAGACAGTCTCTTCAATAGTGGTGCTGGGAAAACTGGACAATTACATGTAAAAGAATGAAATTAGAACACTCCCTAACACCATACCCAAAAATAAACTCAAAATGGATTAGAGACCTAAATGTAAGACCGGACACTATAAAAATCTTAGAGGAAAACATAGGAAGAACACTCTTTGACATAAATCACAGCAAGATCTTTTTTGATCCACCTCCTAGAGAAATGGAAATGAAAACAAAAATAAACAAATGGGACCTAATGACACTTCAAATCTTCTGCACAGCAAAGTAAACCATACACAAGACAAAAAGACAACCCTCAGAATGGGAGAAAATATTTGCAAATGAATCAACGGACAAAGGATTAATCTCCAAAATATATAAACAGCTCATGCAGCTCAATATTAAAAAAACAAACAACCCAATCCAAAAAATGGGCAGAAGACCTAAATAGACATTTCTCCAAAGAAGACATACAGATGGCCAAGAAGCACATGAAAAGCTGCTCAACATCACTAATGATTACAGAAATGCAAATCAGAACTACAATGAGGTATCACCTCACACCAGTTAGAATGGGCATCATCAGAAAATTTACAAACAACAAATGCTGGAGAGGGTGTGGAGCAAAGGAAGCCCTCTTGCACTGTTGGTAGGAATGTAAACTGATACAGCCACTATGGAGAACAGTATGGAGGTTCCTTAGAAAACTAAAAATAGAATTACCATATGATCCAGGAATCCCACTACTGGGCACATACCCTGAGAAAACCGTAATTCAAAAAGACACATGCACCCCAATGTTCATTGCAGCACTATTTACAATAGCTAGGTCATGGAAACAACCTAAATGCCCATTGACAGATGAATGGATAAAGAAGATGTCGTACATATATACAATGGAATATTACTCAGCCGTAAAAAGGAACAAAATTGGGTCATTTGTTGAGATGTGGATGGATCTAGAGACTGTCATACAGAGTGAAGTAAGTCAGAAAGAGAAAAACAAATATCGTATATTAACGCATATATGTGGAATGTAGAAAAATGGTACAGATAAACCGGTTTGCAGGGCAGAAACTGAGACACAGATGTAGAGAACAAACGTATGGACACCAAAGGGGGAAAGCCGTGGGGGGTTGTTGGTGGTGGTGTGATGAATTGGGCGATTGGGATTGCCATGTATATACACTGACGTGTATAAAAGTGATGACTAATAAGAACCTGCTGTATTAAAAAAGGAAAAAACCAAAAGAACCAAAACAGCCAAGACAATTTTGAAGAGGGGGAAGAAGATATGGTAGTGATAAGGTGTGGAGATTTATTTATGCAATAACAAGACTTTTAAAATAAAACTAGTGTAATGTTGGCATGGGAGTGGCCAAGTAGTATATGTCAATGTAACAGTTCAGCGTGCTCAAGAAATGACCCACATATAATGAGAAGCTGGTGTTATTATAAATTGGCATTATATTGATTAATCAATATATTGTGCTAGATAACTTTATATGAAAAAAATCAACTTAATTCTATATCTAGGATTCTTCTTGGAGTTTCAGACTCATACGCAAACAATGTATCCCAAACTGAACTGATTGTAACTTGTCAAACTATTCCTTTTGTATTCTGCGTATCACTAGCAAAGAAATTTGAGAGCCAATATTTATTCTTCTGCCTCTTAAATTTATCTTGCACATCCAAGCAATAAAATATTTTGTAGAGTTAAAAAAAATACAACAAAATATTTTTAATTGTTATTGGAAATGTCAATTGGGAGACCTAGACCAAGTGGCAAGATCTTAGGCAGAGAGGTTACAGTACAGAGAGACCAGGGTGGTGAAGCAGAAGCTCATGTTCCTAAGGAACTGGAACCAAGTAAGCAAGGAAATCTAGGTAGCTAGAAAGTAGAAAATAGCAGAGGTTTTTCTGTAACCATGAGTGAGGGCTGCCCAGAGCTCACTCAGTTCCTCTTCCTTTCTCCTGAAAGTGCAAGACTCCATGCAATAAATCTCCCTTCCTTTCATAAAACTTTATTATGTATTCCTTAAATCTAAAATAGTCTAACTTCAACAGGGCCTCAGTAGGTAGTGGTCATATAATGTGTCATCCGCAGAGAGCAATTTCAATTCACAGGCATTTTTACTATGCTCCATGAGCTTTCTGTGCTTTGACAAACAACATGCCCAGATGCACCGAGAAAAATGGTCAGTTGTCCAATTTCTTATTATTGGTAGAAACATGGTAGTAAGAAAGTGGTATTCTTAACCCTGGAGAACCTCTAAAACTTGTTTGAAGCATAAATAAAAATACAGAACCTACTGGAAATTATCACTAGCATTCAAAAAATAAAATGTTTGCTGAAATCTATCCCCATGTTACATGAAAAATGTTTTCCTGTAAAGAAAGTAATTCTTCAACTCAAAAATCAACTTTCTCGCTATCTAGAAGTCAAATTAAAATGAGTTTAGATCACAGAATCAATACTTAGAAACTAAGAATCACTAAATCCTGTGTTACTGATTGCCTGGAGAAAACTATCTTTTTAGATATGCATCAGATAACACAGTCTTCATTTCTAAGAACATTCCCCAAATCCTGCCAACACATGGTTTATGTGTTGATTAATCTTTTGCATTAACTGCTTTATATGTCAGAAATATTGGAATGTATATTAACTGCTCTTGGTAAACTATTTCATATAGTTTATCCTATAAAGTATCCTACCAACTTTGAATAGTTAGATGAAAACTGCTGCACATTTGGAAAGAAAGTAGCTTATTAGGAGAAAAATGATATTTTGAATTATAATGAATAAATGAATGGTTGTCTTAGTCATTTTCAGGTTTAAAAAATGTATAACTTTTTGCCCACAGTGTAATACAAAAATCAATTCTTCTGTTCTTTATTTTTGTTTTCCTTTTTGTTTAAACTGGAGAGTACCTGTTGACTTTAATCATAAAGAAGAATCTTGTTTTGATTTTCTCTATCTGTTACTTTTTGGAAAAATGCATTGTGGCAATCCTATTCAGAATCTCAGAAATAAAAATGCTTTTCATTTTTCAGACTGCAATGAGGGTGGGGTGATGTGTGAAGGAGCTAAGATCTGGGTGTATGAGAGTTCCTATCTCTGTATCTAGGGAAGGGCTTTTTCACTCTGGTGGAAATCATGGGGCAAACTATTGGTCAGTACACACAGTGTGTAAGTGTCAGCTGTTATGCTCTACTCAGATCCACAATCCCATTGAAACCTGTCCCTTTCAAGAATGCAAATCATAGGAGGGGAAAAAAGCACCAGAGTCAGACATTCTATAACAAGAGCCCAGGGATTCGTACTTTTCATCTAAGAAACTTCAACGGTTTCAGAGCAGATCTATAGATGCTACTCAATGAAAGGAGTGATGCAAAATCACAGGTAGAGTCTGGGGTAAGAGATGGAATGTGATGATCCTGGGCCCTGCCCTCCAACTCTAAGTCCGCATCACATAATCTCTTTAAAAACCTCTCTGAAAGCCCGACAGTTTCCACTCTGGTTTGAGCCTTACTGCTGAAGAGTTGGTTTGTGAAGATGGATATCTGCGTAAGCTTGGTTTCCTTTTTTATGCTCTCTCAAGAACTGAGGGTTTTTCATGTTCCAAAATAAAATGCAAACCGAGAGCATTTTGTATTTTTGCATTTCGATTCCCTGTTTTGTCAGTGAGTAATTATAGCAAACAAAATACTGCAGCTGAATGTAAATTGTTAGGCAACCAGATCACACGAGGATAGTTTTCTTGCACAAGTTTTGCATCATAGCATGTTAAATATTAAAATATTGTAAGTCAAGTAAACAGAGAGGGTTCTTTGCTCAAAGCATTAATTTTAAACAAACATTTCACTGTTATTCGGATCATATGCTAAGAAACAAATGATGTTTTCTCTCAAATAAGGTGAATATATCTTCTGGAGGGAAAGCAGGCAGGAGAATCACACAGACATAAGGGCATTTATGACACCAGAGATGAATTTCATCCAGAAGAACAGGAGAGAATTCATGTGTAGGGGAGAAAGAGAAAGACTTACAAAAGGGAATTTGGAAAAGAGCAAGAAATGAGAGAGATTGATTTATCCTCAGAAGAAAAAAAAAAAAAAGCGCTAAGTTTCATGTCAGAACACAGAAATCTGACTCAAAGTAAGGCAGACAGGGAAGAAATCAAACATTTTATGATACAGTGAATTTCTGTATCTTTAAGTTGTCACCAGGGAGGTAGAAGAAGAATTTTCAGATGTCTAAAAGATTGTCAATCAATAAAATACCAATCAATTAAGTATTGGCGGAGTACCTGATGCATTCTCAACAACCAAACAGACAATGAGACCTGGTCTCCTCCCCAGACACTTAAGCAAGGGGGTTAAGAACAGGAAGCAGTGAAACAATAAGCAGTGAGAATACGTGTTCATTCCACACTGTGAATCAACAAAGCATGCAACTCAAAATCCAGTGACATGGACTACAAGGATAAGTTAGAATTGTGGTCATCACACTACCATTTTCTGAGCGTCTCCTACTTTTTAAGCCTTGGACTAGATGCCTGATGTTTATGATTTCCAATGCTTAAAACAATCCATTAAGAACTATCCCCTGTAGATGACTAAAGAAAATTAGGTTCAAAAGTTAAGTTGTTGATGTTACACAGAGAGTAAATAGTAGGGCTTGAGTTTAACCCCAGGTCTCCCTTTCTCTAGAGCTCAAGTTCTTTCTTCTACTAAAGTGCTGCATTTAACCTGAGAAAGCCTTCCTCTACTAATCCTTATAGCCAAATAACAACCAACTGAAACAGAAAGAAAGACAAACAGAAAAGCAGCATGGGAAAGTTTCTCTGTTAGGGAGATGCTCCCGACATGATTAAAGGAATGAGATTGTAATGATACAGAGGCTATTTCTTTTTCTTTTTTTGTTCTTTAATTTTTTTCTTTGGGAAAACATATCATATTTGTTTGAAAGCCAAGCCTTCTAAACCATCTGAGATTTGAGGACTGGAGGACATGGTTGCTGGTGGCCAAAAAGGCTTCACAGAAGGAGACAAAACGTTGCCAAGGAGGCCTGGGAGCTAGGAAGGGGTAAGCGAGAGGTGAGTTGATCTCTTAACTCTTCCAGTTTGCCACTAAAGTTAAAAAAAAAAAAAAAAAAAGGCCAGGGAGAGGATTGTGATGGATAAATGTGTACAATTTGCACCTCATGTTGAGGGGGCAAAACACTGTATGACACGTGGACAGAGGAATCAGAGAAATTCACAGAAACTGTGGAGAAAACCTTAAATTCTCATGGACTGTGAAATTGTTGCTTCAGGTCAATTATAGTTGTATCTCCATGGAGCAATGGGGCTCCCACTGACATGTGGAATACAGGATCAATTCTCTGACAATAAGGTAATTTTGTGGGCGGTCATTAGATGAGACTGAATACAAGCAAAAAAAATTATAATAACAATCTTACATTTGAAGAAAGTGATATAACCCAGATACATCACCATACCTTATGAGATTTCTTTAATTACAAAGTCCAGCCAAATTCATGTTAGCTGAGGAGAGCCAGAACACTGACCCCCTGTGTTCATTCCAACTCACTGCCCTCCCTTCTTCTCTGAAAAACACTGCAAGCAAAAGCCCAGAGGGATGGCTAAATAAAATCAAGCTAACAGACGTAACACTCAAATATTTTAGAAAGCTACCGAAGACAAGAAAATGAAATTGGGGGAAAGTGATCAACAGGAGATATTTCTCCCACCTGGTTGTTAAAAGCGGAGAGTTGGTGCAAAGCTTTCTTGGATGTTGGACATTTGGAAATTTCTTAACAGAATGGCAAATTCACACACCCTTTAGCCCAGCAAATGCATGGCTAAGAATCTTCCCTACAGATAGGCCTATAAGAATATGCCAAAACGATGCGCCAGAATTTTCTCTGTAACATTGTGTATAAAAACAAAAAAACTGGAAAGAACTCATATGCTACCAGTTGGGTTTCACATGTTTTGGTTCATCAATACCAAGCGATATGCATGGCTATTCAGAAGAGTGAAGTAGCTCTGCTCTTCAAGATATAGTATGATATGAAAGAGCAAGGTGTGAGGAGTGTATATAATATCACACCATCTCAACAAAGTTTTAAAAGGCTCTGTGCATGTCATCTTGATTCAATAGCAACATCTGTATAATAAATTATTGTGAAAAATTACAGAAGAAACTTCACAGTGGTAATAGTTGGAGGATGAGAAGCCAGCAGAACAAAGCAGGGAAGGAAAGGAGACATTCACTTTTCTTCTTAAAGCTTTCTTTACTGTTTGCAGTTTCATTATATGCATGGGCTTTTTTTTTTTTTTTTTTTTTTTTTTTTTTGTGGTACGTGGGTCTCTCACTGTTGTGGCCTCTCCCGTTGCGGAGCACAGGCTCCGGACGCGCAGGCTCAGCGGCCATGGCTCACGGGCCCAGCCACTCCACGGCATGTGGGATCTTCCCGGACCGGGGCACGAACCCGTGTCCCCTGCATCGGCAGGCGGACTCTCAACCACTGCGCCACCAGGGCAGCCCGCATGGGCTATTTTGACTAAGATAAATAAGTACTATTGATGAAATATGAGAAACTATGGGGGACAAGATTAGACGGCGCCTACCAGGTGAACCACCAATAAAACAAGGAAGGCCCTAGAGCTGTCAGAGCTACAGCTGACTTGAGTTCACAAAGTGGACATGGACAAAGCTAAGTAAAGTGTGCATGCGGGCACATACGCACTCACAAACAATGGGAATTCAGGAGATCCATGTGAGGACAAAGCATGTTTAGTATTCGCAAAATAATCCAGTTTTAATCTATATTTGCATTTACTTCCCTGGTACTTTAACCGTTTCCACAAATAGTTACCGTTTACCTAATACCTACCTAGTACCTTGATAGACATTAGGTCAGGCACTTCGTGTGCATTACCTCACTTATTTCTCATGGAAAAAGCCTTTGGTTAATACTGTGATCTTTCCATTGCATATGAAGAAACTGACACTTAAGAGATCAGGTAACTTTCTCAAAGTCACATATTTAGCAAGTCACATATTACAACTGGGATTCAAATGTAAGCACAGCAGGCCTCAAAGCCAGCAGAGCATACTGCATTCATTCCTGGTTCCAGTCTCACCCTTTGACCCGAGACTGTGCAGTCAAACACTTTGACCCGAGACTGTGCAGTCAAACATAGATCAGGCAGAAAGCAATTAACTCACACATGAGAGGACTTTCCAAACACAAAATTTTTGAAAAATAAAAACTGAAAACGTTTGTATTATATATACGGCCAGCCTGTGGAGACAGAATCCATTCGAATGTGAAGCTCCCTTCCAAGCTGTATAGCTTAGTGTGTAAGAGAAAGGTCTTTGGGGACTTCCCTGGCAGTCCAGTGGTTAAGACTTCACCTCCCAATGCAGGGGTGCGGGTTTGATCCCTGGTTGGGGAGCAAAGATCCCACATGCCTCGGGGCCAAAAAACCAAAACATAAAAACAAGCAATATTGTAACAAATCAATAAAGACTTTAAAAATGGTCCACACACATTTCCCTGGTGGCTCAGTGGTTAAGAATCTGCCTGCTGATGCGGGGGACGTGAGTTTAATCCCTGGTCTGGGAAGATCCCACATGCCACGGAGCAACTAAGCCCGTGTGCCACAACTATTGAGCCTGAGTTCTGGAGCCCGTGAGCCACAACTACTGAGCCCCCATGCCACAACTACTGAAGCCTGTGCACCTAGAGCCCATGCTCCGTAGCAAGAGAAGCCACCGCAGTGAGAAGCCCACACACCATAAAGAAGACCCAACACAGCCAAAAAAAAAATTAATTAAAAAAAAAATGGTCCACACACACACACAAAATAAAAAAAAAAAGAAAGATCTTTGGTGTCAGCCACCCTGGGATGAATCCTGACCCAGCCACCACCTAATTATGTCACCAAGAGGCAGTTACTTAGCCTGCCCCTAATCTCATTCCTTTCATCTGTAAAATGGACAGCATCATAGTGCCTGCCTCACAGAAGTGTGGTGAGGATTGAACAGGAGAATGTATATTAAGCACTAAAGAACCTGGGACATAGTAACCCCTTGATAAATGTGCTATGTTTGCCATTATAAAATTTTTAGTCATTATAAAAGTATCTGAGAAATTCTAGAACACTGTAGCAGGAAAACATCTTAAAATATAGATCACCCCTTTTTTTCCACAGTAAGAAGGGGAGACCTGATCAGAGGAGAGCTGCTGCTCAAGTTAGACTTCTGAGTTTTTATTTTGTACTGAATGCCACCTCTACAAAACTTCCTGTAGCAGGAACGCTTGGTCGGCTCATCCACTTCTCATTCCCAACCCTTTCTCTCCTGTCTGCCCCCATCCCATGGCAAACTAACCACCCTCCCAACCCCCCTGAAAGCCAAGTGTGGCTGCCACAGGGAAGCTCTTACGAGCGACAGGTGAACACAAATCTGCTAGAGGGTACTCTGGGGAAGTGTGTGCTTTTCCAGTACAAAGAACAGACACTGTTCCTGCCACCTTTCTCTCTTTCTTCCTGACATGAATTTGATCAAAATGCCCAGGAAACAGGGCAGTCATCTTGAAAAAGGACAGAAAAATAACTGACATGCCTATTTCCAGGAGGACTTCTTGTTACATGAGAAAATATACCCCTATTTGTTTAAGACACTGGTGGGCAGGTTTTCTGTTACTTGCAGCTGAAGTCATTCCTAAGTGACAAAGCTGCTTTTCCCATTTGTACTTACATGCTCTGGGCCAAGGGCTTGGCAGGTGTTAACACAAAATCTGAGGAGAGTACCCAGCTGTCTGGGAAATCCCTAGGTGTGAGAGCTCTATTTTTTTTCCTTTTTCCGAATTAAAATATGAGTCAATTTCCAGCTTATTTTTGAAGCTCGTTTCTCACTTTGTTCTCATTTTTATCTTGATCCTCAGAATGAATTTCCCAGTGATATTCAGTAACTTCCATTCTCACACTGGCCCAGTCCTTCAGAGAATTTAGATTTTCCTGAAGTTAAGTTGCTTTTTTTACTTGATTATTAATGTTAACTAATTAGTGCACTTGGTCAATAACTCTATGCATGCATTATATATGCTCATGTCCACAGTGCATGTTTGAAACATGGGAATAACGAGATGAAGATTTAGATTGTTTTAACCCTATTCATCTTGCTCTCTCTCAAAACGCTTGTATAACTTTTGGTCACAGAATCACGTCACCTTGTACTGTCAATTGACTATTTGTTGGAGGTCCAGTTTCACTCCCTGACCAGATTATAAAGCTGTGGGCATTGACAAAGCGTTTATAATTTTTTCCTGGTCACTTTTAGTGCCTGTCTCAGTGGCAGGCACTTCAAAAGTTCTCACTAAGTACTATAAAATAGATACCGCCCTCCCCCACCAAAAAGCACAGCCTAAGAAAAGACCCAGGGCTAAAAGTGCCCAACCCTGGCATAAAACTGTCAATGATTTTGAGTCTCTAATCATCTGTTCAGGTCATTCAGTACTAAGGTTTAATGGTAAAGATAAGATGCATATGAAGGAAAATATCTTACACAGTGGTACTTATAGGTACAGTTTGCTATACAGACTTGAAAGTATATCCTAAGGTCTAGGATATGGCAGCCACGTAACAACCTCTTTATAAATACGACTTGGATAAATGAATAAGCATACATATGCACATGGCAAGAAAACTTACTACGAATGAATGTTCTTTTTTCTAAAGCTAGATCTAACCTTCCTAAAATAGATGGCCAGTCAAAACTCCATACTTTGATTCAAGCCAGCAAAGGAAAGAAACCTCTCTTTCTTCTTTGCTTTCCTCCTTACATGATGTACATTGTAAAGGACTTGTTAGTCACATTTGTCAAGAGAGCCCACGGGTTCTATGTGGCTCATCACAGCTGAACTTATAAATTACCTTTGTCGTTTGGTGGATATTGATCTGGGAAGACCTTGTATCTTGCTAAAATCACTTGTACAGCAACTCCTCACTTTTTCTTTTTACTGCACATGTAGGCTCCAGTGTTGTGGGCTTCTACCTGACAGCCCGCTTCCATCATTAAATACCCAGTTAGAGCTTGTTATCTAGATGAATGTCCCGATTAAATCGGCACAGTCTTGCCCACAGCTTACAGTGGCAGCAAGTCCAGGTCCACACTTTGAAGGGCATTAATTGATGTAGAAAAGGGTCTGAGAAGCCACGAGTTCAGTTTTATTTGTTTCACTTTCACTCATTCATTTGTTCATTCGACAAGACATTTAGCAGCAGGTCTCAATGTCTATTTCTAAGCTATAAAATGCTGTCTGCTTTCCTGAAAGGGACATCAATCTTAGCTCATTTTTCTCAACAGCACAGCTTAACTGATCCTGCCGCTTCAACCAAAGAACCCAGTCGTAAGCTGGAGACACTGAGAACAGGAAAAGAAAACAACAGTGACAACGGAGAACTCCAGACATCAAAGCGGCTCCATGCAAAGGATTATGCTACGAATAGTGGGGCAGCGGTGGGGATCCCACACGCATTGCGGGGCAGCATATCCTCGGGCTGGCTGTTTTCCCTCATGTAAAGGGCACAAATTATTCAATTCTCCAAAACACATTTAGACACAAGCTGTTTTTTGTGTAGGTGAAATACTTGATTCCACAATCATTTATATTTCACAATTAAATTTTCAAATGAGAAGGTGCCAACTAAAAATGCATCATAAAAACCAATCTATTCTACACCTGAGTTTTAGTAAAAAGAGGCCATAAAACCCAGGAAAAATGATTGACTAACAGAAATGCTATTCTTTAAAAAATTCAAAAGTCCTAAGAATCTATGCTAAGTAAATTCATTAATGTGCATAAAATATAGGTACAAGGCTGTTGATGGAAATACTGTTAGTAAATGACTAAAACACAGGAGTAGCTAAACAAATGATGGTATTTTCATACAGGAAGTCCTATGAAGTCATTCAAGTGAATGGGTAGACTTATAAATTCCTTCCCAAGGACACAGCTCCAAAACTTACTCTTAAGGCAAAGATGGAAACAGAACAATATGAATAATGGGTTCCTGTCAGTATATTTCTTGCATTTCTGTACGTTGTACATGAAAAGATGTCAAGGGACAGAATAGGGCCTGGAAGGATACACACCAATCTTCTGACAATGGTAACTTCTGGGGAGAGACAGGTAAATACAGGAATTTCATGGTTTGTATTACAGAATTTGAAATAATTTTTTGGGGGTAATGAGAAGTATTTATGTGTTGTGTTAGAAAAAAATATACAAATATTCCAAAATGGCAGCAAAATACAGCCAGGGAAGTTTACGTGTAGTTTAATCCCAACAATTAAAAAATCATGACAGAACACCAAGCCATTTCAAGATAACATTCCTCACGTTACCTTTCCACTTCAAGTACCCCTTCTGACAGCTGTGTTCACAGAGCATGCGCACCAGTAAAACATGCTCCAGGCACTGGAGGACCAGTAAAAAGACACGTGAGGTCCCTGCCTTTTTGGAGCTTTAGTCCAAGCCGGTGAAAGAGGCATAGGTACTTGTGAGAGATTTTCAGATTAACCATGATTTTCCTATTAAATAATTCAATTAACCACAGCATTCTGGGCCCCATGGCTGACGGAAAGGTTTGCTGTGATTCCGCTGAAGTTCCTTCTCAGAGACATTCCGTGCTGCACAGCTCATTCCCTGCCTATCAAATATTCATCCCCTCACCCATCAATCGACTTAGGTTCCCTCAAACAGAATCCATAAAATAAGAACACTTTACATTCGTAGAGGGCTTTCTACCTTTCCAAACACTTTCACATACACGGCATCCTGAGAGAGGGATGGTTATAACGCAGGAGCAAAACAACATAAATATATGATATAAAAACCTCTTCAGGCCTGACACAGGTTTCTCTCTGCTCTCTGCTCACCCAACCTGCCCTTGTCCTTCGGTTTACAGCTTAGAGGTCACCTCTTCCACATAGCATTCCGGGCTACAAGCTTCCATTGCTTCCCCTTGCTCCATCCCCCCAGCCCCCACGAGTGCTGACCCTGCTGTTCTGCGATTGCCAGCTTGGTGGCCCTGTTCATGGCACTGGGGCCAGAATCACCTGGGAGGGGCCCTGGGTCCAACCTCAACTTCAAGGTCTGACAAAGGTAGGGGAAGATGTGACGTCCATCATTTTAAAAGCTTTCCAGCAGTTCTAAAGCTGCTAATCCCAAGAAATTATAACAGAGGCGTGGACAGTGTCTGTCTCCACATTGATAGCCATTGTACCAATACCTTCTAACGGCCCCTGTATATTTCTGATGCCCAGTGAGAGTTGTTTCTTAATCCTCTGGTTCTTTCAACAATACTTACTGAGCACCTTCAGGGGGCCAGACTTCTGGTGAATGATGAGATGAAATGAACCAAGGTCACGGCCACTGAATAGCTTTCATTATTAAGGTTTTGTGAAGTTACCTGATACTTGAAGCAGCTACAGGAACCCAACTGGCAAATGTGCCCCTGAGTCCCACGGACTCAGAGAAGACCAGCAACGACTTGAGGGCTCCTGTCATGTTCCTTAGAGGCCAATGTTCAGATACTTCTGGGATGGCAGCAGTGGGCCCCACCTGCTCAGCTGTGTTTACAGGTGAGAGGCAAGCAGAGGGAGGCCAGTGCAGGCTAAGAGGCGGGCACCTCTGCTCAACGTAAGAATGCAGTCAGCAAAACAGAAGGAATGCCAGCAGGGTTACATGAGTGTTCCTTCCTAATTTTACTCTCTGGGCTTTTAAAGTAAATTTCTTAACTTTTCTTTGAAATAGTTAGAGGGCATTTTTCTTACTTTCCAAGGATTCGGCTAAAACCAGCTGCTGTGTGCTGTTTCCTGGATAGAAAAGAGGAGCGATCCTGCAGGTCCACCCACATGACAACACGAAGACTTATTCTCATTTACCAACTCACTGTTGCTCTAAGACTCTCTTTATGAGAGAAATCTCTTGTCGAACTCCGGGTAGGCTTTATCGTGGTCTAGAAAGCCCTTTCTCATCTGCTCTGGCCTCTATTTCCAACTTCAACCTTTCCACTCTCTTCCTGGCTTCCCATGTTCCAGTTCTTCTCTGTCCACTAGAGTAGCCGCTAGCCACATCTGCTACTGAGAGCTTGAATTGAGCCCAAATTGGGATGCACTAGAAGTCTAGCATACAAAGCAGATTCCATAGCCTTAGTACAAGAAAAACAGAATGTAGAAGAATCCCATTCGTATTTTTTTACATTGATCATATGTTGAAATGATACTATTTTGCATATACTCAGTTCAATAAAACTTATTATTGAAATTGATTTCTCCTATTTCTTTTTTTATTGTGGCTACTAGGAAAACTAAAATTACACATGTGGCTGGCATGTGACAGCACAACGTTTTGTACTGTGGCCTCTTTGCTCCTTTATTATGACATGCATTTCCCCACTTCTGAGGCTTTGTGTTAGCTCTTGCCTTCACCTCCATGACCCTGTTTCCACGCTTGGCCTGCCTCACTGCTATTCATCCTTTCAAGTGCAGGTTTTTAGCATCTCTCGAAGAAGGCTCTACCTGACCACCCTACAGATAATGTGTCTCAATGCATTTTCTGTTCCAAACTGTTGAGACTTTTCTTAGAACTAACCAAGCCTGTCACTCTTTTGTATAAGCATCTGCCTACTAGTTTGTTGGTCTGTACTCTGCAACACAAACTCCGTGAAGGAAGGGACCATGTCTGCCCTGTTCTCTTTGGTATTCCCAGAGCCTAGTATATGAGAAGCGTTTGAATTCTTCTTATTTGAACTAAATCAACAATGGAAATGAACGCTAGACATATCCAAAAAAAATCAAAATTAAGTTTTTTTGCTGAAGCAGCAGGAGGCAGGGGGACAGATGCTGGCTTGCTACGCCCTCTGCTCCCACCCTAGAGTGGCTCTGCAGGCAGCAGCCCATGCCGTCCTCAGAGAAACTCAGGACTTTGTCACATTAGCCTAGAGCATTTCTAAAACTGCACATTGCATAGGGGCTGCTGACAAGGAGGTCTACAGGTAGGTTAGGGCTAGGGAAAGGCGTTTCTTAATACAACATTTCTTGAGGTATGATGCTCCTGGGATCACCAGCATCAGTATTTCTCATAAACGTGGTTCTCCAGTGCAGCAGGCAGGTGCCGTGCAGACCCACTGAATCAGGATGTAGGGGGACCTTCCCCAGACGCTGCATTTTAATCAGGCTCCTAGGTGATTTTAATGCACACCGAAGTTTAAGCCTCTGACTCTGGACAGCAGTGGTTTTCCCAACTCTACTCAGGGTAACCCATGCTTAAGGAAAGGGTAAGGGGGTGGACGCCTAGGGGAGGTCAGACTTCACTGACTCCCTATATTGGGGAGAAGTTAAAAATGATTGGTCTTATATTATATCTCTAATTGGAGAGGCGAAACCATTTCTTACTAGGAGAGCGATGAGTTGGTAAGCAAAGCTCCCCCAAACTGGGTAGAGGGAGATGCCTGCAAAAGTCATCTTGACCTGCAAGTTAGCCCCCAAAACCTGATGAGAGAACAAGATACAGAAGAGGTTCATTTGGTTCTTGAGGCTTCATCCATCAGAAATTCTGATGAGCATCGTATCTTCTCTTCTTTGGGTTTTTTGGCACATGTTCCATAAACACTTACGTTGTTAGTCCAGCAAATGAAAACCAACCCAGAGCATGCATGCAACACAAGGTCAGAAAACACAGAGACTCAAATGCAGGGTCTGCTTTGTTCCTTCCTGGCACAGAGCTCAGGGTTACGGAGCGTATTTCCAGGAAGCAAGCTCCCATCCACTTAACCACGAGCAGTTGAGACGGGGACAAAAGAGACGGGGAGAAAAGGATACGTGAGCTTAAGAAGTAGTGAAAACACATGATGAGAGGAAAGAAAGTAATTTCTTGTATACCAATGAACATGGCTCAACAGTCAGGGAAAATAAGCAAAGTATGAAGTCTTAAACTGATCCCACTGGAAAACAAAGTAAACCTGAATTCCTCTTAACTTTGCATTTCTCTAAGCACTCTGAGCACCCTGTCGGGACCTTCCGTGTAGCTCATTCTTTTCTGCCTTGCAAGTATCAATAAAACTACCACCACTTCTACTACTACTGTAATTAATAATGAGAGCAGTAAAAGCAGAAACAGCACTACACACAGCTTTCTCTATCCCAAGCACTGTTCCAAAGACTCTAGGTATGTTACCTTCTTTCATTTTCCCAACAGCCGTATGAGGTAAGTACTACTTTTATCCTGTCTTAAAGATGCAGAACTTGAGATATACTTGAGAAACGTTAAGTAATTTACCCAAAATGACAAAGCCAGTAGGTAGAGTTCGGAACCGTCCTTCATTTGCCAAAGCTTATAGCTCCAGTCACTCACTGTGTGTCAGGGGCTTTGGCAAGTACACTTCAGGAACTTGAGCCTTACCCCAATCCTGCACAGGAAGTAGAATTCTTCCTACTTTTACAGAAGTAGAAACCGAGGCATATAAAGATTAAGTAATTTGTCCAAGATCACTCAGCTAGGAGGCAGTGGAGTCAAGATCGAAAGCCAGGTCCCTGGTGGTCCATCGCCTAGAATGTACTCAATCATAAGGCTCTGAAGGAATGAATGAACATCCTCAAAGCCAGCATTCTTACCCACTGGGGAACCTGAAAGAAGCAAAAACTGAAAGCCCCAGGCATTCTTTACATTCAACCCATACCCCCAAGGACAGCTTTTTCCTTCACCCCAAGCCCCTCACTTCTTACCCCACTTCTGACTCTCACACCCAGTTATCTAGTCAACCCAGGACCTGCTCTTGAGGGAAACTTAACAGAAATTCACACTTAATACCCAAAAGCCCCATCCTGTGCAAGGCCAGGAAAGAGGAGACAGTGAGGGGCCTACCCCATTTCAATAACAAAACAAAACTCTCACCAAGCCAACAACAAAACACCACCACCACCAAAAGCAGCAAAAGCAAGAACACCTGAGTTTATGCATGCTTCCTTACATGCCAGGCACTGTTCAATAGATTTTATATATCCATTTACTTAACCTTTTCAATAACTCTTTGAGGTAGCCAATATTGCTACCCCTATTAAACAGATGAAGAAACAGGCTCAGAAAGGTCAAGCAACTTCCCAGTGCCACAGAGCTAGTAGGTGGATAAGCCAGGATTTGAACCCTCACAATCTGATCTCAAGCTTGTGCTTCTAACCCTTTCAGCAGACACCATTCTACATCTTCTGTACACTTCTCTCCTGACAGCATCCAGGCTAGCACTTTATGGTACCAGACTGTAATCCTTTGTTAATTACTCATTATTTCATTTATGTTTGCTTTCTTTTCCCAGCTAGGGTGGCTGCTGGTTAAGGAGAGAGATTCAACCATCTCCCCCATACCAGTCCTTCCTATTTGGACCCCATATCACCGTGCCCTATTCTGAGTTCTTGGTCAGTATATACTCAGTGGAAAACTGCATTATGTCACTAAACCCCAGGGAAGACAGGGAATGCAATGACAAACATTCACGGGAAAAAATTCCCAACTCTAATCACCCAGGGTTGAAGCTGGGTCTTCTTTCCTATTGGAGGAAATTTCTGCAGGTGTGAGCAATTAAAATATTAAACATTAATTAATAACTCAAGTGACTGTTAGTGAGTTGCTTGTTAATAACCACAAGCGCCCCCACCTTATGTTTGAAAATAAGGTCCCCTGAACATTTTAAGTACTAATGGTGATCTTCTCGAGACTGAAGGGTTTTATGCATCCCTCAACATGTCACATTTAGAAGTGTGCATATAACAAAGCTACTGGGAGAGGGGATGGCCTTATTCATTAACCTTGCCTTAGCATCTTACAAAATATTTTATAGTGAATGAAAGACAAGGATGACAGCTCTATTTCTATCATCTATGTCTCATTATCCTCGGACACAAAATGACCCCAGAACTGTCCTTCTTTGAATATAAGCCCTCATAGCATATGTGTGTGTCTCTCTCACTTTTGCTCTCATTTCAAAAGCTTTTTTCTCACCTGCCCTTCATGTCTTTGAGGAGGTACTGAGACTAACTGCCTCTGTTCCACTCTCTATTTAGCTACTTACAATCTGGCTGCTGCTCTGATTCTTCTACTAAACCTGTTTTCTCAAAAGATATCAAAATCAGCCTGCTACGTAAATGTTTTTGAACAGATATTCTTAGTTGCCATCTCCCTTGACCATTCTGTGGACCCTGATTCACCTTAAGAACTCTCTCCATGCTCTTCCTTTGTGCTATTATCATCTCTCTGTCTCTTTCTCCCTTGCAATCTCCTTATCTCTTTTAGGACCTAAATCCCACAACTTCTCAACCAGTTCCCAGACATACAAAATAACCGTCTATTCCCCACGGAGGTAGATTAGACTGTTATTCAGAAAACACTCCTGGGAGGAGTATATTTCCACCTCCTTTGAATAGAAGGCTTGATTTGGTCAATGGGGTATTTAGAAATATGACTTGGTAGGGGTTTGAAATATGACTTGCATTTCTGCCTTTCACCATAAGACTGTGTCATGGTTTCTGCTAGACCTTGGAGGATGTGAGATACATGGACCTAACCTGCAGCCTGGATCCCAGCCCAGACCAGCTGACACACAGACACATGAGTTAGAATAAATGATTACTGTTTCAAGATACCAATTTGGGGATGGTTTGTTACACAGCAGTATTCTGAAATACCTAACTGGTATACTCATGACGAATATTAAATCTTTGTTCACGTTTTTTTGCTTTTGCCTAAAGTATTCCCTGAGGACCCCAATGGAAATTTTCCTTTGTTCCTAAACTTCCACAGTGTTAGTTCTCCCATGGTGCTGTTCTATCTTTGCATCCAGTCTTGTCTGCCTTATTACCTTATAAACCCCTCTGAGGTAAAATATGTCTCATTCATCTTTGAACCTCCCGAGCATCAAAAATTAATACCTCTAGACAGAGCCAAATCAAAATTTGTTCAGACATTCATCCATTCAGGAAATGGCTATACTTTAGAAATAAATCGCCATCTCAGAGGCATTTAATACAACACCTGGCCCAGCTTCCTGGATAACAGGAGGCATTACATCTGATGTGATGACATCACTGTTTTCAGCTATTCCTGCTAATTACTTATAAGGGAGGAAACGGCATTCACTTTAAGAACATGCTATTCTTGTTGGTAGAAACTAGAAAATTTATTCTCTTGGTAATTTTCCCCTATTACTTTCCTCAGCTTTGCATACCCAATATCCCATTACTCTCTCTTCTTAGCTCTTCCTAACTTCCCAGAAGACTTATCCCTGGAAAACGTCACTGTCTTTATGAGTGTTCATTGGAATAAGCTGATTTACTTACTAAGGTCACTGAATCTTATTATACTCGACACACCCCCTTCCTTCCACTGGATCCAGGACACGAAGAAATGAAACTGAACGAGTGAGCATTAAGGCAAACTCAACAAAAACTTAGTTTGGTTGAATTCAAGAAACAGACTAACATGCTAGCCAATTACAGCTCCTTTTACATGTTACCATTTAGATGGACAAAAACCTTAACAAGATTTGGAAGCAAAATGCCTATGACCAGAAACAGCTGAAGGTACATTTGTCATACACAGGCAGTAAGGGCATATTCTTAACCAGAACTGCTGGGTTGTCTGTGAAACAGCAGGCTGACTGTCAAAAGAACCAATGAAATAACAAATTGCTATATTTAAAGTGGGAGCTTCTCTAAAATGCTAGGACTATGGAGTATGAGTATAAGGTAAACAGCTGTGAGCAAACAGTCCCTCAGCCAAGGCCCACAAATCAAGCACCAGTATGAATAGCACTGGGCCAGGAGTCTAAAAACAAGTGGTATGACCTTGAACCAGTCACTTAACAAGTTTTCATTTATATTATTTAAAAAATGATACAAGAGTACTCTGTGGATTTAATTAAGTTTAGTTCTATATTATTCAAGTGGTCTGTCTAAAATGACATTTCTCCAAGCAATGGTCAAGTATGTTTGAGAATCATTGGGTTAAAGAAGGTTAAACAGGTTTCTTTATCATGGAACTTTTCAGAAGCTTTAATACTTTACTGTGTATCATAAAACTCTAAGAGCTGGTGGACTTGGTATAGAGTATTTCCCAAAGTAATGTGATCAAAGTTCCCCTTTAGCATGGATCATCCTGTAGAACTGTTGTTCTCTATAATACATGTCCCTGTATTATATGAGATGCAACAAAGCTAAGACAATGGTCCCCTTGGCTCTTGGTCCTGAGGTCTGCCCTTCTCATAAGGCCCACTTGACCCCCTTCCTTTTATGGTTTATGCCATATCCCTGAATCCTTATAATGATGTCTCTTTTTGCTCTTAAGGTAGCTTAAACAAATGATAGCTTGACTTATCATTTGCAAACAAAAGTTAACTAAGGTAAACATGTGTACAGGTGCTGTGAGTGAATACTGCTGATTTGTTCTTATCTGCAGTGGTCACTTGAGCTGAAACAAAACTCCCAGGTAAACATGATTGCCAACTTGTTGTGGGAGTCTCAATCTTTGAGCCGAAAGACTTTTGTACGTCAAGATGCAATCATCTCATATAAGGAAAGCCACTAAGAAATACCATTACTACGGAAACTAAGACCTTTTGCAGGAGAACAGACAGCATGATTTCCATTAAAAGTGCTTGCCTTTTTCATGTTCACCTTCTCCTACTTTAAAATGAAAGTGACTTCATTTTCAAGTGACCTTTTAAAAAGTCCAAACATCAAGCACCATAAATATTCAAAATATTCGGAATGAAGCCCAGTCCTGTACTATTAAGTTGGATATGCCTGAAATTCAGAAAAGCCTATTGTGCTTTCTTTAAATAGCCAGCTTAGGAAACGATTCCTATATTCTTCATAGACTTTCTTTATGTTACTTCTGGAGAAAATTTAGAGTGTTTTTTTTTCTTTTTTACAAACTAAACCATGGGGTAATAAATTGAACCAAAAGCTTTTACAAGACATTTGCTCTTTCTTCTCCTCTCTCTCTGCTTTTTTTGTTTGTTTGGTTTTTTGTTTTTGTTTTTTTTTTGAGAGATGATTTTAGAGACAGATTTTGATTAGCAATGCATGTTTGTATAGGGAGACACACATAGATTAGGGGTGGTTATTACGTCATGTCACCTAACAGTGGTAATAATGGTACAGTGGCACACCTGTCAGGGATTCCTAGGAGTAAAATAATTATTTTTCAAATTAATTTTGCAAAGAAAAAGGAAAGAAACAAAGATTGAAACCATTATAGCAGTCTTGATCAAGAGGGAAAAAAAAGTCAAACTCTGTGTTTTACTAAGACAAGCAACGAAAAGAAGAAAGGCACCAAAGTGATATGTGTTTGAAATGTGGGGGGGAAATTCATTTTTCCCTTCCCCATGAAACAATAACTGAAGAAAATTTAAGCCAAAAAGTTAAGCTGCTTCTGTGTGTGTGTGTGTTGGGGGGGCGGGGGTGTTGGGGGCCTGTATTTAGATGCTGGTGATTTGTTTGTAACAAATAAGTGGTTAAATAAGATAGTTAAAACTTAGTAGATACAGAAATAGATTTTCCCATAAGGAATAAAAAATTAAAGCATTCAGAAGTATTGCTGAAAACAATGACAACTAAAGATCACTCAAGGACTCCAAACCATCTATTTCAGGGAGAGGAGCCTACAGAAGCTTTATTATAGATAGAAAGTACCACTGGGAATTCAGTTTTTCACATACAAACTGAAAGAAAGACACAGATGTAGGGTGTAAATACACATGCATATATTTCATAGCTATATCCACAGAGAGGCTGAGAAGCAATGATACCCCAGTACCAATAAGCACACTTGACATCCAGATCTTGGTTTCTAACTACCACTCTCCAATAGAAGGAACCAGAATTCCTTCTGGAGAAATTCTGGAGAAATGACTGATGCCAGGGATGGGACAGGAAATGAACAACATGAGCCTGAAATATCTTGTGGTGTCAGAAAGCAAGAAATGGCTGAAAAAAGGTTATGGAGGCGTGACAAAAGGACACAGGAACCAGCATAAAAGGGCTCCTCTGTCTAAATCTGGGACAATTTGAGCACAACAAAATAACACAGACTATAACGCATAGAATAAAAATAAAACTCTGAGTCCATACTGATATAAATAAATGAATAAATAAAAAGAAGAGAAGGGAAAGTTTTTCCTTAGGGTAGAATTCCAACTAATAAATACAAATGTAATGATTAATTAGAAAAATCATTATTTGTCAATTATCACAATAATTGTTTCAGGTAAGAAGCATTCATGAATGGGCAAGAGTATGAAAACAGAAAAGATATTTAAATTGTCAAAAAGTATGTGCCTATAAGATACTTACTAATTGCAAAGGGAAAAATAATGATTTGGTAGTGGAGAAACTAGTAGATACTCCATTAACAAATGATCAATGTTTACAAGCATCACCAAGAATGGGACAAATAGATACACTGATAACATGCCTCCTGATGTAATGCATGAAGAAAGATAAAATATTACTTGTGTGGTGTTCCTGCCAAAAATGTAAAATTTTCTGATCATGAAGAAGCAACACATCAGACAAACCCAAATTAAGGACCAGATCCAAAAACGTCAAGGTCACGAAAGACTAAAGTCTAAGGAGTTGTTTGAGATTAAACAATGCTAAGACACATGGTAAATAAATGCAATGTGTGGTCCTGGAACAAATCGCGGACCAGAAAAAAAAGACATTGGCAAAATCTCAATAAGGTCCGTATATCAGAAGCAGTATTGTATCAAGCTTAATTTCCTGGCTTAGTGCCTCTCTTTTTCTAACAGAATGTCCTTCTTTTTAGAAATTACACACTAAAGTATTGGGTTGGCCACAAAGTTCGTTTGGGTTTTTCAGTAACATCTTACAAAAACCCAAACGAACTTTTTTGGCCAACCCAATATTTACAAGCAAAGGGCATCATATCTGTAACCTGCTTTCAAAGGTTTCAGGAAAAAAAAAAAAAATATATATATATATATCTTTTCCATATATATATATATATATATATATATATATATATATATATATATAGGGAGAGGATATGATGAAGTTAAGCACAGTCAAGAATTAACAGCCAAGGAATCTGAAGGAAGAGCATAGAGGAATTCTTCATATTATGCTTGTGACTTTTTTGCAAATCTAAGATTATTTCAAAGTTAAAATTAGAGAAGAGAGCCAGCCAGCCAGACACCCCTACTAGAGTTCAGATCTCAGCTCTACCACTTAAAAGTATACTTGAACATATTACTTAGCCTCACTGAGGTTTAGCTTCTCCTTTGCTCAGTGGAGTTCACATGACTTCATGGGGTTTCTGCGAGGACAAACAAGATGCTGCAAAGCCCACAGCCCAAGCGCTGTCTCATGAGGGCTTTAACAAGTACAGCTCCTGTTGTTTTTGTGAATCTAAAAATAGAGCAACTTGACTGGGGGCTGCTACTGTTTTAAAGGCACATGCGGTCACGTGACCACTGGAGACACATGCTTTTTTGTCAGGAACAGGAACACAGGTGCCTCACCCCTGCTTTGAAATGAGGCCTCCTATTTTTTTTTTTTTCTTTAATGTTTCTATGCAATTGAAGATAACATTACTCTTTCCAGAGTGGGAGGATGAAAACAACTGTGGGCAGGGGCTTCTTTAGAAGAGGGATTGATTTTTTACTTTTAAAGTGGTCTCAGAATATTTAAAAATAGTGATTCCCTTTCCCAAGGCTCCCTCGGCTCCTGCCCCTGCCCCCCGCCTCCAGCTGCTCTCTCTGGGCCTTTTCTGCTTCTCGCCCCTTCGCCATCTCCTCCTCCTTCCTTTTTGCTTCTAATCACTCATATGCCACCCCCTCCTGAAAAATTACCTTCTCCCCTCTTACTTTGTTGCTTGCTTTTGTTTTGAAACAACGTTAATTCCAAATGAACAAAAAGGATGCGTGGGAAGGCAAGGATTCGTGAGTTTAGTTATTCCACCAACTGCCAAGTTTTAAGTTCTTCCTCCAGCTCTCACTAACCTCTTGAGCAACCCAGAAGTTGCAACCCTCGCTAAAGCCTAGATGATGCTAACCGAAAACCAGAAAATGAATAAGGGGTGGGTGATGCAGTCTTATTATTCATGAGCTCTGAAAAATGCCCAAGAATGTCTAATGGTTTTATTAACTATTAAACATATATACCCTACCAAATGTGAAATAGCTAGCTAGTGGGAAGCAGCCGCATAGCACAGGGAGATCAGCTCGGTGCTTTGTGACCACCTAGAGGGGTGGGAGGGAGACGCAAGAGGGAGGAGATATGGGGAACATATGTATATGTACAGCTGATTCACTTTGTTATAAAGCAGAAACTAACACACCATTGTAAAGCAATTATACTCCAATAAACATGTTTAAAAATAGTTATAGTAAAGATGTACTCATTATAGATTTTTCCCTTCCAATGTGTTTTCAGCATTGAAAACTCTCATTTACCGTCCTTATTTTAATGATGGAGAATGGCTGTAACTCAATCTGGGTTTATCTCCAAATGGATAATCTTGAAAGGGGTGGGGGAATTTTTTCTAGCTTATTTCAGTGTGATTCCCCATTATGCGACAGTTCAAAATGTGTATCCAACAAAATTTTTTTAAATTTTACAAAGGTCTAGAGGGTTGAAACAACTAACCGGGTACATAAATCTCAAAAAACCACTTTCCTGAAATACCTTCCTCAATTTTAGGAAACTGAAAACAATAGAAAAATCGAGTACTTTGCTTGACAATGCTCCTGATTACAGACTGTGTTTGGAAGCCAGGGGCCATCTGCTAGGAGGAGAAGCAGCAGCCAGATACACATTCAAAGCTGATAAAAACACTTTTCAAATCAAGCCTCTAAACAGAAACCATTGCTGAGATGGGAAGACTTTGGTTCAGGTAGATAAAAATGTCCTGAGGGGCCTCTATAGCCCTAATTAGCAGCTATAGTAACATTTCTGAGATTTACTCTGCCCTGCTTCATTTCATCTAAGCACTGATCATTTTGTTCATTCTTTATTCACCAAATATTTACTGAGCACTTAGGTATTCACCAAATGCCGTGCTAGGTTCTGTGACATGATGAGCAAGATAGGCCAGGCCTCGTGGAGCTGCCGGTCTGTCTTAGCTGGTCTGAATTCACAGAATTCCTGAGAAGGGTGAAATAGGTGAGGGTGAGCAACGCTGCTTGAACATCACATAGAAGAAGGGAATGGGGGAGAAGAGAGTAACACCATAACTTGGGAGGACCAAGGAGTCTATTACCAAGGGCGTGGTTTACTTGATGACAAAGTTGGCCCAGAAATGAATCCAGTGATTTTCTTAGATGTAAACACTTGTGACAGTGACAGTGACAGAAAGGAAGAGAGGGAGTGAGGGAGAGGGAAAGACATGGAGACCAGGAAAGAGAAAGCAGAGGGGAGAGAAGAAAACTCGGGGGTTAGGGTAGAGGTGGATAAATGCCACAGGAAGCCTGTGCTTCTCCAAGTTTGGTCGGGGAATGTTCCCATCAGAACACCTGAGGGGTTTATTTAAAATGCAGATTCTTGGGCCCCAAACTAAGTCTACTGAACCAGAATCTCTGGGGCTGGGATCCTGGGATTGGCATTTTAAACTAGGTTCTGGGTGGTTCTAGGCATTAAAATTTAAGATGCAGTCCTCTGACAACCCCAGGGGCTCTATTTCACTGTCAAGTTGGCCAAGGCCCGCAGTGAATGGATGCCTTCAAAGCCTTGTCACCACCAGGCAGGCCTGGAACCTTCTCCCTCTATTTTCCTGCATCACACACCCTCCTGCTGCACTAAGAAAGCCAGAGTGATCTTGAAGTCGACTAAAGTTACCCAGGCTAGCGTTCCTCACTAGTAACAAGGCCCTGTTCAAGAAACTTCTAGCTGATCATTTATACTTCTACTGTGATGCCAGCATATCCTATCCAAATATTAACTGTGGATGGATTCCAACCAGGAAATCCAAGACTGTGTAACTCACACACTGAGCTACTCACTGAGTGATGGTAATAAATACAGGCAATTAATTATGCCCTGGTCTAGTAACTATGTAGTATCAATAATAAACTAAGAAGACCCCTCTTAAACAAACAGATGTGGGAAGTACGTGTATATCTATGTGAATATTTGAGAAGTGTAAACAGAATCTTAATTAGTGAAACTGTACTAATAATAAGCACACAGGCCATGCATCTTCTCTCTCTCTTTTCCAGTTACCTGAATCACTTGTTAAAACTCGCCAAAAGAAAGGAGAAACAACTCTTCACAAATACTGAGTGGTTTTAGTGTCTCCACTGACTGGCTGAGTCTACTGCATTATCCTTGATGCTGGATCCCGGCCAGCTCATCAAGACAGAGATAGCCCATACCAGAGGTTAGCAAACTTTTTTGTTAAAACTTTGAGGGTAAAAAATTTAGGCTTTGCAGTGCAGATGGTCTCTGCTGCAATATCCCAACTCTGCCATTAAAGCATAAAATTTGCCACAGACAATATGTAAGCAAATGAGTGTGTCTGGGTTCCAATAAAACTTTATTTAAAAAAACAAATGGTTGGCCAGATTTAGCCTGCAGGCTGCAGTTTGCCGACCCCAGCGCAAATCATCCTGAGGCAAAATCTAGGCAGCTGCTACCAATAACGAGGCCATGCTCTGTTGTACTGGTTATTAAGCTAATGTCTCTCATCATCAAATTCACCCTCTGGGACTCTCCTCTGTGATAAATGTAATGACAAGAAAGATGTCCACCATATAGTAAGTGGGGGGGGAAATCAAATTGTTGATAGCAATATCATTTGTTAAAATAAACTAACAAAAACAAGAAACAAAATATGATGCTATGTTTGTGTGTGTGTGTGTGTGTGTGTGTGTGTGTATAATGTTGTATAATAATAGGTAAGCATCAGGTACAATAATAGCAAAAGACTCAGAGCAGTAACTTCTGGATAAAGGGATCACGATGAAAAGAAAAGATGACCAGCCTTTTACTCTACATTCTTTTGCAGGCTTTGAATTTATTACTGTGAACATATACTACTTTTGTAAATTGAAAAAAATAATTTAAAAATATCAGTTTGGAGTGTTACAAATGCTCGAAGACTTCTGTTAACCCATTTCCACTACTTCCCACCTAAGCTTTACAGGGGATGCTACTGTCAATCAATCATTCATTCATTCATCCATTCCACATACGTGTTGAGTAACCACTGCATGCCAGACACTAGACTAGCAGTGAGGATTTCGTGGAGTTCAGCGTCTCGGTGAACAGACATGAATCAAGCGATTATACAAATAAAGCTAAAATGCCAATTGAGACCAGTGATACGAAAGAGACATGGTATCATTCACTCCTTCCGTAAACTATTTATTGAAAACCATAGCCCATTACTGCTGGAGTGTAAAATCTGATGCAGTGAATACAGACAGATGAGACAGAGGCGGAGATAAGAGTAAACATGCCAAGGAGTTTAGACTCAGCACACAGGAGTGTTGCACCTAGCATACGATCTACTTACAATATTCTTGAAAGCACTATGAATATGAAATCACGACTGCTATTTTTAATTTTTTTTTTTTTTTTTTTGCAGTACGCGGGCCTCTCACTGTTGTGGCCTCTCCCGTTGCGGAGCACAGGCTCCGGACGCGCAGGCTCAGCGGCCATGGCTCACGGGCCCAGCCGCTCCGCGGCATGTGGGATCTTCCCGGACCGGGGCACGCACCCGTGTCCCCTGCATCGGCAGGCGGACTCTCAACCACTGCGCCACCAGGGAAGCCCACGACTGCTATTTTTAAAAGATTTCAAGTGAAATTCCAAGATACAAAGCATTTAGAAGTCTTCCTTGGCTTACTTTCTGCCCTGATATTGCCTGTTCTTTTCACATTCTCAGAATCAGAGGTGGACTAGATGCTCTGACCTTACCACTACCTCAGTCACCTCCTGTTAGCATTCTCCCTAATGAGAGACCAAAGGCAGGGGCCACATCTTCTCTGTGCTAGAGGCGCTATCTTTTAAGGCACTGGGCATGCAACTCTTCTGGAAATAGCTTTCCCTTTCCAAAGGGTTGGGATCCCGGCAGCCATGTTTGTGTGATATGACAACAAACTTGAACAGCTGATCGCAGCTGGGCCAGAATCCCTTCCTTGGGTATTTAGAATAGGGACAAAAGAGAGGGGTGTGGATTTTATAGTGTGTTAACTCAAGAGATGTAGGCCTGTCTGTGTCCCATTATGTGGACTGAACAGAGGCAGATAAAGGCGCTGAGAAAGAAAAGAAGGGTGCAGACATGCAGACAGAATATGATCCAGGGCAGATCATTTTACCCAGGTTTCTAATTTTGAGCTCTAGGTTCTTCCAAAGGTCCTGCGACATCCTTCACTTGGGTTCCAAAAGACACTATTCTATACTTACAGTAAACCCTCCCTTTTCACATAAGCAGCTATAAACTAAAAGAGCACTAACTTATGCATGTGTGCATATTCCAAAATATGTTATAGCACTTTCCTGCAATGAGTGTTTTTACTTGCAGTACTTCAAAGCCAAAACACATCCTAAGGGTATTCTCTCTCCAGAATGTTTTTCTAGAAAGTTTCCATCAGTTTGATGGAAGTTGGATGCCAGGTGTTGTCATTTCAGAGCCTCATATATTCTTTAAAAGCCAGAAACATAACATAGGAGAGCAGGTCAGGAGACACTACTTCAAAGCCCTTTCAAGGGCCTCGCCTGTGCCCTTCAGGCAAATACGGTTCTCTTATCCATCCTGGCAGTTACGGGCTGCGTGACCTTGAATAAGTTGCTTACCCTCTCTGAATTTCAATTGCCTCATTTAGATAGGCAATACTACCAGACCTACAAAGGTACTGGGAGGATAAGTGAAAAACCATCAGAAAAGTGCCTTATACATGGTACGCTGTCAATTAAAAGTGGCTCTTGATATGAAGTTTTACAATTAGAGATACAATCTTAGAAAGATCTCATGGTAGAGTGGGAAAGACACTTGAATGCTAATCAGGGGTCCAGCTGTCATTAACTAGTTGCATGGCCATGCTGGTTACTTCTTCCCCCAAAGTGTACAATTGTGTACATAAAGTGCTGTTCCCTCCATCTGAAATGCCATCCCACGTATCACGTCATGGAAACCCTAACTGTAATTTACAAGGCATCTCAGTCCTGACTTCTTCAGAAACGCCTTCCTGGCTTCCACAATCAGAGGCGAACTCTCCTTCCTTCATATAAATGAACACTGTGTATGAGCCTCTCTTAGAGGAACTATGAGACTCTGCCCTAATTCAGAGATGCAACACGGCTCCCTTCCCTTCTATTTACTCTGTTTAAAGACAATGCATCCTCCAAAGTTATGTAAGAACTAAAAGCTTATCCTCCACTGTAGATGTCCAACAAATGTATTTAATTGGATAATGAACCTGATTATCATTAGTACTAGGCATATGATTCCCTATTATATGCCCACACCAGAAAAGTCCCTGGCACATCATAGATAGTCAATAAATATTTGTTAAATGAGTACATAAATACTCAGACTTGATCAGGAAGGGGTACATAAGGTAACATTTTCAAGGGAACGTGTTTTCAGGCTAATTTAGTTTGCCCAAATGTGGGCTTTGAGGTTGAAAAGAAGTTGGGGACTTATAAGAACAAATGGCCCCACGTGTGATGGAAAAGCTACCATGAACTATCATTTACAAGATGGAGTCCATAATTTGGTGAGGGACAGATGAGAGCTGGCTACTTAATTCCAAATGTTTCCACAAAAGGTAAGTTTGGATATTGGGGGATTAGTTCAAGTTGCCTTCATGTTTTTAAAATTTATTATTATTTTTTAATTTATATTTTTCGCTGCTTTGGGTCTTTGTTGCTGTTCACAGGCTTTCTCTAGTTGTGGTGAGCGGGGGCTACTCTTCGTTGCGGTGCGCGGGCTTCTCGTTGCGGTGGCTTCCCTTGTTGCGGAGCACAGGCTCTAGGCGCGCGGACTTCAGTAGTTGTGGCTTGTGGGCTCTAGAGCGCAGGCTCAGTAGTTGTGGCACACGGGCTTTGTTGCTCCGCGGAATGTGGGATCTTCCCGGACCATGGCTTGAGCCCGTGTCCCCTGCATTGGCAGGCGGATTCTTAACCACTGCATCACCAGAGAAGTCCTCCCTTCTTTTAAAGAGCTATCATCAGTGGTCCAAACAAACACAAGTAATTAATCTTTGTTGACTTTACAATATACTTATTTTATTTAGAGCTATTACCAAAGTTTATATGAATTTTATTAATCCACTTAGTACTATTTTTTTTTTTTTTTTGAATTGTGTCCCCAACAGACAATAAGCTCTGTGTGGGAAGAAACTGTAACTCTCTGGTCCAATTTTGTATGTCCACTGTCTCACAGAGAGTAGATGAGGCTCAATAAATGTTAAATGTGCAGATGGCAGCCTGGATGGGTGGCTGAGTGGAAGGATGAAAGGAAGGAAGCCAGTGAGCCAGCCAGATGGCCTTCTGGGTCACAAATCCAAATAATAAAAGCAAGTCTCAAGAGCAACAAAAAAATCAGTCTCATGACATTATAGGAGAAATAAAGACTCACCCACCTACAGATGACAGGACAACAAAAAAATATAACAACAACAGCCAGCATTTATATAGCACGTATTGTGTGCCAGGCACTGTTCTAAATGTGTTACATATGTAAACTCTTAATTCTTAATGTGGAAAAAAAGTGAGTACTCCTTCTTGGTCCAGAGGCAAAACTCTCTCTCTCAGGGGAATGTGACCATGGCTACCACCCCCCACAACACACACATAACAATGGTCCATGATCACCTGGCAGTATTCAATTCTGAAAGCAAATTTAACCCCTCACTAAGTGTCCAACCGACAAGACTACGTGGTTTCCCAGCCTGGAAATCTGAAGAATCGATGTGCAATTTGTTTCCTGCAAAATTGTCACTGCCTCCTTCATACCCATCACTGGAGAAGTTACTTTTCAGACCCTTCTACAGCTTGGGAATACTAAGTAAACCCTAATGAGTTCAGAAGTAGGTAATGACACTGCTAATCTGGTGGTTTGTTTGGGAGCAAGTCAGTCTCCCTTCTTCAAAGGAAAAACAGGATTATCAAGTGAGCTAGAAGAATTGTCTCCACATGACTGATAGGAAGAAAAAGTAATCACCTTTGAAGTGTCACAACGTATAATACCTCTGCAGTGTTCTCTTTCTTCTTCTGACACCCATGAGTAATTGAAGGGAAGGGAGCCTCTTAGAATGACCAATGAAGTGAATGAAGATGACAACCCTCTCTCTGCTGTCTACCAAGAGAGTGACACACTGAGGTCTTAGATGGCGGACAGCTGACATGATGTAAAGTGTCTCTGATGGGCTCCTCTGATGCTTGGCTCAGGGTGTACCTGCTGCCAAACAGACCACATAGGCTTTGGGTAAAGAACAGATTTGAGGAGACAAGAGTTACTGCTTCTTAGATGCCAATGGCCTGTGGACCTATTGTGAGATGATCTGCTGTGTGAGCTTGAGGGTGAAGTAAAGTCCTCAAGGTACAAGTGAATTAAATCAACGAGCAAAGCAAGACGGAACAGGTAAGAAACGCTCCATGCTATTTCGAAATAATATTTCAACATACTCATCCACTGTTATCAACCAGCCACAATGTTCAGACTGACAACAGAAGACCATTAACCTCTTGATCTCAGCTCATTGACAGAGAGGTAGGCAGTTCTCCCCTTGGAAAAAGCACTGCTCTACAGCAGCTTATTTAGTAAATGTATCTTCACAAATGCAAATAATGCAGCTGAAACAGCGTTGACTTTCACAAACCTTAAGAAGCAGGAATGATCAGGCCGGTGAGAAATTTTGTTCTCATAAGCTTTCTCTTTCTAAACTCTGCTGAAGCTTGTCTAGGCAGGCTGAACTGCAGTGAAAAATAATGCTTTGAGGATAGATTTATAGGAAGGAAGAGTCTTTGGTTTGTTGACAAGAAAGTAAAAAACTTCCTGGTGTGATAGCCAAAATGTCACCTAAAATACCCCTGACCCGGTCCTAGATCCTACTGGCTGTAGCATAGATGGCTGGCACTTGCTGGCAGCCTGGGGTGATCAGGGGCTGGGGAGGGATGGGACGGCTCCATGTCATCTGGCATAGAAAGATCCTCTCTGGGGCCTCCCCTGTATAGAAGAGAATTAGGTTGGTTTGGGATACACCATGATGCCCCCAACCTGATGATCAGCCTCAGGTAGCTGCCTGTGGTACCTGTTACTCACAGGCCCTATTACTCCTGACTCATATAAGAAAGACAAAGATATTTTAACAGTCTTCTCTAGATATACCTGCAAACAAATGACAACCGCCTTTCTCAGAAGCTCTGCCTGGCAGGTAGCAGACACTCATATATATATTCATTATATATATATATATATATATATATATATATATAGAATGAATGAATGAATGATTATATAGCACAGTTGTTTCATAAATACAATTATTTTACACTGATTCAATTGTCTGCTTGGTATCATGTGAGATCTGTGTAAAGATCTTTAGTCTTTGTTATGACGTGGCCTCAGTACACAGCCAACTTCTTCTAGTTCTCAACTCAAGAAACAGTGATCTATTCCAAAGACAGAAGGCAGATCAGTTATGGAAGATGGAGAAAGCAGTGTTGGGTCTATATGTAGTAGTCTAGGGATGATGGAAAATTTTTTCAAGGTAATTGTTTTACTATATACACAATTTCTAAATTAACGCACCTCTTTAAATTAAAAACCATGGACAACATGGTAGCATTTCTTGATTAGTCACTCTAGGGTTGCGTTTATTTCAGACATACATCTCAGACAAAGGATGAGTACAGTAAGAACAAAGTCTACAAGAAACCATCAGGAGAGGACTAAGAAGTGGAGGAAAAGGAAAGAAGAACGAAACAAGGGCAAACTCAAGTCTAACAAGAGGCGCTAAGCTGTCTGAGCTAGATGGCAGAGCAAAACAATAACACAAATGACAACAATAACAACGACATCCACCGTGAGCAAAGAACCCTGTCAGTCCATAAGAAAAGATCAGCCTTAAGGGTCTTAATAGCTGATTATAACTAAGTTCTTCATGTAATCTCAGGGGGCAGGAAGGAGAAAACTAAACATATTGAATGCTAGAACCAGCTTAGTGTCAGCAACATCTCTGTCACAGAGAAGGAAAAATTCCAAATGGAAAAAGAAGATTCTACTTTATGCCCAAACATCATGAATTCAGGAAAGCAAATGAAGAAACCACTGCCTCGCTTACACGGCACTGTATCAGCTTCCTATGACTGCTGCACCAAATGACCACAAACTTATTGCCTTTAAACAACACAAGTTTATTATCTGTTATGTAGGTTGGAAGACTGACACAGGCCTCACTGGGTTAAAATTAAGGTGTGGGCAGAACTGAAGTCTCCTTCCTAGGTTCTAGAGGCTGTCTACATTCCTTAACTCACGGCCCCTTTCCTCTGTCTTCAAAGTCAGCCATAGTAGTTCAAGTTCTTTTCACATGGCATCAGTTTGACCTCATTTTCTGCCTCCCTCTTCTACTTTTAGGGCTCCTGTGATGACATCAGGCCCACAGAGAGAGTCCAGGATAATCTCCCTACTTTCAGGTCAGCTACTTAGCAACCTCAGTTTCATCTGCAACCTTAATTCCCCATTGCCATGTAAGGACATTTATCCAAGTTTCCAGGGATTAGGACCTGGGCACCTTTGGGGAGAGGGGGGATCTTCTGTATTCTGCCTACCAAAGGAATCGATCTTTCAAATTTACTTCTTAAAAAAAAAAAAAGAAATCCTTCCAGCTCCAACTACTACGAGGACAAATGAGGTCTTCTCATTTGTATAAACTGTGTATATATGTTATGAGAATCATACTTTCTGGCTAGGCAGAACTGAATATGTGTGCCTGTTACCAAAAAATTCAGAAAACCAAAATAACACTGGGAGGAGGGGGAACAGGATACGGTGTCTGCAAACATCTGACTTTACCCAGTACACGGTTACTAAGGAGGTCTACCCACTCACAACGTTTCCCCTATCTCGAGTTCTTAATCATTTATTTTGTTATGTCTAGTATATTTGGAGAATGATTTCTAATGAGTTTCATTGCTATGAGCAGTCTAGACACTTATGGTAAATTAAAACCCCATTAAGTGTGAAGGTATCAAAACAATAGCAGATCTGCCTTCCACTGAATATATTTTAGGATGACAGCTCTGCTTCATCCGACCCCCTCAACAAGAACAGCTCATCAAAGTCACGGTTCTAGTGACAGAACGCAACCAGCACCTATTTCTATAGCACCTGAAAAAAAAAAAATGCCCATACAGGCAGTACATCTGGTTCAGAAATAAAATTAAATACAATAATATTGAGGTATCAAGCACTCAGATCCATTCCGTCGTTTCCTATCCAGAGACGCCCTAATGGAAGTTGGCATTCCAAAGTTAAATCCCAGTTCTGACAGCATCTCTCGTGTCAGACACCTGTCAAAATGTAGTAAGACACCTGTGAAAGGGAAACAGATACCAAAGCCACATCGTATTTCCCTACAATACGATTCCTGACTTAGAGGGTTCATGTCACCAAGCAAACAGGGTGGTAGCTGGGTGCCACTGGGGCTGTACCGTCATTTGCAGGCAAGCAAGAGAAAAAGAGAGAAAGATGACGCCTCGGAAGGAAGTGCCGCAGTGTTTTAAGTTTAGCAAACGATTGCGAGCATAAAAGGACAGCTCCGAACAAGCTTAAATTTCTGGATTCAGCCAGTCTTGATCCGGGTTAGAGGCAGGGAATTATTATTTTTTTTTAATATCTGTTTTACATAATGAAGGGGCAGTGGCTTTTATGCAGATGAGTGCTTTGAATGTTCACAACACCAAATGGGCTTCATTAGCTTAGCAGGGCAATTATAAAGCAGGAAGTAAAAAGCTGAGATAAAGCCTTATCTTCAAAAAGGTCTGAAGCAGGATGTGCTAAAAGTAAGAGGTGGTGAGGATGCATTTTGTACATTTATTCGCTTGGAGGCAAAACATCTATAGCTCTCCATAGCTTTGAAAGCAGAGCATACATCCCATTTAAGACCCAAATGAGAGACACAGGTGGTGTGTTTAAGGCTTTGCACAAAGTCTTGAAGTAGTTCCCAAACATTTGTAGGTTTCACGAAGCCTTTCTCTATTTGTTCTAAATGCCTTTTCTATTGTTTTCCAGTTGCTTTTCTCTTTTCTCCCCATGTGTATTTCAAAGGAAATTGGAGAGCTTAAAATGTGGCTAAATAACACGCACTAAGCAAACAGTGAATAAAGCCTTAAGAAATTCTTTTAGATGCATATTCCTCCTCTTCTGATTAGGAAATTGCAATATGGCAAATGAGCCTTGCTCAGGAGAAAGACTATTTGTTTACCAGGCAGCCAAGCACACAAGAGGGAAAGTTTGGGCTGAAAGGACTAAATCCAATTCTCAGCTATTTCAGTACAGATGTTTTTCTAGATAGTCAGCCACTACACTTGTTGAAGAATCAGATTAATCAAATCTCTCAGGGGCTGAGAAAGGCAAAACCATAGCCTGTTAGCTACTGCAAAGGACCATCCAAACTGGTCTAATCTGTTGCAGCCACCTCATTTCAAAGAGGAGAAATCGAGTCCCACAAAAGCTTACTGACAGTCCTGAGTATCACTGAGTCACTAACAGAGTTAAGTCCCAGGGCCCCTGTTCCTCATGCTGGCCTCTTTGCATCCCTCTGCCGAGCCTCCAGGGCAGCTGCCTTGAAGAGGAAGGGAGTCCTAGAGAGACCAGGTGTACATATACACCTGGAAGGGGTCATCTGTCAGCTTGGTTTCTGCATATTTTCTTTCTCCCAGACATTCCAGTGGCAGGTCTCTGTCTTGTTTTTTGCATGTTTCCCTCCCTTTTCCCCAGTTCCTACTGAAGCAGATACACAAACTCAAAGGAATGAAGTGCTGGCTAAATAGGGAGCCCAAAGTTTCACAGCATGTTTACAGAACAAATTGTTTGAGGACCCAGAGACCAGGAAAAGCTCAGGCTGGGGAAGGAGCGAGATGACACAGGAGGGCGTAACTCTAGCGTGTAGAAGGAATGGAAAAGCGTGAGTCTTTAAAGAGTTAGGGTCCCAATCTAGAAGACCAGGTAGCCACGGGCAAGCTTACTTCAATCTCAAGTGAGGACTTTGGCCAGTGCCCCCAAACCTTAGTCTAGGTACCAGCCTCAACCTGGATTGGCTATTCCCCTGTAGATAACCCAACATCCTATGGTCTGGGAGACCCATCAGCAACACAAACTTATATAGAATGGTAAGAAGGGGAAGCTTTACTCCCTGACCTTCAGGATGGGTTTGAACAGAATGAGAGGAATTTCCCCAGGAGCCCAGGGTGGCAGCGCATAGAGGGCACACCTTCCCTCTGATGTATATTGTGATCACTTGGTGTCTTGCTCCAGTTTTCTAGGATAGCTTCAAGTAAACATTCTATTAGCTCACCACTTGTTGTCTTATCTGACACTTGACCTGACTTCTAATATGGAAACGCGAATCAGTCACAGGATGGTAGTTGATTGTTTCGATCTGTCTGGTGACCCTGGCACTCAAGGCCTCTCCAGGACCACTGCACCTGCCCTTCTCACGTCCTCTCTGTGACCCAAAACCAAATCCTCTAGCCAAATGGGATCACATGCAGTTGCCAGAACATGTCCCACATGTGCTTCTACTAGTGTTTGCTCATTTGTATCTTCCCACCTGAAAGGCGCTCCCTTCCCTTTCGCACCTCTTAATAATTTCTCCGTCCACCAATTAAGAACTTCTGACATTTAAGATGACTCACAAATGGAACGAGACGGCCTAGGAGGAGGAGAGTCTATCAGGTGTTCAAGGAGAAGGGTAAGACAAACAACAGGTTAAGGTTATACCAGAGAGGGGTTGGGCTAAAAAAATAAAAATACAATAGCTTTTAGGTACCAGATACTGTGCCAGGCATGGACTGTACAGTATTCTCACAACCACCCCAGGAGGGAGGTACAATGATCCTCATTTTATAGGTGAAGCCCAGGAAGGTGAAGTTCCCACCATCACCCCCTTGGATTCAGACCAAAGCAGTAGGACTTGAGAGCCGGCTGTTAGCGCACACCTCTATATGCCTCTAATGGTCCTTCCAATGCGGTATTCCTGGCATCTTATAACATCACTGTTCCCACTGCTTGGGGCCCTCTCTGAATGCCTCAGTGGGATGCCATCGCTCCTTCCTCCGTGCGCTCTTAGCTCTTCTCTGTTAACGTTTTCACCAGCCTCAGCTGACATATTTGTACATGTACTTACCTCATCTCACCTACTAGAGTGTAAGCTCCTAGGAAGCAGGAACTCTGGTGCATCTACTCACAGAGCACTCACCCTGCCTGAAACACAGCCGATACTCAAGTTCTCTTTCTTGAAAGAACACCTCCCACAATGCTTCGCACACCCAGTACTTTATTAATGGTCCTTGTATTTGTTGAAGATCACCGCTCAAACTACTGTTAAGAATCAAGGTTTCTGGGACTTCCCTGGTGGTCCAATGGGTAAAACCCCACGCTCCCAATGCAGGGGGCCCAGGTTCGATCTCTGGTCGGGGAACTAGATCCCACATTCATGCCGCAACTAAGAGTTCGCATGCCACAGCTAAGAAGTCCTCATGCGGCAACTAAGAGATCCCACATGCTGCAACTAAGAGATCCCGCATGCTGCAACGAAGATCCCAAGTGCCACAACTAAGACCTGGCGCAGCCAAAATAAATTAAAAAATATTTTTTTTTAATTAAAAAAAAAAAGAATCAAGGTTTCTAACAATAGCAGCCCAGAGTCCCCTTTGTTTGCTGAGAGCACTGCCCTTACTTTGACAAGCTGGCCAAATGGATGGTCTATTCTCACCAGGCTCAGGGCAATCCAAAAGGCCTTCTTCTCCAGCCAAGAAGTGCTGTTACAAAATTCTTTTTGATTATCTGAAACCATAAAATTCTTCACTGGTGCCAAAGTGCGAACAAAATCATTTGCTTTTGGCATTTGGACAAGTCCAGAATTGCGTTACTTATAAAAGTTGCTTTTTAAAAATCCTAAGTTGTTTCCACCTGCAGGCATATTTAGGGGACCCTTCTTTGCCTCACCACCTGACCCTGAGTTGGTCAAGTTCCCTCTTTCCACGGAGTCTCCCTTACGGTCTTGCATCAGAAACATCACAAATTACTAGGACTGTTCTATCTTGGAGTCAAGGCGGCTGTGAGGACCATGGTTACCTGGACACTAGAATGAATTCATTCCCCTCTTACTAACAGTAAAGTCATGACTTTTTACCCCTGAAACTGAAAGATAAAGCCATGTTAGAACAATCAGACAAAATTAAAACAAAGACCAATAGGTCCCCCTTTCACTTAATTTTATTCTCCAATTACTGCACGTGTGACATTAAAGACCCACTTGCCCTTTCTACCAAAGAACAGGTACATATTAAGCCATTTACAGCTAAGGTCCTGATTCTGCAGGCAAAGGATATTCACTAGTTCACTTTCCTTTTGGTTCTATTTCCAAACTATAGTCTGAAATTGTCCATTTCTTTCCATCCCCAACTCTACCACCCCAGTGCAAACCACCATCGCCTCTGACCTGGAAAGTATTGCGATATCCTCTCCTGAAGGGCTTCCCAGTGTTCCCTCTTGCCCCACTCATCCCTTCTCCCCACAGCAACCAGAGACAAATGTCAATCAGGTCATTGCCACCTCTGCCTCCATGGCTTTGCACTGCACTGACAATAACCAAGCTGGCCTGCAAGGCCTTGGGTGATCTGATGTGGCACATGTCCAAATGGCTGTGTCCACCCTGGGCCACTCTCCCTCACACCCCTGGACTCCAGGCTGCCGGCCTCCTCCCACAGCTGAGCACTCGCTGTTCCATAGGCCTGGAGCTCCCTTCTCTCACCTTTCCCTGGCTGGCTCCTACCCCTCCTTTAGACCCCAGATAAGTGTCACCTCCTCAGAACGTCCACTCTGACTACCCAGTCCATAAGTGCCTCCGCCTTCCCTCACTCCACTTCTGCTATTTTCTATCACATTGTATATATTTTTTCCTCCTGGAATTTATTGCCCAGTTTTCAATTATCTTCTACACACACACACACACACACACACACACACACACACACACTTATTTATTTTCAGTTTTCCCCATTGAAACGTAAGTTCCACGAGGACATGACTTTGTTGGTCTTGTTTGACGATGTATCACCTATTGACCTGAAAAACATCATATACATGCAAATATTGTCCATGGAACAAATAAACCAATGAACCTAAGTTCCATCACATTACAAGATCTGCCATTACCTGGGCCTTTGCCACTCCTTCCAACCTCATCATCCAATTATGAATGGCACACTGAGTCCTCTGCTATCACATGAACAAGTCATTCTTTTTTCTTGGCTCTGTAATTTTATACCAGCTCTTGCCTCTTTCTAGGACATCTTTCTCCCCTACCCAACTCAAGTCCTCATCTGCTCAAGGCCCAGCTTAACTATTACTTCCTCTAAGATTTCAAAGGAAACTTTGAGTGTCTCAAGGTAAAGTTAAATGCAGCACGAATTTGTTAAAATAAATGCCTTTCAGTGGGCGTGTACTAAACGTGTATGAAAGAAGGCTAAATCATACCTTTATTTTCAACACAAAAACTGACATGGAGAAGGCGTTCCAGTGTTGGGAGCAGCAAAGCTGGCTTCAATAACTACATTGCACAGTAGACCATTTAGTGATAAGTATAAAGTGTTGTGGATGTGTGAAAGAGGGATGGATTCCAGATGATACACACGGGGCAAAGGGGAAGGCAACACTGAGTAAATGATCTGGGACTTTCTACTTTCACTTCTAGTGCTCAGAGACACTTAATCCAAAATGATCTGACATTTCTTACTTGTGTTTCTAGGAGAGCCTCCAGGACCCCGGGCATATATAGTCACAATCCAAAACTCCTTATGAAGACACAAAGTAAGAGTCTTCAAATCCAAAGTTCCTGCCGTGCCCGTTAAGCTATTTTGGAAAATTAATGCTAAATGAGTAAGATGTTAAAAACAACCTTCATCTTTAATGTGTAATGAAGCATCTCTTAGCAATAAAGGTCACTGATGTCAATAACACTCCCTCTGTAGAGCTTCCTTTCACTCCCATTCTTAGATTCATAAAGACCATTGTCACTAAGATCATTATAAAATTCAAGGGAGAATAAAACGAAAAGAATGTACAGGATAATCTTTTCTTTAACTGAGGAGAAACAACACACCCACATACCAAAGTACTTGAGTCTTGTGTTAGATAAAATCATAATTATAGTCAAGGATACATTTAACTGCTCATACATTTGAGAAGGCACTCTAAGGGGAACTGTCAAAAGTCAAACAATTCCCAAACTCTTTCTTCCTGAGCGCATGTAACAGTTAATATTATTCATCGTTGCAGTATGAAAATTATGAAGCTTATGGTCCCATTGCTTCTTCTTAAAAAAAAAAAAGTAACATACACCACACCAGTCAGCTTTACCTGGACCATCCTTTTTTCCACATTCTCCATTCTAGGTAGCTCTCCCTCCTGGCATCCTATGGAAGGAGATGGTTGTGTTCCTATAGTGATAGATTTATTTTTTGCTTGATAAATACATTGCATATATTTGCCCCCACCCAGTAATATGTTTTCATTTGCACTTCAAATGAATATTAAGTTAAACCAATTTTAAGGATATCTTGAAGGCACAATCGTATCACTTCTAAAAAGCAGATCATTTTCTGAGTTAGAAGGCATATCCTTGCAGATACTTTCGAGGCAGAGGGAAAGTTATGCCTATGCATAATGGGCCTTTTATCAGATATGTGCTTACATTTCTGTTTCAAATTTGCATTCCTTGATTCCTAAATGGTTTTCTGGGACTGAGAAAAGTAGACTCTTTTACAACCCTGCCACAAAACAAAATTCATAACTCATTTTGAACACCCCCCTCAAAAAAAAAACTGTCACCAAACCAGTATGCTGCAGACTAAACAATGTGACCAAAGATAACTTTTCATTTAGTTTTCATCACTGAATGGCCCATGGATCCCTGAGAAAGTCACCTTGCCAACTCACCATCAGCCAACCGGTGTTCATGAAATGCCAATTCTGTGCTAGAACTTACTTGACATAAAGAAACCTACTTGGTGTTCAGTGCCCTTATTCAGTGACTTGGTGGTAACTATCTCTGAGATGACCCTAATCGCTTCAAATCACTATAAACGACTTTATATCAAGAGTAGCATGAGATTGACTTGAACACACAATGTGAAAGTCTTAGGGCTTAACTCATGCTCCCTCCAATTTGTACAATCACTTGGTTTCTAGAAAAGAGATAGAGAAAGAGAGAGAGGAGGGGGACACATCTTTATCATTGAGAAGTACAATGTAATCCACAAGGACATGAAAAGAACAATCACTCAGAGATGGAGGGTGAGAATTCCTGCTAAAAGGAACACTGAAATCAAGCAACATTATATTAATGACCTCTAAGAATGTGAGATCAGAAAGAGAAACGGAGACCTTTTTAGACTCCCCTCTATGCCCGATCACATTTTGCTCTCCACAGTGAAAACCTGAGAAACCAGCTAACTCACCAAAGTTTGAGTTCAAATTTAGTCCCTTAAGTCACTGAGAATCTATTAAACTTAGTTGCCAGAGGAACAAGCACCTCCTTTTCAGAAAGGAGACTCATATTCCTTTCAGTCTCCACCAGCTTTAGTCACTTAAATCCAAGATCAAAGAGGGTTGTTTAATTCCCCTCTTGAAGCTCTTACTGTCTTTGAGTATTTTAAAATAAAATAAAAATCTAACAGGAAAAGAGCACAATTAAGCCTAATTTGTGCCTCAACATCTGGCTGGGTGACGGCTTCCCGCACCTCACATAGGTACAGTAAAGCATCGCACTTTTTAATTAAAACCACTCACTCTGTTTCCCCAACCAACAATGAAGTTGTTGTTTGGGTGCAAAACTCTCCAGGAAAAGGCTTAAGGTAACAAAGTGCCAAGCAAACATTGGTTCAGAGTCTAGGCTGCCTGACCTACCTTAAAGCTGATCTCAACTCTCTTTTATAGATGCTCGGATTTCTTTGCTACTGCATAGAAATAAATGCACACAGGCACCCCACACACATATACACAATCTCTCAGTAATCTTGCTACAGTAAAATAGCTTTTGTGCTCTATCTCAATGCGGAACAGAATACCTGGGAAAGCACAAACAGAGAAATACTCTTATTTTGGGGGATCGAGATAGTTGTTTGCTGGGACTTATATTTAAAATGTAAAGGACCAGACCTCACCTGACCTTTTACGCCTGCTTTAGTGATCAGAGTAGAAACATAGAAGGTGAGACTCCAAAGCTGTGCTTTCTACTCAGCTAATGGTACTGATAAAGAAACATCTCTTAATTAGCTTAACCCTGAGCTAACTTCCTCTGATCTGCCATGTATAATTAAATATGTTAGCAAGACAGAAATGTGACAGGCAGCAGCTTTCACACCCAAAATTTCAACTCCAAATGTATAAAAAGATAAATGTGAATATCTTTTTTTTTTTAGTTGAAAGCCCATTTTGAAGGATATTATTTTCACTCTAAAAACTTCCAACATCACGTTACAAGAGGAAAAAGGGTAGTAATATTAGTGGCAAGGGATGAATTTTCAGAGAAAAGAATTCTAAATCAAACCAGAATGCCCAGCCGAGGACACTGATACAACTCAGAAGAGATGAGAATCCCCAATCCTGTCTCTTCTCCAAAAGGGTGCATGTGGTACCTGCTCTGCTCACTGGTCTCCCACTCTTAGGAGTGAGTCTCAAAGCCACAATGTTGATGCAAGGCAGGGAACATCTAGCACTTGGGCAATCAAGAACCTGGAAGGCAGAATCCAGCCCCACCTATACAGTGCCTCTATATGGCTAATTTAAATAAAATTATATTTTATCCTTTTTAATTTGGAGGCCTTTAGAAATGTAAAACTTCTTAGTGAAAATTTCTCTCTCTATAAGGAAATGAAACAGTTTTGGAATACAGGACTCTCCTATATTTATTTCTAAATATAACTAAGAAAGATGAGTGATAATTCACACTGGTTCTATAATAGGTGAATAAACGCCTTTAAAAATAAATAAATCGGAGCTTCCCTGGTGGCGCAGTGGTTGAGAGCCCGCCTGCCGATGCAGGGGACACGGGTTCATGCCCCGGTCCGGGAGGATCCCACGTGCTGCGGAGCGGCTGGGCCCGTGAGCCATGGCCGCTGAGCCTGTGCGTCCGGAGCCTGTGCTCCGCAACGGGAGAGGCCGCAGCGGTGAGAGGCCCGCGTACCGCAAAAAAAAAAAAAAAAACAGTAAAAATAAATAAATAAATAAATAAATAAATCCTTTTATTTATAAAACTAATAAGTCCTTTTTAAAACCTATTTTACATGCATTTGAAAATAAATCAGGCCAATATTTTCCTAGGAAAAGGCTTATTTGGTTAAACAAATTTTGACCTTTTAGAAGTCTTAATACTTTTTTTTCCCCCACAAAGGATTCTGTTGTGATGGCTGAATCAATCTATACATTCAGAGCATATAACATAGATAGAACTTCACAGTAAACTATCTTGTTACAGATAGGTTTTCTTATAGATAAAAATGCAGATATACAATTCATACTCTTATCAGAATAACCTACCAAGAAGGAAATTAAAATAGACTTTATAAATGCACATAATTTTTCAATATAATCTTTTATAAATACCAGAAAGGTTTTCCTCTACGTGGAAACTCTCAGTTTGCTTTGAAAAGGCATTATCTATTTGATGAGACACATCAATTTTAATCATTTAATTAAAACACACACACACACACACACACACACACACACACACACACACACTTCTGGGAAAGTTTTGAAAGGGCACTTAGAGTAGCCAAAAGGGTTTTAAAAACCTCTCCAAGGTTTCATCTTCATGTATACACTAGTCTGATTACTTGGACATTGGTCAATTTAATCTTAATTCAGTTTTACGGATTTGGAGACTGGCTTTGCTTGATTTTTACCATATGCGTCATTTCAGTAAAGTTAGTTAAAAGCTAATTCAGTGAGTACACGTTGCAGTTATCTCCATAACAGAGCATTACGTTTTTATTTGAGATTTCTGAGGGAGTCCCTCTGAATTGAGGAAGAAGACCAGAGGTTTAGACACGATTTAAGATTCTGTACTTGTAGGAGCAGCTGTTCAAGGGCTCCTAAAACTAGTTCAGAAGTAGCTCAAAAGTTGGTTCTCAGCCAGTTAAGCCAAAAACACAGGTCAATCATTTCTGTGTATTTGCTTTGTTCTTATTTTATGCCTATCCAGTACTCACCCCCACCCTATTTTGCCGCAATTCTTATTGTGTGGACTCTTGCTTGGATACAAAGTGCCTATCTCCCACCACTAGCCAGAACCTTCCCTCTTCCCTGCCAGGGCCTAGAGCACAGAGGCCTTCTGGCCTGATTTTGCTAAAATTTGTTTTGCTTCTCATTTCCTGGCCCTCAAACCCGCCTTAGTTCCTTCTTTTTCCAAGTTGTGTCTTTTAGCCACTCATAGATCCGTGAGCTCTCACTGTCAACCTAGTAATCCTCCTTTTCCTAAAGACAACCAGATCTGGTCCCCACAGTGCCAGTGGACAGCTTGGGAACTAGAAGAGCCTCACACACTGTTAATTCTGCTCTAGCTGCAGTGAAAGAGACGGAAGGGAGGAAGAGAGAGATTAAAATGACAACACGGAAACGCTGTTTCAGCCGGGTTGTTTCTTCCCCTCCACCTCGGGTATTAAAATAGGGCTGATTTTCTAAGTTCAGCAGAAGAGCCCAGGAAGAAATATTAGTTCTTCAATTAACATCATTCACACAAGGAATCTGCCAGCAATATCTGGACTTGAACTTGTCAAGTCACCTCATGCTTCTCAAAGAGTATTACGCTCCATAAAACACAATTCTAAAAGTGAAATAATTCTCCATTTTAACTCTACAAGTGTCTTAGGGAATCAAAAAAAAAAGAACCTATCTCTGGCTTATTCCTAAAGAGAGAACAAATAAGATATACTTCTTGGACCAAATAACTGGAAAGACTACAACCCTTAGGGTTCCTGTTCCAGAGATCTCCAAATCCCAGCAGGTCTGGCAAAGCAGAATTGAAAAGGGGCTGGATACACATTACAAGAGTAACATGAGCAAGTGCTTAATGGTTTTCTTAACTGCTGCCAAAAATGGCTTGTGTGTAAATAAGTACCCTACAGTATTCAGACTTAGCAAGAAGAAAAGGTGAAAATGGAACTCAAGGGAGCCAGAGTTCTCAGCTAGTCTGCTTGTGTTTGCATAAATCTGACCTTTCTGTAGGTGAAGCTCTTTTTCACCGCCTGTAGCTGAAGGTGAAGCTCTCGGTTGGCTGCTAACCCCTAGGAACGGTAAGAAGCAAACCAATGACATGTTTACTGTAGTCCCCTCCCTTTCTTTAAATAAGATAATAATTGCCCGAAGTGGCATTTTAAGCTGACTGCTTTGACAGATGCTTCTTGAAAAACTACTGGGAATGTTAAAGGACTCCTGTTTTAGAGGTTTTGATCATGTACTCAATGATTCATGCAACTCAAATAGGCCAACATTTGTCCAATGTTAGGGCTATATAGGAAACAGAAAACCTGTATCCCAAGGACAATCTTCTTGACCTTTCTCTTCCCTGGGGTCCTCTCTTGTGAATTGAGAGGGTTGGGCCACCTCCCGAGAATGATGATACAAGTTTGTGGTCAGAAAGATTTGGAAAATGCCAGGTTAAACATCAGGGCTTTTCTGAGCATATAATATACAAGCATGCAGGGTGAATCTCTAACACGGGAAGAGAGGCAGAGTAGAGTTACAGCCTTCCAACTCATTTGATCATCTTGCAAAGTTCTTCCCTGGAATACAAAGATGAACTAAATAATCACCACAACCCTTTCTAGCTTTGTATAACATTTATGCTACTTTCTCACTAGTACAAAAGGACCCAAGGAAATGATTAAGGGAGGTAAAAGGGTCTCCTTAAAAGAATCCAAAGATTACTAGACAGACATTATTGTTAGTGGTTTAGTGATGTAAAGAAGGTGCACTTCAGAGTCAAGCATACAAACTCAAATCCTGTTTCTGCCTTTTGCTAGCTGTGTTCTTAAGATAAATCACTTAACCTTTCTGATTCTCAGTTTCTTGATCTGTAAAATAGAGATACTAATGCTACTTCATAACATGTTTTAAATAAAAGTTCTAAGATAGCAAGCACCGTGTCTTATATATATTATAGTTATGTTATTTCAGTTATTTGATAATCATTTTATTTATTTCAATAAGCACTGAGGTTGAGACCTATTCATCATCACCTGTTTAAGAAAGGGAGCTTAACATAAAAGTCACTCACAATGTCTTCCCACTTTACGATTTAATGATTAGTTTTAAAATTTGCTGAATATTGCATGCATAAATTTATTTAGTCAACATCTTGTGTTCCATATACATCATAATATACCCTACCTAATCCACGCTAAGCTTTTCTCTACTCTGCCTGCCCCATGGGACAGTCACCAAAGCCTCGGAAAGTCCTCCATAATGCAGCTCTCAAAATGATGTGAGTCTGAAGTAACTAGCACATCCACGTTGCCAGAAGTAAGCTATGCTACATATCAATTACACTAAAGAGCAGACTGCTATGTCAAAAAAAAAAACAAAAAAAAAACCCCACACACATACAAAAAAAAACAAACAAGAAAACAAGTATAAGTTGTTTCTCTACTGAAGAATACCACTGAATATTGATTTTTCCAGTCCTAAATAGTCTGTGTTTAGAATTTAGATCAGGGTTAGAACAATTCACTTACAAATGCATGTTAATATGGTTAAAGGCCTAGCTTAAATCTAGAATAAGAAGAAGCTAACAGAGTAAAGTTAAAAATGGCCCTCTGATAAGATGAACCAAGGGTGCAGTTAAAGTGTAGTAATCAAAGGTGGTAGTGACATCCTTCTAAAATTGAGAATGTATACCAGACCCCTTCTGAGACTTTGGAGAGATGATTCTACCCCAAGCAGAAGAGATTACTTCCAGCAATGGGGTTAACTGGGCTATCTTTCCTTTAATGCAGTGGGCCCCAACCTTTTTGGCACCAGGGACCGGTTTCATGGAAGACAATTTTTCCACGGATGGGGGGTGCAGCAGGGGGGATGGTTTCGGGATGACTCAAGCACATTACATTTACTGTGCACTTTATTTCTATTATTATTACAGTGTAATATAGAATGAAATAATTATACAACTCACCATAATGCTGACAGGAGGCGGAGCTCAGGCGGTAACGTAAGCGATGGGGAGTGGCTGTAAATACAGATGAAGCTTCGCTCACTTGCCTGTCGCTCACCTCCTGCTGTGCCGCCCAGTTCCTAACAGGCCACGGACTGGTACTGGTCTGCAGCCCAGGGGTTGGGAACCCCTGTTTTAATGGGCATTTGGGAAATATCTTTCACTTACATTACATTTTGCACAAATAAAACATTTGAAGTACTGTAAGTAGTTGTCTTTAATTAAATACTTTTAAATTCAGGGCTTTTATCTAAAAAAAAAAAAAAAAAGAACACTGACTCACAAACAGGCTGAAATGCTGTCAAATTACCCATTAGAGAAATAAAAAAGTGGCCCTTATCTTAGCTCTGCCTCCAGGCTAGCTCTTGACCTACTGCGGCTTTGTGTCTACAGATCTTACCTTTCTGTCCAGGTTTAGACTTGTACAGCCAGAAGCCTTACAGGTACCTCTACCCGGACATCTACGAGCGATCGCAACTTAGACACCACCCAATTCTGAGCCTTAAACAGCATTCCCCAAGATCTTCCCAGGTTTGTATCCTCTTATCTCTAATATCTACATATTTTTAAATTGCTTTCAGCTGGAAGAAAAATCCAACTAAAACTGGCTTGAACAACACAGGAAATTATTGTCTCAATAATAATATGATATAAGTGGCTCATCTACTATGAAGTCACCAGCATGGGTCAGTTATTTTTCTTTGCTCTACAGAAGCATCAGTGGTACGAGCTGGGTTCAAGGATTTACAAGAACAAGAACCCACTCTAGATATTTTAAGCAGGAGGGATTTCATATGGGGAAAAAGGATCTTTAAAAATCACTGAAAGAGCTGAAAGAACAGGATGTAGGCTGGGCCTGCAGCAAACATTCCCACAACAGTATCCCACTGACCACCGAGAAGTTACAAGGAGCCACTTCCTCTGAGGCCACCTCAGAGCCATAATCAGACCAAGAACCTGCCACCATCATAGCTGCCTCTGGACACGCAGTGAAGTGAAAAAGGCATATTTGTAGCTACGGTTCAGAGCTCAGGAAGCCAGATCAGAGCGCTGCCAACTGCTTCTGCCATCCAATCATTCCTTAACTCACAGAAAGCTGGAGGATGGACAAAGGAACACGACTGCAGGAAATCCCCACATTTTTCAGCCATGCACGCCAGCAGAAATAGCAAAAGGAGGGCTGAAAGATGGCCTCCACCTCACTTTCACCTGTCAAATACCACATTAATATGTTGAACTGGAGGGACATTTTCTGTACCTAGAACCTAGCTACAGGAGAATCTGAGAGATGTTGCTTTTAGCGACCCAAGCAACTTACTTGAATGAGAACAGAATGGAAACTGGGTAAACTCATCTAGAGTAGACAGAAAAATCAGCTTCCTGGAGTGAGTCCCATGTGCAAGCCTAATGGAAGTGAGCCACAGTCAAGCCTGCCTGAGCATGTGATGTGGTCCAACAGCAGAGAGAAAACAATCTCCTCCCCAGTCAGTACACAAGGCTTTCCTTCTAACCTTATCGGGCCAACTTGGGTCACTTGCTGACTCATGGTCCCATACCAGTGATCAGACAAGGCTATGGGCTGGCTGGCTTAGATGGGACATGGGTGGAGAGTCTACCACAGTGGCCCCTATAGGGTCTCTGCTTACATATCATATAACAAAGAAGACCTTTCCTGATCAGTCTGTCTAAAGTAGCCTCTCCTCCTGCCCCATGAATGCTGTGCCTCCTCACCCCATGGACAAATCTTCGTGTCCACTTACCGTGCTCTGCAATTATCTTTCCCATTTAATTCTTTGCTTGTATATTATCTTCTTTCCCTACCAGGAGGTAGCTCCATGAAGATCTCGTCTCTTTTTCTCACTTCTGTAACCCCATTACCTATAGATATGTGAGATACGTACTAGGTATTCAATAAATTGTTGAATATATAAATAAATAGGCTATCACCCATGTATTATATAAATATCATTCCTACAACTCTTATATTCTTCCTAGTTAGATCAGTTTGGCAGCTAAGTTAAAAAAGGATGAAAAAGTAAGAGCTGTTAAATTGGTGTGTGCACTATGTAACTAATCTAGTAAGTGGCTTAGTCTTTTGGGATTTGGTGTTTTGTCCTACTATGTGCCAGTCACTGTATACTGCTCTTAGCAATGCATAAATCAGGATCCTTGACCCTAATGAGCTCTGATGATATATGAGGATTAGGAATACACTATGACAGCTGCTATGGAAAACAGTATGATGGTTCGCCCCCAAATTTAAAATAGGATTACCACACGATCCAATTCCATTTCTGGGTATATACCCAAAAGAACCGAAAACAGGGTGTCGGAAAGCTATTTGTAGACATGTTTTAGTAGCAGCATTATTCACAATAGCCAAAAGGTGGAAGCAACCCAAGTGTCCACTGACAGATGAATGAAGAAACAAAACGTAGTATATACATATTATACAATGGACTATTATCTAGTCTTGTAAAGAAAGGAAATTTTGGCACATGCAGCATGAACCCTGAGGATATTACTAAGTAACATAAACCAGTCACCAAAAGACTGCATGATTCCACTTATATAAAGTACCTTGCGTAGTCCAATTCATAAAGTCAATAAAGAAGGGTCGTTGCCAAAGGGTAGGGGAAGGGGGCATTGGAAGTTGTTGTTTAACGGGTATAGAGTTTCAGTTTTGCAATAAGAAAACAGTTCTGGAGACTGTTTGCACAACAATGTGAATGTATTTAACACTACTGAACGGTACACTTAAAAAAGGGTTAAAATGGTAAATCCTATGTTATGTGTATTTTAACCACCAAGAAAATTTTTTAAGAATAAAAAAAGAACACATACTGAGCCAAGCTCAATATTCTATGTAAATTACTTACATAATCTTCATAATTATACGTGGTAAGCATTATGAAAACACTTATTTTTAAAATTCGGACACAGAAAGGTAAATTAACTTGATCAAGGTTACATCTAGTTAGGGGCAGAGCTGGGACCAGAATTGAAAATCTTCACTTCAAAGATCATGCTCTTAAGTAGCATAGAGACACACAAATAAGCAACACTACCACGTCCTCAAATGGTCTATTACCCCCCTATTTATTTGACAGATGTTTCCCTCTGTCTCTGTAGACAGGCCATTAAGTGCACACACTAATACATACCTGTGTTGCTCCTAAAGTGAGAACTTTTGAAGTCTTACACTCGTGGGCTAAACTTACTTTTTGAAAAAAAATTCTTTAAAATAAATAACGAAACTATAAGAGTTGGAAGCATATTGATCTAAGGATATTTACATCAATGGACAGAAGAGAAAGGCCAGAAAGAGACCATAGTGTATATAAAAGTCACTGTCATAAAGGTGGCAGTACAAATCCTAGGGAAGAAAACACTGCAACAAACAATGGCAGAAATATTGGTTGACCATTTACAGGAAATAAGTTACATTTCTCCCTCCTGTCAAGTGCTAAAACAAATCACACATTTACTAATGAAATAAAAGCATAAAATGGAGCCATTAGGTAATTAGAAAAAAATATGACTTCTATATCTGGAGCAGAATAGACTTTTTAAGTATAAAGACATTAAAATAAAATGACAATGAAAAAATTGATACATATCACTACAGAAAATTAAAACCTTCAGTTCCCCAAAACCATTACAAACAAAATGAAGTGAAAAAAGTATGAGAAAAATGTATTTGAAAAACGTATTAGATACTAACAGCTAATATCTTTAGATAAAGAGCTATTACAAATCGATAAGATGCAAACACTTCATTAGAAAACTAGATTAAAACCAGGAAGAAGTAAGAAATATAAATGGATAAGTGCAATATGAAAAAATATATTCAACTTCACTATATTCAATTAACCATAGTTTTAAACAATGAAATAGCATTTTTATTAGGAAGAAAGGCAAAAAATTTTTTTCAATAAAAATATTCAGATCTGCAGAAGCTATAAGGAAGAAGACACAAGTATATGCTACCATAAGGGCAAATTGGCATATATATCAAAATATTTATCCATAGCCTCCAAAAATTTATGCCAATGTAATTATCAGAGATCCAAAGATTACTTGTAAGACATATGTCACAGTTTTATGTATAACGATAACAAAACTACTAAAAAAAAAAAGACAGTTAATTAAATTCTGATACGCAATGGCTAATATTTTAAAAACATTATAAAATAAGGTTTTCAAAGAATACTTAATAATGTGGGAAAAAGTTGACATAGCTAAGTATAAAAAAAAGTAAAATGAAGTATGCAAATATATATGTGCGTATGTACACATATGCAAATGCTATAAATATACAAAAGACCCCTAAAATGCATATTTGCATTTAGCTATGAATAGAAAAGAACACTGGAAGGAAATTCACCTGAATGTTAATAATGGTTATGTCTGAGAAGCAGAATTAATGTGGACTTGCCTTTTCCTTTTTTTTCTGTTGTTTTCAAATATTCTTTAATAAATTGGAAATATATTTAGAAAATTATAGTTTCAATGATATCGTAAATACTCTCTAGGTATATTAAATCTGCTAACATTTATCGTAGATCATTGTGCTTAGAGACTGTAACAGAGAAAAAGCAGCAGTAGACACAGAAATAACTCCTGAAATTATGAAATATTCTGGGAAAAGAGGCACATGGTGGTATAAAGTTTTCAATGTAAGTAAAGTGGAAATAGAAGCATAAAGGCCTGGGAACTGGTATTGTGCTTGAAAGCCAGGAAGGCTTCTCAGAGGAGGTGACATATAAGCTTTATATGAAAAAGGCTGGAGCCCCATCTGGCAGAACAGTGCGAGAAGGTTTTTCTCAACAGTGGGCATCACCATTTAGACTAGAACCCCAGCCTCTAGTAAAAACAATAAAGTCAAGCTTTGGTGCCTCCTTTTCCTTTCTTCTCTACCAATTTTGTAGTTCCCTTCTTTCTCAGCCTCCTTCAGCCACTGTTTACCTAGGACTGAGATAATCTACTTTTTAGAGTCCATCTCTGATTATTCCCACTATTAGAGGAAAGACTCCTTTCATTCATTACAACTTAATGTGAATTAGGGCCCCCAAATTAACTTTTCCTTGGTATTTGTGATTACATACTTAGTCTACCTATTCTGTAGTGGTGAAATAAAAGGTATACCCAATCTTAGGGTAATTTCAAGTATCAGGCAAGCACGTAGGGAAGTTTAGCCAAGACAAGAGGGCAGAGCAACCAGGATCACACCATGCGGCTAATGACTGTGTCCCTATTTATTTGCTAGATCATTTGCTGTTATAGGTAATTTTGACATACTACCTGTTATTTGGAAATCAAAAAATTAAGGGATACCACTAAATTTACCTTTTTCTAAGTTACCACTAACAATCTCCTTCTAGGGAAAAAGTTACAATTGAAAAGCATTATGAAAATATTACACAAAACACACCATGAGTTAAAAAAATGAAGATTTAAATACAAGAAATAATCTTTGTTAAATATGTCTTCTAGGGAGATCCACTATGTCCCAATCCTTAAATTAGAAAGTCAGCAAAAAGATGAACTGAATCCCAGATGTTAATTGCACAGGCTTACTCGATTAGAACTAGAGATGATTAATTGCTCAATTTTAATATGCATTGGACTAAATGGATGATAAGATTTCTAGTAGTTGGTTTTGAGGTCCAGAAGGGAAAGATTATTTCTTTACAGGTCTGGGAATCCTAAGGGCCAAAGACATTTAAAATGTCTGTATTTATTAAGAAGTTGGGCAAATAGAAGAGGTTAGGGAATGGGGTAAATTTCCAGAAAGAGAGTACAGAAGTTCAAGTTCAAATTGCCTTTTCCCATTTGAAACTTAGAATATAATTGTGTATGAGAAAAAAGGTTTTAACATTTAAAAATTTTTATTGCTGCTTCGATGATTAGCATTCCTGTCCTATAATGTCAACATTAAACCCAGACAGATCCAAAGCCTATTACTTCCTATCTGGGGAAAAAAAAAAAAAAAAAGACACTGTTTATCACCTAGATAACTAGATTTTTTTATGTTCTGAAGAATTCAGGAGCATGCTATGGTTAATTGGGAAAATTGTGAATTAAGTCTAAGTTGTGCCCCCCCCTTTCTTTTTTATTAAACTTGTAACAAAGTAAATGATGAAGAACCAAAAATTTGCCAAAGCTGAGTATCCAGACAATGCTCAGAGAATTCACAGAAGCAGATTCCATTAAAAAGTTGTCTACAAAGGTGGATGATAAAAGTTGGGAAGAGGCAGCATTGCAGAGACCACCAGGGACCTGGAAAAAGTCCCCTACCCCTTACACCACATTCAGGCTGCTCAAACAGGAAGTAAGACCACTAACTGTAGGGTCACTATGCTGAGCCCTTAGAATCCACGTAAGGCTGCACAGGCACCTCGGATATCATCTCTGTTTACACACCAGAATCATCTGTGGAGCTTATTAAGAAGATGGGATTGTGGAATACATTCCCAAAAAATCCTGATTCAAGAGGTGAAGGTAAGACCCAAGATAGCGTTCTTTTATATGTTCAACAAACTTCCCAGTGAATGTGGATGTACAGCTAGGTTTGATCATTTCTTTAGATTTTTTCAACTTTTAAAAATTGAAATACAAAAGAATTGCAGAGGAAGGAACACTCCTAAACTCATTCTATGAGGCCACCATCACCCCGATACCAAAACCAGACAAAGATACTAAAAAAAGAGAAAATTACAGACCAATATCACTGATGAACAGAGATGCAAAAATCCTCAACAAAATACTAGCAAACAGAATCCAACAACACATTAAAAGGATGATACACCATGATCAAGTGGGATTTATCCCAGGGGTGCAAGGATTCTTCAATACACACAAATCAATCAATGTGATACACCATATTAACAAATTGAAGAAGAAAAACCATATGATCATCTCAAGAGATGCAGAAAAAAGCTTTTGACAAAATTCAACACCCATTTATGATAAAGACTCTCCAGAAAGTGGGCATAGAAGAAACCTACCTCAACATAATAAAGGCCATATATGACAAACCCATAGCAAACATTATTCTCAATGGTAAAAAACTGAAAGCATTTCCTCTAAGATCAGGAATAAGACAAGGATGTCCACTCTCACCACTATTATTCAGCATAGCTTTGGAAGTCCTAGCCACAGCAATCAGAGAAGAAAAAGAAATAAGAGGAATACAAACTGGAAAAGAAGAAGTAAAACTGTCACTGTTTGCAGATGGCATGATACTATACATAGAGAATCCTAAAGATGCCACCAGAAAACTACTAGAGCTAATCAATGAATTTGAAAGTTGCAGGATACAAAATTAATGCACAGAAATCTCTTGCATTCCTATACACTAATGATGAAAAATCTGAAAGAGAAATTAAGGAAACACTCCCATTTACCATGGTCACAAAAAGAATAAAATACCTAGGAATAAACCTACCTAGGGAGACAAAAGACCTGTATGCAGAAAACTATAAGACACTGATGAAAGAAATCAAAGGTGACACAAATAGATGGAGAGATATACCATGTTCTTGGATTGGAAGAATCAACATTGTGAAAATGACAATATTACCCAAAGCAATCTACAGATTCAATGCAATCCCTATCAAATTACCAATGGCATTTTTTTTTTTTACAGAACTAGAACAAAAAATCTTAAAATTTGTATGGAGACACAAAAGACCCCGAATAGCCAAAGCAGTCTTGAGGGAAAAAAAACGGAGCTGGAGGAACCAGACTCCCTGAATTCAGACTATACTACAAAGCTACAGTAATCAAGAAAATATGGTACTGGCACAAAAACAAAAACATAGATCAATGGAAAAAGATAGAAAGCCCAGAGATAAACCCACGCACCTATGGTCAACTAATCTATGACAAGGAGGCAAGTATATACAATGGAGAAAAGACAGCCTCTTCAATAAGTGGTGCTGGCAAAACTGGACAGTTACATGTAAAAGAATGAAATTAGAACACTCCCTAACACCATACACAAAAATAAACTCAAAATGGATTAGAGACCTAAATGTGAGACCAGACACTATAAAACTCTTCGAGGAAAAAATAGGAAGAACACTCTTTGACATAAGTCACAGCAAGATCATTTTTGATCCACCTCCTAGAGTAATGGAAATAAAAACAAAAATAAACAAATGGGACCTAATGAAACTTAAAAGCTTTTGCACAGCAAAGGAAACCATACACAAGACAAAAAGACAACCCTCAGAATGGGAGAAAATATTTGCACATGAATCAACAAAGGATTAATCTCCAAAATATATAAACAGCTCATGCAGCTGAATATTAAAGAAACGAACCACCCAATCCAAAAATGGGCAGAAGACCTAAACAGACATTTCTCCAAAGAAGACACACAGATGGCCAAGAAGCACATGAAAAGCTCCTCAACATCACTAATTATTAGAGAAATGCAAATCAAAACTACAATGAGGTATCACCTCACACCAGTTAGAATGGGCATCATCAGAAAATCTACAAACAACCAATGCTGGAGAGGGTGTGGAGAAAAGGAAACCCTCTCGCACTGTTGGTAAGAATGTAAATTGATACAGCCACTATGGAAAACAGTATGGGGGTTCCTAAAAAAAATAACAATAGAATTACCATATGATCCAGCAATCACACTACCGGGCATATACCCAGAGAAAACCATAATTCAAAAAGACACATGCACCCCAATGTTCATTGTAGCTCTATTTACAATAGCCAGGTCATGGAAGCAACCTAAATGCCCATCGACAGACGAATGGATAAAGAAGATGTGGTACATATATACAGTGGAATGTTACTCAGCCACAAAAAGGAACAAAATTGGGTCATTTGTTGACACATGGTTGGATCTAGAGACTGTCATACAGAGTGAAGTAAGTCAGAAAGAGAAAAACAAATATCGTATATTAACCCATGTATGTGGGGCCTAGAAAAATGGTACAGATGAACCAGTTTGCAGGGCAGAAGTTGAGACACAGATGTAGAGAACAAACGTATGGACACCAAGGCGGGTAACCCGCAGGGGGGTGGGGATGGTGGTGGGATGAATTGGGTGATTGGGATTGACATGTATACACTGATGTGTATAAAATTGATGACTGATAAGAACCTGTTGTATAAAAAAATAAATAAAATAAAATTCAAAAATTAAAAAAAAATTCACATACAGGTAACATTTGATGATCTTTCATTTTAATTTTAATGATGGGATGTGTTAAGGGGTGCATGACTTAATATAGGTATGATAACATCAAGGGCTTCCTATAGTGTTGTTTTTTCAATGCACTTCAGAATCTTTGGTGCTCTCCCCACCCCTCAGAGGTGAAAGGACTTTCCCAAGGTCACAGAGAGTTAGTATACAAAAAATGGTAAGAATTCTAATATTAGTAACTTTGTACCAGCTACAATTATTTGATTGTCCAATAAACTAGAAGTTAGTAATTACTAATAACTGAAAGGTCATTGCCCTATTTCCTAAATTTTAAGATGCTTAGTTTTACATTTTTAACGTAAGTAAAGGGAGATGCATCTTATAATTGACTTAGGTGTTTAATATGGTAGCATTTCTTTTTTCCAAAATATTATGCAATCAATGGTGTTTTTACAACCAACAACATCACAAAATCAAGGAAGTGTGATGTGTGTATATACATGTATGTGCTATACACATGTATCATCTCTCTGAAACAAGGCTTTGTATTAATTTTCTACCTCTGTATGGCTTATTGTCAGTGTCTTAGTTAAGGAAATCAAGACTCACCTGGGCTAGAAACCCAGAAATGAACTTTTGGTGTAGAGCCGCCTCCTACCATCAGCATCTCTCATTGAGTACTGGTGACTCCATTTCTATCTTTTCAGTCTTTTCAATTTTCATACTTCAACTTTTCCCTCTACTGCAGCACCAATCCGACCCACCACAGGGTGGCCACGTTTATCCTCATGAAACACATAGTTGATCCTGTTACTTCCTCTTCTAAAACATCTGGTGGCTTCCCTGGGCTTTCGAAATCAAGTCCAAAGCCCCCCAAATGGCATTTAAGATCCTCTGAAATCTGTCCCTGCTCTTCCTTTCCAGTCTCAAAGCTGTCACTTACCTCTTCCCTGGTTAATCAGTCCAATTATTATTTCCAGAATTTTACAGCCTTTTTGATACATTTCTACTAGTGGAAACTTTCAAGGTCTGGCTCGAAAGTCACACTGTCCATCAAACTTTTCCAGTCCTCCCATCAAAAACAAAGTCTGACACCTCAGCATTCTCATAGCATGGAAGACCACCAGCCTGTACCAGCCCAAAGCTGCGCCACGTGTGTGCCATCTGTCTATCCAAACAGACGATAAGCTTCTTGACAGCAGAAACCTGGTCTGAATCGATTTAGTTTCCTCCACAGAGCTCAGCACAGTGAGCTGCACGTAGTGGGTATTTTATGTTTAACAAAGCCATAACACATGCTAAAGCCAGGTGACCACAGGTTAAGGATATTATAAGGACAACTTCGTTGAGCTGAAATTCTTAGTCCCATGCTGGGCACCTGCAGATTTTTATTGGGTTCCACTGTGAATGCCATAATTTTATATAATATTAAGCTGATGATGTACAATCTTCTGTCTCAATCTTGGCCAAACCCAGGGAAGCAATTTCCTATTTGATTAAGAATATGGCAGAAGCATGGACTGGATTATAAAAATTTACAGTAGGGTTGAGAATGTAAGCCTACTTGTGGATCAGATGGGGAACATTCTAAATTTTTGTAAGGAAGTATGCGGACAGCCTATTTAAGAAAATACAGTATCATCTTTAGCATTGCGCCGAACTTTGGTAACTATCTAATTTCAAGACAGGTACCTATTCTCCTTCTGTAGGATCCAGAAAGGGGGTGGTGGGTGCTCAATGTCTCAGCTTATCAATTCTTGCCTTAATTATAACTCAACTAGATGATTTTTACCACTTGTTTACAGAGCACCAAATAAGCTTTACCATATATCAATCTTCACACAGCAGTTCCCAGATTTTGCCTTTAGATTTTCATTTACGTTTAATGATAGGGTTTAAATGAAGTTGCCTTCTCCTTGTCATAGCAATTTTCAAAATCTTTCTTTCTGAGATCCTAGGAGATTCTTAAGGATTCTTCATCTACCTCACCTCCAGAAATCCTCAAAGGATATAAAAGAATCTTGAAATTTTTTGTGTGTGATGCGCAGTATTTGTTTTAAACCACTGATCAGATCTTCACTAAACCAATTAAAACTGTCAATTTAAGCTACCCCTATGATGGTTCACTGGGCTCAGCAATCACATCTGCAAGAAGGCAGAGGCCTGGGTCCAACATTATTAGGAGTAGTAATTATATGTTATGTATTAATGCTACTAAATAAGTCAATGTGAATTACATATACTCACTAATAAGTATAATATATTAATATGTTATAATTATAAAAATAATAGCAGTTTGAGTCCTTGATCTCCACCTACCACTATTCTAAGTACTTTACATGCATTTTTATTATATGCCCACAACATTCCTGTGGGTAAGTTTTATATCCACCTTACAGATCAGGACACTGAGACCAAGGTGATGTAGGGAAGAGGGCAAAAACATCCATGAGGCACTAACTCATCAGCCTGCTCTTTCACCCTCTGTAATAATATATCCCCACACCCGCCAAGGGATTAATTAAGTAGTGTGAATAAGAGTTCATTTCATGGCTTCATGTCACCTGGGTTACTGAGAAAAGAACACATTACCCCCTGCACCCTCCCATTTGAAGCCATAGTTCTGTTTCTGAGTCCCAGTCCTGCAACATGAAATACATGTGACCCTGTTCCATCCCTCTGCAATTGATACTTTATGGTTCTAAGTCTATGAAGTATCTCACAAAAAACTCCCCCTTTAAATTGAAATTTCCTCCCAAACCCCAAGCCTCTTTTCCCAGTTCTTCTCAAAAGTCTGGTCAGATTTTGGTATCTTTGGTCAGCTAAAAAATTATATATATAAAGATTTAGTTTTATTTTACTATTTACTCAAACCAAGAATCATTTATCATGCCTAAGTGTAAGTTGCCTTCCTAGGTATTATTATAAATAGAAACCAGGGTACCTAAAGGATCTTAAGTTCTGAGAGGGGAAATGACAGAAATGCACCAAAAAAAGTTAAAAAAAAACCCCAAAACAACCTGCAGCTAAAAAAAAAAATAATTTAACACACAGAGATAGTAAAAGAGATGTTACAGGGAAGCAGATGATTGTCAACTGTATTGTACTCCTAATTCCTCTACAAAGAAGCATTCACTCCAAGCAGGAATAATTCCTTCCTCTTGGGGTTGGTACAAGAATTAGAGGTAAATAGATATAAAACACTGAACACACAGAAGCAATTTAGTAAATGGTCACTTTTATTATGATGATCCCAATAAAGGTAATACATTATATTAGAGTGATGTTTACCATTTACAAAGAAATTTTGCTCACAACCACCTCATTAGATAAAATTCTGTGATAGGTGTTATCTCATGCAAAGCAGGAATTTGGGGTAATATGAAATAAGTCTGTGTTGAATCCCTGCCCTCAAGGCACATCTGAGTTCATGCACTAAAGCTAGGAAACACGAATGCTGAGCAAGGTTTGTTTCACCAGGAATGCAGGATGGATTCAAGAAAAACAAATGTCTTGGAACTCAACCAAGAGGTTGGGGTAGAAATCTAGGGGTTATAGGTAAAAAGAGTCTGGTAACAAGATCACAGGAGAAGTTTAAACATCTAAGAGACCATTTCACAGGAAAAAGCAGCTGTACCTGAAAACATTCAATTTAGGACATAAAGGCGAGGCAGGGACCTGTATTCAGAGCCTGAGAGAAGTGACGATATGGTGGAATTTTTCCCAGAAATGGGGCCCTGGAAGAAGCTACTGGTTTGGAAGCTGTTGAGTTAAAGACCCACAGTGAAGTCTTATGAAAAGAGAGAGGCAACTCCTCATAATCTACACCAACTGAAAGCACTTAGGAAGAATAAATGTTAGTTAAACTTTAAAGATTAAATTACAAATTTACTCAAGTGGTTTAAATTTTTACTGCACAAGTAGCAATTTTAAGTCATAAGGGAACTAAAATGTTTCCAGAGTTTTAAAATCGACTGTTTCATACTAGTGAAAAGAGATCTTCGCTTCTAGTGCCAAGCACACAGCAAATCCTCCGCCTTGTAATGGGCTGCTAATTGCAGAGTTTCCTGGAAATAATTTTATTGCTAACTTACTAGTTTTCTGTTAATTATCATTTGAGAATAAGAAAAACTATTACTTCTGAAACCTACATTAAAGTGGGCTTAAGCAAGCATGGAAACGGAAGTCCGCAAGAGAAAACAGAAGAAGATGCAATTAATATTAACAGTTATAGTTGGATACTTGTTCATTTAATAAATCTTTGCAATATTAGCAAGATGGATGAGTAGTAGTACAAACGAGAAGAACATGAGATAAGCGATCATTTGTTATCATTACTGAGATATAAAGTATGATTCAGTGTTTCATAATGGATATTAAATTTGATTTAACATATGGTTGGCTCATTTGCTGAAAACTATAAACTCATGCTAAAGTCAAAGCCATTGTCTTAATAACAGGCTTTGAATTATTTCTCCATAAGAGACTGAATAAACTCAGTAAACACAAGCTTGGCGAGAGGATGTGCAAAAGCTCTTTGGCAAAACAACAAAACAAAAAAAAATCAAATGGGCCATATACTCAGACTCATGGAATAAATCACAGAAAATATTATTGCCTACACTGAAAGAATAAAGAATTAATATATTTTAATACCAATACAGAGTCTGTTAAAATAGATGTTCAAATGATCAGTAGAGAAACACCTGTCACTCTTGTAACTGCTCCAGCAGCTCCCTAAGAAATCCTCTTTTGTCAACTTCATCTCCCTAACCGTGAAACAACGTCAGTTCCCACTTTAAGTTCCATGGATTAAGCAGGTCATCGCAAGTGCTGTTAAAACAATTTATAATCTATCGTTATACTTCAGGAGTGATCTGACCTGGAATGAGAGACGCTCAAACATTTGTTACATGAGTATGCTCCTATCAGCCACTCAATTTTGTCCAAGTTCTCAGTTCTATCAAGAGAAATTCATCAAAAATTTCTGAACAATTTATCAACCTCCTAGAGATATGACACCAGTGTGGAGACTAGAGGTCTTTAGTAGTCCCGGTGTTCATCCCATCGTTGAAGGCTTATTTTTGAGCTAGCAAGTATCGGCTCTAAAATTAGGTTCATTAATAAAATGTCTACCTTAAAACAAAAATAGAATCTTCTGTTTTCACTGATGACTGTGCCTTTCTACATCTTTGGGTACCTATTCTTATAACCCAACCTACACTCATCTGCAATAACAGACTGCTAGGCAGCTCTATTATCGTGCCTTTGAAAATAATCTAGATGTGAGAAGCAGCATTTCACTTTGTTAAATGCATTTCATCCCTATCTCTTGTTAGGGTGCATCTTCCCTGTTCAAAGCGTCATCTAATTCACACTTAGCTATCAGAAGCACATCTACAAAAGGGCACTTAAGCCAAATAAGCTTTATGCACCCATTCCTAGGTTATATACTTTAGAGAGTATTAACTCTTATTTGGTGTTGATTTTATATATTGACAAAACCAAGACCTGTGTTTGACACCAACTAGCCTTGTGCCACTGAACTAGTCACTCTGACTCTCTGGGCTTCATTTCTTTCACCTGTAAAATGAGGAGTTTGAGTTACAACAGGGATTCATGAAAGCAGAGTTCACTGTGGGGCTGGCTACCCTATCCCATGAGGACTCTGCGAGGGGTCCAACCCAACAGAGTAGACCTGGTGGAGACTCCCAAAATTCTGCATTTTAGTAAGTTCCCATATGATTCGCATGGGTATCCCCTATGGGAATAATGGGCTAAATACAGCTTAAAAAAACCCTACAATAGTATATACTGAATTCATTCAACCATGAGGTGAAAAAAGAAAAAGCATGCTGAATCAGATCAATATTCCATTCTGTGGGGATATCCAGTAGCCCCTGTAAGACTCTGACCTCAAAAAGTCATAGAACCTGGATAGAACGATGCATGATGTGAGGATCCTAGCAGCCAGGGTTTGGATTCCCGTTCCCCTCTCTGTATGACTTCGGACATGTCTGTTAATCTCTCAAAATTTAGGGCTCCTTCTCCATAAAATGGGAATAATAAATCCTACTTTAGAGGAAGATGGTACAAGTTAATGAAAATATATACATATAAAGTACTTTCAAAACGGAAGCATTGTGGATACCTGGGAGGACTACAGTTGAGCCTCATTCATTGTTCCAGGCTTTATAGCACTTAGCGCATGGGAGATGCTAAGGAAACAATGGTTTTAAGAAACACAATTTAATCCAACTACCTATGACATGTTATTCATTCAATAAATTTTTACTGAGAACGATGAGACTGTCAATGGTGCGATCAGGCACTTTCTCCCCCTTGCCTGAGCTATCCCTCTGGATTTAAAGATGGTCATCCTCTCTGACCTAGAAGTCAGAGAACTCAGCTCATCTAATGTTTTTAAAATAGACACCCTAACCCAAGCTGGTCTGACAGATGCACAGATGAATGAACTTTATTAATTAGTACCCAGACCTTTTGAAAATTGATTTCTACTTTGATCCCAGCCTGTGCATTTCTATCTCTGATAGCTAAATAGCAAATCATGTTATCTTATAATTAAGTGATAATCTTTATGACAGAGAAGACGACAGGACTATAAATGGCTTATGCAAGTGATTAAAGTAACTTCCTCCCTCTTCCCACTCAGCCCTGGAGATGTTCTCCAACTTCACAAAGCTATGAGTTGTTAATAAAGTCTCTGTGACATCATGATATGACCCTCATTCCTATTCAGCAAGATCACATATACACTAAGTCACTCTCTAGAAATCATACATGCTTTACTCTTTATGCTTAAATAAGTATACCCTAATAGCCTTGCGGAGCTACACAAATCCAGTAAAAACAACTTTGACTTTTCTATTCAAATTGTTAAATTTTGCAGATGTAGCTATATGTCTAGATCTGCCGAAACACACACACACACACACACACATACACACACACACACACACACACACACACGCACCACACAGGTTCAAAGTAAACTAAGGGTCACTGTTGATATAAGCATTTAATATACAATAAGAATAAATGGCTATAAGAAGGTAAGTTTTACTTCAATGAATAAAATGAATATTTATTGAGCATTTATTGGGTACTGGTTACTCTGGTAGGAGTTCAGGATATTATAATAAAAAAAAACACCATGTCTGCCTTTAAGGCAGAGCAGGACCTAGTGCAAGGAGGGGAATAATAATTATTCTACAGCCAACTGGTTACCATACTAATTGAGGATCAGGTGGAAAGAGTGCTGGGCTTGATTAGCAATGTCTGCCATTAGGGTTGACAGGAATAACACAGTCCATTCATGTATGCTTAATGAACACTACACAAATAAACAGATGCATGAATGCTATCTTTCTGATCGGACTAAAAGCTTCTTTGGGGCAAGTTTCATGGTTATTCGACCTCCATATCCCTCAAAACCTCTAACACAGTTCTTTGTACATAGTAGACATTCATTTTGCTGGGTCCCTGGATGGATTGCTTTAGTTACTTCCTCACAATATAATTCTGCTGCCATTTTGAACACCTCACCGATTTTAAACCTTCCCTTTCCAGTTACTCTATCCTCTTTTCCTCTCCTCCTTTCTAAATACAACACAAATTCGTTTCTAGATCCTCAGCTTCTGACAAGGAGTCTCCTTTGAACGAATTCAACAAATGTGTTACATACATATGTGTATTTATGACCCTCTGCTACCCACATGTGGGAGGCTTTTTTAAGCCAACTTGTAAACTTTCCCAGACTACATATTCCTGTTCACATTCCCAGTCTCTTAATAAAGCACCATCTAATTCTTTTTCTTTCAAGTAATATAATATGTATATAAAGGACTGGGAGATGCCCTAATTCTACCGTAAGTAGTAAATTTACTTTTATACTGGTTTGAACAATCACATTACAGTCCTCCTTCAGTATCCCCATGGAGGACTGGCTCCAGGAGCCCACCATACACCAAAATCTGCAGATGTTCAAGTCCCTGTATAAAATGGTGCGGACAGTGCATACAGTTGGCCCTCCGAATCCGCAAGTTCCACATCTGAGGATTCAACCGACCGCAGATGGAAATTTCCCGGATGTGAAATCCTCGGATGTGGAGAGCTGACTGTATGTTTACCGGGAAACTCTGCATATAAGTGGACCCATGCAGTTCAAATCCCTGTTGTTCAAGAGTCAACTCTATTTTCCTAGTCAGTCTAAATCCACGCCATTTTTCTCATCCTTGTTTCTTGATGTTTAAGACACTTCAAATGTGTAATCTAAAGTAATGTAATTATTTTTTATTATGCCTTGTTCATCCTTGGTGCCTGTTTTTCCCACCCCAAACTTTTCAACGTTTCTTTTGGCATCAAATTTAAATTAATGATATATATAAGACCCTCTCAGATTACTATCCAGCCCATTCTTGAATTCTGGGTCTTAGAAACCTCTACTATGTCTTTTATAAAATGTACTGAACTCAAAATGTTTATCTGCTTCCTCTTCTTAATGATGCTTAGATATCCATTCAAAAGACATATCTCTTTTTACCCAGTCCACACTTTCCTTCTCTCTCTGTTTTTCTGTGTCTTCTGGGGTTCTGCTATTTCTCTCTGGGATTCTCTGTCTCTCCATACTTTGCTCTCTCTCACACACACATACTCAATATCCAAATTCAGTCTATGTATTTTTGTGATATGCCATTCCTCTGCTACATTTGTTAGAAGTTCTTTTTTACCCCACGGAATCAATTCTAAGGGAAAAGGTGAAAAGGAACCCGGCAGAGCGATCACTGAAGCTTTAAAAAAATCCAAGTCTGGGACTGCCTCTAACCAGCTGCCATGTGATACTGTCTTTGGCTTTCCCATTTGTAAAACTGGAGGGTAAAACAAGACCACGTCTAACTGTACCTGACATGTGTCAGGCATCAAGCGAAGTGTTGTATGGGATTATCACCTAATGCTCACAACAACTTCACAAAATGGGCACCAGTGTTATCTCCATTCTATCACTAAGGAAAATGAGACTCAGAGAGTAAACTAGCTTTGCAGATGAAAAACCATGAGTCTGAGGCTGGAACTCAGGCAGCCTGAGTCTCAGGTTACATATTTTTTCTGTATCACATTCCCCTATCAATCGATCTCCTACATTTTTATACAATTTAAAAAATGAAAACATCCAACATGTGATTTTTTGTAAATGACAAAATCATACATGGAAATAACGCCCAAATTGTTGAAAAGTTATTTCCTCTTCCAAGGACACCAATACACCCTACTGCAATCCAATAACTGTGTTCAGGTACACACATATATATGCAGCCAAGCCCGACTAGGTTCATAGGGCCTACAAGGTCTTACTTCTGCAGGAGTAGGTTCCTGCTCAACCTCTCTTGCCAGGGAGAGAAGAGAGATGGACATGCACTCTACCAACCCTAGGGTATTCATCAAGTACACACTCAACGAACATGAAATGGAGTGGAGTGGGGTGGAGTGGAGTAAAGGAGAAGAAAAGGGAAGGGGATGATGGACAGGAAGGAAAGAGGGAGGCAAGGAGGTAGCACAGGACAGAAGGAAACAGGAGGCTACGGAGGAAGGAAATACCCAGCTGAGAACAGAAGAATGGGAACCAGGAAAAAGAAGGAAGTAGTCAGAGGCATTGTCGGAAAGACAAAAGGGGAGAGAAAACAGTGCCACAGGAGCCAAAAGGTAAAATACTTTCAGAAGAGATGGGTAGATTCCAAAGATGACAGCTACTGGTGATGTCTTTTCCTTGCCAGGAACACAGGCAAAGGAATGAATTCAGCACCTGGGGCTGTGTCGATAAAGGGCTGCATCCTCCAAATGCCTCCGGGGACCAGGCAAATAGCACAAGTATAAGATCATAGGTGAGAGGATGCTTGAACATCAAGCAAAGCATCTATTTAAAGGGGGAAAACTGTGCAGATCAAACAGGTAAGCCCAGATTCTGTCCCCACAGCCTGGAGCTAACAAATCAATTCAAATATCTGTGAAACATTTACAATGGGTTTTAATCAGAAACCTTTACTTGAATAGCTGAAAACTTCATCCTTTCCAAACCTCTTCCCTCATCACAGAAAGAAGAGCACAGACATTTCAACATTTGCGAAGAGGAGGCGAGGTTTTATATGAAGTAACCCAACTCGGATTTCTTGGTACTGGGAAAGGAAAACCGACCACCCCACACCTGCCAGAGCTTCCTATCTTGGGTGTTGGCAGTGGGCAGGGGTCTCCAAGGCAGGAGCCTACACAGCCCCAAAAGACGTGGCAGAGATACCAACACCTTGGCTACGGTGACTTCTCTGAAGTTAAGGTGTTCATTTTCTCACTTGCTAATGTTGGAACTCTTTAGAGTTTTCCAGGGGAAGGATTTGGGAGCAAAGCAGTATCTGTTTCCTGCATTTTCTTATTATTGATAGAGTGGCTCAAAAATCTAAATCCATCCAAGCTGGCCTCCACCCCCCCACCCAACACTCTGCCCTTGCAGCGTCCTGTACTCTTTTCACAAAACTTTTCATCATTCATAGTAATATATATTTATTGGTCTTGTTCCTTGTCCATTTCCTCTACTAAGTTCAGACTCCACGAGGTCAAGGACAGAGACTGCGCTAGATCTGCTCATCACTGAACCTCCTGTGTCTGGCACAAGTCAAGGTGGGATATACATTTTCTTTGTTGGTGGTTTGCCTGGCAAACAGCAGGAGTCCAACAAACGTCACCTCTTGCCGCTACTTGTGTTGTTACGTCAGCACATCTCCAACAGTGGCAGGCAGGAGGAGGACAGAGAGGGAAGCAACTGGAGGGCTCGAGGCCAAGGCTTTTTCTGGACCCGCCGCGTCTCACCTTTCCTGACTGAGGATGAACTTCCTTTTTTTTCTAACCCAAACCTGCCCACGACGCTGCTTCATTAAGGCCGAGGCATTATCAAGGTCTGTCCTTACAGAGGGTTTGGTTTCAGGGCACCCTCACACAACCCCAATGCCAGACAAGCGCAGAAATTTATGTTCCTGTCCCGTCTAACTCACACATTACCTTGAACGTTTATTACCGGCGGCTGTAACATGCAGTTGTGCCGGCCCATGAGATGAGTTAGGAGCTGATATCCAGCTGGGCCCCTCTCATCAGGCCATGCACCTTAGTGCGGGGCTGTGTCTCCCCAGAAAGGGTGTGCATGTTCTTTTTGCACAAATATGCTCTATGGGCTAGTAACAGTATTGATTTAAAAAAAAAAAAAAGGGCAAAATTCAAGAGCAAGAGGCAAATGAAACCCAGTGACTTGATAAGATGTATCATATCACCTCTAGTTTAATATGTCATCTGTTCTAATTAGAAAAAATATTCACTAGGAACTTTTTTTTTTAAATACAGTATCCTGGGACTTCCCTGGTGGTGCAGGGGTTAAGAATCCGCCTGAAATAGAAATTGTATTTCAAACAATTTTCTATTTCAAAATACACAGGTAGTGAGAGCTAACAAATTATTACATTTTCATTAAATGCACAGAAACAACAAAGACAATTAAGAAAACACCGAAGCAGCTTTTCCCAAATGGTACTCCGACTCCCCAGGGCAGAATGGTTTCCTTTTAAAGAATTCCCACCTGATGATACAGCCACCTGGTACGGGTAATTAATGACATTTTAACAACTGAACGAACTTCTCATTTCCTTTCACAATGGAAAGTGAAGGTAATGGGGGGCAGGAGTCCCCTTGGAACGGCAAAAGGCATTTTTATAAGAGCTTCTAAAATCCCATCTCAGTGAGACAGATGTATTTTCATGCTTAAACAAAACTTAAAATAATAATAATTACGGTGTGAGTTAGACTGAAAAAACACCTTATGTCGGTGACTCCCAGTCTGGAAGGGATATGATTAAGTAGCTAGCTGTCAATCACTCTTGTCTCAGCAATCCTGTGACTGAGATGTGGGCTGATAGCATGATTTAAATGTAGCTAAACCAGGGCACCAATACTAACAGAGTTGAAGCTAGGAGTGGGTTAAAGGAGTACCAGATAAAAACCTAAATATTATCTCTGTCAGGCACTGTCTCCTTGTAGTTGAAAATACCTGAAACTTCTTCAGGAAATCTGAGACCTTTGGATCTATAATTAAAGGAAAGAAGGTGGAAACTAGAGTCACAAAGTCAATTTCAATGCAGACAAGCTACACTGAGTCAACATCTTCACCTGTAAAATGGGGACAGGAATATCTATGTAATGAGCATATCGTCAAGATAAAGTGATATAACGTACACAAATATCTTAACAATGTCTGTACATGAGAGACCCTGATTGATATCAATGGAAATAAAAGAATGGCTACCTGTTTATCCTATCTTTTGGACCACTGACTTAGTCAAACATTTTCTTAACCATCACCTCCACCTTGGTATGAATTCCATGTGTGTGTAGTACTTTCCTATTGTGTAGCTTGATGCTCCTAACAACTTTGTGAGGCAGCAATGATTATACCCATTTTAAAGATAAGAAGACTGAAACTCGGTTCACATTCTTAGTGGCTTAGATCAAAGGTCTTTCACTGTAAAACCAAGTTCTCTGCTTAATTATTCCACAGTGGGACAGAGGTTTGGGCTCTATGAAAATTTCACTCTTCAACTGATGAAAAGGAATTCAAAAGTTACATTTATCCAATCCAGAGTCCTGCACCATGAAGAGTGATTGCTGTTAAGTATTTGAACACAACATGTGAACCACATAAGTGAGTGACTACTAGAGGCCCAAGAAAGAGAATCTGGCATTACGTGGTCATGGCTGAGAAAGGGCGAGCTATATGGAATCCAAGAAACAAAACAAAACCAAAAAAAAGAAGCAAAAAAAGACACCTTCTCTCCTCCTCTAAGAAGATGAGGGAAAACATTTTTCTTGATTTCAACAGTATTTCTTGTAGAGAGAAATTTTCTCACCTAATGGACAAACCAGCAAGTTCAAACTAGCTAACAGCAACCCTTTGCCCCAAGGTGCCTTTCACTGACTAACTTTCCTACATGCCTTTCCTCAGTGCGTTCTTGTGAAAAACTTTAAGAGTCAGGCTTGGCAATCTCCAAGTTTTGGATAGAGACTGAGGCTCAGAGGAGGTGAGTGGTTTTATCTGTCAGAGTTGAGCTGCTCAAAACAGAGATAAAACAAGGTGATGGGTTACATCAAAGTCTCTGGGAAGACATCCAGAATGACTAATGAGCAGTGCTGCTACTTCTGCGACCATTAGGAAGATGGAAAATCAGGAAGCCACTGACAGAACCACTGACGTCAGAAATATATCGCCAGTATCGTGAACAGGGTTCACAAAGCTGCTGTCATCAACACATCTGGATTTATAAGAAAACCATATCGGCAAAGAAATAGATGCCCCATGCTTTGCTTTTCAATGACCCCGAAGTTAGAGACTAGATGCTGAAAACACTGCTGCCAAAAAACCCAATGTTTCCCCCTATGTTCTAGCCAGAACTGGAGAACAGCAGAAACTGGAGAACAGAAGAAGATGGCCTCATCGTACAACTCAATATCAAAAAAAACAAATAACCCAATTAAAAAAAGAAAAAGGCAAAGAACCTGAATAGACAGTTTTCCAAAGAAGACATACAAATGGCCAACAGGTACATGAAGAGGTGCTCAATGTCACTAATAATCAACAAAATGTAATCAAAACCACAGTGACATATCACCCCATACCTAACATATACACACTACTGTTTATAAAATAGATAACCAACAAGGACCTACTGCATAGCCCAGGGAGCTATACTCAATACTTTGTAATAACCTATAAAAGAAAAGAATGTGAAAAATATATAATTTATCTGTAACTGAATCACTTTGCTGTATACCTGAAATGAACACAATATTATAAATCAACTATACTTCAATAAAAACAAACAAAAAAAAGCATGAAAATGGAAAAGTAAAACAAAACAAAAAGACAAGAGATAAATGCTCACAAAGATGTGGAGAAAAGTAAACCCTGTTTGTACACTGTGATTGGGAATGTAAACTGGTGTACACTATGGAAAACAGTATGGAGTTTCCTCGAGACATTAAGAACTACCATATGATCCAGCAATCCTACTTCTGGATATTTATCTCAGGGAAACAAAATCACTATCTCCAAGAGCTATGTGTACTCCCATAATCACTGCAGCATTATTCACAATACCCAAGGTATGCAAACAACCTTAAGTGTCTGAACAGATGAACGGATCAAGGAAATGTGGTATATATATACAACAGAGTATCATTAAACTTTAAAAAGGAAAAAAATCCTGTCATTTGTAACAACATGGATCAACCTGGAGAGATTATACTAAGTGAAATCAGACAGAGGAAGACAAGTACTGCATGGTTCCACTTATATGTGGAATCTTAAAAAAAAAAAAAAAAAAAGAAAAAGCTAAACTCATAGAAACAGAATACAAAAGTAGTTGCCAGGGACTGGGGTGTGAGAAGGAAGAGGGAGAGGTTTAAAATAGTTCAAACTTTCAGTTACAAATGAGTAGGTTCTGAGGATCTACTATGTAACATGGTGCTTACAGTTAAAGACAACTATAGTTGTATAATTCAAATTTTTTAAGAAAGTAGAACTTAAATGTTCCCCACCCCCATTCTGCAAAAAAAAAAGAGGCCTCAGACTCAATTCTGCCTTTGAAAACACGAGCAAATTTTTCTAACTGGCAAAAAAGGGATCATATTCAGAACCCTGTCTGGAAGGGAGACTGGGGAATGTAGCTATTGGCTTTCCTGTTTTTCAGTAGAGGAAGGCACAAGACAAGGAGGTTAGAAAGGCTCCTTGGAGGCCAATCACCATAACTACTCCAGCAAGCATGACATCCAATAGGCAGCTCAGAATGAAAGGTTATGAGAACCAAAAAACAGGCAAAACCAAGTGTATGGTTAAATGCATGGAGACATGACAGACAGTGGATTAACTGGAGAGCTAAAAAGATTTAGAACTAAAGTGAGGGTCCATTTGGGAACACGGCAAGGGATCAAGCAGGAGAGGCATAAAAGGGGCCAGAGGATGAAGAGTCGATCACCTCAGCTAACCAGCATCCCCGGCCTAAGTTAGACATCCCTCTTGAGCTTCCAAGAAGCTTGAACAATCCTCAGCTACTGCAAGTATCACACGGAGTTGCAACTACTCATTTTCTTGTCTGCTGTACTAATCCCCTTAAGAACGAGGGCGGGAGGTCAAGGGCAGGGAGGAACTATGTCATTTTTGTATCTCCAGAACACAGCATAGTTCTTGGCATGTAACAAATGCTCAGTAGATATCTGTTGTAGAGAATTACATCCTAGCTAAAGTTCTTTCCAGAATGCACATCCAATTGATTAAAATATAATCAATCATCCACTTAGAAAAAATATTCCCCCTACCTTAAATACCTTTCAATATAAAAAAAATTGGTTGATTGCAGATTATAGATCAGTAACACAATTAAAAATACATCCCTATAGTTTATTTTTGTGCATTTAGTAGTAGACAACTGTTTTTGTTAACTGAGCAACCATTCCTGCATTCTGGTAATAGCACTTCTATTTTCCTATAGGGAAGCCCAGCTACTTCCCTCACAGGAAGGACTTCATGTGAGGGGCTTGACCTCAGCTCTGGGGTTTCAGGTGGGCGCATGATCTGGAGGGACCAATGAGAGTCCTCTGTGGGATTCTAGCAATGAGTTCGTGAGTAAAGATTCTTTTTTTCTGCTGAGGTTGCTGCTACTGGTAAGATGACAGCCTCAGGCTGCCCACGGCCACTACAAGAAACAAGGTATCCAACCAAGAAAGTAGCCAACATAACAGGATCAGAGCTCCAAAATGGAGAGATAAAGATTCTTAACAAAATCAAATTAGCTACCTGGATCTAGGGTGCCAAGCTACCACTGATCAATAAATTTCTTTTACGGGGTAAAGAAGTCATATATGGTTGCTGTCTTGTGCCACCAAAAGGAACTCACAGTTTTTCATTACCATACTTATGCTGTTAGTTGAAGAAATGGCAATTACTCAAAGGAGTTGAAGAATGGAACCCAGTTTTGGGGACGTCAATCTGTCAGTGACCTACCAAGCGGTCATTCCAAGGGGAGACAACTGGGAGACACACGATCATCACTCGGCCCTTCTTAAGAGAATTAAGGAAATACCACAAGAAGCCCTTTACTTGTCTCTATGCACAGATAACTGATTAACAGAAAAATGATCATTACTAAAATGGCTTCGGAGACTTTCAGGGTTGTGAAATTACAAATGATTTGAAGAAAAAGTGATTACTTCAAGTTTCTCTGAAAGATGTTACTTGTATAGTAATTAATGAATTGAAACAGCATGATGCCCACTAAAAAAAATCATTGCAGACTTTCCAAATAATTTAGCCAAACGTGACACTAAAAGATCAAAGCAAGAAAGCCTCATCGCTAAAATTATATAAATACAAAATCAGCCAGTAAACACATGAAGAGCCGCTCTCATCTAAAATGGCCTTTGCTTGTCATTCAAACTCATATAAAATTCCTAAAATCTGTCAGTGTAGTAGTTTCTAAGTGATATGTCAACAAATATATTCACTGAGAATACTTATTCTGCCTAGAGCCAATGTTTTTATAAAAACATCCTAAAGAGTCAACTGTTAAGTCAATAAAACGAATGTTTTGAGCAGGTGTTTGGAATTGTGCTGATTTATCCATATTTTCCAGTTTAATTTCCACATTCACCACCAAACTTCTGCAAGAAAACAAAAAATGTACCTGGAAGTATTATGCTCATCATAAATATGAGGACAGCTGTGCTCAATATATCTGTACTGGTAAGGGGGATTCATAAATCATTTTCGTTTGCTTAAATCCTTAAAGTTTTCTGTTTAACCCATAGCGATTGGAATGCCAAGTGTCACACAGTTTAAAAGGCATTTTTTAAGCCATTAGCAGCTGACCTTTTAATTAGGTATATTTACAAGAGACACAAGAAAAAAAAAATAGAAGACGAACAAGGAATGAAACCTGACTCAAGGACTCATGAAAGAAGAAAAGAATTACTATCCATTCCTTTTATCCTTTTCTTTTAGCACAACATTCTGAAGCAGTGTAACACTGGTCAAGAATGTGAGATCTAAAGCCAGCCTTCACCAGCTCAAATCATAGCTGTGGCATTTACCACCTGCCAGACCCTGAAAAAGTTACATAAACTGTATTTGTTTCCAAAGGGATAATGCCAGCACACACCGCATAAGGTTGTTGTGGGAATGGATTTTGGCATTGCTCAAAAAAACATTCTGTATAGGGCCAGAAGAGGCAAGAAGTGTTCAACAAATGCTAGCTATTACTATATTATTTGTAACCTTGCCTACCAGGTAAATGGCGAATAGTGGCAGGGAATTGTTGTTTCAGATTTTATTTATATAGTTATATTTCTTCTTGCACCAGAAATGATGCAAGACATTTAAAAAAAACAAAATACAAGAGACAACAAAATAGCCCGATGTAAGAGTCAAGGTTGGGACTTCCCTGGTGGCGCAGCGGTTAAGAATCTGCCTGCCCATGCAGGGGACACGGGTTCGAGCCCTTGTCCGGGAAGATCCCACATGCCACGGAGCAACTAAGCCCGTGCACCACAACTACTGAGCCGGCGCTCTGGAGCCTGTGAGCCACAACTACTGAGCCCGCGAGCCACAACTACTGAAGCCTGTGCACCTAAAAAGCCTGCACACCTAGAGCCCATGCTCCACAACAAGAGAGACCACCACAATGAGAAGCCCACGTACCGCAACGAAGAGTAGCCCCGGCGCTCCGCAACTAGCGCGCAGCAACAAAGACCCAACACAGCCATAAGTAAATAAATAAATAAATACGTTTTAAAAGAAATCCTTTAAAAAAGAAAAAAAGAATCAAGGTTGAATAAACAAGTAGAACAAAGGTTATCGACAAAAATAGAGGTCGGAATGAGACAAAGTGTAAGAATCATAGAGCCATGGCTGGTGTAATCAACTACAAATTTGTCTTAAGCTTTCTGGCATCCAACATGTGAGATAATAGAAAAAATATATATATATATTCACAATATTCATATAGATTCATATCAATATTCTTATAGATAGATACAGATGATACATATCTGCCTTGGATTTCTGGCACAGAGCTCCTAAAGCCCTTGTAATTTCCTAAGTGATAAGAGCAGTAGAAGCATCTTTTGTTTGGTCTTTGTCCAGAGCTCCTGACACAGGGCTTCTGAAATGCATGGAATTCCCTGGGTGATAGGAGTGTCTTTTGTTCTAATGGGGTGACTATGGGTGGGCGCCTGGATGACTGCTGGTCACCAGAAAGACAAAGCCATGATTAGAAGCTTAGTATTTTTACTTCCCACTCCCAGCCCCTTCTCTTGAGAAGGGAAAAATGCTGAAAATGGAGTTAACAATTAATCATGCCTCCCTGAGGAGGCCTCCAGAAAAATCTCCGTAGAATGAGGTCTGGAGAGTTTCCAGGTTGGCAAACATCCGTGTACCTGGACGGTGATGCACCCCCGACTCCAAAGAGGCAAAAGTTCCTGCACTTGGGAGTCTCCCAGACCTTGCCCTATGTACCTTTTTATCTAGTTGTTCATCTGTATCCTTCAACAAACTGGTAAATAAAAGTAAGTGGTTCCCTGAGCTCTGTGAGCCACTCTAGCAAATTAATGGAATCCAAAGTGGGAGGAGGTCATGGGAACCTCTGGTTTTTGCCAAGTCAGGAAGAAATTGTGGGTAACCTGGGGACCTACTACTTGAGATTGGCATGTGAAGTGGGAGGGGGCAGTCTTGCGGGACTGAGCCTGTAACCTGTGGGATCCAACACTATCTCCAGGTAGACAGCGTCAGAATTGAGGTAAATTGTAGGACACTCAGCTCATGTCGCAGAGGATTGCTTGGTGGGGGAAAATCTCCACACATTTTGGTGACCAGCAGTGTTGGAAGCAAAGTCTTGTGAGTGTGATACTACAGCGAGGAGTAAAGGAGAGACAAAGGAAGGAGGAATGGGTTTTTCTAACTTATGACACAAGACAGAAAACTGGGTCTGCAGCACAACTTTCAGTACCCATGAACTTAAAATACACTAAATATCCAGGAAGAATGTACTGATTTTTTGAGAAACAGGGAACATACAGACCTAATGCCAACAAGTGTAAGGTATCTCTGGGGGGCACATAATTAATAACCATGGTAATAACACGGTTAGCCTCAATTCTTTACCCATCTCTGCATCCATATCGGTACCACCACCTCTGGGTCCACATGTAGTCCCTGCACTTTGACTTTGAACTTGGTTCTAAGATTTCCTTTGGCCTTAACATATCGGTGGAAATTGTAGTATGTACTAATTTCCAGTTCTTGGCCTTAAACGCTCTCAAGTATTTCTGCCTGCCCTAATGTATCTCTGCCAAAGCATGAGACATAAATGACAGGGCTAGTCTGCTTGCTAGTCTAAGGAAGACGAAAGACAGGAAGCAGAATCAGATCATGCAGTGTGAAGAAGAGTCACCACTGTGCTGAGCCCAGCCTATATAAGCCAAACCACAGATAATACACAAAGACAAAAGGAATAACAAATGTGGTTGTTTAAAATCTCTGAGTTTCGGGGTGATTTGTTATGCAGCAATGGCAAACTGATAGAATGACCGAATAATGACAGTTCTTGAGGCAGTGTACGCATTGGCAACTATAAGCCAGAAATATGTATTCTAAATGGATTACCACGCCCAGATAAAAAGCAACATAGAGCCTATCTGCACACATCCTCACAGCTTCAATTTATAAACGGATGACCCTCACTATTATGATTTCTGACACCCATAATAATTAACATAAATAAAATAAAATTTCTGCTTATTGCTCACCATACTAATGAAAGTGCCCAGATAGCCACCAAAACTGAACGACAGGTTTAAGATAATCGGTCTCTAAATTCATAAGCAAAATTCACTGGAGGGCGGGATGTGACAGGGGAGTAGGTTATACGTTTAAGAGATAGGCCAACAGCTTCCAAAGAAGCACAGGGCATGACAAGTGGCCCCTGTGCCCGGCGCTCAGGAGAGATGCCATGTATATGAACATGTTGGACAGAAAAATCGAAATCTCCAAATACATGCCTATTGAAAAGTCACAGGACCTATGTTCCAAACAGTTGTGTAGATCCAAGATGAGGTGGTGTGTCACATGGGCAGCTTTCTCCAGAGTGCACAGAGTAAATGGAGCAGTAGGGACTTATTTAGTTAACCATAGCTTATGCTTCTCATGAGCAAGGCTGGTAACTATATAATAACAATAAAAATAGCTAACACCTATTCATCAGTATGGACGAGCAAGAAAATGTGTTAAGCACTAGGCAGGAATTATTCCATTCAATTCACGTAACATTCATAATAACCCAGGAAGATGGGTAATTTTTACCCCCTTCTTCAACCCATTTGCCCTTTGCTTTCACAGTTTTTACAGACAGGTACCCTGAAGTGACTTATGGTTACACAGACACTCCTTGTCTAAGAGGAGATAGCAGGCAAAATTCGGATAGATATATTTGATTACCATTTGCTTTATGTAAGTCTTGAACATTATCTGGGTTGATTGACATTTTAATTTTTTTCTTAAACATAAAGCTTCCCTAATTTCAACTGGTCTGTAAAAATATTTTGCCAAACGGAAAGCACTTTGTAAATGGAAAGAAGTGTGATACACTGTGAACACTGTCCAACTGGTTTAGAGAGAAAACCTCAATTCCAATGATAATATTTTAGAATATCCCACTGATCCAGATTGTCTCAAAGAATTGTGGTCCAATTGCCCGACATTATCCTTTAATTAACTCTGATACATAGGGAATCCTATTCCTATGCTCTCATTGTCAGATGGACAACCTACAATGTTTTCCTCCCCTGAATTACCTTCTACTGAAAATAATCCACAAACTTCAGTGTTATAGGAAATTGCACTGTTGAACATGTAAGGTTTTTTTTTGTCTAATTTAAAATTTGTTTCTTCTTTTGGCAATTAAACAGATGACAGATTTTGCACCCATATTGTATGTAAATTATGTACAAGTTTCACCGCTTGGGCTTGCATAGTATCTAATGATTTTCAAACAATGGCATGTGGGACACATGATAATAACCAGCCATAAATCATTAGAAATTAAATTCAAACCCAGTGAACACTGGATATAAGCATTTCTTATGCATTTTGCTTCAAATTTAACTCAGATGACTAAAAGCAGAACTGTGGGACTATTTAAAGGAACTAAATCCCTGAAAATCATGCAGTTTTTTGAGATGTGCATTCTGGTCCACAATATTCACCAATTATCAGAAACTGAAGCAAACTTAAAATTCACACATGCAAAGTGATAAAAGAGATGGGCCTACGTGACATAGCAGTTTGATTCAACCGATTATTACCGGCCCAACGTGCAACTTCTTAACCATACTCATCCTGGTCAAATTTATTTCAGAAACGAAATAAAAGTCACTATTATCTCAGAAGTCCCTGTTGCCCAGGTATTTCCCTAAAAGGTTATTAACCTCACACTGTAACCACTGATTCACAAAGCAAAATTTTTTGTTCCTTCCCTTTGCTGTGTAAAGGCTCCCCAAAGACAGTGAATCTATCAGGTTCTTACAGTAAGCCATCAAAAAGTTCTAGAAATTTTGTAGTACTTCCTTCAGATATTTTGTAAACCCAACAGAAGTATGCAGTTTTTTGTTCTGTTTTGTTTTTTTTAGTGTGCAGCTTTTTAACCAATAGCTGTATTGGTTCCCTCATTTTATCTTCTACATAAAAATAAAAGAAAGATGTTTATCATAACAGCAAAAAAAAAAAAAATAATTTGGCCAAGCCATAACTTGGGTGGCTACATATTACATGTGATGGTAAATCAACTCAAACTAATTTAAGTAAAATAAAGGCGGGCTGGGGAGATAGGGAGCTAATTAGCTCATATGACAAGAGGTCATGTGATTTTATTTAAGGTGGGCCCAGGCAGTGGTGGTTGGGAAATGTTTAACAACATATTCTTTCTTTTCTTTTCTTCCCTCCTTCATTACTTTCGCTCTTTCTCTCTCTCTCTCTTTCTTTCTTAATACAGGGGAGCTGATTTGTGGCATTTGCCAATTTCAAGCTACCACCATGTCATCAACCAGCTCACAAAACTCCTGAAAATTTAACAGAAGGTCCTTGTGGGCTGCTATGAGCTAGCTCCAGTACACCACTATCCAGGTACTCAGATAGTATCATAACTATCCCCATGTCCCCACCTCCCCCTCCCCTTTCTGCTTTGCTCCATCTGACTTCATTCTCAGGTTCATTACATGGTGGCAAAGATGACAGCAGGGGAATGTGGTCAGAAGGGCTCTAAATAACTTGGTTTCTCAACCTAAGTGTCCGTCGACAGATGAATGGATAAAGAAGATGTGGCACATATATACAATGGAATATTACTCAGCCATAAAAAGAAACAAAATTGAGTTATTTGTAGTGAGGTGGATGGATCTAGAGTCTGTCATACAGAGTGAAGTAAGTCAGAAAGAGAAAAACAAATACCGTCTGCTAACACATACATATGGAATCTAAAAAAAAATGGTTCTGAAGAACCTAGGGGCAGGACAGGAATAAAGACGCTGACGTAGAGAATGGACTTGAGGTCACAGGGAAGGGGAAGGGGAAGCTGGGATGAAGTGAGAGAGTGGCATGGACATATATACACTACCAAATGTAAAATAGATAGCTAATGAGAAGCAGCCGCATAGCACAGGGAGATCAGCTCAGAGCTTTGTGACCACCTAGAGGGGTGGGATAGGGAGGGTGGGAGGGAGGGAGACACAAGAGGGAGGAGATATGGGGATATATGTATATGTATAGCTGACTCACTTTGTTATACAGCAGAAACTAACACACCATTGTAAAGCAATTATACTCCAATAAAGATGTTAAATAAATAACTTGGCTTCTGATCTGCCCTCTTAGAACCAAACACTGTGGCCAAGGAATAAAATATCTGATCACCCAGTTCTAGAGCTAAAGAGAATCAGGAAAGCTACCTTCAAATCATTTGTATTAAGCAGAATTCATCTGAAATGAGAAAAGATTAGTACTAAGAAACTCTGGGCAGATGACTATCATGAGGACCATCTAAGTTTCAACAGGTCTAAGATTAAATCTACAGCAACATTTATTCCATTTCTGGGTACGTAAAACAGAATTCTCTACCATGTGTCCACTTTTGATGGAAATTTGGGGTAAGAGCTTACGATCCAAGAAAATGAGATGGGTCTTGAAGAAAAATATGCTTTTGCAACATAAAGAAGCTGTCTTCAGTCATGGATAGATTCAAAATGTGAAGACACACAATTGCTGCATAAATTTATTAATAGAAGTGCTAATCCCATAAATTGTACACCTCTATTTGGACACACAATCTTTTATTTTTCTTTCAAATGAGGAAGGAAAAATAAAGGAGCAGAACTGGTAATATTGCTTGCAACTAAATTGGATTTTCCACCAGAGAAAGCTGTTTAGAAAAAGCTATTCGAGAAAGCAGAATAGTACTCACAAAAAGGTATTAATGAGCCCAACCAGGAGGAAAAAGCCTCCAACAAAACAAACAAATGTTTGCAAAACCTCTTTCAGGACTGGAAGCTAAAGGAATGATTTGAAGTCTCTATCTTTGTAGAAACAATCTCACCAGCCAGCCAAGTAAAGCGGGTTGAATTTTACGAATAAAAACTCTTAACTTATAACTACAAGTCTCACCAATGATTCAAGAGACAAGACCTCAGCAGCTCTGGGCTTAGAAGGAAACTAATATATCCTGCTCTCAAACTGTGAGGCACTGGGGCTTCCCTGGTGGTGCAGTGGGTGAGGGTCCGCCTGCCGATGCAGGGGACACGGGTTCGTGCCCCGGTCCGGGAGGATCCCACATGCTGCAGAGTGGCTGGGCCCGTGAGCACGTAGAAGTCAAGTCAAATCCAAGACAAGAAGGATCACGTGAAGCCTGTGGCTTTCTCCTGGATAGCTCTTTTACTGCTTGTCCACAGAGTTTCATTTTGTTTGAAATCTTATTTATTTATTCTTGTTTATTTATTAACAACAGAACAAGAGCAACAAAAAGATGGCAGGAAAACAACAAAGAAAACTTGAGCTTTTTCCCCAAGAACAGAGGCGTAGAGTTAGGCCACCTTTCCACCGTTTCTCTGTACCGCTAAATCAAGTCAGCTACCAGAATATGCCTGCTATAGCTTAACGTGCCACGGGAAGGATGTAGCAATTGCGAAATGACACCCGGAATGCTCATTATTAGTTAAACAAATCCAGGCCCATTCATTAATTTTTTCAAGTCTATCACCATGGTGCCGGAGTGCTTAGCCAGCCCGCTATTAGGAAAGTGGAAAAGAGGGCTGGAAGGCTCTGATTAACTCAACTATTGCCAAGTGTTTTCATTGATAAAGAGGCTTCCCTGTAGGAATTTAATACTAAAACTATCCCTTGTATGTGGCATGCCAGATTAACAGAGGCGGCAAAAGGGACACATGGTACTCGCTGTGACTAAGAGGAGGACCTTAAGATAGTAACATTTCACTGCCAGTGACGAGATGGTCATGTGACAAGCCATGAAATAAACGTCTACCTTCAATTACAATGGCACCCTAGAAAAATGCTAAATGCCGGTTCCCTCATCAATATACTATCATATTACTATGCGTATTAATAAACCCAAGCTTTATACGTGGGTTTATTTATACTGTGCATGTGTTTATACTGTGCATGCTATATGGATAAATACATGGCATACAGGAGAAGTATGTTAAATGTAATAATAGTTTCAACAGATCAGCGATGAGGCAATTGCTTCAAGATGGGAAAAAATAAACATTTCCTAGCGTTACCGAGTGAGAAACAGATATGGTATGTGGGACAGATGAGGGGAAGCTGCAGCGTATTTTATTTTTATCCTCTTAAAGTACACTTGGCCTTTCTGTTAGAATTTCACCTTTGGACCATTTGCTAATATCGTATATAGCCACAGTAGCATCTTTTACTTAAAACCACAAATATTAGGTGGAAAAATGTGTTCAGGGAGATTTACCAGACTGTTTACATGGGCAAAGTAATCAGACCTGGCATCTGAATTGACAGGTCATACTACGTTGGCTCTAAAGAACACATACCTGTCAGGGTCCCCAGCAGGAAAAGATAACTCAAATCAAGGGTTACCTTTTGCAGAATTAAGACCTTATGATTCTTTTAGAGCCTGAGTTTAGAGCCCATGCTCAGAAGAGGAAGATGGGCTATTTAAGTATATTTTCATTTATTCTTGGGTATGGACTGTTTGAATAAAGGTAGAATTTCTCACTTAAAAATAAATTTAACCTTAACAAAGCATAAACATGACCCTAATCTTCACTCTGCCACCTCTTCTTCCCTGTTGCATTCATTAGCTACTGTTTTTTGACCTTGGACATGTAACAGTAATCCCTAGAGTGAGCTCTCTTCTACCACCTAGAAAAGGTTCCCTCCACTGTGGAAATGTTTTTATTGTAGTTGTTGACATATGGGGTAAAATATTCCCTTTGGACACAAAACCCTTTTTCAAAACCAGCTCCTTCAAACAACTCACCTAGTAGGATCTTAAAGGTCTGAAACCACTGCTGTGAGAATTAGAATACAGTTAAGTTGCTGTTTCTTTGTCTTCTTCAGCATTTCTCCGTTCATTTTATGGCATCTATGTAATAGGATTTAGAAAGGAGAGCTATGAAAACAGGCTCCATCGATGTCAACTTCCAAGAGGGAATTCTGTATGTGGATCACAATAAACCACTGGAAAGAGAGGATTATTGAATATACTCTTCAGCATGCTTCTTCGGGATCAACATTGATGGGCTCTGTTGAGAACAAAATGCATTTCTCCTACTGCGCTGTTTGGAGAACTATCTATCTTTAAGTTTCATTTCCTTTGTCCCCTATAAGGACAAAGCAAATAAAAAGGACTTGTGGTATTTCAAGCAAAATACCTCTGCCACACTAACTAGGGGTCCAGAGCTGCGTGGTCTCTGGAGGATAGCTCAGAGAGGGCAGGCAGCCTGAGGATGCTACGGTGCTATCACTGTATCACGGTGGTGAACATCTCTTGTTCCCCAGAGTCCCTTCCCCCTTCCTCCAGCAACATGCCTGGCATCAACTGGGGACTCAATGCTACTCAAAGTCTGTAAGTAGGGTTCCATCCTTAGGGATCAAGAATGTGTCTGATATGCCAATAGGCATATCACAGTCCCCTGGCTGCAGGCATTTGTAGAGAGGTAGACACATGATCCAGTCCATTCCAACCCCAGTGACTCTAAGAAAGTCTATAGGATCTCTCATAAAAGAAGTGTATTATTTTCTGTTGGAACTTCTGCAGCCATAATGCCACCACTGGTTAGTCCAGACGTTTGAAGACCTTCAAGCATTAAGTGGGGCTTTAGGAATACAACACTGTAATTTCTCTTTAGGGATAAAATATATTGAAGTCAATCTCTGTTGCCCCTACCCTAACTAGAATATGGCAATGTTTTAAGTCATTAGGACGAAACCCAGAAATCTCTACCTTGGCATTTCATCTGGCTTTGGTCATTCTCTCACACAAATATAATGCTTAACTTAATAATAAATCAGCATGAACTAATATTTACTTTGCAATGGACTTACAGACTTTCTATAGGCCATAATAGGATAATATGGCAATATTGTATTTTGTCAGGTATAAAGTTGGATGAATGTGTACTGGCATCTTTTCAATGTTTTAGTGGGAATATAACGTATCTAAAGAACTCTGATGCAAGGGATTGGACATGAGAGTCATCACAGCTTGTAATTCTGCCCATCCCCCACATATTTAGTCAGATTTAAGAATCGTATGGTCCTAGTAGCCAAACTTTAGGTTCTAAAGTCAGCATATAAACTATATAATTGTGTAATAGGACTTGATCATATTAGTTCACATTCCTGGATTATATAATATGGTACAATATCCTCAAAATACATCAAGATTCTGATCACTTCTCACCATCTCCACCAGTAACATTACAGCCAAGCTACCATCACCTCTTTTCTGAATTATTCCCAAAGCCTCTAGCCAGCCAGTCTCTCTCCTTCCAAACTTATTTCCATAATCTGTTCTCCACAGAACACCATGAAATTCTTTTTACAATACAAATCAGATCACACCGCTGCTTAACACTCCCCACTGTCTTCCCACTGCAAACTCCTTATCAGAGCCTACAAGGTCATTTTGCCTTAATTTGGCCAGGCCTACGCATCTAACCTCAATTCCCACCAGTCTCACAAAGTTCTAGCCCCACTGGCTTTCTTCCTGCTCCTTCAATATCCCAAGCTTTCACACCTGGAGGCCTTTGTACTACCACCTAGAACACTTTTCCCCTTGATCTTTCCAAGGCCTCCCCCTTTGCTGCATTCACTTCAAATATCATATCTTCAAAAACTCATCCCTGGACACTCTATCAAAACCATCATCCCTTCCCAACACTCACTATCCCCTTGTTTTATTTCCTTCATAGGCCACATCACTATCGGCAACTGCATTATTTCCTTGCTGACTTGTTGATTATCTGTCTTCTCCACTGAAATGTAATCTCTGTGGGCACAAGACTTTTTGTCTTATTTGCTGCTGAATCATAGCAAAAAGAATGGAGCCTGGCACATACAAGTACTCTATAAATACTTGGTGAATGAGTGAGTGAATCAATGAATATATAAATTATGCCATACATGATCCAAAGATAAACCAATGTTCAAACACTACTAGATCTATTGACATGGTTAAAGAGGCAACTGTTCGTAACATAGCTTGGTTAACATCAGTGTTCAGTGGAAGGCAAGCATATTTCATATTTAAAAGTTTGTAGGCAAGGTGATTTTATTTTGAGACTGTATAATAGGAAAAAGCATCCCTTAGTTGGTAGGAAGTATACACACACTCACACATACACACAAACTGGTTTCTGGTATCTTAAATAACGTGACTACACTCTTATCTAAAAAAAAAAAAAAAACATTCTTTGGGATATTAGTAATGCGATACCTCAACCCAGAGGGGGAAAAAAAAAACATATCAAAAAAAAACATATCTCCAGGAGGGAGAGGAGGTCATAGCCACTTCCAGAGGGGTAAAAGATCAGGGCATGTATCCGTAAGACGTGTATGGATTTTGCTGCCCACAGGCAGTTTTCTGCCCACAGGCAGTTTTCACACAATACACAAACAGAGAATAAACTAACAGGCTCCCCATCAAGAGAAGAACCAAGAAGTTTCTAAGAATTCCTCTGAACCCAAATGCAGCACAGCAAAAGTAGATTTGAAAAGCTGCAAAAGGCAGTTCTTCTAAAAATCTGCCTCAACTTCCCACCAACATGGTCTTCTACACATTGCTTTGCCTTCAGTCCGTACTGCGTGGGCTTTCTGTACCCCATCAGCAGGGGATGGGAATGCCCAGTAAGTAAGTTTCACTGTTGTCTATGATGAGGCATTATGATTTTTAAAAAATTATTTCCAGTAACTGATATAATATGCAAGTCAACTATACGTCAATTTAAAAATTAAAAACAAAATCATTTCCAAATGGGCAGTTTAAAACACTGCATCTCACTGCTTTAATGTGGATACCTTTAAGCTGCTTAAGGCACAACTTCAGTATCACTCACGCTCAGTTTCGAGCGAAAAAAAAAAGAAAAAAGTGTGGTGGGGGCGGTGGTGGTGGTGGATTTCTGAACGCTCCATGGGAAAGCTAGGTGAAATCTTAGATGTCTGGCATAATGAAAAAATAAGAACTGCTACTTCTATTTAGCCAAGAGTCAATCCAGGCTGCCCCTGGGAAGGTCTCTCTCACTGCTACTCTTGCTCCTGAGCCAGCATGTGGATAATAACAATAGCTAGCGTTTGTCTTACAATTTACCAAGTGCATTTACTTATCCTCCTCGATTATCTGTACAAAAATTCTGTAAGGTGTACAACACAGATGTCTGCTTTCCAGGTGAGGTTCAGGAAACTGACTTTCCCTTGGTCTCTCAGTTATTAAGTGAGAGAGCTTAGACTAGGACTTGGGTCTCCAATGGCCTACTGAAAGCTCTTTCCACCGTGCCGTATTCCCATATTTCACAGCAAGTGAAAGGACAGTAAGCGCCACAGACAATTCACCATAAAAAAAAAAAAGTCCCAGTTTTCCCAGCGCTTATCCTCTACCCCCCCACCTGCATAGACTCTCAACTCCAACTAAAATTATCTTCTTGTAACCTCAATGCTACACCCAGCTGAGTCTGCCTGTTTGGTTTCTATGAGCTTTAACGAAAGTGTCAATTATTACATTGCAATTCTATTTTGAGGTTTATTATAAATGTTGGTTTCTATAAAATTCTTACTTAAGAAGTGTTAGAAAACACATCTCTCACTCAATTGTCAGGAGACACAATACCAAGGGACTTTTTCTATTCCTTGTCCCCCCCCCCCCCACTGCTGCCCCATCTCAGGGACACCAATCCAGACTCAATTAAATTCAGCAATATCCTAAGGCCAAGTTTCTGGAATAGAAACGCCAAGGGCACAGAATGAATGGAGGGTAACTTTTAGGTCAGCATTTTATCATTCTGTCCTAGACCCCGGGGGGTTAAACTCTGCACGGAAAGATTATGTAGCTTCAACAGTAATTCACCTTCCCCAGGTTCTTCCAGCCCAAGCCAGGATACAGTTAACCATCCAGCAACTATTTACTTCCCGTCTACATTGCGCTCGGTGCTGGAGGTACAATGAGGAACAAGGCAGACGCCGTTCCTGTTCTCTAGAGATGCCACACTAGAGAGAAACAGACAAAAGGCAGATAAACAAATGGTGTTATAATCGGCCAAAAGTGCTATAGAGGAAATAAACAGAAGCACGAATGGAGCCTAACGAAGGGAACTTCTTTGGTTACGGGGCCAAGGCAGGGCTCCCTGGAGAGATGAGTCAGTGACAGACCTGCCATCAAAGAGCATTCCTTCCTCGCCCCACACTCACCTCATTCCATATTCCTTCCCTTAGTAGTTGGCTGATGAACAGGGCAAAGACCAAACAGACCATGGTGGGATGGTACCAGGCTTACCAAAAAGTTCACTTTAGAAATCAGTCATGAAGGGTTATTCCAGTTTAAGATACAATCAACATAGAAGAACCGGGAATTCCAGTTGGTACAAAAATGGCCTTTATATCCCATCAAGGAATCGTTTCTCTAAGATGACAAGAAGTATATTGCCAATAAATCCACAATTCTGTTTCCAATTAATGCAAACTTAGAGTAGTCCAAGCTGTTATTAGATTTCAATTAATAACCTGTGATGCCTCATTAATGCAAATATGCTCCTAGTTGGGCTAAACCTTCATTAAGTGAAATGGATCCAATGACACGACTGTTTCATATGATAATGGAACTATGATTAAAAGGCACAATTAATCATCATCTGCTACAAAGTGCTCTCTGTGACACTTACTTATTCCTGTATGAAACATTTGCTTCTTTGAAAAGTCAATTTATACTGAAACTATTCAGTGGTGGAAAGAAAAGCAGAAACATCACCCTGAAATATTTCCAAAAGTGGCAGAGAATCCCAGACACAAGTCAGGTTCTTCAAGAATAAGAAAGGCTCTGTGGTCTTGGGGTCTGTTCCCATTCCCCGTTTCATGTAATATGTTGTGTTAAAGTGTAAAACTGCAAATCTCAGTCCTACAGCTGGATGACAGTGCTTTTTAGTTCTCTTGACTGTGTATGTTCCCATTCCTTAAATCCTGAATTGCTCCACCTGCAGCTTCAAGCCAGCCACAGATCCTGAGTCAAACGAGGCAAAAGCAGGACACCGTCCCCACCACACCCTGCCTCCACCACCACCCCACACGGGAAGTCAGACATGAAACAACACTGCCTACAACAGACTGTTACTACTTCCGGCCCAGCATCCTTTCCCCATACTGACAATAACACTCTGTTTTTCCTTTGCAGAACTGCTCCTCTCTTATACCTGTTGTGGTCCTGGTTAGGTGGTCAAATACAACTCTTCTCTCACACAGGCTGATGAGAGGGTCATGAGCCAGGCTGAGCTATCAAGATCCCCCAACGCTCAGCAAAGTAACTGATCCAGGTATGGCCTCCTGAATCTAGCAGAGTCTCTCGGGTCTTTCTTTGGATTCCTTCAACACTCATAACATGGACCATTTTCACTACATGCTTTAGCTTTAGTTTGTTGTTTGTGATTTTTGCGGAATCCCAGAAATGAAAGGTAAGCAATTTACTAAGGCCACCTGTCCCATCCCAACCACAACCCAGGTAAAGCCCATCCCCTCTTACACTTCCTCTCTGTCGCTTATGGCCAAGAGACTTAAAGTGTGCAAAAGCCATACACTGCTCCCTCTTAAGTAAATAGAAGCTTTAAAAATCTATTGAGATTTCTTTTTAATGGTTGCTTAGTAACCATCATAAGATTAGAACTATTTTCTAGATTAAAAAGTAACATTGTAAAAAAGATCATTTAGATACTTAAAATGAAGAAACTGTCTTAAAATGGAGTTGTTTAAAAATACCCAGTTATTACAGTAGCCTGACATCAGACACATAATCCTAAAAATTAAAAACAACAAAAAAAGCTTTAGGGATTCTATTACAAAAGTCCATTCCTCTTCAATATTTTTGTACAGAATGTATACATTGTGACTCTTTCCTCTTGGCAACAAAAGTAATATTGGGTCTTAATTAGTGTACTTTAATATGCTAGAAAAACTACACTTCTTCCCTATAGAGTTACATATTAGATGTATTAAGACACAAGCATTAAATATGGGACTTATGATTAAAATGTATCTCTGTACGTAAATAACTACCCCTTATTAAGAAATAAATATTGATTTATAAAGTGTATATGTACAGCAATGGTTTCGAGGCATATGCCAACAATGATTGCTGGGTACAGGTTGCTGGACCGCAGGGTTGAGGATTGTAAGACGGCCTGGGCACCTGGCTGAGAGGAGTGCAGTGAGTGATTAGTCATGCCTGTCAAGGATGTAGGATTCAGAAGTGGTAGCAGGCATACCAATCATCTTTTTAATCCCTTGCAGCATGGAAAAGTCCAGTTTTTCTGCCAGTAGGTGCTTGACCTTTGTGAAGTCCCAATTCCCTGGGTCTCAGTCTACTCATCTTTTGAGTGAGGGTTTTGATTAGATGACCTCTGAGGTCCCTTCCAGTTGAAACATTCTATGATATTCTGAGGAAAGAATAATAATAGCCCTTGTGATTAGAAGCCAGAGCAGTATGGTGTGTGGCGAGATAAAGGCAGGCAGCAAAGACAGCCTGCATGTGAAAGCTCTGAAGAAAAGGGAGAATGAAGGCGGCAAACCTTCACCAAGCTGTCCCACAGTAACCCTGGCCTGGAGAAGGAGGCCTAAAGAGCAAAACATTGCCCCATGAATAAACAGTCCTTCATCTTTCCACTTAAATATTTTCAAAAGTTCTTCACAGAATTATTTTGCAAAAGGAACTAAATGTCCATGATTTAAAACAAAACAAAACACAATCTGCTTTACATATAACCTTTCAGATGTGTCTGTATCTCATAGATGGAAATGCACAAGAGCCTCCCTTAGTTAGGATGGTTTCAGCTACAGAACCTAGAAAGTCACTAAAACCCCAAACAGGAAGTACAGACATCAGGCAGGCTCAGTGACTTGCAGTGTCATCCATGGCCCCAGAGCTTATGAGCTCTCTGCTCTACAGACCTGGTGGAGGCTTTGTCCTAAGGCTAGTTCCCCACATGCTGATTAGATGGCTGCCAGGAGTAATTGGTGCCCCGTGCTCCTGTTCAATTCCTAAAACAGACTAACTTTTCATTCTTAGAAATCCTAGCAAGCTTCCCCTTGCTGCTCCATGACCCAAACTGGTTCAGGCCAGCTTACCTTTGAATCGGTACCTGGCATACTTGATGGAAATACTCTGGGGAGGAAGGAAGGAGGAGGGAGGGAAGGGTAGGAGGGAGGGAAAGAAAGGGCCCCAGACACGTGGGCTGCTGGTCTGACAGCCAGGCCTCAGTGTGAGAAGCTCCCTGGTGCACACAGCAAGGCCACACTGCTCTCCTGCTGGACACAAGCAACCTCACAGAACACCAGCACCTCAGGAAAGGTCATGCTGAGATCAAGTTAGGTAAGACAAGACCACCTGACAATTTTGTCTAAGCACAGACAGAAACAAGGTTATTGTACAACCCACAAAACCCCCAACGTTGCCCTGCCTTGGCTGATACGAGTGACAGGTGCTTCTTCAGGAGTTACAGCCTTAGCCTCACTCTAGCCCACCCTCCCCATAGAGATTTACTGAGACACCCAATTATAGAATTGCCCCCAACTTAGTGACAGCATGCAACCCAGAATGAACCTCATCCCCGCGGACCTTCCCTAAATCACCTAATCAAAGCTCAAATCCTTTTAACCAGGCTCTTACTTAGACACCCCATGGCTCTCCGTAGTGTGTGTTCTCCCTCCTACAATGAATAATGAACCCAGCTTTTTCCACTCCAGCTGTGTTCCTGGTGGTCTCTAGCTGGAGGACATCAATACTGGTTTTAGACTAATGTTTGCCAAAAGTTTTAATTTTCATTATTACCTCCCTAAGAAGCCTCTTCAGATATTTTTTTCCTAATCATCCCCACCCCATGAAATTTTTTGTTGTTGTTGTTAGTACGCGGGCCTCTCACTGTTGTGGCCTCTCCCGTTGCGGAGCACAGGCTCCGGACGCGCAGGTTCAGCGGCCATGACTCACGGGCCCAGCCGCTCCGCGGCATGTGGGATCTTCCCGGACCAGGGCACGAACCCGTGTCCCCCACATCGGCAGGTGGACTCTCAACCACTGCACCACCAGGGAAGCCCCCCATGAAATATTAATACCACAGATATACAGAATCTCTGTCTATTTACTGTATGTACACCAATGCTTTATACATACAAAGAGGACGATCCCCTCAACACATGCACATACACATTCATGAACCAATTTTGACATGGTTCAGACTAAATTATGAGGGGGTAGAGCAGATGTTAAAGAGTCCATCACAAAATGTTAACAAAGCACATACCTTCTCAGCAACATACCTTTTGAGGGCAGTAATAATAACAACAGTTACCATTTTTTAGTGCTTTCTGTACACCAGGCACTACCCTTAGCATCTATTAGTTTTTGCATAGGTTAACTCATTTTATCCATCGAAAGACCTTTGAGATTGGTACCATAATCACCCCAATTTTAAAGCTGCTGAAACCGAAGCACAGTTAACTGTCATGCCCCATCACAGCGTTCATAAGCAGTAGAGACGCCACATGACTGGACTTCAGACTCCAGGGGACATGCTCTTAGCCTTGAGAATACACTGCCCCACACTCAGCAACAGTTCCATAAATACTTGTTAACGGCCATGAACAAACATACGAGCCAATGTGCATTGTGATTTTCATGACAGTACTTCCAAACACTCACGAACAAGGCAGTGAAATGAACTTGGGATAAGACCTAAGAGCCAGACATCTGTGATATAGAAAAGCATTTTAGTGGAAATCTTTCAGGGGAATTTTTCACATTGTGTTGCATGACTGTCAAATGTTTCAGAAAACGAATCCCATTATGCGTGTGTGTGTGTGTGTGTTTGCTTGACCAGAAAATGCCTTGGTTAAGAAAGGGAGGGAGGGAGAGGAGGTTGGGTATTTTTTCCCCTAAAAATTAGGAATTAAAAAGCGATGATGAACCTAGGGGTAAGATGGGAATAAAGACACAGACCTACTAGAGCATGGACTTGAGGATATGGGGAGGGGGAGGGATAAGCCGTGATGAGGTGAGAGAGTGGCATGGACATATATACACTACCAAGCGTAAAGTGGATAGCTAGTAGGAAGCAGCCATGCAGCACAGGGAGATCAGCTGGGTGGTTTGTGACTGCCTGGAGGGGTGGGATGGGGAGGGTGGGAGGGAGGGAGACGCAAGAGGGAAGAGAAATGGGAACATGTGTATATGTGTAGCTGATTCACTTTGTTATAAAGCAGAAACCAGCACACCACTGTAAAGCAATTATACTCCAATAAAGATGTTTAAAAAAAAAAAAGCGATGATGACATCACACAACTGCCAGGGATGGCAGAGCTCTGCCTCTCCACTGGCCGCCACGGTTCCTTGTGCTGTTGTGCTGCTGTACAGTCACAAAGCCTGTCCTCCCTGAGTGCCACCACTTCGTGCACATCTTCGGAGCATTTCTGTTACAGAAGAAACCGGATTTGCAATGTTGGTTTTTTACAACTGTCTTTTTGTTTCCAACATTGCCAGAGAATTCAAGATCCTAAAAAACATTTCCCTGCTGAGGTCAAGCGAACCACTCCTGGGATTTCTGCTCAAGTCAGAGCCTTTCGTGAAGCTGATGTTACACAATCACAGAGAGAAGGAAAATGGCTTTTGTGATGAGCATCTGCTGTTTTGTTAAAAATGTGGTTAAGGACATTAACAAAAGTGACATCACCAGCTGTTCTAATGTCAAGCAGTTTAGCTAAACTGTTTTCTATCAAATGACAACATATGACACCCAAATCAATTCCAAACCAATAACACATTGTTACTTGTAAAACAGAGCTGAGGGGAAGGGAGAGGACGAGTGAGCTCCAGAGCAAGAGAACATAGCAGCGGGAGCAACAGAAGTTAATGAAAGCACAGGTTCAAATTTCTCCTGAAGTACGAACGACAGACCATACGATGCTGATCATTTTCACAAATGTTTTTACTTCTGTTTCAAACAAAGCAAAAGGGGACCATTATCCATTCCATATTCTGACACAGAAACACAGTGTTTCTTTCGTAACATGTTTGTAATGGCAAAAAGAGCCGACAGTGAGTTTCTGGCCAGTTACAATCTAACTTGGCTTCTGCCCTTGAGCCACATCCCACCTGAGGGATGTGGCAGTCAGGAGAGCAGAACTGTCTTGTGTGGCTATGTTCAGTTCCTCTATTTTTATCTGCCCATCATTTAAAATCATCAGGCCATTAAAAGGTGACAGATCAGTAGCACTGCCAACTGCGTTGTCCTTATGGCTGAAAAGTCTGTGGCAGTCGACGGGACGAACGCCCGCCCCGTCTTCATCACAGAGCTTGTAAAAGCAAAACCGCCTGCCACGGTCACGGCTAGTCCTGAATAAATGTTTAATTTCCATGACTGTGACCAGGACAGGGCCTGAGTTGTGGCCCGTGCTTAGGATTCCATAGGATTCCATAGGCATTTCGTATGCAATATATATTGCAATAATGCAATTCACAGATGCCAAATCCACTCACAAGGCCTGAGCTGGGTCCTGCTTCTGAAAGAGTTGAAGTGGTTTAGTCAACAGGAAAGAAGACACTTCCAAGGGCATCATTCCTCCTGGAAGGGAAACAAAGGGGCATGCTTTGGGGAAAGGAAGTTGGTCAGGAACAGAAGGTGCACTACGCGTGGAGAGAATTTCAAGATAGGTAACTCAGGAGGGACCTCCATTTGGGAGAAAAGAATCATGCCAGAACCAACAGAAGAGGCAGAAATAAGCAAGCAGCTGTGTGCCCCTGTTTCTATTAAATGAAAGGAAGACAGGGCTGAAAGTCACAAGCAGCATATGGAGGCGCACAGAGACGAACCACCTGGGAAAAATCAATGTTCATCGGGCGGGCTCGACAGCGCCTGCTTCCTCTTGGATCTCACTGTGTAGGTTCAGGGTAGATACGTTCACCCTTCAATCGGCACAAGTGGATGGTGCGTCTCTGCTCAGGATGGAGCAAAGGCCACACTCCCGGTTAACAGCAAGAAGAATGTCAGCCTGATGTTGGAAAGAACTTCCAACAGCAAAGCTGCAACACAGCACAGATCACCGAGAGAAATGCATCTGGGAGTATGTTAGGGAAAGACGGGGAGCCCTTGTGTAATGTGAAGAGTCCAGCTCTGTGAAGAGGCGGAGGGATGGGCAGAATGACCTCTTAAAGGTCATGCCAACCCTATTTCTACAGGTAATAAAAGCTTTTTTGAGGGCAGTGGGTTTTAGATTTCCAATAGAGGAAAGACCATTTTGTAGTATTTTTCAAAATTATTTTTGTTGGTTTCTAGTAACGTCTAAGGAAGATCTTTTCATTTTACCTTTGAAACCAATCTTTACATTTTTTACGGTCACCTATCTAAATCCTCTGTGTCTGAAAGGATGGAATTTGGACCGAACACCAGAAGTAGTGGTCAGATGTGAATTTTCACGTTTGCTCGTTTGTTCCTGGATTCATTTATTTAACCAATTAGAGCCTGCACATCAGACTCAGTTTCCCTAAGTATTTATAAAAGAGGATTGCCTTGGGACTCACAGGAGTGGAAATCTGGCTTTCTCCTCTCTGACTACTTGTTCTGTGCTCTGTGCTTGCTGGCTGCCCTACTATGTGCTTACATACATGATTTTATTTCTTTATGAGATGTGTTTCATTTTTAGCCTCTTATAAAGACAAACTGTCTAGAAAAGAAATGACAATTAGTAAGAGAAGTAGAGATGGGAACCCAGGACTGACTCCAGAGCCAGTACTGTTGGCCGCTGTATTATATTCCTCCCCATCGACTTCTAAAAACACACGTCACAATAAACTTCTTTACAAGTAAATTCCTAAGCTAGAATGTTCCCCTGTGGCTTCTCTGGATATTAGGAAACCTGAATTATAATTGGAATTTTCAGCTAAAGTAAATAACTAAACCACAAGATCCTATAGGGTCTTCCCTATGAGGGAAGGACTCAGGCTCACAACAAAGCTGGTGACAGTTTATCAGGGTGTAGGACACCCGGTCCTTAATGGTGGGAGTCCCAGAACTTTAAAAAGATCTCAAAAGAGTCCTAGGTTCCTAGGCAGTTCTCTTGGTTTTGGATAAGATCCCTTTAGCTTGAGCTGGGACTGAAGATCAGAGGGGAAATTTCTGCAGAAGACACAGTAGAGGAGTTATCTCTGTTACTCTCCACACTGCCTCTACAAGTGAGCATTATAATCCTTACATGGAAACAGAGGACGGGTTAGGTCAAGCAATGTGTCCAAACTCAGCCAGGGCATAAGAAACAGAGCTGGGATTCAAGCCCAGCTGTACCGGGTTCCGAAACACGTGTTCTTTTCTGTGGCAACACATGTTGCTGTGTTACCTCCAGAGGTTGGGTGGTATCAGCCTTTACCACACTAGAGTTCTTGAATTCACCTTAGATCTCGTCTCATAGGACAAGCCTGTGTGACCCTCTGGGGACTCCAAGGCTGCTGGTGGTCCACAGCCTCTACCTACCTAGGCACATTCAATGTGCTCTCTTCATGTTCACAAAGCCTCTTTCAGGTCCTCCCAGACTCTATGCCCCTTCCTTTCCATGTGTCCTCCTGTCTAGAACTCTTCCCCACCCATCTCCACCACCTTGCTGACGCCTGTCCATCCTTCAGAGCTCCCACAAGGAAGCCTCCTGTCATCCCAGGCCGGTGTTCCACGCTCCAGAGCAGTTTCCCAGCCTAGGCACTACGTACCGCCAGCTGGGGGGGACAGGCAGTTCTTTGGTGTGGGGTCTATCCTGTGCCTGTGGGTTAGCAGCATTCATTAGATGCTAGAAGCACCCACCTCTCAGTTTTAACACCCGAAGAAGTCTCCAGACATTGCCAAACGACCCTGGGAAGCAAAGTCACTTCCAGCCAAGCATCACTGATCTATAGCCTTGTGGAATCACTTTCCTTACCTTCAGAGCATTGATATGCACTTTGCTTATGTGACGATTTCTGCTACTTGACAGTGAGTCCCAAGAAGGCAGGGATGGTGTCGGCTTTTTTACCCTTATACACCAAGCATTCAGGGTAGTGCCTGTCTCAAAGCAGGATCCCAAGAAAAACAAACACTTTCTGAATTTGTACCTAAACAGGGCTTAGTCGAAAATCACAAACTTAAGTCAGTAGTTAATGGACGACTGCTGAAGCTTTTTGGAACATAAAAATAATGCCACCATATTTAGTCTCTGGGCGGGGTGGATATTCACCAACCAGAACACCAGGAGAAAGAGTGAAAGCGTCGGTAAGAGGTTATTAACAATGCCCCTGACAGCACACAAGGATTACAGAATGACATCCCACCAAAACGTCAGCGGGGCCCTAATTAAAAGAAGAGCCTATTCTTTGGCAAGTGTTCCCTCGCAGCCATGGCATCGCTGGGACGTGGCACATCGCACCAACCCGAAAACACACACCACGACCTGGCATCTTTGCCCAGCTGCACCACTGCACGTTTCCCTGATGGAGATGAGAAAATAACGTAACCTCAGCTGACAGGTTTATTAAGACACAGACAACATTACAAAGGCCCTTTTGACATTATAATCTCTAACGCAGTCAGGGGGAGATGTTGACTTGCCATCATTACTGAAAGTAATGGGTCAAAAAAAAAAAAAAGGTAAGAGAAAAGGAGAACATTCCTATAAAGCTGTCAAGTTAACTATTTGGCCTACAGGTGTGTTCAGCAATCTTGACTCACGGCCTATGACGGTGCTTTGCAGCAGTGCGTTGCTGTTCTCTTGCCACCCCGCTGCACCCCTGCTCTGGGGTAGTTGGATCTAAGGCTTCAAGGGCATAGTTAAGGCAGAATGCAATCTTCACCAAGGTTTCTCTTTGCCCAATTATATTTTCATGCTGGTCCAACTCTCGAGACTTCCCTATCACTCGGTCACACTGGCCCGCCAAACTCCAATCTTCTAGGACAAATAACCCAGATTAAAAAAAAAAAAAAAACCACAAGTGTGAAGTGCTACACAGGGTCACAAAAAAACAGCAAGTTTTATTCAGGTTGAATTTAAGTTCTTAGGAAGTTTACACCAGCGATCAGAAACCCATCTATTGTCACAAGTCAGGCAAAGAACCCACATGCGTCAAATAAGCCGGAGAGGAGTGAGAGGGTAGTGGTGGGGACTATGAAACACAGGGACCAGGGATGGCAGACTGTGAGCTCAGCTTTACTAGAAAATCCCACTGAGCCAGGGAAGCTGGTAATGCTCCTGACCTGGCCCCAGGCCCATCTCATGCAGAGCGATACTCACTTAGTACTGGCTGAATGAATGAATTCCTGTCTGAGGGTCCACCCTGTTATTTCCACGTCCAGAGCGCCATCACCAGAACACTTTCCAGGTGTCCACTGACTCACTGAGTGCCGTGAATCTCTAGTACCTGCAGCGCAAATGCCATTTGAATAGTGCTGCCATTTGAATTGAAAAATGAAGCTAAAGGGTGAGTGGGAGGCACTGATGCATGTAGGGGACACCATTAATGTCACTTCCAGAAATGCAGAGCCCATATAGCTCATTGTCATGAGCGATTTTATTTCCAACTAGTTACAGGTGGGCGTTATTCATAGTAACTTGAGAGATCACACAACTTTGCAAGAGACTTGGTAGCCTGTCAGGTCTACAAAATGAAGACCAAGGATATCAAATGAGATTATGATGACACCTATCTTTGCTCAAATAAAGGAAGGAAAAAAGCACTCCCCAGCCTCTTCTCCTCTCCTTAAAGAACTTCACCTTTTTCCCCACTTACTACTCACAAGCACTACGATACAAATGTAAATATAAATATGCTCAGAAACCGTAAAATGTATGTTGGTAGAAATTTCAAACAGCATAGAAGAGTTCAATATGAAAAATACAGACCCTACGCTACTCAGAGGTGGCCTTGGTGAACAATTTCAGGGTGTGTATGACATAAATAGGATCAGATTTGCACAAAGGAGCTACCTTTTCCCTCAACATCTTGGGTATCTTTCTATGTCTATAAATATATATCTACTCTATTCTTTTTATCTACTGCTTAGTAAAAACCCACTTTACAAGCATATAAGGTCAATTTGTCTCAATCCTCATCATGGGAAATCTTCTATAATCTGGGCTTTTTCTGATCTCTTCAGCATTACGATACTTAAATCATCAGAATCAACGGAAGTGGCTGACACTGGCTGGTTTTTGTTGTAAGGATTTGGTTTTACTTAATTTGGGCTGGTTTAGAAAAAAATATTTAGAAATGCCTGTGTATGAGGTGATGAGCAGAGAAGCATCCCACAGGAGTGCAAGGAATGGAAAGTGTATTTTTGAGGAAGGATTTGGGAGGTGAGTTACAAATCCAAAGGGTTCAGACTACATGCCAGTTGCTCCAAGGTACAAGTTGAATACTTTACATAAATCATATAAGAACTGGAAAGTATACTCATCTTTGGTTTTCTATTTCAAGCTTCCAGGAATACGTATCTTCAGTGTTAGGACTTAGCACTGTGCTAGGCACTGCCTACGGCCTATGTCATTTAATCCTCAGGTTCACCCTGAGAATAAGGTACTGTTATTCTCCCCAATGTAAAGATGAGGAAATTAAGGCTCGAGGTGACACAAAGATCACTGAAGCAACAAAACTGAACCCAAGCAATCAACCTCAAGAACCTGAACTCTATAAGCATCAAATTTTATCTTTTTAAAAGCCAGGGATTTATGGACAGAAAAAACCTGTGTTCCTTCATGTCTTGGGTTTTTCCTCTAAACACAAAAACAATGCAAAACATATTTCTGTTTTCTCTTCACTTAACTAGATTTCCATTTTATTTGGCAGGGGTGGTGGTCGCTTAAGGCAATGCCTTGTCAGCTTCAATTGATAACAAAGATTTTTCAAAGGGGTGACAAGCAGAGAAGAAGAGAGCAGGAAGGAAAGACATATGGAAACGATTCGTACATCTCTCCCAAGAGAGGGGAGGTTATCTGTGTCAGTGTGGCCAAGAGTCCAGCACTCTATTAATGCTCCTCTGAGACCATCTGCTGCTCTTCAGATACATCAAACACACCCAGTGCTTTGCACGAGTTAGTCCTGCCTGGGAGGCTCCCCTCCCGCCCCCAGTTACCCACATGGGGGAGCCTTCACTTCCATCAGATTCCTGCGTCTCCTCTTTTCTAAAAGAGCTCTGCCCCCATCCCTATCCCATAACCTGCTATGTGTTATTCTTAACACTTACATGAAAACATTTAAGTGTTTTTTGACTGTCACCCTCACTGTAAACCCTGTATGTATCCACAGCCCCTGAAACAGTAACAGTACAGGCTCAATAAATATTTGTTGAATGAGAAAATACACTGTGTACTATCTGAAACATATCTCTTTGGGTGTTCTGATAGGCATTCTAAGCCAAAGTGTGTGTGCGTGTGTGTGTGTGTGTGTGTGTATCTGTGTGTGTACATAAACATATATGCAAATCTCTATTATATATAAATACATATATACATGTATGTTTATATTTTGAAGTTTAGATATTCATCATCAATAAATATGTATATTATTATTATCACCATCATCAGTAATACTGGTGATCCAACCAGTATAAATCAATTGAATTACAAGCACAGGACTCACAAGGTATTTGGACATTGCACTAATTGTGAAGGAGGACAGTGATTAATTCGTGGGTAACAATATTGTGTTATTTGTAAATACAATGTGCGATCTTTATGAACTTCATGGAAAAATCTATTTTTCTCCTGCTGCTTATTCTACCATGAAAACGGAGAAGTGATCAGAGTCCTACTTTAGTTATTAACATTTATAGAAATTTAAAGTTATTATCAAGTCTTACTGAACTGATCAAGTCCCTACAGTTAACCGGCAATGTATTTCTCATTTGGTGATCATGGTGACAGAGGCTCCAAAAATGCCTAGTCAGAACTCACTGGCGTTCAGATGAAGGGGGCCTGGCAACAAACACCTGAAAGAATCCCCTGTTGGAAGAATGAATGAAACAGAAGACGGACAGGTTTCAACCCTCCAGAGCGGTATCTTCTATGCCTTCTCTATGACTGTTAGGCTGATGTAATTAATCTAACACATGGAGCAGAATTTACTCTTCATTTTCAAGTACGTTGTCTACCGAGAGCTTCCACGAGCACTGTGATTATGCAAGGCTCTTGTCAGTGGATCCCTGCCAATACCAACCATCAAGCTAATGACCTGTGCTTGCCAGCTCCAAGGTCAAGGACAACTCTTGGGCATTTCTCCCCAGGACTCAAAGAAGAATCATCCCTGCAAATGATCTCAGAGTAGCGGGTGTGCACTGCCTTCCCGCCAGAGGCTGTCCCAGCTCAGAGTGGGGGCATTAAGGGAGGAGGAAAGAAAATCTACTAATTCATAGTGGTTTAGATTATTGACTTCACCTTCATGCAAGATAAAATAAAAAGGAAGGGTCTTGTTTTGGAAGGTGAGACTGAGGACATTACCCTGCATTTCATCAATGTCATTTCTTTATGTTGGGCAACGGTATATATCCTGTGACTTGTCAACGGCACCATACAGTGAAGCTAAAAGGTTGAAGGTTATTTCTATAATGATTGATACTCTTTCTGTCACAGTAGTCTAGCCTCTGCAGATTCTTCCTTTTCTCCTCCACTCTGGTGAATCCTGTTTAAAGTTCTTGGGTGAAAGAGCTGCAGACATCAAACCTTAAACACTGACTTGACATATTGGGATATGTGATGCTATTCACTGCCCAGTTTCAAGCCCCTTCAGGAGCACTTGAAACACAGTCAGAAGATTCTTTGAACACGGGGTAAAAGTGTATGGATGACCTACATTGTCACTGGCGTCTCTTCAGCCAAAGACAAGAAAATGCTTTGGGTCAGCACACTTCCTCAGCTAATGGAAAGGCTGCCCAAAATCCTGTGGACCAGAGTCGTGGAAAAATGCACAGACAAGTCAGCCCGCGACTTTCTCTGCCCCAATCCTTCCTATTTTACAAATCTAAATCAAAAGACAAATGGGAATTCTAATGAAACGTGTGAAGAATCTCAACAATGTCTGGGGTTGGGGGGGTACTGTAATGCCCTTGAAAACAGTATGATTATTCTGGGCCTCCAAAATAATGTGAAAATAAATATGCATCATGTATAGGGTAGGAGGGATGGGTAAAAGCTGCAAAAACATGTTTGCTGCTTTATGAATTTCACATACAGTGTTCTGTGTTCCAGTGAACGGCAAGGCAAAGCGTAAGAAAAATCCAAAAACTATTTTTTGTGGTAATCACTGTTTTAAACTGACAAACTGTGAGCCAAATTGAGATAATCTTTGTGACTCCACAGAGAAACGGAAAAGTATTAAGTCCCTTAAAAACATCACTATCCGTGTTCTCCAATCAAAGGTTAGGATAATCCTCAGTACATTTCAGAAAAGTAATGTCTCAAATCAATAAGGGTCCATGACAGTGGGGACTCTTACACATCTTTGGGAGACAAAAGCCCTCTGGGGAAGAGAAACCAGGCTGCCTGATGATATTCAGCAGAAATCTCTAAGCTGTTAGAAGAACTTGGATCCACATGGCCACCCAAACTTCAATGTGAGAATGCAACAGAGGGAAAATATAATCTCCAGGAGGTAAAATGAAGAATAAAAACGTGAACAGCAATAACCTACAGCATTAATCTGTAAACCTACTTCAAGCGGCAAGAGCAAAAAATGGAGTAGGACATATGCTAGAAATTGTAATGCTACATTGAATAGACAAGCTCTGTTTCTGAATACCCAGCATCCATTCACCCATCAGCATACACTTCCTCTGGGAGAATCATTTTTTGCCGACTCTCGATTCATATTATTTGAGAGAGGTCCTTCCAGGCACAAGCACATGACCAAACAGAACATCCCTGACCGCATCCCCCCTATAAGAGTTGGTCTAAGAGTTTTTGTTGAAACTATTAGAAGAGAGAGGTTTCCCTGATGGTGGTTTAACAAGATAGTTGAAGGTAGACAGGGTGACAGGTAGGCATGTAGGCAGGTGACCATCTTTGTTGTCATACAAGAAAAATCTTCCAGAGAATAAAGGTATCACACAAGAAGGTACAGTTGAGAGATGGCCAGAGACACCTGACGACATACAAGTCCCTAAATACAGCCATGAATGAAGCTAGGTAGCTAGGTGTCCTTAGTATTTGAGATGATAACTTCTCTTGTTTGTTTTAGTTACTTTGATATGTGTTTCTATCGCCTGCAATTGAGAATCCATTTCACACGAGGTATAAAATGTGGAATGATCTTTACAAGAACAAACAGCCTTACCAAAAGCACCGTGTCTTGTTCATCAGTATAACCCCAACCCTGAGAACAACAATTGATATGAGAAGACTTTCGATAATTGTTCAATGAATAGAGAATTTTTAAAAATATGGATCTCTGTTGATTCAAGAATTATCTCCCAAATTCACAGTTTTAAAAAATGGAACATAAAACACATCTGTCCTTTTCATCAAAATCCCAGCAAGACCAAACACTGGACAAAAACTCACATTCTCCCATATCTATCCAGCTCACAACAAATTATTACTTCCACACAGTACTATTTTATGAACGGATAATCTACATACCATATTTTTAATGGGTAAACGTACTTAATTATCCATTTTTCTCCCCATAACAGGAACACAGTACCAAGAACACTAAGCAACTCTCCTAAGAAGAAGGCATGTCATTCCAAACCTCTGGTTTCCACAGGTGGTTAATTAGACGAGCAAAAACAAGGAGCCAACTTTTGGGGGAGAATTAAAGACCTAATTTACAAATAAAATATGCAAATTCCTACCCCCAGCTGACACCAAGGGACCAAGGACAAATAAACACTTTCATTTTCCATTACCTCCATTTTCTATTACCATAAGAAAACTAAAATATCTGTATCATTTCATTTACTTTTAATTTACTATTTTGGTTTTCTTTCCTAATTTTTAAAGCAGGCAGAGAAGTATTTCTAAAGAATGCTATTTTTTAAAAATACCTTCTTTTCTTCATCTAATGCAAAGCAGTTTTCCCCAGAAATGACTTTATATTGTTGGTTCCGATGTTACATTTTGCAGGAAATAAAATGTCTCTTATTCTTCTACAAAAAAAACCCAGACAACTAGATATGCAAGGAAGGCTTGTGTGCACTTGGAACCCTTTGGCGGATGTTTTATTTGGCCATGTGACATGGTACTCCTATTGCACCCTCCCAGCTAATGACTCTTATCACAAAGCAAACTTCTCCCCAAAGAGTCTTCAAAGATGACAACTAATTGTAGATGCCGACTGGATGTTGAACATTTGTATGGTTTCCACCCTATTTTCCGAAGAAAGTGTAAAATTGCAGAGTAAAACTGCCACATTAATCTTTTGTTGGGACCTAGCATTTGGTCACATTTTAAGTCACATCCTCTCATTACTGGAATCGCATTTTTATTTCAGATTAATCCTTCTTTTTTCCCTTCATTCAATATTGATTAAATGCTTTCCATGTGCTGGGTACTGAGCCAGCTCTGGGAACATAATCGTGAACAAAAGCCCATACAGGTCCAGTTTTAATGGAAAGTCCAGGCTGGTAGGGGAGACAGATCTGATTCAAATAATTTATGGTTTCAAACTGCATTTGAGGAGTCAGGCGAGGCCCTTTAAGGGAGTGAAGATGTGAGACTAGGTATTAAACAGGCCTGGAAACTGTCTGTGTTGTAGCGAGGTGGGGAAGAAGGAAGTGGGGTGAGGGCAGAAAAGTGCTGCAAAACAAAGAACAGCAGCTACCCAGACCCTGTGGTGGGAAAAAGTGGCCAGTGGCTGGACACCAAGACATAGTTTATGTGAGATGGGACAGGAAGGCTGGGGAGAGGCCCCACTAAGCAGGACCTTCCAGGATGCTTCAGGATAGAGGTCTTTATCCTAGGAGTGATAAGAAGGATCCAACTCACTTCATTAAAGAAACGAAACTGGTTAAATTCAACACATTTTCTGTAAAGCTAACATTGCAATAGAACTGATGAGAAAGTTCCACCTCATGTTCTCCTTGCTTCACCTAAATTACTGTATCACACTGGCAACCAAAGAAACATATTTCCCCTACCTCCATTTTTCATGTGTATACTATGTCTAAGGTTCTTCTGACATTGTTTTCTTTGCTCTTCTAGTGATCATAATAAACATCATTTAAAACAGCAATTGTTATAAATCATGGTGATAGCAGCCAAAATTTGTTGAAGTGTCATTATACACAAGACATTGGACCAAACAACTGCTGTGCATTCACACTGAAATCAGCTTCAAACTTAAAAATTATCTACTACTATTACCCTCACGTGACAAACTGGGTCTCAGAGAAAAAAATGTTCTTTGACCAAAATCATATATCTAATGAATAGCCAAGTTGGTAGATTATTACAAGTCTATTTGGTTTCAAGGTCTGTGTTTTTTTAAAAAATTGAGGTTGGGCTTCCCTGGTGGTGCAGTGGTTGAGAATCTGCCTGCCAATGCAGGGGACACAGGTTCGAGCCCTGGTCTGGGAGGATCCCACATGCCACGGAGCAACTAAGCCCGAGTACCACAACTACTGAGCCTGCGCATCTGGAGCCTCTGCTCCGCAACAAGAGAGGCCGCGATAGTGAGAGGCCCGCGCACCACGATGAAGAGGGGCCCCGCTTGCCGCAACTAGAGAAAGCCCTCGCACAGAAATGAAGACCCAACACAGCCAAAAATAAATACATAAATAAATAAATAAATAAATAAAAGTGAAATTCTTTAAAAAAAAAAATTGAGGTTAAAGCCACGTAACATAAAATTAATCATTTTAAACTGAACAACACTTTGGCATTTAGGAATGTATAATGTTGTGCAATCATTACCTCTGTCTAGTCCCAAAGCATTTTCATCATGCCAAAATTAAACCCATATTCTTTAAGCAATTATTGACCATTTTCTGTTTCCCCCACCCCAAGCAACCATCACTGTGTTTCATGTCTCTATGGATTACCTATTCTGGATATTTCATATAAACAGAATCATACATTATGTGACCTTTTGTGCCTGGCTTGATTTGCACTGAAATGCTGTTTAGCATCTTTTCATGTATTTGTTGGCCATTTGTGTAATTTAGAGAAATGTCTCTAAAGCCCTTTGCCCATTTGAGTTGTTGGTATTTTTATTTTTGTGTTGTATATATTCTAGATACAAGATCCTTATCAGATATTATGTGATTTTTAAATACTTTCTCACTTTCTGTATGCTGTTTCACTTTCCTGATGGTACCCTTTGAAGCATAAAAGTTTGTGATTTTCATGAAGTCCAATTTACCTGTTGTTTTCTTTTGCTGCCTATGCTTTTCATATCATATACAAGAAGCCATCACCAATTCCAAGCGTCATGATGATTTTTCCCGTGTTTTTCCTCTAAGACTTTAATGGTTTTAGATGTTATATTTAGTCATTAATCCATTTTGAGTTAATTTTTTATATGGTGTGAGGTATCAAGGTCCATGCTTATAAACACTAACCTATGTAAAAGGCTGCTCCCAAAACCAAATTAAAGGTTATCTTCTGAAAATGAAAATGGGAAAATGAAATCAGCCCTTTGTAGAAGAAGCCTCCATCTGTAAAGAAGTGCGAAGAACATTGTAGTTCCTCTCAGAAAGGAGTGTGGGGTTTACGTGCTGGTAGCAAGGATAATACATGGCCAACAGAAAGTTTTGCTTGGCCAGCAGTATGTGCAAAAGTTTTATATTAGTTGCTAATATAAAATGAGAAATTTCCACATAAGGATTCAGGCTTCCTGCTCCCTTTGGAGTAATGGAAGTTCTGGCCCAGTTTGCTGGGTACTCTGAACCCTTGAAGGAAGAAAGTCTCTTCAGTTTATCATAGACCTCAGTAGCCCTGCTTAATTAATTTTTCATACACCCAACAGGCCCCTGTCAACATCTGGGTTGTAACCTCTGCCTACTAAGCAAGTCAGGTGTTAAATCCTGATCAATCTTACAGATCCCTGTCTGAAGAAAGATAGCCATACAAAGAGAAATCAAAGGGTAGAAACTGATGGCCTCTAAGCGTAGGTCCATGAGAGAGGTACATTACTAAGATGAAGATGGAGGCATAATAGTTTGGTGACACTCACCAGTAGGATTATTGTTCTGCTCTATCCACCTACAGCTTGTAATGAGGTTCTCTCTGCCACTCTCCTCTGTTTGACCAAGTATTCCTCCTTCACATCTCAATGCAGATGTCAGTTCCTCCAGGATGCCTTCCCAAATCCTCCACTTGTAGATTAAGGAACCCTCTCATGTCCCACTATAACATGATTCCATAATGGGCTACATAATTTGCAGAGCCCAGTAAAAAATGAAAATCTGGGGCCTCGTGTTCAAAGTTATTAAAAATGTCAAGGCAGTGACAGCAGGGCATTGAGCCAAGTAGAGGACCCTTCTAAACCTGGGGCCCTGGGCAGCTACAGAAGTCACAGGCAAGGGGAATAGAACTTGTATTTTTCTCTTCCGTCATGGCACTCACTTCTTTTCACCTCCATTGTTTCCTCTCACCTTTGAATCACCCCAGTAGAAAACACAGTGCCTGACATGCAGTAAACTTTAAGAAATAAAGATTGACTGACTTAATGAGACGATAGGACTGGATAATGATTAAACCACTGTGAAATCTGGAGTTATTGTTCTGACATCCATTGTCAGCTGCTCCACAAATGCTCCTTCATATTTTATCTTCCATAACAATGACACTACGTCAACCTATCCAGGGAGCCCCAGCCACGGTAATGCTGCATGTTAATAAAATCCCCGTCTTTCCCCACAGAGCTATTTCTTAACACGAAGCTTTAGAATCTAGATAATCAGGGCACAGTACACTGGAGGTCCATATACTAAAACCATGCAAAGCTATGCTAGACACATTGCTACATTAAATATAAAACTAATATTACTTGAGTGCCTAAAGAGGAGAATGTGGAATTGTGGGTAGGGTGAGCCTTCTGCTGCTAGTCTGGAAGTGATCACCTGGTACAGAGTTTGTGTTATGGGGCATCTCAGGGCCTGAGATAATGCCATAATTACACGTTAGCTTTCACCAGTCATAATATCTTAGGAACTGGAAGATGTGAGGAGGAGGAGAGAAAAGGTAAAACTAAACAAAAACACTAAATTATTTTTACACAACACAAGGGTTCCTTGGAAGGTCTAAATAGCAACATTAGCAAAATTACAAAAGTATACCCCAGAAAAAAAAAAGCCAGATAGCAGACAAAAGCTTAGTAGTTTATTTTATATATTCCACAAAGGACAACAAAGATGAGAAATGCACAGATTTTCAGAGGAGCAACAGGGTAAAAACCCTCATCTCCTTTAAAACTTAGGGTATCAGTAAATGCTAAAAGGAGTTCTTCAAGCTGGAACAAAACAACATGAATTAATAACATGCAAGTATATTACACACTGACAAAGGTATGTGACCAATAAAAATCAGAATACTGCAATGTGGTAGTGTGTTAACCACTTTAGTAAAAAGGTTAATGAAGAAAAGTATTAAAATAACTTTATCTACAATAAATTGTTAGTGAATACACAATATAAAAAGAGGCAGGGGCTTCCCTGGTGGCGCAGTGGTTGAGAGTCCGCCTGCCGATGCAGGGGACATGGGTTCGTGACCCGGTCGGGAAAGATCCCACATGCCGCAGAGCGCCTGGGCCCGTGAGCCATGGCCGCTGAGTCTGAGTGTCTGGAGCCTGTGCTCCGCAACGGGAGAGGCCACAACAGTGAGACCCGTGTACCACAAAAAAAGAAAAAAAAAAAAATCTACAAACAATAAATGCTGGAGAGGGTGTGGAAAAAAGGGAACCCTCTTGCAATGTTGGTGGGAATGTAAATTGATACAGCCACTATGAGAACAGTACAGAGGTTCCTCAAAAAACTAAAAACAGAACTACCTTACGACTCAGCATCCCCACTACTGGGCATGTACCCTAAGAAAATCATAATTCAAAAAGAAGCATGTACCACAATGTTCATTGCAGCTCTATTTACAATAGCTAGGACATGGAAGCAACCTATGTGTCCATCGACAGATGAATGGATAAAGAAGATGTGGCACATATATACAATGGAATATCACACAGCCATAAAACGATATGAAACTGAGTTATTGGTAGTGAGGTGGATGGACCTAGAGACTGTCATACAGAGGGAAGTAAGTCAGAAAAACAAATACCGTATGCTAATACATATATATGGAATCTTAAAAAAAAAAAAAGTTTCTGAAGAACCTAGGGCAGGGACCAGAATAAAGACACCAACCTAGAGAATGGACTTGAGGACACGGGGAGGGGGAAGGGTAATCTGGGACAAAGTGAGAGAGTGGCATGTACATATATAAATTATCAAATGTAAAATAGATACCTAGTGGGAAGCAGATGCATAGTACAGGGAGATCAGCTTGGTGCTTTGTGTCCACTTAGAGGGGTGGGATAGGGAGGGTGGGAGGGCGATGCAAGAGGGAGGAGATACGGGGATATATGTATATGTATAGCTGATTCACTTTGTTATACAACAGAAACTAACACACCATTGTGAAACAGTTACACTCTAATAAAGATGTTAAAAAAATAAATTCAGTAAAGGCAAAGATATTCATATTCTGTGATCCAGAAAAAAAGAAAAAAAAAAAAAAGAAATACACCAGATCATGAGGTTATCGAACAAACTGGATAACCTGAAACAAATGAGTAAATTCCTAGAAACATGCAACCTACCAAGACTGAACTACAAAGAATTAGAAATCTGAACAGACTAATAATGGTTAAGGAAACTGAATTTGAATTCAAAAACCTCCCAGCACAGAAATCCCAGGACCAGATGGCTTCACTGGTGAATTCCACCAAACATTTAAAGAAGAATAAACATCAATTCTTCTCAAATACTTCCAGAAAATTGAAGAGGAGGGAATGCTTCCAAAATCATTTTACAAGACCAGCATTACCCTGATACCAAAACCAGATAATACCACGAGAAAAGACTACAGACTAATATCTCTGATGAATATAGACGCAAAAATTCTCAAAATAATAGCAAACCAAATTGAATAACACATCAGAAGGATCATACAGCTTAATTATGTGGATTTATCCCTGGGTGCAAGGATGCTTCAATGCAGGCAAATCAATAACTGTGATATATCACATTAATACAATGAAAAATAAAAACCATATGATTATCTCAATAGATTAAAAAAAAAGCATTTCAAATTATATTCTTTCATGATAGAAACCTTCACCATGTTGGGTACAGAAGGACCATACCTCAACATAATAAAGACCATATATGACAAACCCACAGCTGACATCATACTCAGCAGTGAAAGACTGAAAGTTTTTCCTCTAAGATCAGGAGTAAGACAAGGGTGCCCATTCTCACCACTCTTAGTCAGCATGGTACTGGTAGTCCTAGCTAAAGCAAGTAGGCAAGACAAAGAAATAAAAAGCATCCAAACTGAAAAGGAAGAAGTAAAATTGACATGAATTGCAGATAGTATGTTCTTAAATATAGAAAATGCAAAAGATTCAACCAAAAAGTTGTTGGAACTAATTAACAAATTCAGTAAGTTTGTAAGCTATAAAATCAACATACAAAAATCAGTTTCATTTCTGTACACTAACAACAAAATATCGCCAAGAGAAATAAAACTATCTCACTCACAATAGCATCAAAACCAATAAAATACTTAGAAATAAATTTAACTGAGGGGGTGAAAGATCTCTGAAAACTGTAAGACTCTCATGAAAGAAAGTGAAGAAAACACAAACAAATGGAAATATATCCCATGTTCATGGATTAAAAGAATTAATATTGTTAAAATGTCCATACTACCCAAAGCCATCTATAGATTCAATGCAATCTCTATGAAAATTTCAATGGCATTTTTCAGTGTAATAGAAAAAACAATCCTAAAATTCATATGGAATAACAAAAGATCCTGAATAGCCAAAATGATCCTGAGAGAGAACAAAGATGAACAAATCACACTTCCTGCTCCGAAAATATATTACAAAGCTATAGTAATTAAAACAGCATGGTACTGGTATAAAAACAGACACAAAGCATAGAGAGTCCAGATTTATTCCTGCATATATAGTCAACTAATATTTGACAAGAGAGCCAACTAATATTCCCCCTCAATGAGGAAAGGATACTCTCCTTAAAAAATGCTGCTGGGAAAGTTGAATTACCACATGCAGAAAATAAAATTGGACTCCTATTTTACACCATTTACAAAAATTAACTCAAAATGGATTAAACACTTAAACATAAGACCTGCTACTGTAGAACTCCTAAAAGAATACATAGGGAAGAAGCTCCTTGACATTGGCCTTGGCAATGATTTTCTTTTTTAATAAGACATCAAAAGCACAAGCAAAAATCAGCAAGTGGGACTAGATCAAACTTTAAAAATGTGCACAGCAAAAGAAATAATCAACAAAATGAAAGGTAACCTATGGAATGGGAAAAAAATATTTGCAAATCATAGACAAGGGGTTAATACCCAAAGTATAAGAGGAACTCATCCAAATCAATGGCAAAAAAAGAAAAAAAAATGCTCATTAAAAATTGGGCAGAGAACTTGAATAGACATTTTTCCAAAGAAGACATACAAATTGCCAACAGATATATGAAAAGGTGCTCAATACATCACTAATCATCAGGGAAATGTATGTCAAAAGCACAATGAGATGTCACCTCATACCTCTTAAAATGACTATCAAAAGAAGATAAGAGATAACAAGCATTGGGAAGGATGTAGCGAAAAGGGAACCCTTGTGCACTGTTGATGGGAATGTAAACTGGTGCAGCCACCATGGAAAACAGTATGGAGATTCCTCAAAAAATTACAAATATAACTACCACACAATGCAGCAATCCCATTTCTGGGTATATACCCAAAGAAAATGAAATCAGAATCTCAAAGAGCTAGGAGAGATCCTATGTTAAACGTAGCATTGCTTACAATAGCCAACATATGGAAACAACCTAAATGTCTATCTTTGGATGAATGGATAAAGAAGATGTGGTATGTATAAACAGTGAAATATTATTCTGCATGAGAAAGAAATCCTGCCATTTGTCACAACATGGATGAACCCTGAGGGAATTATGCCAAGTGAAATAAGTCAAAGGATAAAAACAGTACGATACCACTTATATGTGGAATCTAAAAAAGTTGATCTCACAGAAACAGAGAGTATAATGGTGGTTGCCAGGAGCTTAGGGGTGGGGAAAATGAGGGGATGTTGGTCAGAGGATACAAATTGCCATTATAGTTAACAATATTATATTATATACATGAAAGGTGCTAAGAGAGTAAATCTTAAATATTCTAACCAAAAAAAAAAAAAAAAGAAAAAAGTAATCATGTGAGGTGATGGAGGGGTTCACTACCTCTCTTGTAATTATTTCACAATATATGTGTGTATGAAATCATCACATTGCACATCTTATACTTACACAATGTTACAGGTCAATTATATCTCAATAAAGCTGGAAAAAAATAGGGAATCACCAACAAAGCTGTCACCGAGTTAGAACTCAAAGTATTAATAGGACTCAAAGCAACTGACAGTGGCATACCTTGAAGCTAGCAGAAGCCAGTGGATTTGATGAATGTTAACAACTTGATTCAACCCAGATAAAACATGAGCACTCCAACAGAACTTTCTGTGATAACAGAAACGTTCTATATTTGTCCTGCCCAAAATGGTAGCCACTAGACATATGTATCTCTTGAGTATTTGAAATAGGGCTAGTGTGACTAAATATAAAAATTTAATTTTATTCAACAGTCACCAATTTAGGTTTAAATTTAAATAGCCCCATGTGGCGAGAGTTACTATATTGGACAGAGAAGCTCGAGAGAAACAGTGACCCAGACAAAGCCCAAGGGAAAATATTTGTGGACTAGTCAGATATATTAATAAGAATGTAGAAATACTTTCAAGCAAAACTTATCTGCATTTCATAAAGGCAATCAAAATAGCCTTGTACAAGGTGTTGAAATGATAATTCCACAAACTTTGTGGCCCTGTAATGTATAAACAAACATCTGGCAACTGTCATACAGAAAGAGACAATCCCCTAGGCAGTCGAGGTGGAGATGGAGTAAGGTCGGGAAAATGCAAGTCAGGTTAACCAGAGTTCATGGTAAGGCTGGGGGTGTCCCAGGGACTTGAAAAGACTTGGAGAGTCAGATTTCCCCAGGAGGCTGCCACCTAACAAAGATGAGTATGGGTAGATGCTAACAGGAATGTTAAAAGAGATTTCACATATGCAGGAAGCTGGCTTAACGAAAAGAACTGTATCAATCTTGCATCACTGTAAGTCCTGCTGTGGCCTTCGATGTCAAGCCATAAAATCTGTTCCCTGGAAATGAGAACCCCTCTTGCTTTCTCTGATTCCTCAAACTGTGTGTGTGGGGGGTGGCGGGGGGGAGGTCATGGAAAAAAACTGAGGAAGGCAAAACAAGGAAAAAGCAAGAAATCCAAAGGAGAAGATCAGAAACAGGAAACAGAAATTAAAAAATAATTTAAAAAATAGTGAGAGGCAATAAAATGCTCATAAGGAGATGGAATGCTCCCAGGGAGAAAATGATGAAAAATCAGAGGGTGGAGAATAGGTCACAAGGACCTCTGTGAACTTATGTAGAAAATCACAAATTACATGCATCCTAGGAGCTACAATGCTACACAGAAAACTACTTGCTATTAAATAAAAGGGGGGAAGGGAGAAAGGAGTTGGGAGAGTGATACAATAAGCCAAGACCAAAATAAAACAAAACGAAAGCTAGGAAACTTGACCTAGAATTTGACAGCAGTGAGTTACTTAACGCAGAAAAAATAAAAATGACTGACAAGTGTACTCGCACAATGGGCTGAGACAAAACTGAATATATTAACACAGATATTGGTAACTCGGAGGAACTACTTATAGTCAATTTTTTGCTAACACTGTAGTTCAAATTAAAACAAAACGACACAAAACCCTAAGTATAAACTATGCTTCTAAATGCAGTCCCATCACATAGCAGTAGTTCAAAACAGAACAGGCTTACCAGGGCAGGGAAAGAGACAAATTCCATCTCGCAACACACCATGGAGGAAGGTGTTTATTGAAAGTACCAACTGTAGCACTGATGTTTTGCACCTTGAGATTAGTGATTTTTGAATCACTTCCTAAGGTATTACTATGACTGTGCATTCAGCAATGTCAGTTGAGATATAATTTGCCAACCAGTGCAACTCTCATCTCTCACACAGGCTAAGATCAAGAGTTCTCTCTCTACCAAGATTTTTTTTTTCCTTCCTAGAAAGGATTCCAACAAAAAATGGTGTCATTTCCTTTGCTTGGTCACAGTCACAGTTTGGTATAAGTTGGACTGGGTCAGAGCAGAGAATCTGAGAGGAGATATACAATTAACGTCCCCAAGTACATTTAGTAGCTGATGCTAACTCAGGGTTAATAGTGTGGTTGAAGGCAAACAGTCTGAGCTATGGAAATGGAGTTTAGATTTGGTTTCATACCAACTTGTAGCCTTGCAGACTTAAATTTAACATGAAGTGCTCCAATTACCTATTTTACAGAACATCAAAAGAAGAAATTTCTGCTAAGGAAGAATTTAAGAGAACTGAGGAAGGACAAAGGGCTGATTAGTGACAAAGACACAACTGAAGTTTCTGATTCCCACTTGATTATTCAGTGTGCACCACTTGTGATGAAGTTCATTTTTCCATTTAAGAATTGGAAACTTCCCAAAAGGGTTAGCAAGAGAAAACCATCACTAGCGTAAGCAAGCACAGATATATCAAGCCAAATGTAGCTCATCAACCCTGAGTTTTATATAACATTTTATTCACTATGTAAGATGCTTTTCCCCTAAAAAAATATATCTCTTCTTTAGCATTCTGGTCCCACAAGATACACCTTGAAGAAAGGCTTTCACAGATCAAATATGGTAGGAAATTTCAAACACTAAATTCTCTTTCAAGATATTTACCAAGGTAGGAGCGCATTAACGACTCTGAGAAGTTCCGAAGTAAAGAAAGCAGATATTGCCCCAACGTTCTCCCAAAATGTTTTTGGCCTTGGAAACACTTTTCCTTTGTTCTCTCTATAAAACCCCAATTATTATTGTATATCTAGAGTCCCATGGGAGATTCAGGAAATACTCAGGTACCCCTAAGATAATTACACTGTAAGACTCTTAACACATAGTAGGTATGCAAAAAGATAGTAGAAGAGATCAAATACTCCTCAGACTTAGCTTTTCACGGGCAGAAAAAAGGGGGGAAAAAACTAGGGTTTATTGACATCTGCTGTGTAGCGGAATTCCATTAGGAGCTTTTCAGTGGCAGTAAATCATCACAACAATTCTGTGGTTTGTATCAACATATCTCTTACTTGCAGAAGAGGACACCAAAGTTCAGGAATATCCCACTCAGCCCACTCAAGGTCATATGGTCAAGAGATGGCAAGGCATGGATTTGGAAGGCTTGCGCTCCATCCCCTGTAACACACAGGTGTAGTCTTGCCACAGATTATGCAGATTCCTGTAAAACTAAACCATTTTGAAAAAGTTGTCCTGTGTGACATCCCAATATTGTTAATGATTTCCCTCTGTTTCCAACTGTCCGCTTAGTATAATGAAGTAAACCATTTAAATGGAAATTCAAACTTGCTCTATGACCTTGTCTTTGTTAGAATATGCCAAAGTAAATCAACATGAGATTTTTGGATGGTACACCGTTTATTAAACAACGGCATGCCAGACAGAAACCCTACAGAAATTTAAATATACTGCTACAGAACTTCAGATATCAGTTTGTAGTACAAGTTTCTAGGTTACAAGAAACATGCAAGAGGATTCGTTGGGTTTAAGAAACCCAACAACAGGAAAACAGGCAACACTTTGGCCTAAGCTACAACACTAAAGAAAACTCAAGCCATCTTCCATCTCTTTCTGACATCTGAGTCACTCTACACGGGTTTCCTTTGTATTCCTTGCTACGTGAAAGGAAACAGCTACCAGTAACTCTCTAGCAAATCCCTCATATGTTGTGAGACCAAGTAGATTCAAAATGGAATCTGAGCTACAGTTCTAAATTCTTTAAGGAAAGGCCCCAACTTGGGTGCAATCTTCCATGGGGACTCTAACATGGACATGGTCAATGGAAACCCCATAATATGGAATGGGAAAAAGCAATCTCCACACAGGATGCGTGGGCGGTGCCACTAAGGCAACCAACACAATCTATAAAGACCTGCCCAAAAGCACACTAAGCCCGTCAAGAGAAAATCCACATGGTAATATTCAAGTGACTTTTAACTAGGAAGATCGGGGGCGGGGGGGCAGGGGTGGGAAGAGAGACTAGTTTTAAATGAAAAGTAGAGAAATCTATCATGCTATTGCAACAAAAATAACCCAACTTATGCTAAAGTTATAAAAAGGAGAAAGGGAAAAAAATTTCACATCTGCAACAGAATCATTAAAACATGACAGGATGGTTGGAGTTTGTCAGAATTAAGGGTCACCTGCTGTTACACATTTCACCCTCATCCCAATCCCAGCCCTTGAAAAGAAAGCTGAAGGGATTTTCACCGAAACAAAATCAAGCAGAGGATGGATCTGCCAAAGACTATTTATTCTACTCTGGAAGAAATAATGTAGAGTCCTGTTGCTAACAGCTTCGTTTTGATTTTGATTCCATTTTTTGTTTTAGGCATTTAGAGTGATGTATATTTTATTTTTTAATTCTGTTAGAAAAGGAGGGCATTCATTCTAAGGACGCAGAGGTCTTCGTGTCTGAGTTGGTGTTGATGCTTTCGGAAAAATTAATGAACGTTTCTTTTTCAGAACCTAAGTACAAGACCAAATTTTAAATCTGGAATTCAAATCTGCATCCAGGCAGACCCAAAATAATTTTCACAATTCCTCTTTAAATTACTAGATTGCAAGATTAAATATAGAGCACCAAGTACCCTGCTATTACTTTACATTGCATTTACAAAATTTAAAATACTCTATATATTTTAAATAAACTAAGCAACTACTTTTATTTGATGATCCTAAAATTTCTTTTATTTCCTATTTTAAAATATGATTTAGGAAGAAAAATTACAATCTCTTTAAACTACTCTAAACTTCCACGTGATGGGGCTCCTTACCAAGCATCTATGTGAAGCAACAAAATAAAGAGCTCTATGAATATTATGTTTAATCTCTATAATGATCCTACAGATTACAGATTATTATCTTCATCTTAAACCTAGGAATACCTAGGTTTAAGTAAAGGAACTCCTCAAGGACATATAGCTAAGTGACTGAGAGTCAGAACCATCCCTGTTATCAGTGACATCTACAGAACACAGGAACAGAGGTTAGGGTGTTAGTAAAGATCTATCAATAAGTACGAAGCCTCTTTGTAATAATGAAAATTAAAACTTGAGGCAGTTGTGACTTGCTCTCATATTGACAAGTTGAAATGTTTCAGAGCATTCCTTCAGCATTTATTGATTTCTATTTCCATAGCTCTTCATAGCCTACAAAGAATTATCACATTATTTAACTCCGATACGATTATACCCTTCATATTTTAATTGGTATTGATTAATCTATTCCATATGTCACTCCAAAAGCGATTTTAGATGTATTCTATCCTTGATACATAGCCTTCCATTGTTCCCAAGTTGCTGTTACTTCCCTCATATGCCTGGGTCTCAGCAACCCTACACATCCAGGTAGTAACCCTCTCGTACCCACTGCTATGATTTAAAAAAAAAAAAATCAGAAATATGCGAGAGTATAGATATACGGCACCACAAAACCCCCAGCGAAAGAGAAACATTTTGTTGAGCTGTGTTCCTCCAGGCTTGCGAGGAAGCAGCAACTGTTCTTGCAATATACCTAAAGCCGACAACGCCAAGAAGGATGGGTTCTGTCAGAGCAGCACCTAACTGCACCTTCAGATAGTGTAAGAGATGCCAGCAGACCGTCCTCATTCACAGTTAGCTGCATCTAGTCATAGTACGCAAGATCTTCATTGATGTTCTTTCTTTTAGAAAACTAGCTCAAAAGGGTCACTAAGTTCTTCTTTTATTCTCCTTGCATGGGGGGTGGGGTGAATAAAAAGCAGAAAATTAAAACCAAAGAAAATATTGAAGACAGTTTCTCCCTTCTTAAAGAGATCTTACCAATGACTACCTTTTCCATCCATTTAAGGAAAAAATGGATGCAGACCTTTATCTCTTATGGTTTCTCATAGCAGGTATCTCCTTCAACACAGCCAGTTGAAAAGTCAAATACCTAGAAAAACTTGGGGGGAGTGAGTATTGTTTTGGTGCTGTGTTTTGTTCGGGGTCCACACCATCACTAGCAGGTTTGACTGATACTGTCCTCAATCAGATCAGATAGACCTAAAAACTCCACAGACTTGCCCAGACTCCACAGACCCCCTGGGGACATACCAATAATCACAGCAAAGGCTCAAGTGTCCCATGTCACACTCATGCTTTTCAAAACTTGACAAAATCTAAGTTTTAACACAATGATTAAATGATCTTAACACTCCCCTCCCATCCAAACACTCTTTCCAAACCAAGCCCAACCTTGTCCAAACACTTACTCAGAAACAACAAAAAAACTTTCCTTTGGGACTTGAGTCTCATCCTAGTTCTTTTTTTTTTTTTTTTAATAAACTTTTTAATTTTAGAATAGTTTTGAATCTACAAAAAAAAATGTGAAGGTAGTACACAGTTCCCATATACCTCACCATCCATCCAGTTTCCAGTATTATTAACATCTTTCATTTGTACAGTAGAGTTGTCACAATTATTAAACCACCACTGATACATTATTATTAAATCCATACTTTATTCATACTTGCTTAGCTTTTAACCTAACACACCTCCTTCTTTGCCCCCAGGATATCACATTTAATATTGCTCATTATGTCTCCTTAGGTTCCTGTTGGCTGTGAGAGTTTATCCAAATTTTCTTGTGCCTGATGGCCTTGATAGTTTCAAGAAGTAACGGTCAGATATTTTGTAGAGTGTCCCCCAACTGAGAGCTGTCTGCTCTCTTTCTCATGATTAGATTGCGGTTATGGTTTTGGGGCAAGAACACCACAGAGGTAAAATGCTATTATCATCACATCATATAGAGGGTACATACTGTCAACATGACTTACTACCACTGATGTTAATTGTGGTCATCTGGCTCAGGAAGTTTTTAAGGTTTCTGCTCTCTGAAGTTACTACTTTCCTCCCATTTGCAAACCGTTCTCTTTGGACAAACATACTATGTTCCATAATTAAGGGATGGAGACGTATGCTCCACCTCCTTGAGGGAAGAATATCTACATTATCTGGAATTCTTCTGCATAGATTTGTGCACTTCCAGTTACTTATATCCATATTTACCCACATATTATACTTTGTGTTATAATCCAATACTACTTTATTGCTCAAAGTGATCCATCTTTGGCTACTGAGAGTTCTTTGAGTCAGGTCCTGTGTCCTTCTGCCATATACCCATTACTGTGAATTTATCTTGTTTTATTTTTTGAGCACTTTCTTATTTACTACCACTACAAGACACTCCAGGATTAGCTTGTACATTTCTTGCCCCAGTCCTAGGATCAGCCATTTCCTCAAGGACGTCTGGTTCCTCTTATGGTAACATGGCATAGGAAATCAAGATCTGACTGTTAGGTGGTCTTGTTGCTGCCAGGATATCTTTACTTCTAGGCCCTCTCAGCTGACCAGCAAGAAAATGTATGGGAGTATTCTAATCTATGCATATACATATATCTGTAAATATCAATATCTCTATATGTGATCATCGGTATCTATATTAAGCTAACTAGAGTTGGATGTCTCCAATTCTAATTAATTACGACATGGGTCATTCCCAGCCTCTCCCCTTGCATATCTGTAACCTCCTACTCCAACGCTGAGAACCCTGGTTCCCACCATTCCCAATCCATTTACTTAATTGTTCAATTATAGTATACATATATAGTGGTTTCAGAATTGTTAACCTGTAACCCTATGAAAAACAACTTTATCAACTGGCATATAGTAGTTACGTACAGTTCATTTTGCCTTCAGTCTTACAGACTCTATTCATTTCCAAAGCTACTCATCAACACTTTTTCTCTCACCCCAGTTTAGTGAGATTGCTTTATATATTTATAATACAGTTAGATCCTTTTGTGAAATCTTCATTGCATCCTGGTATCCCCATCTTGTAAATGATTTTTTTTAATTTGCATACATTAAGGTTCACTCTTTGAGACGTAAAGTATTATGGGTTTTGACAAACACAGAGTATCTTATATTCACCATTATTACAGTAACATACAGAATAAGTTCACCGCCCTAAAAAAAAAAAATCCCTTGTGCTTCACCTGTTGAACCTTACCCCCAAACCTCTGGTAGTCACTGACCTGTTTCCCATCTCCATGGCTTTGTCCTTATCAGAATGCCATGTGATTGGAATTATACAGTATGTAGCCTTTTCAGACTGGCTACTCCCCTTAGCAAAGTATGCACTGAACATTCACCCTTGCTTTTTTATACAGCTCATTCCTTTTCAATGCTGAATGGATGTGCCACAGTTTGTTTATTCATTCATCTATTAAAGGACATCTTGTTTGCTTCCAGTTTTGGAGGACTATAAATAAAGCTTCTGTAAACATTCCTGTGCTGGCTTTTGTGTGAACAATAGTTTTCAAATCAGTTGTGTAAGTACCTAGAAGAAGATTGCTCAATTGTATGGTAAAACTATGTTTAGCTTTGAAAGATAGTGTCAAACTGTCTTCCAAAGTGGCTGTACGCCATGAGTGAGAGCTCTTGTTTCACATCCTCTCTAGTAAGGATAGTGTCAGCCTTTTAAATTTAACCAATCTAAAAGCTGTGTGGTAGTAACTCATTGTTTTAACTTGCAATTCTTTACTGACATATCATGTTGAACATCTTTTCTTATGTGCATTTTTCCATCTGTGTGTGTGTGTGTGTGTGTGTGTATATATATATATTTTTTTAATATTTATTTATTTGGCTGCACCGGGTCTTCCTTCATTGCGGCATGTGGGATGTTCATTGCAGCATGTGGGATCTTTAGTTGTGGCATGCGAACTCTTAGTTGCAGCATGCACGTGGGATCTAGTTCCCTGACCAGGGATTGAACCCTGGCCTCCTGCATTGGGAGCATGGAGTCTGAAACCCTGGACCACCAGGGAAGTCCCTCCATCTGTATATTTTTAATGAGGTATCTATTCAGGTCTTTTGCTCATTTTTAAATTAACCTGTTTTGTTACTGTTGAAATGTAAATGTTCTTTCTATATTGTAGACACAAGTCCCTTATCAGATGCCTATGACTTGCGTTTTTCGAAGAGAAGTTTCTAATTTTAATAAAGTCCAACTTACCTATTTTTCTTCCATGGATTGTACTTTTTGCACTCTGTCTACAATCTCATCGCCAAACCCAAGATCACATAGATTCTTCTTGTATGTTTTCTTCTAGAAATTTTTTAGTTGTGCATTTTGTATTTAGTTCTTTCATCCACTTTGAATTAACTTTTGTGACATTTTTCAGGTACATATCTAGGTTCACATTTTTGTATATAAATGCCCAACTGTTCCTGCATCATTTGTTGAAAAGACTATTCTTTCTCCTTTGAACTGCCTTTGCGTCTTTGTCCAAGATCAATTGACTTAATTTGCATAATCAACTATTCTTTTTTAAAACAGTTCAGCATTGTGAAAATCCAAGAAAAGAGAGAGGTTCAACTTTAAGCCAAGAACAATTTGATAATGGCAGGTCACTGGCATCACCACTGTGTATGCAGGTTAGATCGAGAGTGTTAAAACACTCAAAATAGAAGAAGGCCGTAGACAGAAGGCTCTGTATCTCCTCAATGACTTGTAATCACTGATTAATGCTCTGCTAGTACAGGTGGCCCTCATTAGCTCTGAGAGCAAGGAGAAAAGATGTCAGACTGATAATGCTAAGGGTGGGGAAGAAAAATTAGAGCAGAAAAGCTATAAAAAGGGTGTAAAATGCCCTGCCCATGAACATTATAAACGGGCCACATAACTATTTTTTAACAAATGTGATTGTCTCTTCATTTTCTCCCTACATTCCACGTTCTCCCAAATTAGGAGGCACAAAAGATTGAAATTCCAATGGGAGCATCCTTTTTCAAACTCCTTCTACTGTGTATTTCTTATTAAAGCTGTGTGATCATTTCGTATTTCACTAGTGCACATCTATGTAGAATTCATTTTATAAAAAATGGAAGAGTTCATGATTGGAGCCTGCTGAAAACATGGAGACCAAGACAAGGTCAAAGCAACCTTTTTGTCTTTCAGAGGGGTCTGTGGGGGACCCAGTGCGGCAGACTGTGATGCATTTTCCAATTCCTCTTCTTGCATGTTTACCCATGATAGCCAGGGAACACGAAACAAAAAGGATAGCTGGAGTCAGCCTGAAAAATGTGAGACCCCTTAATGTCACATTGGAATCAACACATCATAAGCCTGTCATTAAACTGCCTTCATGAAGTTAATGTGAGAAGAAGGACAGGTGAAATAACCACAGATAATACAGATTTAAGGGGGATGAGGCTGAAGTTTATATGAGAGATTTTACTTTGAGGACCAAAGTCTATAAATATTTATTTAATTGGGCCATGCAAGAGAAGACTTTTAGATTCCTTCATTAGTGGTGCAGGGTTTCCTGTGAATCACTGCATAGGAAAATAGCAAACGCAGAAACTGATCCCATCTCCATGTTAATCAGTCTTCAGTCTGTAGAGTGTGTGATCACTTACAAAAATGGCAGGCGTCCTGCTGAATCACCAGCCCTGCCTATTATATTCACCCTGCTGGTGCAGGAAGCCAGAACAACTGAACAACAAGCAGCAAATAAATTTCAACAAACAGATTTATTGTCCTATTTCAATACAAATCAAATCACAGTCTATTAAGAATAATGCACTCTAGTCCAGGTTCTGACAGTCAAAAATGCTGATTTAAGAAGAGATTTGTGTTCCTAATTTAATTCATTCATTTGCATGTCTCTCATCTAAGTATGATATAACTCAGGCTTACTGATCAGAGCTGGTAATCACTCCTTCGTTCTGTGGTTCAAATGGAGCTTTTTGAATCACAATTCTACTTATTTATTTAGAGATTTTTATATTTAATGACTCTAGGATGAATGCTTATTAGACGATAATAATGAAAAGAGAGGTTATTCAAAGTGACCTCTGAAATGATCCTATGTATTTTCAAAATGATGTATCGGTATTACACGGAGCCTCGCAGAATCCAAGCACCTTTTCTGTAACTGATGATCTGACTTGGTCCATTTTCACCTTTTATCAGCACTGTTTTCTGATTTCAACATAGCACAACCTGTTGAATACCAGACGGTAACAAGCATCTATGAAGTAAGGGGTGTTGACAATTTCATTTTAAAAAAAATATTGTTACCTTAAAGGGAAACAGGATTCAGTGCCTTCAAGCTAAGATATTTTCACCTTGTTTACAGCCTCTCTCTTCTTCTACCTCACTTGTCCACTTGGTAAAAAGGAACACATTATATTGTAGATGCTGACAGGCTTCTATCACATATTACGTTTTGGGGGGGGGGGCTTGGAATTTTTTAATTGAAAGACTGACTGCGTTCTGTAGAGTTAGATACGACAAGGAGTTTAATTGGATTCAATGTGTTTGTTTTCTTCTGAAGGATTCCTTTTATTATGCCCCTTCCTTCAAACACAAAATCCTTAATGAGCAATGAAAGTGTTGGACACAGACACAGATTTTACAAAGTTTCATATAGTAAGTTAAGGGTTGCCTTCATTATCCTTCATATTGACAGAAACCATTTTTTTGAAGAAATCAATTCAGTAACTTCAAAAAATTTGTAAATTACATCACAATGCATACCATATTACAATGAAAAACACTGCAGCTATTTCTGTTAAAGACAAACACACGTTTTCATCTCAAGTTAAATCGTGAACAGGGATTCAAATTTCTCAGAAAAAGAAGTAATAATAAACTGCTTAGTGTTCTTAAGAATGAAGAATTTCAAAATGAGACATTTTTAGGCTCTCTCTCAGAAAGCAATTTCTTTTTATCTGCAGGGCACCCCAGTAGATGTTAAAAATAGATTACACTTCTATTCATGTGTCCAAAGAAGGACACTAATGTGAGCGCTGTATCTTTCTGCATTTCAGTAAAAATCAGAAACGATCTGCAGCCCGATGTACAAAGTTGACTCGCTTACAGAATACCAGCATTTCTATCCTGGCCTAGCTTTTAAAGGCAGTCTGAAACAGCCCCAGCCTATACAATTGCAGAGGAATTACTCTCAATTACAGGCTTCTGTCTGTTAAAAAGTAGAGTTGGTGATCAGTTTTGACCTTTTTCCTCTGACAAGTCAAAGAAATGAAAGGGGAAAAAAAAATCTGGCAGGTGCTCAATTTAGAGGCTGAGGGTGAGAGAATGAAAGGGAAAAAAAAAGAAAGAAAAGAAAACCTTGTATCACTCAACTAGATCTCAGGATTTTTTTTTGTATTATTCATCCTATTTTAAAAATTCATTTTCAGTGAATAAACTGCATGTGGCAATGTCATTTTGCTTAAAGTCACTCGCTTCGTGTTTTGAGTATCATTTACCAAAATGTTGCCACAATCAATCATTCAGGTTTTTAGTTTCACACTCTGGGGCATTTTTGCTTCATGGTACAATTCTGCTCTTCCCCCTTCCCTTCTTTCTTATAAGTAGGTTACAAATGACTATAGACAAATGACCTTTCTGGATCCCTGCTAATGCATCAGCATTATTGCAAGATGCGGCTTATAAACACCAGCTGACATTTTACCTATTTATGTAGTCATTACTGAATTGACTAGATTTGGGTTGAGATTGGGTTTAATTGATTGGGAATGTTTTAGAAATGACAGGAATAGATTTCCAGATCTCTGACATTGACCCACGATTTTCCATTTTAAAAGAATACTTTGCTGAGGTCTGAAAAATTTGTTCTGACGAAAGTTAAACTCTGAAGGGTTCTGTATTCTTGGTAGTTGGTTGGCTAAGTTCTTGATAATCCAGCACTTGTTTGGCAAAACTGCTAATTAGAGATGGAAGCCATGTTTGCACTGAGCAGCCACCTCTCCAAACTCCAAAGAAAAAAAAAGGACCAAAGAGCACACTCTTCCCCTAGGAATCCATCGGACCCGCATTTAGGTCAGTTAATAACAGCTCCCACTCAGCTTAGAAACATGTTGCTTTTAAGTCAGCTGCTTTTCAGTGGGGAAAAACTATTTTGAGAAGAATGAATGATTCTAGATCATCAGGCAGAAGCCAACCAGTCAAAATACCACAATCCTAAACAGGGCTGCAAACAACACTTAGAAATTCAGATTCTGATTGACTGATGACATCACAGAACCAAAATAATGTCCCATATTCTCTTCCTGCTCTGCTATTTTTGTTGCCTTTAGAACAGTCAGATCTGCTTTTCTGAGATGGGTGTGATCATTTGCTCAGAAGTGACACACTGAAGTGGCTAATGGCCAGAAAGTGGGATGAAGCTCAAAAGAAAGAAAAACTAAAAGAAAAAAGATGGAAAAGGGTCACAGATAATGTACACACAACTCTAAAAGCAGGCAAAAGATAGTCACGGTAAAAATACTAAGGGAGATTTTCAAGTTTGGGGCTTTTTTTTTTTTTTCTTTCCCCTTTCCTAAAAGCTAAGAAAATCTCATTGAGGATTTGCTCTATTTCCTGGAGGTAGGGTCTTCCTTATACCTCTTTCCTAGCTTATGTGAGGCAGTATTCTACAAAGAAAAAAAAAAAATGGTCCCTTCCTATGAAGAGTCAGCCAGAGATGAACTAGAGAACAGCACAATGACATACACTGCAGAGCTGGTACCAACACCAGCAAGTCAAAGGGATAGTAGCAAAGGAACACAATTTATGCCTAGTTAAGTAATGCTTAAATAACCCATTTTGTTAAAGATTTCAGGGAAAAGGGATACATTTGGAATAAGAACACCTAAGTTTTCTGGACATTAATAACCATGTGTTGACTGGCCTGGTCCTTCGGGAGGGGCAGGTTGTCACCTATTACACCACCCAAAGCCTCTCTACTAGAAAGTTTACTGGCTTGAAATGTAGGTACTGTATGTACTTAAGGACAATTTTCATGGCTCACATGCAAAAATATAAAGCCATAGGGATTAAAACACTATTGTATTTGCACATGACCCAAAGGGACACTGACTCAAACACAAAGAAAAGTAGTAGATGATAAAGATGGCATTTCGAACCTCTGGGGAGAAAATAATCAACAAATGGCATTTGGTACCATGAGGCCATTGGAAAAACAAATTTGATCACTGTCTCGCATTTTCTTTGAAATGCATTCAAGACATATCAAAGATACAAACATTAAAAATGTTATATTTAAAACATAAAAATATTACAATAACAAAAGTACTTGAAAAAATTTAAAACATTCCTACAGTGAGGAAGACCTAAAAAGAAAGACTAAAAAAAAAACTAAATACATTAAAAAAACACGAAAGTTCAGTATAATTTTAAGCAAATAAACAGAAAATAAACCAACCAAAAAAACCTACTAAACATACAGGTAAAAGACAAACAGGCAAAAGTTGAGTGAGCCTGAAGGATAAATGTGTGGTAACTTGAGCTCCACGGAAAACCCTAGAGCAAGCAGACAAATGGGGATGGAAGTGTGGAACTCTGCAGAGGCTGGAGACCTGGGAATGTGACAGATGCTTTTCACAAAGACCAGCAGAGACCATGCCTCCCTACCTACCAAATGGGTGCACAGTAGCCCAGTGACCCTAAGACATTCAGTGGAGGTGCCAAGGGTGGTCTATAGGGTGTTGGGAATAGCAATCTTTTTAGAGTAGTGCCCTTCCCATATCAAAATCCTAGGGCTGCCACTAAGGCGCCCACACTTTTTCTGATTAAATTAGGTTGACTTCCCATTGGCACTCAATTGAGAACTCTTAGGAGAGCTATCTATAGAGACGATGAAGAATGCTTTGGGGATAAAGAAGGTACTAAAAAGGAGGAGCAGACGGGACAGAAAACAGCATGCACCTTTATACATGAGGGGTAAAAGGAGAGCATTCTGGGAAAAAAGGAAGAGCAGAACAATTTTGAACAATTTGAAAATAAATATATACAATGAGGTGCTTTGGTTACATCATTTTTGACCTGCAAAATCGCTGCATCTTCCTACAGGTTCTGGCCGACCTAAACCACGAGTGGCCTCAATCCCAGCAGGAAGCGCATGGTGGAAAGAGAAAACTAGCTTGAGAACAGGTCTGACTGGCCTTGGTGCCCTGACCACATTCTCTATCCTTGCTACTCAAAGCGTGGTCCCCAGACCAGCAGTGTCAGCATCACCTGGGAACTAGCCAGAAATGGTCCTACCCTGGGAACAAATGGATCAGATTATGGTTTTTCACATGTACCCCAGGTAATTTGTATGCACAGTCAAGTTTAAGGGTACTTTGTCCTTGAGTGTCCGGGATCCATCCGCTCCTAATAAGCTGGGCAGGTCTGTGACGATATTGCTGATTTTACCCTCTAGGATCTGTGCCCTCCTAGTTCCCACATTCCTTCCTAATTCCTAACCTGTCAATTTAAGAGCAACCTGCCTTCCACTTGCCTGAGTGGTAACACCCTGCCTCTATATTCTTTCTGTTTCTGCCTCTTATTCTTTCTTCTTTAAAAACAAACAAACAAAACCCAACAACAGCAACAGGTTTCAATTTAACGGCCAGTTTTGATCAATGTAGAAGATGTCTCTGTTGAGAGAATTCCAAGGCCATGTACATCAGCCAACTGAATGAGATTTCCAAACTCAATCAGCCACAGGGGAGTAGTGGCCTGGGTCACCTATTTGCCATCTTCATTCTTCATGCTGCTTCCCTACCCAGGACCTCCACTTGGGTAGATTTCTCTCCATCTGACTCCACACTCTACCTCTGAGTCTTAACTCCCTACCCTCTTGCATGAGTCCACGGCCACTCATGAGAGTAGAACTGGTAAAAACTACAAACTGCAGAGTCCAGTGATAGAACCATTGCATTTGTTTTAGAAATGTCTACTTGAATTAGAAAGAAAAGAGGAATCATTTAACTTAATTTATTTTATCCACTCTATAGCTATTGTTTTTGAATTTGGCTTTGTACAGATGTTTACGCTCTGACACTGGGGATTTTCCCCTCATCATGAAGTTGAAGAATCTTATTTAAGGTCAGTATTCACTTGTCGGTAAAGCCAAGATTCAAAACAAGATCTGTCTCTGTCTCTGTCTCTCTGTAGTGATGAAAACTTACCTTTTTGTAAGTAACAATAATATCAAGGATAGATTTCAAGTGTCAGAGTAATGTTATGTCACATCAATAAAGATAACATCATATGACCGGGAAAAAAACCCCAAAATACTACAAACTGCATGACTGACTCATGCCTTGTTTTGACTTCTCCTAACCACAAGCAACAAGAAGCTTTTTCAAATAACTTGCTCGTATTTTGTATGAACTTTATAATATTAAATGACACAAATTCCTCCTGAAGTGATTGGTCCATCACTTCCAGTGCAAGCGAAAGAATACTACATATGCCTTCTTAAATCATTCATTTCTAAAGCACATTGGGTTAAGATGACCACAAACTAAGCGAATGACATTTTGCTTAAAAGGTAGCACTGTAAATACCAGACTGCACTCAACAGGAAAATGAAAATTTCTCAGTTTAAAATCCCTCAACCATGAGGAGTATAATTAACAAAAACTACACTTCAAAAGTATGAACACTTAGAATACACACAGGCACTTTACAAGAATCACTATTATCCTCTCCAAACCTAAATGCAGGCATGAGTATAATCACTGACCAGATGAAGGAATATAGCTCCTGAAAACAGACCTGTCTCAGGCCACACACTGCAGAACAGAGATGGTCTCAGCACCTGTAGGTCTCAATGGATAGGACCCAATGTTCAGGCTATGAATGCCTCAAGCATGTGTCTTTCCAGGCTGACAGAGGAGGAGATAATTAGACTCCTCATCAACTTCCTAGTAATGTTCTATAAAGTGAAAACAAATTTCTTAAAGAAAACCAAATGAAATGAAAACACCAACACTATTTAGTTGGCTAAAGAGCTCTCCAGTGTCAGTTCCCAAGAGGCCCTCAGACAATTTCAGAAAGTAAATGGACAACGTTTGACCACACCAGTATGGACAAGATGGAAAAAAGGGAACACACACACCTGTGACCGTGTGCTTCACAAGCCACTGTATTAAAGTGTAGGACGGAAGTCTTGAGGCACTTACTTAACATATTCAAAAACTTCTGGGGGCTGAGGGCATGCGATACCCTGGCCCTGCAAACAAGTCTAGTGGGGAGACAGGCTTCCATACACATTATTGCACCAGAGTAAGATACACGCAGTCTCGGAGGCCAGCACTGAGAACAGTGGGGGCTGAAGAAGGGAGGAGAGCCCTCGTCACAGCCAAAGTAGTTTAGGAAGGTGTCCCAGGGTAAGAGCTGCTTGACTTGGGTGCCAAACAGGCTTCTTTTCCAAACTAAAGAAGTTGAAAGTGATGCATTTTTAGTCATCCCATTGCTCAGAATGGGTATTAGTTTCCTATTGCTGCTATATCAAACTACCACAAAGTTAATGGCTTAAAACAACACAAATTTATCTTACAGTTCTGAAGGTCAGAAGTCTGAAATGGGTCTCACTGAACTAAGATCGAGATGTCAGTAGGGCTGTGTTCATTTTGGAGGGAGGAGGGGAGAATCCATTTTCTTGACCTGTCCAGCATTCCTTGGCTTGTGGACTCATCCCTCCATCTTCCAAGCCATCAACAGCATGTTGAGTCTTTCTCATGTCACATCACTCTGACCTCTGCTTCCATCACCATATCTCCTCCTCTCGGCTCTCTCTGACACTCCTGCCTCCCTCGCTGATTTATGAGGACCCAGTGACTACACTGGCCTGCCCAAATAAATAGGATATCAAGACACTTAATTTACATCACATCCATAAAATACCTTTTTGTCATTTAAGGTAACATTCACAGGTTCTGGGGATTAGGATGTGCACATCTCTGGGGTGCATTATTTTGCCTACTATAATGGGTTAGACATCTCACACTGGCCCTAAGTGCAGACAAAAGAGTCAATGGCCTGAGATACCTGATCTTCAGGAGAAGTCTTATTTCTCAGGCCAGGTGTTACAACTGGGCTAGCTTCAGCTATGAGGCAAATAGTAAGGCATTTGACCCCATTAATAATTGTAGTGTATATATGTGTGTGTACTGTGTGTATTACACACAGCATCTACATTTAAGTATGTTAAATAGATACTATATGGAGTAAACGTTTTATTTGTAAAAAAAATACATCAAGCAGGATTACATCGGTCTCATTCCCTTCAACTCTGCTATGCTTTTGCATGAGTAAAAGAAAAAAATGTGTTTATAGCTCATGTGCTGGGGACCACAGATAAGTACAAACACCCATGCAGAACCCAATGCACACAAGGGCAACCTACCGTGCACATTCCTGCCAAATAAACAAACAAACACGCTACTTATTAAGGGAGTGTTTCTCATAGTACGGTGCATTTTTCATTTATTAAATCAAACTTTTCTAAAGTTTCAAAAGAAACACATTTATTTAGCATGCATTTAAGAAAATATAACCAGCATATCAAAGTCATGATTTCGTGACTATGAGAACTTAACACTACTCTGCTCAATACAGTAGGCACTAACCATAGTGGCTCTTGAACACTTGAAATGTGGCTTGTCCACATTGAGATGTGCTGTAAGTGTAAGATAGACACAGCATTTCAAAGTTTAGTATGAAAAAATAAGATCTCATAAAATTTTTTTTAATATTGGTTACATGTTGAAATAATAGGATATCCTGGGTTAAATAAAAGACATTATTATAATTAATTTCACCTGCTTATTTTTCCTTTCTTTAATGTGGCTACTAGAAAACTTTACATGTGCCTTGCACTACATCTTTATTAAATAGCACTAACTTAGAACAAAGCAAAGTAGTCCATTAGTTAGAACAAAGGGAATTTTCCTAAGGTAAGTAATAGTAAAGTTGGCATAAACACACCACGATTATTTTGAAACTTGTAAGTTAACAACTGTGTGGTGGTGCTACTACTATAAACCAGCACTGGACAAGAGAATCCTGCTTTTTATTATTTCTGGGGAAGAGATCTTAATAGTTTTGAAGTTGTTTAGTCCAATGCCAGGTAAGACCAAATGATACAAACGTTTCCTCGTATTGACTAGAAATCTGTAAATCCTTTGTAGATTTCTCTACATTAACCTTAGTTCTGGCTGACAAATCAAAACACAAACCTACTCTCTACTACCCACAACGACGGGTCTTAGGCCTTTGAACTCTCAGTTTAAAGGCAAAAGGCGCTTGTGAAACTAACACAGCAGCTTTGTAACTTTATAAACTTGAAAGGCCACATTGTTGGAGGAAGATTCTTACTGCAGGCACTGGCGTTCCCCATTGATGAACTTACGTCAGTTACTAACAGGTTCTGTACACACTTTCTGATGATGGATAAAACAAATGGATATGCCTCACAGGCACAGCAGGAATTAAAAATTCATTAGTTTATTGCAACTTCAGATCTGGGATTGAGGAATGTTTGGATGATTCTTTTTTTTTTTTTTTTTTTTCAAATAAAGTTTAGATGAGGCAGGATTTCAGCACAGAGTAGAGTTCTGAGACTCCCTGGGTTCAGTTGAGTACTTGGAGGGATATCAAGTACATTTTATCTAAGGTATGGCACTAACTTTCATCCAAAAATTATCATATGCTCGGTCACAAATGGTTATTGTAAAAGCTTTATTAACCTAAGTGCATATAAAAATTGTGAATTCCTAATACAAAGCAGTATTTGACTTTTAAATTTCATTTTAAGCTTGGCCCGTTCACTTGGAATGTGATTACAGAGTAAATTAAAAAGTAATCACATGTGAATTACATTTCCTCATGAATGTAATGACTTCAGGAGGCTGATTAATGTTAAGCAGTGCCTGTCCTACTGCATGCATACCTTCCCAGGTGAGATATGCAAGATAGCTGTCGTGAGTTGATTTAATTTTCTTTTACCAGTGTCCCAGAGAGAATACCTACATATCTAACAGGCTCCTCACGTTCATTAGGAAGGAGGATCTTCTTCTCTTCTGTCTGTCCGAGAACCACCAGCAAAATAACATCGTTGTCAACTTATGGTTATGAGAAATACCCAATGGAGGAGGTCCAGCTCCGGCACCATTTTCTAACTAACCAAGTCTCAATTTCCAAATCTCTCTATCTTGTTGGCAAATCCTTCCAATTTAGATGGAATAATTCAAGAGAATCACTAAAAAATGCATGTGCACTGGTGTAAAGGTAACAAACTGTCTCACAAGGAATGAAAGCTTATTAATAATCTACAGGAGTATTACTGCAAAGAACAAAATTTAAACTATAAATTTAAACCATGTGGAGCACAAGATCATTAAAATACTTCCCTCGTGGGTACTGGGGTATGGGGAAGTCAAAAATATTTGCTTCTTTTCAGTATATCCAGGTCGAGGTATTATTTTCTAAAAAAAAGTTGTCAAAGGCATCATGCTATTGTTAGCAGTGGGAAAGGCTGGGTACTTCATTATTCTTAGCCCAAAGAGGAGATCATTACTGTGGATTTGGTAGTAAGCCAAGTAAAGCCAGATACCGAGAGTTACTTTAGGTTAAGAGTTGATGTTCATTCCTCTGACTCCCCACATCACTGAGAGGATGATGAACTAGTGCAGTATCGTTAGCTGGACATTATACATCATAATCTAGGACACACAGAGAGAGTTGATGTGGTAAAGTTGTTATAACCCAACACCTACTCTTACTGTAAGTGATACTCTCAGACATCACCTATTCTGTAGTATTTATTTTCTTGTTTCTTTTTTAAGTTTGGTGAGACATACTAAATTGAAATCACATTCCATGAATGAGTTATAACCAGTACTTGGAGACCTTCTGAACTACGGAAATACGGAGATGGTCGGAGTTAGAAGATCACCATCTCATTTTATTGCCATTTAATTGTGGGCCCTCCGAGGAGATTGCTTCAAATGTCAGGTGTTCCTAACTCTGAGTGGGGGTGGGCAAGGAAAGGGGTGACATGGAGAGAATCAATGTCAGAAGAATAAGACAGAAAAAGCACAGAATTCTGTAGTTTCTCCTAAAACTGGCCTTTGGGATGCTTTTTAATGTTTTTGTTTGTTTTAATGTTTTTGTATATGTTATGTTTTCAGCCTGGGTATGTGAATTTCTAAATTGTTCTGTGCAAATTTCAAGAATAGTAGAAAGTCTTGTTTAAGTAGAAATTTTAAAACACTCAGGAATTAAAAAGAAATCCATGAGAACTCTGAACAGGTAACAGGCTTACCCCGCATTAGGGAGAGAACAGAGATAATTTTTCTTCTACGTCATATTGGAGATGCCAGATGCAGACGACTAAAAATGTGAAACAATATACCAATGTACAGTAAGTCCACTGCCTTAATTTGTGTGAAGAACACAAGTGTTCTTTTATTACACTGAAGATTTTATTCTACATCCTGTTCCTTATCTAAGCATTTTATAAGCCCTTTACTAACATACTGTATGACATCCAGAAGAGGTTGATGAAGATAGTGTGTAAAAGAGAAAACACCTCACGGGATAATGGATGAGAGAAGAAACTGACCATATTTAACATAGACAAGGTAAGACTAGGGCACTACGGAAAGACTTAGGAACATAGCTCCTCCATCCAGAGGACAATACTGCATCAAGGTCATGGAGGCAGAGATACTGGATTAAGGATGCCCCTGAGGTGCTAATGAGGGTTCTGTTACCCACAGAACTGGGTTAATCAACTCCCCTTCTAGGCAATCCCCATCTGCAAACTGAGGAATGATACCTAACTTCTTTTCCAGTATTTCAGGGCCTGATGTTTGACAGTGGCCTAAAGAGCTACATGAATTCTATGCATTCTGTTCTACCATGTTTGATTTACTGTTGTGGATAATATTGAACAGAACACAATACTCCCTAACATGTCTACTTTCAGCCTCACCCTTCTCCCGAGATCTGTTACCGGAGTTATGCTACACACTACCAAAATTATTTTTACACAGTGGAATTTAGCATACAATGGGCCCAGAACAAGGGAACGGAATCATTAAAATGTGAAAAGGACAAGATTTTACCAGAACTCTTTTGCTGCCACTTTTTACAAAAAAGACTGTCACTGAACTTTTAATTAGGTTCTAAAAATGTGACCTGAGACAATAACAGAATGGCCTATTTTAATGCTACATTGCTCTTAATGGTATCTGCCTAAAAATGGGCCAGCCTTTGAAACACTCTGACATCACACTCTTGACACCTAAAATGTTGAGGCTATGAATTCAGTTTTATTTCCTAAGATGCCTTTCTTTACTCCTCTGTTCACCCACACATCCATCTACTCACTCATCCATTCAACAAACATCTACATTTATTGCCCGGCATGAGGGAGAGAGACAGGCAGCAAGAAGAAAATGGTCCCTGCCTTCAACAGAGCTTATTAAAGCCCAGCTGGGAAGGCTGCCACTTACCTAACTTAAAATAAAACAACATGGATTGTCGGTACTTGGCCAAATTTGAAGAGACTCCAGTCTGTAAGTTTTGGTTTTTACTGTTCCCTCGAACACAGATTTCACTCTTGGTTTAGCGATTTAGCCACTGTTACTTCCCATACCCTGTATGTACTTCATATGTTGCACCGCTGCTTTCACCAACCCGGAGGTGGCCAGCCTCGCCGTGGAAAACATAGCTCCCTCTGGTGTCTTAAACAGAAACATGGTCGCCCACAGCAGATTTTTACCATTATTCTAAATTCTACATTGTGGATTTCTATTTCTGAGGGCCACCACTAACCCTAATAACACGTTAAAGAACCTGGCAGAGCCGCTCAGGGGAAGAGAGATGCTGCATCAGGCAGTCAGTCAGGTGAAAAGAACCATTCATCAGCCACCCAGAACCTCTCCCCCACCAAAAGAATAGGACAGCCATCTGTAAGGAAACAACATCACTTACACATAACTATTTCAAAACCAACATTTGACCATGAAGCCATGACATGAGAATTTATTATACTAGTCACTCTACTTTTGCATATGTTTCAAATATTCCATAATAACATTCTTTTAGACAGTCATTGCTAATGAACACCTGAGTTAGTCCACTGTATATTGGATCTAGATGTTACCCACACTTTCAGCAAAAACCTGAACTAGACCCCAACTAAACTTACTTTGGATCCTTGGGGAGAAAAAAAAAAGAATGTTTTAGAAAACTTTGAATTGTGTCATGTTAGCCTAGCATAGAAATTAGAGCCATCAAACCTACTCTTACCAGTCAGCTGTCTATTACAAGAGATGGCTGCCTGTCCCAGGAGCTCCTACGTTCCCTTAGAATAGTCTAGTGACAGAGAGAAGGAAAACCACCTTGGAAAATTTTGTCGGCTGTTAACAGGCTGTTAGGACTTTTCAATCCACTGATCTAATGCATAAAAATGAGCGTTACAGTGTTAGAGTGGAAGGAACATCTTTCCAGAGGAAGATCCCTGAATTTTAGTCAAGACTCTGACACTGTGCCTTTGTCACTTTATGCCTTTAAGGATAGCACTTCACTCTTCTGGACCATACTTGCTGACAGGAAAATTTAAGGAGTTGACCTACAAGTTATGAAGGCAGATTTCTGTCTCTTATGACCTCTGTAGTCCATGGACACCATAATATGAAAGTATTTCGAGGCTGCATTTCCAGGTGGGATCAGCCCTTCAGTTTCTCTGACTCTGTTAAAGCACCAGACACCACCTCGACGACCACGACAGTTTGTAAAGAGAAGGAGGGCTGCTACCCAAATACACTTTCTTTGTCACGGCATGTAATCAGATGCTGGCTGGTACTAATTTACTTATTCACAGTTGTACATGAGACATTACTTCTAAAGAGTAGCTATGGTTTCCTGATTACAAATATGTAATTAATTTAGAAAAAGATTGCTATAAAATTACAATCCAAGCAATCTCAGCAGGTGTCTTTGTAGTTAGAAGAACATATCTTTCCACAAATACTCATTATTTATTATATATTCTTAGATAAGAGACAGTCCCTACTGGCCCAGTGTAGAAGCGCTGAACCCCGTTTCTCATTAGAAGGCTGAGATGTGGCAACCATGGGCTCTTTAGAGAGAATTTTATGTATTCTCTGCCTTCACGTGTGTCTATGTGAAGCTGTAAACCTTGAAGCACCTTTTTTGATTTTTTTTAAGGTTACACGCAGAATGGCATCCCACAGTATCACTCAGAAAACTACTTCAACACCTCAGTTTTTCTATGACCTCAGTTCTATCTACTTTCATTTATAAATTTGAAGCATAGAATTTGAGTGATAGAAGAATCTGTTTCACATATTAAAGTTAAAATATAACTCAAATAGAACTACACACACACATACACACGCACACACAGGAGTACTCGGTAGAACTGGTGAAATCTGAATAAATTCTGTGGATTACACGGACGTCAATTTCCTCATATTGGTATCATAATATAATTAAGCAAGACACCAACATTAAGGCGTGGGTGTGAAGTGTACATGAGATCTCCTGACACATTATTTGTAACTCCTGGGAATTTACAATTACTGTAAAAGATAAAGTTGAAAAAAGAAAAAATAATGACCCCCCCAAATGGTAAAGAAACCCATATATTTAACAAGGAGATTAAAACATAGCCAGAATCCTCACTGAATACCTTTCCTTCAAAAAAAATTTCTGTCATGATAATAAGATTAATATCCTTCAATGAAGGCATAAAAGTCACCACTACTCACCCAGGAAACAAAGACCATCTCTTTTAAAAATATTTATAGGACCTGAAATGACCTTCCCACCCCCAGATTATACCAAGAGTTTTTACTACTGAAAGCTCTTTCTTAAAACTAATAGTTATAAAATTACATTACAGACGTGCAAACTAACGAAACAGAGCTATTCAGTGGTCTTGAAGGGATTTCCACAAATAATTATTGAAAGAGAAAAGAGTCAATAAAATTCCAGTGCTGTAAAGCAGTAACGAAAAAATCTCTCCAGATATGAATGTGTAAATACACATATAGACACATATGTGTTATTATATAGATACATCAGCATGCTGAAAAATATGGAAGCATCATCATAGGTCAGGACTTTACAACTGTTTTCATAGCACAGATATACAAGAACAACTTTTTTATATGACACACTGGGGTAAAAGAACTGAAACTGTGCATGGCCAGAAGTGACCAGCCCAAGGATTCAGCCACCAATGAATTAACATTTGAGCGCAGTAGATGGAAAGTTCTAAAGGAGCTCGTTCACTAAGGGAGATCTGCACAGGGAAGAAGTAGGATGGATGGTAGTGTGGATGGTGAGGGTTTTGAGAATGGTGAGGGCACAGTGCTGAGTGAAAATGGGGTGGGAAGGGCTGAAGGTACAAAAATACACATACACACATTTATACATATGTGTACATATACTTACATGTGTGCACGTGTATACAAAATTGCATGACCATGGACTTCCCTGGTGGCACAGTGGTTAAGAATCCACCTGCCAATGCAGGGGACACCTGTTCGATCCCTGGTCCGGGAAGATCCCACATGCCGTGAAGCAACTAAGCCCGTGCACCACAACTACTGAGCCTGCGCTCTAGAGCCTGTGAGCCACAACTACTGAAGCCCCACGCCTAGAGCCCGTGCTTCGCAACAAGAGAAGCCCCCGCTCGCCACAACCAGAGAAAGTCCACGTGTAGCGACAAAGACCCAACGCAGCCAAAAATAAATTTTAAAAATAAAATAAAACTTAAAAATTGTATGATCATATTTATGCGTTTTTGGTGAAACTATGTTTTAAAAACTTGTCTTATGTCTTAAAAATAACACAGAAAATGAGTTCAACTAGATGATCCACTAAGAATTTCTCCCTTGAATTTTTTTTTCTTGTTGTTAAAATCAAAAGGGCACAGGGTTTCTCCTTTCTTGCTTCCAAGACCCAGTGCCTGTGATATAAAAACCATACTCTAAAATGTCTGAGGTAAGTTGTCCTGTGTGTATAAGTTTCAGAGGAAAGGTGGCTCTTCAGACTCCAGAGGTATTAGAGTTTGTACATGGCTGCCTGGCATATCTGGGTAGGGGTTGACTTTCTTAGCAAGCCAAGACTTATTGCCAAAAGCACCATCTTTTTCCCTTTTGTTTAGACTTAACATGCCAGCAGAACAGCACAAAACTGTAGGAATTAAACCTAATCCATTATAGCTATGTTCTCTAAGGCATAAAGGAGGCAAGGGCTGGACCAAAACAAACATCAATCATGCAATGCAGGGCCACTTGTATGATTAGCATAATTCTTTAAAAGAATGCAGACAGGTAGGCAGTTCTGCCATTAAATTATACTGTTTAAGGAAAATGCAGACTCGGTAGGCATTTCTAAGTGGCATTTCTTAGGCACAGTCTAAGTTTCAATAGGGTGCTTCATTAAATGTATGTGTGTGTGTGTGTGTGTGTGTGTGTGTGTGTGTGTTTGAGAGAGAGAGAGAGAGAGACAGAGACAGAGAGACAGACAGACAGACAGACAGATGATAAAAAGAAGCTGCCCTTTAAAAATCCCCACACCATATACTTTTGTTAATTTAATTTGGAGTCAGCTGTACCTTTAACAGTTCACTTCTGTTGCAATCACTGTTCCAGTTTAGTGTCACATATATCGTCATAGTTTCATTGCAACTCTTACCTCAATAAAAAGAAAAGATTAACCCCATTAGACCCACCTCAAAAGAATATCTTTGTGAGCCAACACACAGACACACAGACACACACACACAGAGTCACATCAGAAGTTGGATGAAAGTGATCTTTAGGGATCTGGCAAAAGCATTAAAAAAAAAAAAATCTCAAAACACACCTAGGAAAGCCAAATTTACTTCCTTAACCAGCAAAATGCTATCTCAAATGTGTTAAGTAAGTAGGGAGTGTGAGTGCGTGTATATACCAATAAGTACCTAGGGGGGAAAAAAAAGAACAGAAGGAAAGGGGAAAAATCAATACAACCCTTTAGAAAATGTCAAAAAGCTATGGAATATATCTGTATGTAAGTTCTACTCACTGCCCCTTAAAAAAGTCTTCTTGATTTTTCTGGAAAACGTTAGGCACATAAAACATGAAAACTCAAGATACTGGTTGGCAAGGCTATGGAATGGGTAATGTTTTCCTACAATAAAGGCTGCATTCCCTTTGCAGATGCATTTGAAATTTACTGTGCACAATTTGGAACGTGATATCTTACTGGGGTAAATTCACACCTAGGGAAGCCTAGGACCTAGCAAACTGGGTGATGCGAGAGTGTAGATGTCCAAATGAGGTAACCAACCAGATCCGGTAAGTACTTGACAATAATGTTTTTACTAGAAGTGCTTGGCCTGTGCCATTTTACCAGCAGTTCCTCTAGTATTGGGATACATTTGAATCTGTCATTTTAAATGCATTTACGCTTAATCTGTGTACACGAACTGCTGACCAAGCCAAGCGTGACATGTCATACTGATGATGTGTTAAGCTGCAGAAATTCAAAGTGCCACAGGCGAAACCTTAACCTTAGGAAACATTTTAATCACATTTTTCCTGGAGAAGCTTATTAAGAGATACAGGTTTTCAGAACTTGACAAATTTTCTTTATCCTGTGCCAGGTCTGAGGTGAGCAAAGTGTACTCTAAAATCACCTACCCCAAACTGTAAACTCATCTTCGGAAATTAGATGTTGACATTTAAGCACCTTATAAGAGTCAAAGCTTACTAGGACGGCTGAGAAGCTAAAAATCCTAAATGCCTACATTATGGGAAGGGACATGAAGACAGAGACCAATATTGGTGAGTATATTTAAAATTAAGTTTATCTAGTTTTCTGGGTTATCACATGCCAAGAATATACTCATTCTTTGGCATACAATGTATGTATTTTCAATCTCTGTTACGAAATAGTTGTCTATCTTTTCAAAGCATTGGTTATTATTTTCCACAAAAGCTTCGTTTTTCAACAGTATGATTTCATGTTTGTGGACTATAAAGTATGGTTCTGAGAATATAAAAGAATATAATCGCTACGGAAGGCAATGGATTTCTGTGTGGGCAAAAGTTTTAGACCTTTCTTTTAGCTGAATGACACTCTGAGAGAGCCACTGAGCTCTAAGTTTCCATGACTGGCTGTAAAATGGAGATAGCATTCATTCATTCGTTTGATAAGTATTAAGAGAACATCTGCATTATTTCAGGTACAGAGCAGGGTGACAAAAAACACAGTGATTCTGCCTTTAAGGAAATTTGCAATCTACTGCTTTTCATCTACTTCAACTCAGAGACAAAGAATGTTTATAAAATTTATTGAATTCTCAGAATAAAAGTACTCTATAGAGAACATTCAAAATTCAAAAGAGGACTCAAAAACAAATGCTAAAACATTTATCCAACGTATTCAGGCCTTATGAACCTAGTGACTAATATATTTTAAAATATCTTATTTTAGCCACACTATAGCTTGAAAAAAAAAATTGATTTATTATAAAATCACAGTAAGTAGTACTATGCCAGGTGAGTACTCTTTTGTAAGCATTTACACACCTGTAATGTGTCTAGGCACTGTACTAATGGCAAGGGACATAAGGACACATTAGAACCCTGTGACCTTGAGAAGCTTATGGTCCAGAAAGGAAAACTAATGCATTGCTGGTTACTCAACATCCATCCCCATCTTTCCCTCACTCCATCTCTCTTATATAACTACCTCAGATTTAGTCCAGGCAATCCACTACCCCACCACCAGCCCCCGACAGAGCCTAAGGCTTCCACTAAGCCAGTAGTAGGACATGTTTCCTACTATTGATGATAAATCCAACTGAATATTTAGTATATAATAAATACTGCATCCTCAAATTATTGAAGGGAAGATGGAGTTTTTAATGGCACTGTTGGCATAATTACATAGTCACGTGAAGAAAGATAAAACCAGATCCATTCGTTAGACTATAAACCAGGAGAGATTCCAACTGGATCAAATATTTAACTATTAAAGGTGAAACTAAGCACTAGAATAAAACATTGGTAAATTTCTCAATAACCTACAAATGAAGAATCCTAGGATTCCTAACCATGAATTAGTTAATCTATAGGAACCCTAACTATGATTTAAAGTGCAGAGGCAATGAGGGAAAAGACAGAAACTTGTGATTATATTAAACACTGTATGGAAAAGGTTCAAAAGAAGACTGGAAAAAGATATTTGTAACTTACACCAGAGACAAAAGTTCCAAATATATACAAGGCTTCAAAAATTAGAAAAAGAGGTCAACAATCAGAGTGAAAATGAGTTAGAAATATGAAATGATCAGTCACAGGTAAATATATGCAAATGGATCTTAACCATAAGAAAAAAATTCTACTTTGCTTTTAAGAAGAGAAATGCAAATTAAAAGTATAGTGAGATGACATTTCTTACCTATCAGATATGCAAATCTTTCAGTTTGACAACATAGTATGTTGGCCCAACTTGTGGAGACAGAAACTCTCATATAGTTCTGGTGTGAATGCAATGTGGCACTTACAAACCCTATGGAAGGAAATTTGTCAATACTGAGCAAAATTCCATAGGCATTTATCCTCTGACAGAAATTCCACTTCTGGGAATGTATCCAAAAGACATAGTGGCAAAGAAAAACGAAAGATATATGCACAAAGCTATTCACTGCAGCATTATTTATAATAACAAAGACAGGAAACAATCAAAATATCTATAAATAGGGGATGGGTTGAATAAAGTATGATAAAACCACACAATGGAGTACTATGAAATTGTGAAAAAGAAGTATCTCTAGAAAGTGCAATGGAGGGCTCTCCAGGGTATTTTGCTAAGGAAAAAACGCCAGAAAAAATCATACAGTGTATCCTAAACTTACCAAAGAAACGATGTGGCCCACATGTGTGTGTATGTATGTTATGTGTGTACATACATATGTGTATATGTACACATACACACACATATGTACAACCCTATCTATATCTATGTATTTGCTTATGTCTTAAAAGTAGAATAAGAAACTAATAAAAATCTGTGGGAGGAAGAGACAGGATATAGGGAAGAGAAAGAAATTAGACTTCTTTGACTATACCTTGTTTTAGAGATTCAATTTTTGGAATCATGTAGTAAATTTTCTACATAATTACAAAATAAAACTAAATATAAAAAAGCAATCTCTATAAATCAGAAGTGAAATAAGACAAATTAACCTGATTTCTTATCTAGTTGGTGTCGTAAGCATTCACAGAGGGGCTATTCCAAATGACTATTTAATAACAAGGTAATTTGGAGAAATGTCTTCAACTGTTCATAGTAATTACATTATTCATGCTAAAACTGGCATTGTTATTCTGAGACTTGTGCATGTACTGTGGATAAGTCAAAGTAATTATAACGTTATCATTAAGAACTGAGGGGTTTTTGTTTTGTTTTGTTTGTTTTTGGTGTAGTTGAAAAGGCGTTCTGAATAGAGAAACCTACGTTCCTAAAGGCTATTCTACAAGTTGTCTTAGCTTCCTCCACAGACTTTCGTCTCTCACGTTATTGTCATGACATCCATCCTTGAGCTGTTGTTTGGTTTTCACGTGATAAGGCCAACATGTGTGCACAAACATAAAAGTATATTTTTTATGTATATAGACACATGCATACACTTATTTAGATCACACACTCTTATGCGTTCATTACATTTTTGACTTGAGGAAGTAGCTCTCTGGCTCAATTCTCCCAGGCTGAGGGTCAAAGTCTGTCCTTGCCCAGCATCAGACCTCACCTTCTTCCCACCAATTTGTCCTAAGCTGCTGGCTCCTTTCGGTCAACAGGCAGAAACTCTTCTCAAATGTATGCTGTCTTTCCAGCTTGAATTCATCAATGTGGATTTCAGAGCTACTAGTGGAAACCAGTTTAAGGTATGAGTTGAATTTAAAACAAGCGCTGTCTCCAGCCACACTCTTATTTTCAAAAAAGGGGAACATGAAGCACTCCCAACATCAGGACACACAGCCCAGAAGCCATGTAATATCCATTGGTAGGATGGGCCAATGGGAAACTAATGTGAAAACAATGTTTGGACCTTGTTTTAGATATAAAAGGTTTAGCCTGTGTATATTATAGCAGACCTCTAATTATTAGAAGACAGACTCTCGAGACCTCAAGGATAATAGAGATTCAGATAGAAGACACCTCTTGAGACAAGACTGATATCTACTCCTAGGACAGTTTAGGACATTTTCTCCAAAAAACCTCTCTGTTTACCATAATAGATGTATAAGCAGAAATATTTCTGAAGCCAAAATGTCTTTTAAAAAGTAAAAGAAAAATCTAAAGAACTAGTAAGAAGAGGAGAAAATCTTTTAAAAAGTAAAAGAAAAATCTAAAGAACTAGTAAGAAGAGGAGAAAAAAAAATCTATGTGCAAAGTAATTGTAATTATTTAGTTTGGAAAAATAAACATGGTCTGCAACATGTATGAAAGGAAATAATACTGAGCAGGGAGCTAAAAAGGATCATATGAGAAAAGCCAGACTGAAATGGAAGATGTGCAAAGTTAGAATAGACTTAAGGAAAAAGACAGTGGTGGAGCAATCCTGAGCGCTAATGGTTTTCCAAGAGACAAGGAAACAGTGGCTGTCGGGCAATGCTTCCACCAACCTGAAAGCAAAACAAAAGAGAAGAATCTTCCTCTCTCTGAAAGTACGTTGCACTTTATGATGTACCAGCTTAACGTTCTTCAGAGGTTTCTTGTGTTTATTATTCAAGACTCCTTGGTTGCAGATGGCAAGAATGAGAATCAAACTCTCTTCAGCTAGAAAAAGACTTCATTGCCTTATATAACTTAGGCATTCTGAAGATAAACAGAACGTCAGGCAAATCTAGATCAAGGGAAATACCCTTTCTTATTGGCTCTCCCCCATCTCTCCTTTCTATCTCCAAATTCTGTTTGTCTCTGATTATCTTGGGTTTTTGACCTCACACTCCTCTTCTGCAAGTGGACTCTGAAACCCCAAATCCACAGATTTCTACAAGCCTTCTTTCTTCATTTATCAAATCTCATGGAAGGTTCTGATTGGCCCTGCTTAGAAAATGCAACAGCTCCCCAGATCAATCATTAAGGGTATATGCCTGTGATAGCAAAATTGTCCAGGCCCAAGTCAAGTTCCCACCCCATGCAAACAGGACACTGTGCTTGCCAATTCCATCGGAAGCCCATAGGACGGGGAAGGCGCAGTTTTCCAATAGATCCCAACAAAAGATGTCTCTCACTATCCTTTCAATAAGATTATTAGCCCTCTGGGGACAGGGTTATCTCAAACTTTTTTGGCCTTTTCTACATTTTCCTACAACACTTCTCTAATACATGCCTCGCGAGGAAGCAGACATATTCCAGAATTTGCACTGTAGGCATCCTCAAGGAATAATTCCTACTGACTGCAAACCCATCCCTTCAAGATTCCGTTAATTGACTGCGATCACCTAACTAGCACATGAAAACTACTCCAAGCACCAGGAGCATCAGGGAGACAAGGACATCAATTTGAAAACACCATCATGAGAAGCAGGTCCATCCACATTCCCTATCGTTAAGTTATGGATTGAAAGCACTTAAAATACAATCAAAGATTTTTAGAGATGAAAAATTGGATTGTTCACATAACCCAAGGATCTTGTAACTGTGGTGCGTGGAACACAGGGGTTGTGCAGCAACATCTCCTGGAGTGAGAAGTTCTGAGGGTGCTCATGGGTAGGGAAATGAGGAAGAGACTAAGCAGAGAAGCTTCCAGGCCCTATCCTCACTACAGACAGAAGGTCAAAGATTATATCTCTATCTTATTTGAGAGGTTCATATTAACTTTTGTTTGAAAAAGGATTCTACTGCCAAATCTCAAAGAGAGAGAGAGAGAGAGAGAGAGAGGGAGAGAAACTATACAACCAACCAAAAAACTGCAGTTTTAGTCTAATCACTTCATTTTACCAAAAAGGAAACAGCTCCTAAATTACAGACCTGGACTCAATTTGGGAACATTCAAATCTCACTCCAGCACTCTTTATTTCACGAGGCTGCCTTTCCTAACTTGATTTTGCAAAGATTTTTTTTTAAAGTATAGTATTCTATTCTTGAGTCCTTAAACTACACATAAATATGTGAATTATATAAAACTCTTATTAGAATTTTAGAACTCTGCCTGAACCCTCAAAACTCCTAAAGACAACATCAGTGTCAAGTATGGACATAAGAAGCAAGAAGTATCTACCTACCCATCCAATGAAGTATTGATGAATCTATCTACTAAATGCTTACAAAAGGCCATTTAATTAAAGTGAATAGTTCTAGCAATCACCTTGGTTTACAGCATTTAGAATCAGGAGTAAATAATATTTAAAAATCATTCCACCATACTTCTCTTCCATTTGCATACACATCATATGCACAATGCTTGGACTTGGTAATGCAAAATTCTAATAATCTTTAAGAGAACATTTAAAGACTTTACGATTGAAAAGAAAAATTTTTGGAGTACTTTTGAATCCATTTTCTAAAACTAAATGACTTTTTAAAGGCTTAATTACCATGATAAATAAATACATACATTGGTACGTGAATCATAATAAAAGGAACGCATGTGTGGTCCACAGTAAGTGAAGAGACATCAGAGCCAAGAGTGTATTTCAGAATGCCAGCTGAAAGCTTTGACCAGGAAGGGAAGAAATATTGGCCCATTGCCCAAGAAATCACCTGCTATATTGGCTTTTAATTCATTTAAAAAACAAGAGAATTTATATATAAACTGTGGACAATTTTAAGAAGGTTTGGGGGTAACCCGAGCACACAGTCCTAAAGAACCTCTCCAGGACAGCTACATGCAATTCTTTGTAAGAGTCAAATCTGTTTGTTCATTAATCTTATTATTCAGGGATTAATATCAAATCCTAATACACCTAAGAGTTAAAACTAAAATGCAAGTTCAATGAAAAGCTAAAACCCTGAAGACCTATTGCATTTTTCCACATGTCTAAAGTTCTTTTTAATAGTGTTAGGTCAGGTCCTATTTTCTCACTGGGTGTAAGATACAGCATTGCAATGTCCCAAATGTAGTACAGTCATAAGCAAAAACTTTCACAAACCGTTTATAAAACTACTCAATGTACTGCCTGTCTATCTAGAACTAGGCTGAAATACACTGATCAGAGCACGTTTGCAACCTATTAATCCTACAGCTTGTACTTCAACAAGGCTGGCTGGATAGATAATCCAGACACATGCAGGGTTCCATAGCACAAAACAGTTTTGAACGTCTTAGGCTATTACCTAAGCCAACAGCAAAATTGATTTTTCCAGACATGTGCCAGTGTCTGCTCACCCTTTTCTGCTACCAACTGTCATCTCACTCCCCTGATAGAACTCTTGACGTATTCTGCAGTATCCTCTACTCCTTTCCCATTCCAAACAGCTGTCTTCCCTTCCTGGCAGGAGCTCCCCAACATCTGGACGCTCAGGATGGCTACTGTTGTGATGGACAGATTCCACTTTATCCAAATACCCAGCTCTGAGAATATAAAATCAGCCTAAAGAGGGAGGAGTGCAAAAGCTTCGCCTGCTAAACAGATACGAGTTCAAGTAATTGCTGTATCGAAGCCGTAGAATTTAGAACAATTTCTTTTAAACCACAGTTTTGTGACACCTGTAATGTGGTACCGAATATAAAATGCCATAATTCTGAGAGGATAAATGATGACATGCTTCCTAAGTTGCTACCCAGGTGGTTATAACAAATCCAAACTCCTAACTCAAACACAGAATTTCTGCTTCATGGTCTAATTTGATGTTTTGTTTTGTTTTCTTCCCCAACTAGAGTTAAGAACAAAAACATGTGTGTGAGATGAAAATGGATGAGTTGAAGAAAAATAAATCACTTTCCTTCAGTTCACTGCCCTATCCAATCAATCACCAGTTCCACCCTATACAACTTCCTAAATATGTATCGTCTCTTGCATATTCTGCTACAATAGTTTTTGTAACTGTTTTCCTATAGCCATTCTTCCCAACACTAAAACCTATTCTCCCTAAACGGCTAGAGTGATATTTTTTAAAAGTGCAAATTGGGTCATGTCATCCTCACTATTCCCTTCCTAAATCCCATGGATGGCTCCTCTTCCTCGTAGGGTTAAACCTACATTAGTCCACAGGGACCCCAAAGACCCTTGCATGACCCTGGCCCCAGCTTCTCTCTCCAGCCTCACCTTGAGCCTCCAGTCCTCTCATTCAACGTATCCAACAGTGGCCTGTCTTCCATCATCCAAATACATCAAAATCCTCCCATGTTTAAGGTCTTCCTATGCTCTGTTCTCTTTGCCTGGCTCCCTCCGGCTCCTGTTCAGATCTTGATTTATGTGTTACTTCCTAAGAAAATTACTCTTCAGTCCATTGAAAAATATGTTAGGTATCCTTTTATACCTTTCATGGGATCATGTCATCTTTCTTTGTGGCAGATTTTACAACTGTAGTTAATTAACATATTAAATCAAACATTAAAGAGATTTGCAAACCTATAAAACAATGCCGCCATTCTCATGTTTTTTTTCAAAAATAGAGGTTTTTTAAAGTTATATTAATGTATAATGGATTTATTATTGTTATTTTAAATGAATTAATAGCTTAAACATTTCTTGGTTTTAATTTCTATTACAGTAAGTTTCAATAGATACAACCATATAAACAAAAGCCCTTTGGGTCTTTGATTATTTTTAAAAGTTTAAAGGGTCCTGAGACCAAAATGTTTAAGAACGGCTGCATAGGAAATTATTTTATGGTTTAAGAAAGAACGAGATAGTGTATTATAAGTAATATTAAATCTTTTAGAAATAGTTATTTTAAATTTTATTTACATACACTTTACATGAGAAGAATGTTTTCATGTAATATTGCTAACTTGGAAAAAATGTTATAGTGCTATATACTGTTAAGTAAATTATAACAGGATTGGTTAGGCTGGGTCATTAGTAATGTGTTCATTACAACAGAGTTCAGAGGAAAATTCAACTTCCCATGACAAGCAGAGTTTACAGCTTTAAGTGAACAATTTTCTCCTTTAAAAGCATTTTAACAAATGTCACCTTTAATAACAAACACATAACCTCAAACTTTTGAGGCAAAGATGCTGGAAAATCACAATTAAGACAAACCTTTTGATTTATTTTGATCTATTTAAGAACAGAAAATTTCTTAACAGAAGAAACAATTTTTCAATGACAAGATACAAAGTATGTGTTCAATAGTAATGGCAATAATCATTACCACAAAAACAACACTCTCACATATAGCACTGTTCTAAGAGCTTCACAATTTTTACTTACTAAATCTTCCCTACAACCTTAGATACTATTAATATCAACCCTAGTACATGGACCTTGCCCCAGGTCCCACAGTTAAGTGAGAACAAGATTTGTAGTGAGGTGGGTGGACCTAGAGTCTGTCATACAGAGCGAAGTAAGTCAGAAAGAGAAAGACAAATACCGTATGCTAACACATATATATGGAATCTAAGAAAAATAAAATGTCATGAAGAACCTAGGGGTAAGACGGGAATAAAGACACAGACATACTAGAGAATGGACTTGAGGATATGGGGGGGGGAAGGGTAAACTGGGACGAAGTGAGACAGTGGCATGGACATATATACACTACCAAACGTAAAATAGATAGCTAGTGGGAAGCAGCCGCATAGCACAGGGAGATCAGCTCGGTGCTTCGTGACCACCTGGATGGGTGGGATAGGGAGGGTGGGAGGGAGGGAGACGCAAGAGGGAGGAGAGGGAACATATGTATATGTATAACTGATTCACTTTGTTATAAAGCAGAAACTCACACACCATTGTAAAGCAATTATACTCCAATAAAGATGTAAAGAAAAAAAAGAATTGGGATTTGAATCTTAACGTTATGCTAATGAGAATGTGTATACGTAAACTAATCTCCTTTCTTGCCCTTTCTTGCTTATAAACAAAGGTAAGAGCTAACACCATCAAGGCTTTATTGCTTTATTTTCTCCAAATACTCATTCCAACAGCTTCTTCAAAGACTCTCCTGAAGCACCACGGTAGCTAGCAATCTCTGATTTTACTGTAATTTTAACCAACGCCGAATGAAATGACTTGTTTCTTTACCTATGGTCTATCTACCCACTTATCTGTGCCCCCCCCGCCCCCACCCCCGCACAAGCTATTTAATTTTCTCATTACATCTGGTTTTCTCTTTTGAGGTTTTCACGGCTGCTGAAGATTTTTCTGGCAATGATGGGTTTTCGCCCATTCATGATCCTTTTGGCAGACACTTAATCATCAAATACTAATGTTTCTCAGCCTTCTGACTATAAGAAAGCTAATACGTTGAAATCTTTTCTTCCTTAATGGTCCTATTTTTTGTTCAATATCTATTTCATCTGTTTGTGTAGCAGATATCATAAATAACCAGAGTTTGGAGTCCCCAGTAATTGAAAGAAAATTCTATCGAAGGTTAATGTATTTATGTTAAACAGAAGGCAGTTTGTAGCCCTGAAATGAACTGTTATTTCTCCTGACATCTTCCTGATTAAAACAGTAAACTCTGTATAGAGTAAGGAACCTTGAAAGTAGTCAGAATTTTAGGGGAAATACTTCTTAAAATATATAATCAGATAGAGGGCTCCCAGATCACGTGACAGAATATTTTCATTTTCTCTGCTGAAATGTCCGTGTAAGTGATACCCCCATGTCCCTCAGTGAATCTCCAAAAACCAACTATGCTTTCTCCTTGGAGGTTATTTTTTCCCCAATCACTCCATTTCTTTCCTTTTTTTTTTCACTTTTATTTTATATTGGAGTATATAGTTGATTAACAGTGACGTGTTAGTTACAGGTATACAGCAATATGATTCATTTATACCCACAGAAATACCCATTCTTTTTCAAATTCTTTTCCCATTTAGGTTAATACAGAATATTGAGCTGAGCTTGTCCTCACCCAGAGGCTAATGAAACAGAGATTTCAGGGTCCCTTGCTTTAAGGTCCCCTCCAAGACCCTGTATCTAATTGTACAGTTTTAATTTTGTATGCTTTATGCTAAGGAGGGCTCTAAAAATTGCATAATCTCCTGATCCTATCAAACCTCAATCTGCCTTATCTAAGTTCTAAATATTTCAGTGAACTTACTGTTACTGAATTTATCTACTCATACTTTAGTGCCTGCACCTAGGGAAAATCCTTTGGTGTGGCTCATGGACATCAGGTCCCTTGGCTACAAAAGCTTATTTCAACAAGAAAGTGGCAAAGAATTACAAGTCAGGATAGGTGGTATAAACATGAATCTTAGACCTAAATGTCTAGCAATAGGTGATTAGATTAAAAATAAGGTAAATCTGTATCAGAGACAACGTGGATGCTTCTTGCCCTAATTGGGCCCGCATAATTTTAAAACGTAAGTTAAAAATTGGGGGATTTCACATAAAATGCAAATGTCAAGCTTCTTTCAAAAAACTAGAAGGTCTGACAAAACTGGGCAAAAATATGCTTTGGCCTGAACATGTTTCCTACCCACTGCTCTTCACTAATTTACACTGTCTGGCTCTCGCCTTGTAAGCATTTGTATATGCCACCCTCAAATTATATGAATAATGTCCAAGAGATATCATTAAAAAAGTTAACTGACAATATAGCATTCGTAGTATACTGCCACTTTCATTTAAAATGACATACAAAATACATTTTAAGACAAATTCAAACAAGACATAATTGTTTCTTATGGTATGCAATTCTTTTTTAACTTTCAGGGGGAAAAGAAAAAATACAAGTTTTTAATCCGTTAGATATTTTTTTATAATAAAAAAACATTTCCCACCACATTTAAGTACAACTTCAGTAGCAAATGCTATGTTGATGGTTTGGCCAAAAGGAGGACAAGGCAACAGTACTTGCTCAAATCCAGGGACTGGGGCACCAAAAATGTATTTTCCAGGCCAGAGCACAGACGGAGGAAGCACGGATGAAGCATTTAGAGCTGGCACGTCTTCACAGCAGTATGAGAAAAGGAAAACCACAATAGATGCCATCCTTTCTGGATCCCAAGTAACACCCAATTAACCAACACCACTAGAGCAACTCGTGTGGACCGTTTTAATATATATGCACAGCGCGTGTCATTAGGGCTCCTGGCTGCTATTAAAAGGGTGGGCTAGCAACATGAATTAACAGTAAGACATGTGGTATATTATGGCTCCATACTGCCTAAAGAATTTAGCCAATGTCCTTATTCTTCTTCATGTAGCCTCACAGCTCCTGAGAATCATGTAACTGTGAATTCAACTGGTCCCAAATGCTAAATGGAAGACAAAATGTCTTGTAAAAGTATCTTTGAGTAACTGCTCCATCTAGCTTCCTTTCTCATCCACTAACTTAGCACATGTTATGATCAACAGATTGTTCTGTTTTCTGAACCTTTTTTGCTTTGTTTTGGGCACACAGAACTCTTCAGGGTAGACAGTCCAAGATTCTGGGTGGGAGAAAAACAAGTGCACCGGGAGAACAGCAGTTCAGTATAAAAGGAAAACCAGAACACTGCCCCCCATTACCACCAGCCTGGGTCGCCTAACAGGCATACATGTTCCCACCTGGTTCCCCTACAGTCCACTCTCCTTCCAACAGCCACAGTCATCTATGAGAGTATCAGGTAAGATCATATCACTCCTCAGCTTAAAATTCTCCACGGGCTTCGATGCATACTTAGAATAAAATGCAACCTTCTGCGCACTGCCTACAAGGCTCCTTCATGATCTGGCCACGTACTTAGTTCTGCAACTTCTTTTCGTACCATTCTTATTACTAAAACATGGCCAATCCCTGTCATTCCAAACTCTTGATATTTGATGCTCACTCAGCCTGGAATACCCTTCCCATAGATTTTTTTTTTTTTTTTTAATGGCTGGTCCCTTCTCTTCCTTCAGGTATTAACTCAAAGTCACCTCTTCAAAGATTCTCCTATCTAGAGTAGAGCATCCATTTTCCCATTCCCAATCACACTGCCCTAGTTAAGGTTTTTCATTGCACTTGGTATGTGAAATTACTCTTTTCTATGAGTTTTCTTATTGATTATCTCTCCACAAACACATGCACAGACAGTCACACACACACAGAAATTTACACTCCATCAGGACAGAGGCCTTGTCTATCTTGCCTATTACTATCTTCCCAGCAACCAGAGCAGAATCCAGTAGGCAGTAAGTGCTCAAAAAACAAAATCTGGCATGAAAAAAATGAACCTGCCAGTTTAGCAGTTATACTCAGAGGATAATCAAGGGAGCAAAACTGAGATTACATGTGACTCAGCTGGCTGAAGTTTCATCTAACATGAGAAACAATATCTTCTTTCTGTGAAAACAGCCCTGGTCCCTCTTACTAGGGTGGGCAAAACACAAGCCCTAGAGAAGAAAATTTATTCCTCCACAGTCCTTTGCATGTTCCCCAAATTTCAATCATTCACCTTCCCTCCTGTACAGTTTGTGCCATTTCTCAGTACCACGTGTACCAATTATTTACTCAATTTTTTTTCCACACAATATTTTTTACTCAAGCCTCAATACTAATCAACAAAATTTGTAAAATAATGGGTTTTCTGGGGACTATATACATATATTTCCAAATCATATTGCAATTAACCTTTGGCTATTAAAACACATACACATTCATGTTCGTACATTTTTTTTTTCATCTAAAAGGATCTCTTCCCACACTCGAGGAAACAGTTCATTACAAATGAAGGGAGACACTCTTCCCGGGGCTCCAGCTCCCCTTAGGCGGGCATTACACAGCAGAGTTCCATGGGAAGAGGTGATGTTTACTAAGCACTAGCTCTATGGCAGGCCCTGTGCAAGCTCTTTATTAAAATACCCGATTTGAGGACGTACTCATATTATTTGTTTTGTAGGGGAGGACTAGGTATGAAGAGCTTAAATGTTTGCTCAAGGTCACTGCTATGGATGGAATGTCTGCATCCCCCCAAATCCATATGTTGAAGCCTTAATCCCCAGTAGGATGGTATTTGGAAGTGGGGCCATGAGGAGGTAATCAGAGTTAGATTAGGTCCTGGAGCTGGTGCCCTCATGATGGGATTCATGTTCTCATCACAAGAAGAGAAGACAGGAGCGCTCACTCTCTGCCATGTGAGGACACAGCAAGAAGGTAGCTGTCTGCAAACCAGGAAGAGAGGCCTCACCAGAAGGCGACCATGCTGGTACCCTGATCTTAGGATGCCCAGCCTCCAGAATTGTGAGAAATAAATCTCTGTCACTTAAGCCACCCAGTCCATAGTATTTTATTACAGCAGCCCAAGCTAAGAGAGTCACACAGCTAGGAAACAGCAGAAGTAGGACTCAAATTCAAGTGTGTCACGCACCAGAGTCTGTTCTCTTAACCCTGTGTTATATGGCATCTATGCAGTGCATAAGCAATCTGTGCTTTGTTTCATAATAAAAACACTTCTTTCCTGAGGTACTAACAGGAGAGTTTTTATTTACTAAAATAAAAGCAGCACACACACAGCTGACTTCCCTTCACGACTCCTAAGCAACAAGCTTGTTGAGAGTCTACAAGCTCAGCCCTCTTTTCACTATTCAATGAATTTAAGTGTTGCTAATCTAATCACTGTCTTTCATACTATTAGACTTTTATTTTCATAATTACAGGCTGCCAGAGGCTTCTTCCAAAGCCCCCTGCTAAGTCTCCACCCCAGATACAGGTTTAAATTGCTTTCTTAGCACCCCTGGGAATTCTCTGAGAAATGACTGAAACTTTGGATCTCACTACCTAGGAGAGACCTCTGGTTTCTCTCCTCTTCAGCAGCCCTCAGTGGAATTCAGAGCGCCCCCCAGCTGACCAGGCCTGCCCCTGAGTCTCCTCCCTCTCAAAGTCCAGTGAGGTCACAGTTCTGTACCTGTGTTTTGTCACCTTTTTTCCTGATGCTTGCATGGCTGTCAAAACAACATGTTAAGCTTGGTAGCTTTTTTTTTTTTTTTTTTTTTTTTTTTGGTGGTACACGGGCCTCTCACTGTTGTGGCCTCTCCTGTTGCAGAGCACAGGCTCCGGATGCGCAGGCTCAGCGGCCATGGCTCACGGGCCCAGCCTATCCGCAGCATGTGGGATCCTCCCGAAGTGGGGCACGAACCCATGTCCCCTGCATCGGCAGGTGGACTCTCAACCACTGTGCCACCAGGGAAGCCCTAAGCTTGGTAGCTTTTAAATCAACTTGTAGAAGTATGTCTTTGTGTCCTGTGTAAAGTTTTAACTATACAAAATAAAAAATTAACAATAACAGCTCATCTTTACAGAGTTCCTATTAAGCACCATGCTAAGAAATTTAACATATTTATTCCTCCAAAAAAAAAAAATCCATGTGAAGTAGCTATTTTTTTTTTCTCATTTTATCCCCATCTTATAGAAAAGTGAGGTCTATACAGGTTGTTTAACTTGCCCAAAATCAAGTTGAAAGGAGAATCCAAGCTTCCTATTCTGAAGTTCCACTACATATACTATGTACTGTCAGTATATACACACTGGTCAAGGTAAAACTGTCCTGAGCTGATCCTTACACAAAACTATGACAAACAACAAGGAGTAGACCCATTTTTCTGTAAATGCAGAGGTTAATTAACCTAAGCATTGAAGAAAATTTGTTTTTTAATAAAGAGTGTGCTTCCTTTTCCTTCAAGACCTATAATCTGCTCTTGTAGGTGTCTTCACTGATTTTTCAAGGATCTTCTGAAGGTTCCCTTCATGAAGTCTCTCCTTGTATTTATGTTCCTACTAGATTATAATCAGGGTAACCATGAAGTTCCAGTTTATCCATGTTCTTGCAAACTTCCTCTTTTGGAAGGCAAATTGTATGGCTTCCCTAACCATATTCTCCATGAGGGCAGGCTGGGCCTTCTCTCTATATCTGTCACCAGGGTTTTCAGATTTCAAATCAATACAGGAGTACTGCTTGTTAAATTGTCCTCTTCCACAACTAGGTATAATTTCTCCATTACTGGATCTTTCACTGCACTTTGCTTCTGTCCCCCTTCCAAGGATGATCACATACTGAGTTTTTAATAGTTCACAGATCACACTCTGTTCCGCTATGGTAGCCCTAGGTCCCTACTCATCTTTTATCCCCTGGGCAGCTGGTAAGATGCTTTATCCAGGGATGTGGTTAACTACATACTGACAAACTAAACTGGATATTCTTACAATGTCCCACCTTAGTTCACTCTTTCATGCAAACACTTCCTGAGGACTTACACCAGATCCTAGGAAAACAAGAGACAGGTACGTGCCTCCTCTGAAGTGATCTACAATCTAAAGGAGCAACTGCCAATGGAACGGAAAATGAGAGAGCTGATAACTGATGCAAAGAATATTGGCAGAAATCAGATGGAATGTCTGTCTTTGCCTAAGGAGTGGGAGAAAGTTCAAAAAGAAGGCTAAAAGACCAGGAGGTATGGTCCAGATAGAAATGTCCTGAGGACTGGGGGTGCGGGGAGGGAGTTGGAGAGGCCCTCCCAGGCAGAGAGGAAAGAAAGGGCAGACACAAGAAACCATGCAGTCTGGTGCTCGTATGTCACACGGCACTCAGTTGGAGCTTAATATCCCAAGGGAGATAAGTAGAAGTAGTAGACAGGCTTACCTCCCAAAAGGCTGCTCTGTTAAATACTATAGAAATAATTAATAAGCATTTAAAGCAAAATGTGTCCTTTTTTTTTGAACATCAGAATTCAGTAGTAGCTTTTAATTTAATTTTTTTTATTGGAGTATAGTTGCTTTACACTGCTGTATCAGTTTCTGCTGTATAGCAAAGTGAATCAGCCATATGTATAAATATATCCCCTCTTTTTTTGGATTTCGGTCACCAAAGAGCACCGAGTAGAGCTGCCTGTGTTATACAGTAGCTTCTCATTAGTTATCTGCTTTATACATAGTAGTATATATATGTCAATCCCAATCTCCCAATTCAAAAAATATGGAATGACTCACGAATTTGTCATCCTTGTGCAGGGGCCATGCTACTCTTCTCCGTATCATTTCAATTTTAGTATATGTGCTGCTGAAGTGAGCACAACATTTGTCCTCTTTTAAGACAGTGATTTAGGGATCGACAAAACTGAGCTGTAACTTGAAACAATGGTAGGATGGGGGAGGGGACAGATGACCTATAAACAGCATATTCTGGGCTAAGACCAACTAAAACCTTCTTCTTCTTTGTATTTCCATTAACAGGACTGGTAGAGGACAAAGCCCTGCTTAGGAATTCAGTCATGTTAAAGGAAAAATGGTCATTTCAGCATTTCTGTGACTCTACCTTGCTGAAGGGACCCAGGGTGGCTGGATCCTCTGTTTGTAAAACATAATATTGGGCTTCCCTGGTGGCGCAATGGTTAACAATCCGCCTGCAAGTGCAGGAGACACAGGTTCGAGCCCTGGTCTGGGAAGATCCCACATGCCTCGGAACAACTAAGCCCGTGTGCCACAACAACGGAGTCTGTGCTCTAGGGTCCGCGAGCCACAACTACTGAAGCCCACGCACCTAGAGCCCATGCTCCGCAACAAGAGAAGCCACTGCAATAAGAAGCCTGCGCACTGCAACGAAGAGTAGCCCCGGCTCACCGCAACTAGGGAAAGCCCGTGCACAGCAGCGAAGACCCAATGTAGCCATAAATAATGAATGAATGAATGAATGAATTTGTAAAAAAAAAAAAAAAGAAAAAACATAATATTGGATCATGGGATGAGGCCCGCCAACAGAGAGGAGATGGCATGACTGTAGGAAGACACAGGTTGGAGCAGATGTTAACAACTGGCCTCAGGGGAATTCGACCTGGCACACCATCTGGGAGAAATGCCCTGTGTCGAAGAATGACCAATGGATTTTTACAAGAGAGCTGTCCTCTGTTCAATTAAAAATTATTGCCTGTATTATACTGCTATGTTCTGTGATCCCCCTCCTTTAGCCTAAAGCTTTAGTGTGTCTGCTATGGTCCGTGGCTGCAGGTAAGAAGTACTTTGAGAAAATGAGAAACGGACAGTCTCCAGGCTGGAAGGAAGCAAGTAGGGAAAGCAACAGTTAGTTGTCACCAGAGTCTAGATATAGAGGAGGGAGGAACAGTCAGGAAGGGGACTCAGAGGAGTATGTGAGTGTCTCTAGAATGAGAAGTAATAATCACGCTGCAGTCCTTTTTCCTTGACAAGTGCTGGTTTCCCAGCAAGCTTCCCTCTGTGGACATTCAGGTCTCACCTCCTGTCTAAAACTGTTCTGGCCCTCTATGTGAAAGTGAGCCTCTCTCTTCTCTGGCAAAAACGTCTACCTATCTAATGTGGTAATTGAATCAGATTTAATTTAAAGAAAAATCGTAAGTCCTTTCCACACAACCACAAAAGAAAGCACTTAACCTCAATAAACTAACAGTTAGGGACTCACCTAATGGTCCAGTGGTTAAGACCTCAACCTCCCAACGCAGGGGGCCTGGGTTCGACCTCTGGTCGGGGAACTAGATCCTGCATGCCTGCCGCAACTATCAATAAGAGTTCCCTCGTGCCGCAACTAAAGATCCTGCGTGTGGTAACTAAGACCCAGCACAGCCAAATAAATAAATAAATATTAAGGATAAATAAATAAATAAACTAGCAGTTAGGAGGATGAGAAAACGTACCAGAGCTCAGAGATACGTAGCAAATCAAAATTCTTCCCATTCGTGTGAAGGAAGTAAGCCAAAATAAGTTTTCTTCTCGGACTAAACCACATAACACAACACATATTAAAAAGATGGGCTGGAGCAATGAGCTGCAACCATCCGTGATTCAGTGGAATCCCCAAACACTCCCCACCAGTTTCACAGCACTTCACCGGCACCAGAAAATGACATTTACTGAGATTCTTAATAAAAATGAACATATTTGGCTGTTTCATATGTTATTGGATTTTTTGGCATATGTTTCAGAACTCAAATACCTTAACTCTGCTTGTGAGTGAGACAGGCTTCCCCAGAGGATCACTCTCCTACTCCTGGAAATAATATTTTCATTACTCAAGTCGGGGTAGGTAAGGAATTGAAAGTTTCCTGACTCTTGCCAGGGAGATAGCTTAATTCAAGTGTGTTACGTTTTCATTATTTGTATCTTCTCTTGAAATGTGAGGGCTGTCTGCAAGTCTTGTGGCCTATGTTTTTTACCTGCCTCTGTTCAGTGATTTCCTGGAAGAAGGAAGAATATGGCTTAACTAAACAACTCTTGGGGTCCTGCTTTAATATATACAGCATTTATCCCCAATTAGATTAACTATGCATCGCTGTTCAAAAATATTCTTACAAGACCCTTGAATAAAACGTATTACATAGCAACTAGTTCTGGTCTCTGTGCTTAAGTTATCTCATCTTCACATGAAGGGAGTTGACACCCAACATGTTTTCCAGCTCCAAGAGTCTATGGAATGGTTGGGGAGGAGGGGAGGGAGAGGGATGGACTGGGAGTTTGGGGATAGTAGATGCAAACTATTACATATAGAATGGATGGACAACAAGGTCCTAATGTACAGCACAGGGAACTATACTCAATATCCTGTGATAAACCATAATGGAAAAGAATGTAAAAAAAAGAATGTCTCTATGTGTGTAACTGAGTCACTTTGCTGTACAGCAGAGACTGGTACAACACTGTAAATCAACTAGACTTCAATTAAAAAAAATTTTTAATTAAAAAAAACAGAGTCGGGGCTTCCCTGGTGGCGCAGTGGTTGAGAGTCCGCCTGCCGATGTAGGGGACACGGGTTCGTGCCACGATCCGGGAAGATCCCACGTGCCGCGGAGCGGCTGGGCCCGTGAGCCATGGCCGCTGAGCCTGCGCGTCCGGAGCCTGTGCTCCGCAACGGGAGAGGCCACAACAGTGAGAGGCCCGCGTACCGCAAAAAAAATAAATAAATAAATAAAAAAAACAGAGTCTATGGAATAGTGATCCGACCCTTGTATTCTGCTGATCTTGCTTTCTTTAGTTAGTCCTCTTTAATTATTGCCTCCTCTTCTTGACATTTTTTAAACAAAATGGAAAATGTTGTATAAATCAATTACTAAGTAAGTTTTACAAACTATGAAGAGTGTGGAGATGGTTACGAGAGAGAGTTGTTTTTTTTAGGGTGTTTTTGGCTGTTTTTATCATTTAATTTTTTTTAATATTGTAAATTCATCCTTCACAACTCTTGGCTCACAGTAAACCACAAAGAGATGACCATATCACTCCAGACTGTGCTTCACAGTGGCAATAACCACGATGATAATATAAACTCTTCATTTTCAAACTCCTACTATGTGGCAGACCTTTATTTGCTTACTGACTTCTTACTATGTCCCAGAATCTTGGGAACACAACCCTCAAGTCAGCCATAGCCTGTGATGGGAGAGAAAGGACAGTGCCCAGGAGATTAAGGAAATGAAGGAATTGGTGAAATGGTAACAGCACTCAAGTAGGTGTTTTTGCTGTATGTTTAAGAACCTTGAGACCTCCTTATGTCTTTACAAGGGGACTTTTCCACCAGAAGACCAGTAATGAGGCTGAGAAAGACATTCTGTAGATGAACTCTTGAGAAGTTCTTTGAAAAGAATTAAGCACAATCAGCCTGGGTCCGAACACCATATTTTACTTAGATTTCAAACCTCCTTGTCCAACACTTTGGCCACTAGCCAGCTGTGGCTATTTAAATTTAAATTAATTAAGATAAAATAATATTAATATTGTGCTTCCTTAGTTCACGGGGCACATTTCCAGTGTGTATAGCCACATGTGACTAGTGGCTGCCGTACTGGACAGCACAGATAATAGAACAGGTCCATCATTGCAGAACGCCTTATTGGACACTGCTGACTTAAAGTATAAAACGACATCATCAACAGTCAAATATTAAGAGGAAATATAACATTTTATTTAATATACTAAAAATATGTATTGGTATCCAAGCTGATATCTAGAAATGCAAATATTCACCTTTATCATTGTAAAATGATATTATAATTCCTCATTTATACTTTTTAGACAATAGTGTCAGATAATATTACTCTGGTGCAGACATAGGATTTTTTTTTAATTGCTTTCCTAGACTCTGATCATAAAAAAAGAAAATGCAGGTAGCATAAGACAAACAGATAATGAGCATGCAAGCTCACTGCATTTGTGTTTTGAAAGAGACAACTTACTGGTCTTGCAAAGAAAAGTTCAGTTCATAAAAGGAAACTCAATTGCTCTGGTCCCTGAGTTAATAGTCTTGTGAGAAGAATGCCTTTTTGTCCAAAAGGATTCTCAAAATGTTTTGATAACCATTCTAATTTCATTAGATACAGCCACAGAAACTCCCCAGAAATAATTTTATGAGATAGGGTCAAATATGCTAATGAAGGCCCTCTCCCATCTTTCCTCTGAGCTACTGCCATATTTGTAATTTGGGAGGAAGGATTTTTCTACTTACTATCCTACTGTGCAATGATAAAACACACACACATACACACCCTACATGACACATACAACAAGGTTATCTATCCATAATATTGGTATCTATCATCTAATTGTATTTAAATTTTTATTTAAGTAAAATCAGTATACATATACAAGTTCGATGAATTTTTACAGTCTGAACACTTCCATATAACCAACACTCAGAATAAGAAATGGGATATTATCAGCACCCCAGAGCCCACCTCATGGAGCCTTCCAGAGACCACCTCCTCAAGGGTAACCAACATCCGGACTTCCAACACCACTGGTGAATTCTGACCATTTTCATGTCTTATATGCATAGGACTCTTGTGTGTCTAGCTTCTGTCAGTCAACAACATGCTATCTAGTTTGGGCAGATCCTTTGTCACCATAAGGTGATGACCATTTGGCTTTCCCACCCCACCATATAGAAGAGTTAATCCTTAATGAGGAGGTACCGGGTATCAAGTACTATGCTAAGCTACAACTCATTTAACTCCCCAAACAAGAAGTATTATCCCTTTTAAATAGATGAGGACACTATGGCTAGGCAATGACCCCCACTTATTCAATTAAACACTAATCTAGGTGCTGCTTTGAAGGGATTTTTCAGATGTAATTCAAATTTCTAATCATTTAAATTTAAATTAGGGAGATAATCCTGGGTGAGCCGGATTTTAGTTAAAAAGAAGGTCTCAAAAGCAAGGTGAGGCTTCAAAGAGAAAGGGGAAGGAAGAGGAGGAGGAGGAGGGGAGACGTTTTTTCTAGAACAGATAACAATGAGCAATGATCATACATTAATTTATACATGTTAATAATAGACAGTAAACCAATTCAGAGGCCAGTGTCTGCAGAGAAGTTTTGAGTGGAAACTAATCGTAAAAATGGTGGGGATCATAGTTATTAAGGTTTCTAATTTTTTCCCCAAGTCAGCTCTGATGTCCTATATTCTTGCATACTGTCCCTAAGTACACTCTCAATTTTCAAATCCTTGGTCTCGATTTCAGGTTCAGAAAGTAAGGTCACTGTATTTGTGGTAGGCTGGTGGAAGGCAGTGTTACTGGACAGCCAGACGTCTCAGAATTCTTATTATCTTTCAAAGCAATCTCAGTGCAAGGCTTTCCTTGAGTGGGCCTGAATAGATTTCAAGTAAACCCATACTTTTTTTTAAGAACAGAAACTATTTCTTCCGTTATCACATTCCCCTTAACATATATCCTAGAGCAGGATTAGAGGTAAGTACCTATAAATGTGGATGCATAATACCATTTTTCTTCCCTTTTTCTTTCTAAGGCTGATATAAAAATTGTTCTCCATTTTCAGAGGTGAAATTAAGGCCAAAATGAAATTCTTAATTTCCCCTTCCACAGCTGTTCTCCTCAAGTCTTCTCCATCTCGACTGTTATTCTCCCCCAGTCACTCGGTGTCTCAAGCCAAAATTATAGTAAAGACCAACAAGTGGGTTCTGCCTCCAAAACTGGTCAGTTCTCTCTATCTCCATCATCACACTCTTGTTCGGGCCACACTGATGCCAAACCCAAACAAAGAGTCCTTAGGTGATCTCCCAGCTTCCACTAAGCTCTGATATATACAACAGGGTAGGAACTCTTTTTTAAAAAATTGTAAATTAGGTAATACCACTCCCCTGCTAAAAATCCCAACTGAGACTAGATATTTGATGATACTAAAGAATTACTGAAAAGTTACAGGTGTGATAATGGTACTGCGTCTATGTTTTGAAAAAGAGCTTCTATGCTTTACAGATAGTGAAATATTCACAAAGAAAATGACAGGCCTCAAACTTCAAATTATGTGATGGCGTTGGGGAGAGAGCACAGATAAAACAAAATTGGCCATGAGTTGCTAATTACTGAAACTGGATAATGGGTACATGGGGAGTCATTATATTTCTCCATTTTTCGTGTATGTTTGAAATTTTTGTGATAAAAAGTTTTAAAATCTCCATTGGCTCCTGAATCCACTTAGAATAACATTCCAAGAACTTGCCTTGGTCCAAAAGGCCCTTTATGATCTGATTCCTGCTCACCACTCTCAGATCTCCCCCAGTGCCCAGCTCTGCCTATTAACTACCCAAGAGCTACAAGGGTTATCCCTGTGCCTTAATCATGCCAAATGTTTGGACACTTCGGGGCCTTGAGGTATGCTCTTCCATCGGTCTGGAGAGCTCCTCCCCAGATGTTCTCATGGGTGGCTCCTTCAGGTGGCATCACTCTCTGGAGAGCCTTCTCCGACTATGCTATCTAAAGCCATCCTCCCTCCTTGCCCTCCTCCTACCCACCCGTTCCACTGCCCTTTCCCTACTCAGCCTCTTATGTTCTTTCATTCTTTTGCTTTATTTTCTTCATAATCCTTATAATTTTTTGGAAATCATCTTTTTTCTTGAATAACTCATTTCAAAAATAAGCCATTTGTCATCAGTGTCTCCTCTACCACTAGACTATGTGCTCAGACAAAATTGGAACCTTGTCTGTCTGGTTCACTTTCGTGTTCCCTGGGCCTACAGTAGTGCCCACCACAAAAGTAGGAGTCCAATGAAGACCCATTCAATGAAGCCGCTATTAGACCTGACCATGAAGACTGCATACATTTCACATGAACATCAAAGAGAATAACTAATGTCTTAGAAAGTTAAACTATCCTTACATGTGTTTATGTATTGTTTTAATGAATACTTAATACCTACGGAATTCCTTTGAATTAAATAGATCCACATAATAAGTAAACACTTACACATATTAATATAATTAATGAATAATTAATACTTTCAAGTTTCCTTTGAATTACGTATAATATATCCATACACATATATACATAGTATTATTTTGATACCCCATATCTGATAAGATGATTACTGGTTAATATAGAAAGAAATGACAGTTTGTGATCGCTACATTTCCAGCAAAAGATTGTGCTGAATGTATTGTTGCCAGACTTCACACTTTAAAATTCATTTCTAAGATTCTTAGCTGGTGTTAAACCATGTCACCATAATAAGCAAGTTTTTATTTCCTTTCAGATGTTCCTGGCTACTGAAAGAATTGATTTTTAAGATTTTTCCCGTTGACCTATAAGGCTGTGAAGAAGAGATAGCTCTTCTTAATCTCAAAGATCCAAGCTAAGCTTACACTCCCTGGTCATTGTACAGGTGTCACCTTCCTTGCTTGCTTCTTTATGTATTGTTGGAGAAACACAAATGTATTAGTTATAGGACACTGGTAGCTTTTAAGCCTGCTTTGAAATCTTGCTTTAATAACAATGGCTCAGCATCATTGGAGGATAACTGTACCCAGTTATCACAGATATAATAAAGTATGTTTTTAATTTTAATATACCTACCTTCCCAAGTATAAATTTATTCTGGGGCTTTGAGGGACCCAAGAGCACCAGGAGTAGTGTAAATAACATGTGACTTCTGAGTTGGTAGACGGAGGGAATGGAAGGCAGATTCTAAAACACATACAAACCCACGGATACTATATTTAAAGCAATTTGGCTTTCTAACTGGTAAATCCAAATGAGGCAGGAACAGTAACGAAAGGAAGACATAGCTTCTCAAATCCACCCATTTCCTTAAAAGCAGACCGGCCTAGATCCTAATCATTCAGTAACCTTCAAAGGCCATTCCCCACCTTCCTCTCTCTCAAAGCAATTAAAACATCAGATACTCAGATCTTTAAATAACTGGCAAGACAGTTCTCTGTTAAGGAGTTTGTGAATGTGTATCCTTCCCAAATATCTGAGAAACTCCAGAAGAGAACATTGTATAAAGACTGGTCCTTAACCTCAAAGTTCACATAGAAAGCAGCACCCTTGACAGTTCTACAATGAAGCAATTTAAATGGCAATGGTAGCCCAGCCTGAAGACACTTTTCTAAAGGGAAGCCTGGAAAACATCACGACAGGAAGCTGTCACCCTTACTTGGACTAAAGAGAGTGTACTGTGTTCCTTAAAGAGGTTGGTTCCAGTAGGAAGGTGCAATAAGCAAAAAGCAAAACTCAATACAGCAACCCTCCCAGTGCTTTATTTTTTAAAAAAACTCAATCTATCACTAGCTCTTGTTTGCTTCGGTGCTCATAGAGTAGTGCTAGACTGGAATCCCTTCTGCTGGAAAACCGAGAGGACATTTTGTCTTGCATTTTGTCTCCAGCAATCCCAGTCTGCATGCAACTCCCCAAACATGCTCTCTACTGGACACAGCTCTCCCCACCGCAACACAGGTTTGTTGTCTGCCAGAGTACTTCTTGCTTATTTTAAAACCTAAGGTGGAGGCTACTTCATTCAGAAAGCCTTCCTGTCTCATTTTCAGGTCAATGCCACCCTTCTATAGGCTTTGATCTTACTGACTCCATGCTTTAATGACTGGTATTTTCCCAAGAAATTATAATTCACTTTCTGAATGTTTGTCACTGGATGAGGCCCACGGGGACAAAGATGGTTTCTTACTTGGGTCTGTGTCTCTAGCAGCTTGTTTGGGGCCTGATACAAAGCGGCTTCTCAGGAAACAATGCATGAAAGAGTAAAAGAATGAACAGAAGAGTGAACAAATTAAGCAAGCCAGTATCTCTTTAAACTCCTTGTTTGAATCCAATGCCCACCACTACACTTACACTTCACGCCCAGTACAGGTTACCATCTGCTTACCTCTTCAATCTTAAACATTGTCAAATATTGAAGTTCATTTCATGATCACTAAAGGTTGGTGAAGGGCCCAAGCACAATGGGTTTACGACTGAGTAATTTAGTGTTGTATAATTTGTTATTGTGTAATTATTGCTGTAAGTAATTTATTGCTTCCTTAAGGACTGGTTCTTATGTATTTTTTAATCACTAGTTGTCCTTTATTGTGAATGGAGATGCTCATGTATCCATCAATTAGATGCTACCAATTTTACAAAACGATTGAGTGTTTTACTTCCTTTTTTTCTCAGTTTTATATACAAGTAATACATGAAAATATCCTCATTGTAAAAAAGTTTAAACAATATAGAAAAATTTGAAAACTCTCCCTTACTGCTCCTACCTTATCTATGTCCCTCCACAGAAGCAACCTTTGTTATCAATTTCAGACCTTTCTTCATGCATTTAGCTATACGCATACGCAGACATCTTTTGTGTTGTTTGGGTGAGAGTATTGTACATATGTGGGATCAAGAGGTTTTGCAAAGGTTTTGCAAACTTCTGTGTTTAATTAACATACTTCTTACCTACCAGCATTCCATACTTTGGGTATACCTAGTTTATTTAATTATTCCCACGTTGATCAAAATATATGTTTTTCAGTTTTTTACTCTTAAAAATCCCTGAACATGTCTCCTTATATAAAGGTGCCAGGAATTAATGAGTTAAACAGTATGCATAAAACAAGCTTACCAGAGTACAAGACTGCTTCTCCTCATCCTTACAAATATATTGAATATCAACAGGTTTTTGTTGTTGTTGTTGTTGTTCACTCTGATTGACACCAACTATGTTCTACATGACCTAACCCAGTGTGGAATCACCTATGTTCAGATTCACTGTAGGTCACTGTGATTGGCACACAGGTTCAGCTGAAACATACAAAAGGGCTCCTACTCAACTCTTAGCTCACATCCCAGTAACATCAACATGGATTCAATATCACTTCATGTTTAAACATCAGGAGGGAGATACTGGAATAAGTGTCTTCCTATAAACTATCTCGTTTCACCCTCTTAACAGCCAATAAAATAGAAACTTTAATTCCTATTTTATAGATAACCAGAGTGAGGCCGGCTTCCCAAGGTTCCCAAGCTCTATGTCATACCAGGAAGTGCTAAATAGCCCCAGAATTTGGAAATTGCACAGGAGTGCTACTTAGTTCAAACTTTTCCAGGTTTTTATTATTCCCTGATGCCTAAGATCCTGCTCTTACATACCATTGTCCACTATTATTTTTAAAAATACTGGGCTTTGGAAACACGCTTAGAAGAATAGATGCTAAAAGAATACAAATATTTATACAGGAGCAAAAAAATAAATTTATTGGACACCTGCCCTTTTTTTAATGAGTTCCTCAGATTTTCCCCCAGAACTAATATCTAAGACATGAAATGGCATAGAATAAAGCCCATGATGACTAAGATAAACTATATGAGAATGGATATTGTCCTTTACATCTTGGCAATACCTAATAATATTAAATATTTAAAATTTTACCCTGGCTACTAATAAAAAAGAACCCACAGTTATACTGTTAATTTAAGAAACTTGCCCTAATATTAGAAATAAAAATTTGTACTGAGGAAACAAAATAATTTTCACATCACTCAACTAGTCCTATTAAGAAAATTTTAGAAGTCATGTTTTTTAGCACCAACTAAAATGAACAGAAAAACGCTTTGTAAAATGTTGAGAAGCATGAAATGAAGGTTAAAATATTTCACTACTGGGGCTTCCCTGGTGGCGCAGTGGTTGACAGTCCGCCAACCGATGCAGGGGAAACGGGTTTGTGCCCCGGTCCGGGAAGATCCCACATGCCGCGGAGCAGCTGGGCCCGTGAGCCATGGCCGCTGAGCCTGCGCTCCACAACGGGAGAGACCACAACAGTGAGAGGCCCGCGTACCGCAAAAAAAAAAAAAAATAATAAAAAAAAATAAATTTCACTATGTATACGTTATGCTGGAACCTTGAATTTATCACCTACACAGAATGGTACTTTAAAGATTACTTGAATGTGTTTTCTGAAAGTATGAAATGATCGATTCATTTTTAAAACCCTTAATGTAGTAGTACTCTTACTTTGCCTGACAGATGACAGGCTTAAGAAAGGCAAAGATCAGAGCTGCAGGAACAACAAGAGCTGGTACCAAATTCACTTCCCCTTCATGCCAACACTTTCTTCTCCCTTATCAAACAACAAAGCAAAAAGAAAAGTATTGAATGTGAAAACCAGAGAGATTCCCCATGACTGAGCCTTGGCAAGTACAAATGCATTAGTAATGGAGCTGATTGCTGTGACCTTTTCAGTCATGATAATCCCTCAAAGAAAATTAAAACCATTTTCTAAAACATGGTCCAAGGAGTTCCACAGATGACTGAAGAAAACATTTACGAATATCCCTGGCACTTTTCTAAGTATGTACATAGTTAACACACGTCTATTCTTACTCTACAGCCCTTCCAGGCATGATTATTTGTGAGCAAAAGGTCAAACTTAATTTGAGAGACATTTTTTAAAAGCCTGTATTTCCAGAGTTTTTGACCTTCATTTTCCTCTTACATGTATTTATGTTTTGAAATGGGAAGATCTAAAAGGAGGGGGACTACCAAAGGGGAGGGAGGCTGGGGAATGAGTGAAATAGGTGAGGGAAGCTAAGATGTACAAACTTCCAGTTACAACACAAATGAGTCACAGGAATGAAATGTATAGCCTGGGAAATACAATCAATTATAGTGTAAAATCTTTGTATGGTGAGAGATGGTAACTAGACTTATCACAGTGATCATTTTATAATGCCTAGAAATGCCAAGTCACTATGTTGTGTAGCAGGAACTAACACAGTGTTGTAGGTCAACTATACTTCAAAAAACAAACTCATAGGAAAAGAGATCAGATTGACGTTACCAGAGGTGAAGAGCTGGGGGAAGGAGGAATTGCAGGAAGGTGGTCAAAAGGTACAAACTTCCAGTTATAAGATAAATAAGGACTACAGATGTAATGTATAACATGATAAATATAATTAACACTGTTGTATGTTATATATAAAAGATGTTAAGAGAGGAAATCCTAAGAGTTCTCATCACAAGGAAAAAATAGTTTTTTTCTTTTTCTTTTATTTTGTATCTATATGAGATGATGAATGTTCACTAAAGTTACTGTGGAATTTCATGATATATGTAGGTCAAATCATGCTGTACACCTTAAACATAGACAGTGCGATATGTCAATTATATCTCAAATAAGGAAAAAATATTTAAGACACTGTTATGTAGCATCCCAAAGGTAAAAGTGCCCTATATTGATTATTCTGCAGATTAAGCATTTTATGAAGTCTAAAATTTTGTAAATTATCATTAAAAAATACATAGAAAATGGTAGTGCATGTGAACAAGGTGTTTACTTTTTTATCTTTTCTGATATTCTGCTAATTAAAGTGAATATTCAAATATAAAATAAAAATGATAATATAAAAAGAGGGTGACTATGTACTCTTTTCTGCTTCATGAGAATCTGATAGTCAACTAAGGAATTAATGCATCATTTAAAATGTATCCTTTTGTTTTGGATATGACAAACATGTGAAGAGGCTTTCGAGTCCCCAGAATCTTCAACGACTTTCTAGTGAGCAAAAATTTCGCCGAAGCATAGAAACATGTATATATTTAACTTTAAATAAAGTTTAAATAAAGAAAAATGATACAAGTTTGCCCTTGTTCAACTTCCGCTTAGTGAATAAGTACACTAAATATTTACAGAAATGAAAGATCACCTGATTGTTGGACTTGAATAAATTGACTTCATTTTAGCGCCCAGAAGAGAAGCCATGTCTACAGACAAGATGTGCAAGAAGCTGAAGGCTTGGTTCTTCATTCAGCTCTCCTCCTTACTGGCCTTATGAAAATTAGCTGGGCAGTCGACCAATGGGAGCCTGCGTTTCTCATGAATTGAATGGTAATACTGGCATACGCTACCATAAGTACAACAACAGACAGGAAAAGTTTATGAAAATTATATAATATTATGTAAACAAGCATATGGTGTTATAATTAGTAGTTCTAGTTTACAAAGTTGGATTCTCAGTATCAACAGCATTGATCTACCACAGCAGATCAGAGACAAGTCACCCTGCATGGAAACCATGAAGTGGATTCCGATCAACAGAAGCCACTCAACTGCTTTCTGAATCTTCTAACAGAAAATTAGAGTCTTCATCGGAGAGAATGAAAAAAAAAACCAGTTCATTGTTCCAAATTTGTATTTCTGTTGCTGATACCTGTTAAGAAGCAGTTCTGTAGCTATTAAGTTACAGTTGGCAATTAAAAAAAAAAAAGACTAATAACTAAACCCTTTAAATTCCACCATCGAAACAGAAGATCACTCTAAAGCACACGCTACGAAGGATGCAAAATGGCTACTGAAGACTTCAGTATCGGGATTAAGACCCTTCATCAATAGGAATACGTTCTGTTTTTAGAACTATTGCATAATGAGAAAAAAACATCACGGGAGCACAAATGAACTACCTCATAAAAGAGTACTTTGCCTTAGTCAGAGAATAATTTTTATCCAATTCAAATACCATAGAACAAAGAACTAGGAGGAAGAGGGATGACAGAAGCAGAGCACTTGGGAGAGAAGCTGGTCCTGCATGAAGCCAGGTGGGAAAGGACAACTCAACCTGCGCTCTTGTGTTGGTGGAAACCAAGTCCAGACCAGCTGGCAGGAAGTAGGAAGATGCTGCCTTTGCGATTCCCTTCAAAACCTATTAGCAACCCTCAGATTCAAGAGTTACAACTCCCTTAAAATAAACAGCGGGAAATGGAAAAGAAGTAATCTCATTTGGGGAAAAAACAAAAAAAAAAGTTTAAAATGGTTAAAACATGTCAGGGTTTTCTCACACAGAAGGAATAAAGGAAACTGTTTCAGGACTTGTGGGGACCTCTTACTGCAAAGCAGACTTACTTGCAAGAATCTAGATGCACATACGTATTCCTTTGTGTGAACTCATCACAGCCAGTACTTTTTCAACAAAAAGTACTAGTGAGGCACTTGCAAGACATTTTAGGAAAATGAGTAGGGCGGAAGGCACTTCACCAGAGAAGTTTAAGTACACATTTATCTATGCATTTTGTTTCTTCAAAGACTTCCCTGAGATTTCTTCCTAAATTCTGTGTGATCATTCCCAAAGGTAATGCTAATGAGATCTGCATTCTTTACCAGATGCCAAGGAAACATAGAAAATTTATCAAATGATAAGATTGGATGTGAAGCCCCATGCTAAAGATCATCCCCATTCCTTCTTCCTGACAAGGTCTTCATTACGTTTGTCCAACAAACAGTATAGAAATGGCAACACAATAAAACTGCCTATTTACTTGTCAGCTTCTCCCAGTGAGCTGCGAGCTCCAGATCAGTGTTTTCCACCTACGTCCGCAGCGTCAGCACTGTGCCTCCTACACAGAAAAAGCTCCACACATGCTGGTAAGTTCTGTTATTTTAATTATCATTACCTAGGTCTTATGTTTTATTACATTTATATTGAAAATCTTGAATTTTTTAGGAATTTCAAATACTCTTCCTAACATTTTCCAATAAGGAGGATAATGAACATGTAAACAAATACATTTATTTACATGTTTATAACACATGGACAAAGAAGATATTTCTATATCAGTTTCCTGTGTTCCTTCTAATCTATAGCATTTGCCCTTTCCACAAAAGTTGAAAGGAAGAGGGAACCAATGGAGTATGAGTGGCAGTCAAGGCAAAGAGAGATGGTAGAAAAGAAACGAGTTCTCAGATGTCAAAGAGTCACCTGGAAAGGGTGCTGACCACCAGCAAAATGCTGATTCCATGGACCCATCCCTAGATAGCTACCCCATAGTCCTAAGCACCGAGGGGGAAGAGATGAGTTACAAATCTCCATGGCTAAGTAGGAGTTAGCTTTTCTTGCTTTTGTTTTTAAATTTTTATTTTCAGAACAAAGAGGATTGTTATAAAAGGAAGAAGTGGGGCTTACTGTAATTACATTTTATTATTCTACTGATCACTATCACCTCCAGTAATTTCATAATTCATTATTGTTACTTACTTAAGTTTCCAAAGGTTTTTAATATGTTCCTTAGCTTCTAGATAGAGAAGAATTTTCATAACAATCCAATGACTGATCACAATTACTGGTGAGGAAAATGGAAATCACAATGTAATCATTATAAAAAGAGGCTATGTAAATTACACTAAAATGTCAATGATTTATTAGAGCCTCATTAATATTGGGGAGCAACTAAAAAATTAAACATACATGCACTGCACATTTCCCATTTTCTGTCCTCTCTTCTTCCCTAACATGAATAAGAGGATACTACCAAAAACAAAGAAAACCTTGCAGCATCATGTGGTAGTTTTCTCCAATCTGCAGTTGAGCATTTCAAATAAAATAGATATTTTACTTATTTTCACAATGCCTTTATTTTAAAACCTATGTTTCCTGTTGGCTTGAAATTGTTTCACTCCTAAATTCTCAGTACCTAAAAGCTTTTTCATTTAAATTTTCACAAAATCTATTCAAGTGTTTGTTTTTTGGCAAAGTACATATTACTACCAGACATGTCATCAATATCCCTTTAGTTCTTCCTCCTTAATAATGGCATTCTCGGTTTTTAGCTGAGCATATGTTGGCCTGAAATAGATACATCTTCCAATCTGACTGTTTTTGCCCCTTCTCTTTTTCCTTCTTTCTGCCAGATAAAATGTGGTCATAATGGCTGAAAACTTCTAGCAGACAGCACTAAATTAGATTGTTCCTCTCACTAGTACAGACACATGTTCACGTGCATACATTATACATGGACATGCACACACACATACAAACATACTTCCCCATGCTCCATCTCCTTTTTTCTCAACATACCAACAGACAATTAATCTACTGCCTAAGCTGATAGGCTTTTTCTTAACTCCGTAACAACATTTTCAGGTGAGCCCATGACCTTGGATCAGTTTCTTCAAGCTATCACTAAGGAGTGTTTGCTTTCTTCTTTTTTTACTTTCAGCCACATATTAACCACTGTTCAAAGAGAAACACAGGCTTATCTCTAGACATCTTCACTTTGCCCACTCGGATGACTACTTGCTTAAGTACCCACAGGACACTGAAAAGAGTAATAATTAATGTTATATAGTCATTCATTCAATGGCTGAACAAAATTGACATGGTCCCTGTACTTATAAAGCTTACATTCTAATAGGGGAAACAAGCAAAAATACAATAAATTGTTGTCTTCATAGAATTGGACACATGACTGGCAAATAAAATAATATGTCCAAGAACTCCTTGTTATGAGGGAATGGAGGTGAGGTGTACTACTTGGCCTGTGTTTGTAAACACTGATAGACTGCAGTTAAAATCCTGACTTTCTTTAAGCTCAATAAATGGCTGTCTTCAGACTAAATTCCACCTGAGGCTCTAAGCTACTAACGTCCTTTAGAAGATAGAAGCAACATCTCTTATTTAATCTACCAACACCAGTTCAATGGCAGAATCTGTTGTCTTGAACAGGGCAACATCTATTAATGTGAGGAATGATAACCACCTTCGTATACTCTGAAGATGTAACCTGACCACAGAGGCAGTTGATGTTGTGCACTGTTTTACAGTATTACTTAACCGCCCAGTTCTATAATTAACATTTACATTTTTTTTCTTTAAGCCAGGAAAGGAGATTAAAATAATCAATGAGATGTCAACACAAAGCAGACACATAGGACCAGATGCAGTCTCTAAATAATGTTCTACAAAAGTCAGCAGGAAGGGTAGCAATAATTTATTCCAGGAATACTGACAGTTACCATCATCTAGATTCTGTTAAATGGTTTGTATTTTTTAAAAAACTTAGATGGGTCTTACACCATTCCCCTGTACTTCCACCACTTAAAGAAATTCCATCAAAATCTGAAGTTAAAGATACTAGTTCTTGTCAAGTCAAGATATTGAAGGTGACTGTTCTGATCACAGCAATTCTCAGAAAGTTCAGATGTAGTGATAAACCTAAAAGTACAATATGATGTATTTTCAACTGTTCATTCCAATGTTCAATACTTCAATTACTATACTTCGTAATTCACCCTATAAAACAGCAAACAGATATTGTCTATAGGATACACACACACATACACCCAAATACATACACACACAAATATATATATATATATATATACACACACACACACACACGTATAATGTATATGTATGTATCAAGAGAGAAAGAGAAAATTTCTATTTTTTTTTTTAAATAAAGAGATGAGAAGAAAGGTCACACCATTGTTACTTTCTAAAAATAATTTCCCAGGATCTATAATATTCAAAGCTGTGCTGAATTATTCATTTAATCTTATTAAAACTAGAAATTTAAGTAATACCTCTGAATATAACTTGGAATAATGTAACAAGATAATCATGAACGCATCACAAAAATTCATGCTGATTAACAGTAAATAGCTTTCGGACTGACTGATTTCTGTTTAAGAATGAGAGCATCATCTAAACAAACTCTGTTGCCAAAAAAGCCACAAAATCGGAAAGCAATTCATTTCTGAAATGAGGCCTCAATGCGAAGTCTAAGCCTTAGGTTCATCTCCCATCTTCTGAATTGTGCACAAGAGTATTTACTACACATGCTGCTTGTTTATAAGACAGAGACTACAAACAACATCCAGAATGGGAGTTTTATCTAAAATTCTGTATATTTCACATGTTTTAAAGCAAAATATTTTATATTTGATCAGCTTGGCTTTTAATTTTAGTTATAATTATTTTCAAATATACTAAGAGATTCCTGACATCTCAAAAGAATAATTACTGTCAACTCATTTTTCGGAAAACTATATCATAAAAAATGTATAGCTTCACATAATTAAAACAATTCCAGCAGTGTGCATTGACTAAAGTAATATGGACTATTAAATAATTCAAAATTGTGTTTAGCGGCAGCAACTGTTTAATTAAAAGGTAAAAACTGCAACTAATCCACTACGGTTGACAGAAATACGGCCTACATCAGTAGTGAGATCCCCTAGCATAGAGAATATGGATATGAATTCCAGAAGTCATGAGCTTCATTTAATGAATATAATTAAAATAACCACAATAAACCTGTAGAGAAACATATTTTACATCAAAGATCTTCTGAATGTTCCCTCGCTTTTCGTTTCCTTGCAGGTAATAATTTTGCATTTCAATGTAGCAGAAAATCCTCTCATGTCCATATTTTTAATCATCAAGGCATACAGCTTCTATTAGAGGGCCCACAGCTGAAGTTCAGCCTACAAGGAGGCTAGAAAAATTCTCAGAACATGTTGTCCCTTGAAAGGTCTGAATTTCAGGTTCAATATTCAACATACTCGCTCATAATTGCCCTCTATCCTGGAGAAACACAAATGGCCAACAAACGCATGAAGTTAACCAACCTAACCGACCACCGATTAACTGACCTTTACAACTTCACTGAGGAACTTTTTTCACCTACCATAACACGGGGGGAAACTCTTTCGTAACTGAAAAAAACTGACAGTGAGGATGACATAAGTATTTATAAAGATGATTAAGCAATATGCATAATGTTCCCATCCCTTGATCTGGAATTTCCAATTGCAGTCAATTTTCTTCTAAAAGAACACATGTGGGCATAACTTAATGTAAAATGAAGTTAACTGAAGAAATATTTTTAATATCAGGAAAAATTAGAAAAAAATCTCATTACTGGGAATTGCGCAGTAAATTTTGTCACAATCATACAATGGACTAGTAGATGGCCATCATGAATTATACAAAACTATCTGTGTGTTTACCTTCTATGTGACAAAGAAGCAAATAACTGAATACATTAGTTTTTATAAAATAATCATAAGATCAAAAGATAAAAAACAGAAAAGAGTATCTCCATAATTTTTCATATGTTTATGCTAAAGTAAGTAATATTAACTCACATCATAATTTTCTGCTTAAAAATGCTTATTTTTATATTATAAGCTTCCCAGTTTACCCTGGCTGTGCTGTAGAAAGAAGTCTTGAGAAGTATGGAATCAGGCAGATCATAAGAGGCACTGCAGTAATAGAAACAAGTGAGGTAGTAATGGAAAGTAGTAGAAAATTATAAAAGGTAGAGAAATGAATTACTTTTTTAGAGAAATTACACTAAAAAAGTGTACCTCCACCAAATATATATATATATATATATATATATATATATATATATCTTGTTATCTTTAAAGGAGAAATACCAATTCATTTCTATATGGTTTCTTTACTTCTAGAGGGAAAGGGAAAAAGTCCTCCTAAGATGGCAAGGGAGAAAACAGGGAAAGGGTCCCTTTTACACTTTACAAATGAGAAAGATAAATGGTTCATAGATTGTTTTAACATTCCTATCAAATGTCCTGTGGATTTTGTTTATTTGCAAATTACGAGACCAGCAGAGCAGAAAATGGAAGTCTTTAATTAGGCAGAGCAGGTGGCTGAAAGCCACAAGGTGAATATTGGTCACATCTCTGTCCAGTGCCAAAAATTACGGACATGAACCACAGAAGGCATTTTAAGGGTGAGAGTTAACTGTCTCTAAGCAGTCATCTCTTGAGAGGAGTTCAAGCTCCATGGCCAGGTTTGCTAAATTATGTTTACTCTATTTAATGGGAATTGGTTTGCTCCTCAGCTTCAATTGGAATTTACCAACTTATAAATTATGAAATTCTCCACACAGCCTACAACGCTTCTTGCTGCAGTTGAGACAAATTCTAGACCTGCTAAATGGTCCTTTTTCTCTTATTGGGTTTTGGAATTAGCGTTCCTAAACAGTTTCATAAGTATTAGAAAGTTAGAATGACTTAGTATATGGCATAAAAATACTTATATAGGTGGAACACAGAGGATTTTCAGAGCAGTAAAACTACTCTGTATGATACAGTAATGGTAGATACCTGGCGTTATACATTTGTCCAAACCCAGAGTATATACAACACCAAAAGTGTACCCTAATGTAAACTGCAGATTTTGGGTGATAAGAATGCGTCAACTTAGGTCCATCGACTGTAACAAATATACCACTCTGATGGTACGCTAATGGAGGATGCTGATAATGGGGGAGCAGGTATATGGGAAATCTCTGGACCTTCTCAATTTTGCTGAGTCTAAAAGTGCTCTAAAAAGTAAAGTCTATTAAAAATACTTATATAGACAGATTTATTAAATCATTTCTGCCATGAAAAGACTTGGGTTTATAAAATCCAACATTCTGACATGCATGTCTAAAAATAGCAGTGATCTTATCTTAAAGTTCGTGATGATCATTTACAGACTCAGGTTCTCAATTGTACAGCTCTGTCACATCTGGGCTAATTTTTATGCACTGAATAAACAGCATTTCATATTAACATAGGTTCACAACCAAGTGCCATAATTTACCACTTGTTTGGTCTTGGGGAAGTTCCATAATATCCTATGCCTCTCAGTTTCCTCATCTATAAAATGGAAGAATATAATGGTATCTACTTCACTGGGTTGTTAGAAGATTAAATGAAAGAAGATGGTTGGGGGCTCAGCAAAGTGCTTGGCCCCTTAGTATTAAGAAATACTAACTCCTTTTGTTATGATTAACCACCAACCTAATGCCGGTAAATCTCCGTTATTTTTACCAATATCACATGGAGTAATCAGAGGAGAAAAGATGGCATCTTCAAGAATGCATAGGAGGGACTTCTGGCGCAGTGGTTAAGAATCTGCCTGCCAATGCAGGGGACATGGGTTTGATCCCTGGTCTGGGAAGGTCCCGCATGCTGCAGAGCAACTATGCCCGTGTGCCACAACTACTGAGCCTGCACTCTAGAGCCCGTGAGCCACAACTACTGAGCCCGCATGCCGCAACAACTGAAGCCCCCGCGCCTAGAGCCTGTGCTCCACAACACAAGAAGCCCGCACACCGCAACAAAGAATAGCCCCTGCTTGCCACAACTAGAGAAAGCCCGCGTGCAGCAACAAAGACCCAACACAGCCAATAAATAAACAAATAAATAAACAAATAAATAAGTTTATTTTAAAAAAATGAATGAATAGGAAATGTTTGAAATTCATTACTTCAGTGTAGAATTTTTACTGAGTTTCAGGATTGTAGTCAGACTTACTCAGTATAATAAACCACTAGATGAATTACTTATCACCATATCCAGAAACTGTAATTCTTCAGTGTACGGTTCTTCATCTGCATTTGAACCACCTAGCTGTAAATAGGCCTCAAAATAAATAACCAGTTTTTCCCCCTAAGAATTCAAAATCTACTCCCTGGTTGATTCTTTGATACAGAAAACTTTCAAAAGTTGATTTGCTGATGATAACAAATTTATTTTCAGGAATAATATTCCTGACCTAATATGAGGTAATAAATAATTCAGAACCTTCACATTATCAGGAAATTACATTTAGGAGATCAACTGGGGATCGGTGTAATGACAAGCATTCACCTTGCTCGAAGACTGCTACTCGGCATTTAATCTTATAATATTCCCTTCAGGGTGTACAAGACAGCTTGCTGGAAAATAGAATGATTCTTGGCTGTATTCAGAAAGAGAACAAAAGAGAGAAGGCAGGTAAAGGACTCAGCACCATGGAAATGACATTTAGTTTCCATTCGAATCCTCAAGTACTGAACTTTTAAAAATCTTCATTTGAAGAAATTCTGAGAAATTTGTCAAGAGTTGGAACAAAACAGGATATAACCTGCCACTTAAGATAGGGTGCTAAAAAAAAACGTTAACAATTGTTCAGCCTAAATGGTTGGTGATGAGTGTTTGTTTCACTATTCTTGCAACTCTCCATACGTCTAACAATTTTTACACCAAAAATTTGGTGGGGGAAACCCGTTGCTAAAAAGTTACGGGAAAAAATTCTGTACAGTTTTCTCTTTTGACACAACAAATATCTATTTACCCTTCTCTTGGAAATAGTATCTTTTCTGCCACAAAACCCATGTACTTTGGGTACATGTACTCTGGGGGGGAGCTGAATGCATCACTTGGGCCTCCACAGCTTTACCACAGAACAGTCAGCGTAAGTCTGTCTCCCTGGTCATTTTGACTGGCTCAGAGATGGGCAAGAGACTAAATTTGGACCAATCAGAATGAAGCCCAGGATTTTTGTTCCACAGTTATGGGAAGAGCCTTTCCCTTTTCCTACTGAACAGGAATGGAGGAAAGAAGAAGGCTCATAGCTGAGAGTAATCGCGTTAGGACCACGATCAGAGTGTTTGCCGGAGACTAAACTCAGTACCAAGGAAACAGTTGATAGAGAAACAGACACACACACACAGAGACAAACGTGCACACACATGCACACACACACACACACACACACACACACACACAGAGAGAGATAAAGCTACACCTAAAGCCAAATCTAGTACTTTTCAATTATTTGAAACGATAAATGTCACTGTTTGCTTAACCTAGAATGGGTCTGTTTTTCTGTTGCTTGCAAGTGAAATTATCCTTACAGGCAAGACAAAACAGTCTGAGCAATGATTAAAGGAGCCCATTTTTTACCTCATATGCTGACACTCTAAGAGCATTATTGTATCATTTGCTGCTGAATGGAGAGGAAAGCTGGTTCCTAAGGACCCCCTCAGCCAAAGACGCACAAAACATCTGTTGAAGTCATGAGTGACTTGTTAGTGAAGTTCAGCAGCAGTAAAGCCGTCTTAAAAACACATCTTTTCTCACCAGTGGGTATTTATATAATTAGGGTCAATTACAATTTAGAGTTTCTGGGGCATGGGGCTAGATTACAGTGACATTTAAGAGCTCTGCTAAATTTTCCCATTCATCGTGAAGATTTCTGGAGTAACTATGTTGTAATTAAGTAATTTCATCTTTTCATTTTTATTATAATTTTCTTCTTCAGGCTTGGCAATTACCCACTACTCCAGGGTACCTTCCTTTAGAGGGAAAAAAAAAAGACCATGGGATTTTCAACCAATGCTTGGATGAGGTTCTGCTGCCTGCTAAGTGATGAATGCTGATGTGTACAGCACCCTTGGAATGAGTTGCCCAAACAAGATTCTTTCAGCTCCACAACTGCCCCATCCAAGGCCTTCCCCCAAAGTATTACCTTGTCTGAGTGTGTAATCAAAACCAAAACAAAAAGTGAAACCTGACAGTATGATTATTTGGCATCCTTTACACAAGAGGTAGTTTTAAGTAGCCCCTAGGAAATGCACAAGCAAAGCCTGTTACTTGCCTGTGGGTTTTACATTTGCCTCACTGGTACAAGTTTTATGAAGATATATACCTTTTGAGCTTTATGCAAGAGAGAGGAAAGATAACTCTCATTGGATCAAGCTATTCCAATTGCATTTACTTCTAGCAACAAAGTATATCACATCCATAAAAAACAGCCAGAGGCCTTTAAATTTCAGGTCAATAGCACTTGACTATATTATATGTTCCCAAGAAAAGCTATAACAAGTTGTGCTGATGTTACAGAATATTCAGCTTTCTCCAAAGAGGGAGCAGAAAGGGAATAATGATCATGATGACACCAACCATCATCAAGCTCGGATAAGTAAAGACTCACTCCATCCAGGCACCCAACCCCTTGGAGGAAACGTATTACCAGCAACATTTGAAAAAAATGAGAAAATAGTAAAAAAAAAAAAGTTGGTTGTGTGGCCTATTATCATCCAGCTGATGAGTGGAAGAATCAAAATTGAAATCCCATCTCACTGATTCCCAAGACTGCATTCTAAATTATAGTACTAGTGGGCTTCCCTGGTGGCGCAGTGGTTAAGAATCCACCTGCCAATGCAGAGGACACGAGTTCAAGCCCTGGTCCAGGAAGATCCCACATGCGTGGAGCAACTAAGCCCGTGCGCCACAACCACTGAGCCTGTGCTCTAGAGCCCGTGAGCCACAACTACTGAGCCTGCGTGCCGCAACTACTGAAGCCTGCACGCCTAGAGCCCGTGCTCCGCAACAAGAGAAGTCACCGCAGTGAGAAGCCCACACATCACAACGAAGAGTAGACCCCGCTTGCCGCAACTAGAGAGAGCCCGCGCGTGGCAAGGAAGACCAAACACAGCCAATAAATAAATGAATAAATGTACTAAAAAAAGAAAAAATTATAGTACTAGTGTTACAGCCTGAGCATGAGCACATTTATTCTAGTTTCTGACTCCATAGATGACATCCATGTGTGTTGCAGGTAATTCTAAAACCATCCTTGATCTAGTCTAGACATTTCTAGTTAGAGATTACTTCAACTAATCTTAACCTTGTCCAGCCTCTGGGTCACTGCTCATTCCATTTCTTTTACCTGACATACCCTTTCCATTCCTACCTACAAAAAACTTACCTGTATCTCAAATGCCTGTTACTCCTTCATTCCACAAGTATTTCACAGGTGCTGACTATATGCAAGGCACGATAAACACACAAGTAAGAGTCAGACATGGCTCCTTCTCCGTATGCTACATAATAACAGGGCAGACGATACTGTTTCTGAATTTATGAAGGCATTCCAATGCATTCCAAGAACAGCTAAGATTCACACTGACTCTAGAAAATATGTTCCAAAGATAACCAACTAGAATAAAGGTAGAAGACTTTCATTTCACAAATGCCAAACATGTGTCAGATATTTCCGTATGTATCTGAATTAATCATTAGCTGTATGACGAATTGTGAATGCAAGCATATTAACATATTCATTCAAAAATATTATTGCAACACTTACACTGTTTAAGATGCTCCATTAGGTACTTGATGCCGCACAAAGATGAATCAGACCATGTGAAATAAAATCTGCACAAACGGTCAAAACAATGGCAGCACTTTATCTTGGGAACTGCAAAAAAAAAAAAAAAGATGAGCGTATTATGACATCATTTGTTTCTGGATAGTGAAGAGACATGTCTGCAAAGGATCCCTTCAGCCCTAAAAGTCCACATTTGGTGAAGTTTTGCAGCACCCCTAGGGTAGGAATTGGATGGTGGTAGACATCTTTATCTCAGCAGCTAGCACTGCACCTGGGAAACAGTAGTTTCTCCAAAAATAGTTGGATAAAAAGGTAGAGACTGTGGCCTCATGGACTTTCTAGTCTAGCAAACTGCTAAAGAAACAAAGAATGTTGAAGTGTTCAAGCTACTTACATTTCTAAGCTTTAATTACCACTGTACAGTCAATTTAGCGAATTAAAATACATACACCCAATAAAAGGCTAATCATAATTAATATAAATTTTGCTTATAATGAAGGGTATCATTAGCAAATCATCAATGAATGTCAGAAAGGGAAGATTCCTTGCGGTATTATGAATAAATATTTTAAGAAAAATAAAACACATGGATGAGAAATATTCCAGCCTGTTTCCAGTTATTAAGAACAACTGTTTTGAATGGCAATTTGGAATGATGTGCAATGAGACAAAGGATATTACTCATTTTAGTCAGTGTAGCAGTTGGCAATAATCTATAAAAGCATTGCAGCAAGGATGTGATATCAAATCCATGTAGAGTCAAAACTGCAAATACCGTACAAAAATGTGTCAAATATACTGAAATTGTCACACTTTTCTCCCTGTTTTGCTATCACTGACTTCCTCCTTTGCCTTCTCCAATACTGTGAGCTCCTTAACACAGAGACTGCATGATGTTTACCACTAAATGTCTAGAAACAAGGGAGGAAAGAAGTCACAACTTCACTCTGAAAATTAATATAGTACTAAATCTGCCTTCTTATCAACCAGTATGTTCGCCCTCAGGAAGCAGCAACTGAAGAACTGGTGAAACAAAAGACCAGGACAAAACATAATACCTTTCTCCAGAGAGCACAGGGAACCTATGAATATTAGCAATAATTAAATACATTTGGTATATATCCCCAAACTGGCCAACGCCACTTGTAACTGGTCTGATCCCAACTGCTTCTTTTCTTTACGACTTTTTATTTGGAAATAGTTCAAGCCGACGATACGTTGCAAGAGTAATATAAGAAATACTTCTGTATATCCTTCATCAAGTATTCACATTTTGCCATATCTATTTTCTCTCTCTCAACACACATGGTTGCACACACACACACACACACACACACATATGCATGCACACACTCCTTGTCGCTATCCTCATCATTTGTGTCTAGCTATTCCTTATGGTAGGATGGCTTGGGTATTTCAGAAAAGAAGAATGAACAGTTTTATCACCCCTGCAAAACAGAGTGAGATTAAGCCTTGCATGAGATGTATTCAGTACCTTGAGTAAAATCATCTCCCTGAAGTGTTTAGTACAGTGGACAGTGGGAAATACAACCAGAAAACAGGTGGTAAAGACCCTAAGGATTCTAGATGTTATCTAACAGAAAATAAAGAATCATTGCAAGATTTTTTGAGTAGGCTTGCGATCAAATACAAATGTTATTTTTCCAAGATAATCTGGGGATGATACACCAAAGAAACAAGAGAACAGTGCCAGGAAAATAAAACGAGTTCAAAACACAGAGAGCTAAGCATAAACATGATGAAATTGGATTCATCCTATTCCTATAACAAAATAAAGCTAGAGAGGTTTGAAAAGTCATTGGCCAATAACATTTAATATAAATATACTCAAATAGCACATATTTCAATTAATTAGGTTTCTAGAGGACTAACACGGTACTTGGACTTGGACATTAAATCAATATTGGCCTTATAGAACTCCCCATGTTCTTCAGTCCTCCATTCCAATCCCTCCCCCCCCCCAAATCAATACAAAAAGCTTCTATCAGCCAAAACAGACTGTACTATTTAAGTGGAAATAGCAATCTAAATTGTAATTGTAAATGTCTAAAGCTTGTAGTCTGGGGATTTTCCTAATGGGAATATTTGATGTGACTTTTTGTTATTCTTATGGTTGTGTTCATGAGTGCATCACAAGGGTGGTTTAAAGGCTTAAGTGCCATAAATTAGATTTTCTTTGAGAAATCATGTCCTTGACATATTTTTTCATTATCTGAGAAGAATGAAACAGATTTTTCGGTTAATTAGTACTAAGGCATGCATTTTGCATTAGCATTAAGTTTACCAAAATGGCTTTAAAAACTTGAACAGATGGCAGAATTATAATAACTTTTCCTTATGATTTAGGTTAAGAATAAGTGTCAAGAGAACTCTCCTCCTGCCTAACTTTTCCGTAACGTTAATGAATTGAATAGATATGATGTACTGCTTTTCTCACAGAAGTGTAAACAACTCTGTCTCACCTTCGATGAATATAATGAGCTGTGGAAATACATTTCAGTATTATCTATCTAGGGGGTAAAGGGATTTCCCAGGGTTTAAACATCAATCCACATAGAAACAGTTCTAAAGCCTGAACATTAACTGAGTAGGATCGAGCATGGGTTGCAAAGATAGAGTCTCCAGGGGCCTGGCAGGTAGAGTAAATGAGTTGAGTTGACTTGCTCTAAGGATGATAGGGAAGAGTGGGGATTGCAATAAACTGGGCAGAGCAAGCATCATCCAAAGGCTGTGGACTGTCGGTCCAGTGAGTGACTGTCGGTCACTCACTAACTGCTCTCATGCATGGACTGCAGACCTTGTACAGTCAGAGGAGGAGATTTTTCCAAAGCACAAAATCTAAATTTTGCATATGAAGTCTCCCAATTAAAACTGTGGCAGCTATTTCATATTTTCTTTAAAAAAAAAAGTAAATAAATAAAGCCAAGAGGACCAGGAAAAATAGTCTGTGGGCCTCCAGTTGGCCATGGATAACATCACTCTGCAACCCTGGATGGGCAAGGACAGATATCAGTAATTGGTGTTTATGGTCAGTACTATGGCTTATGTCATGCCCAGTCCTTATTAGGAACTCAGCCCCTGAGTGAAACACTTTAAGTTAGTACGTTCAATCTGCTTTACAGCTTGGTTTTCAAAAGTAAATTGTGGTGAAAAATGCATGAATTCTAACGACTAGATCACCATGATACCCTATACAGATGATCTTGAGCTCAGGGACCTCCACTGTGCTCAGCTAGCTCTTCATCCTCCCTTCTTGACTCCTTAAATTCTCTATAGTGCCTACGCTAAACTCTCACCCCATGTGTCTTAAAAGTCATTAGTAACTGATATTAGACAATAATGAGAGATTGTGCACATTTTCCTAGCCTTCATACGCTTTAACTGCACTGCAGCATTGAATATCTTATCTCCCTAGGTCTCTCATCATCAACATCAAGCTTCCCAAATTTCGCCACTGCACTAAATTCATCCTTCTTTCTTGAACCTTCTCCTCCTGATCTCTCTTATATTACCTGCTTGGTTAACTTCTCTGACTCTTCCTAGATCAATTCTCTCCTTACACTGTGATTTGATAATAAAGGGTAATGAGCACTACCCATCGACCTATTTTTCACAGACTTCTTTTCGCCTAATAAATGGAATCTTCTAGCCTTACGCCCTTTTTCTCAGGTAAAGATTTCATTCACTCCTTGGTTTTCACCCTTACTCTGTTCAGGACGACTCCCAGATCAATCAATATGTTAAAATTCAGATCCCCCAAATCCAGGTTTAAAACCTTAAAGAAGGGGGGAAAAAGGAAGTGGAGTGGAGATGGAATAATAGTAACAATAGCAGCCAACATTTATTGACCTTTCACTTTGAGTCAAGCTTACTTAATGTGCACTATATGCACTACCTTATTTAATTTTCACAAAACTAGAAGATAGGTGGCGTTTTAATGCCATTTTATAGATGAGCAAACTTAAGATGAAAGAGGTCAAATTCCCTCACAGTTGTCACATGACTAGGTAGATCCAGGATCCAAATATTGGTCCAGTCTTAGCCACCAGGCTCATCTTCTTTACCTCCTACCTGTAATGAATTGATAATTTTGGTAGATCCCACCTTGACTTAGTAACTTGCTTCTTCCACTCTGCTCCAATCCAGAACCATCACCCCAGTCACACCCTTCAAGACTCCTCTCTTTTGGACATTGCAATAATCTCCTAACTGTTCTTAATGTCTCTAGTTTTTTTCTCGCCAAACCAAATTTTCACACTTATGATCTTACTAATATCCAGCTTCTAGCAAGTCCTTTAAGAAAAAAAAAAATGTGTGCTTCAGTGGAAAATGATGCACTGCCTATTCCTGTTCATTGTTCGAGCTATTTTACAACTCTATAAGTTGTTGGTAACCGACAGTAATGCAAATATTAGACATGAAAATTATGTCCTGTCTGGTAGAGGTTTAACTGACTTCCTCCACACTCCATCCAGCCTCATTACCTGCAGAAAAACCAGTTTGAACTCCATTTGTACCTTCATCTCAATATTCCCATTCTATAAATGTTAGTTTTTTAAATTCTCTTTTGAACTAACTACAACATCTGTGGGTTCCCTTATGAATTAACTAAAATCATTAATACACTGTTATTTTTATATATGTATGACAGTCAAGATTTTATCTATTGCCGAAAATTATTTTTTTTAAACGTCCAGCTTCTCACAGGTCCATCCTTTAGTCAAAAGCTTTCAATGGGCACCACTAACCAAATGAATTAAGTCCAGAGACCTCACCATGCAGTTCAAACCCAACATTATAACTACTCTACTCTGTCAGCTGTATAGTCATTCTACTTTTCTCACCCATTCACACCCTCCCATATAGGCCAAAGGCAATTCCTTGGGTCCCAGATACACATTTCACTCTTGCAGTTTTCTTCCTTTGTTGATGCTAATTTTTTCACCTGAAATGTGGTAAAAGTGTTCGCAGAGTGTTCAATATAAACAGCTGCTATGGATGCTTTAGACCCATGCTTCTAAACTTTTTCATGGAAATAATACAGGCAAACAAAATTACTATTTGCTTCACTAGGGTGAAAGAAAGGGGAGGAGGAGAAAATAAAGTGGAATGACAGAAGCAGAGATTTTATAAAGTCTCACGCTTTATCTTAAAAATGTATACAGATTTTTTTTATCCACTCCATAATATAACATAGGATTCCCTGAAAGCAAATAAGTCCACTCACAAATATTATACTAAAATTGACATTCCAGGAAGGTGATTTACCTAAACCTGTGGATTTACAGACCCAGGTGAATTACTTCACAATGTGGAACTTTACCCCGTCCTCCCAGAAAACAGGGATAGCTAAGAAACCCTCCCCTACCCTTCTATGAAAGATCCACCCTGCCGTGCTTCATCAGGATTCCCTTATATACCTGCCGCTATGAAACGCCATGACCCTTTCCATTTCTTTGAGATGTTCTTTGTTAATGAGTCTTCTTCTTGCGCAACAATCTGAATAAAACTATTTCCTTAATTGCCCAGTACATTATGTCTTTGACACATGACATTCCAAAGAGTATGCCCTACTTTGAAAAGCATATGACTTTACCTGATACCTTTCAAGATTATGAACGTGGAATCTTGTACTTAATGGCATATTAAATTATGATAGTAGGAACAAAAATCCAAACTTTTTGTGGTTCTGAAAGATTTTTCTCACCCCACCTCCACTGAAATTAATAAACTGAAATTAAATCCTTATCCTACACCATACACAAAATCAACTCTAAATGGATAACAGATTTAAATTTTATATCTTAAATGGTAAAACTCCTAGAAAAAAGCATAGGGAAAAATTTCCATGACATCAGTCTTGGCAATGATTTTTTCCATGTGCTACTGAAAATGGAGGAAACAAAAGTAAAAATAAACAAGTCGGACTTCTTCCACCTAAAAAATCTCTGCACAGAAACAAAACAAAACAGAAAATCAAGAAAATGAAAAGGCAACCTACAGGAGAAAATATTTGCAAACCATATATCTGGTAAGGGGTTAATAGCCAAACTCTAAAAGGGATTCATACGACTCTAAGGCAAACAACAACAAAACAATTAAAAAATGGGCAAAGGATCTAGACAATTTTTTCCAAAGAAGACATACAAATGACCAGTAGATATATGAAAAGATGTTGAACATTACTAATCATCAAGGAAACGCAAATAAAAACCACAATGGGATATCACCTCACAACTATCAGGATGGCTATAATCAAAGGGTCAGCAAGGATGCAGAGAAGAGGAAACTGTCGATGGGAATATAAATTGGTATATCTATTACGGAAAACAATACAAAAATTAAAAAATAGAACTAACATATGATCTAGCAATCTCACTTCTTGGTATATATACAAAGGAAAAGAGATACCTGTATTCCTATGTTTAATGCAGCATTATTCACAAAAGACAAGAATGGAAACAACCTAAGTGTCTGTCAAAATATAAAGAAAGAAAATGTGGCATGTGTATATATACACACACACACACACACACACACACACACACACACACACACACACAATGGAATATTATTCAGCCTTAAAAAAGAAGGATTTCTTGCCATTTACAACAGTATGGATAAACCCAGAGGACACTGTGCTAAGTGAAATAAGCCAGACACAGAAGGACAAATATTGCATTATGTCACTTACATGTGAAATCTAACAAAGTTAAACTCATAGAAACAGAGTAGAAGGGTAGCTACCAGAGGACAGGAGGTAGGAGAAATGGGAGATATTGGTCAAAAGGTACAAACTTTCAATTATAAGACGAGGAAGTTCTACAAGTATCGGTTCAAGATGGTGGACAAGGACGTGCTCTCACTCCCTCTTCCGAGAACACCAGAATCACAACTAACTACTGAACAATCATCGACAGAAAGATACTGGAAATCACCAAAAAAGATACCCCAAATCTAAAGACAAAGGAGAAGCCACAATGAGATGGTAGAAGGGGCGCAATCACAATAAAATCAAATCCCATGACTGTTGGGTAGGTGACTCACAAACTGGGGAACACTTATACCGCAGAAGTCCACCCACGGCAGTGAAGGTTCTGAGTCCCACGTCAGGTTTCCGAACCTGGGGTTCCAGCAATGGGAGGAGGAATTCCTAGAGAATCAGACTTTGAAGGCTAGTGGGATTTGATTACAGGACTCTGACAAGACTGGGGGAAACAGAGACTCCATTCTTGGAGGGCACACACAAAGTAGTGTATGCATCGGGACCCAGAGGAAGGACCAGTGACCCCAAGGGAGACTGAACCAGACCCACCTGCTAATGTTGGAGGGTCTCCTGCAGAGGCGGGGTGGGGGGGTGGCTCTGTCTCACCATGAGGAAAAGGACACTGGCAGCAGAAGTTCTGAGAAGTACTCCTTGGCATGAGCCCTCCAAGAGTCTGCTATTAGCCCCACCAAAGAGGCCAGGAAGGCTCCAGTGTTGGGTCGCCTCAGGCCAAACAACCAACAGGGAGGGAACCCAGCCCCACCCATCAGCAGTCAAGCGGATTAAAGTTTTACTGAGCTCTGCCAACCAGAGCAACAGCCAGCTCTACCCACCACCAGTCTCTCCCATCAGGAAACTTGAACAAGCCTCTTAGCCTCATCCACTAGAGGGCAAACAGCAGAAGCAAGAAGAACTACAATCCTGCGGCCTGTGGAACAAGAACCACATTCAAGAAAATTAGAGAAGAGGTAAAGGCAGAGGGCTATGTACCGGATGAAGGAACAAGATAAAACCCCAGAAAAACAACTAAATGAAGTGGAGATAGGCAACCTTCCAGAAAAAGAATTCAGAATCATGATAGTGAAGATGATCCAGGACCTTGGAAAAAGAATGGAGGCAAATATCGAGAAGATGCAAGAAATGTTTAACAAAGACCTGGAAGAATTAAAAAACAAACAGAGATGAACAATACAATAACTAGAATGAAAACTACACTAGAAGGAATCAATAGCAGAATAACTGATGCAGAAGAACAGATAAGTGACCTGGAAGACAGACCGGTAGAATTCACTGCTGTGGAACAAAATAAAGAAAAAAGAATGAAAAGAAATGAAGACAGCCTAAGAGACCTCTGGGACAACATTAAATGCAACAATATTCGCACGACAGGGGTCCCAGAAGGAGAAGAGAGACAGAAAGGACCAGAGAAAATATTTGAAGACATTATAGTCGAAAACTTCCCTAACATGGGAAGGGAAACAGCCACCCAAGTGCAGGAAGTGCAGAGAGGCTCATACAGGATAAACCCAAGGAGAAACATGCTGTGACACATAGTAATCAAATTGGCAAAAATTAAAGACAAAGAAAAATTATTGAAAGCAGCAAGGGAAAAACGACAGATAACATACAAGGGAACTCCCATAAGGTTAACAGCTGATTTCTCAGCAGAAACTCTACAAGCCAGAAGGGACTGGCATGATATACTGAAAGTGACGAAAGGGAAGAACCTACAACAAAGATTACTCTACCTGGCAAAGATCTCATTCAGATTCTAAGGAAAAATCAAAAGCTTTACAGACAAGCAAAAACTAAGAGAATTCAGCACCACCAAACAAGCTCTACAACAAGTGCTAAAGGAACTTCTCTAAGTGGGAAACACAAGAGAAGAAAAGGATCTAAAAAAAAAAAACCCAAAACAATTAAGAAAATGGTCATAGGAACATACATATCGATAATTACCTTAAACGTGAATGGATTAAATGCTCCAACCAAAAGACACAGGCTTGCTGAATGGATAGAAAAACAAGACCCATATATATGCTGTCTACAAGAGACCCACTTCAGACCTAAGGACACATACAGACTGAAAGTGAGGGGATGGAAAAAGATATTCCATGCAAATGGAAATCAAAAGAAAGCTGGAGTAGCAATACTCATATCAGATAAAATAGACTTTAAAATAAAGAATGTTACAAGAGACAAGGAAGGACACTACATAATAATCAAAGGATCAATCCAAGAAGAAGATATAAGAATTATAAACATATATGCACCAAACATAGGAGCACCTCAATACATAAGGCAACTGCTAACAGCTATAAAAGAGGAAATTGACAGTAACACAATAATAGTGGGGGACTTTAACACCTCACTCACACCAATGGACAGATCATCCAAACAGAAAATTAATAAGGAAACACAAGCTTTAAATGACACAATAGACCAGATAGATTGAATTGATACTTATAGGACATTCCATCCAAAAACAGCAGATTACACTTTCTTCTCAAGTGCACACAGAACATTCTCCAGGATAGATCATATCTTGGGTCACAAATCAAGCCTCAGTAAATTTAAGAAAACTGAAATCATATCAAGCATCTTTTCTGGCCACAACGCTATGAGGTTACAAATCAATTACAGGGAAAAAAATGTAAAAAACGCAAGCACATGGAGGCTAAACAACACGTTACTAAATAACCAAGAGATCACTGAAGAAATCTAAGGGAAATCAAAAAATACCTAGAGACAAATGACAATGAAAACATGATGACACAAAACCTATGGGACGCAGCAAAAGCAGTTCTAAGAGGGAAGTTTATAGCTATACAAGCCTACCTCAAGAAACAAGAAAAATCTCAAATAAACAATCTAACCTTACACCTAAAGGAACTACGGAAGGAAGAACAAACAAAACCCAAAGTTAGCAGAAGGAAAGTAATCATCAAGATCAGAGCAGAAATAAATGAAATAGAAACAAAGAAAACAATAGCAAAGATCAATACAACTAAAAGCTGGCTCTTTGACAAGATAAACAACATTGATAAACCATTACCCAGACTCATCAGGAAAAAGAGGGAGAGGACTCAAATCAATAAATAGAAATGAAAACGGAGAAGTTACAACAGACACCCAGAAATACAAAGCATCCTAAGAGACTACTACAAGCAACTCTACGTCAATAAAATGGACAACCACGAAGAAATGGACAAATTCTGAGAAAGGTATAACCTTCCAGGAATGAACCAGGAAGAAATAGAAAATATGAACAGACCAATCACGAGTAATAAAATTGAAACTGTGATTAAAAATCTTACAACAAACAAAAGTCCAGGACCCGATGGCTTCACAGGTGAATTCTATCAAACATTTAGAGAAGAGCTAACACCCATCCTTCTTAAACTCTTCCAAAAAATTGCAGAGGAAGGAACACTCCCAAACTCATTCTATGAGGCCACCATCACTCTGATACCAAAACCAAAGATACTACAAAAAAAGAAAATTACAGACCAATATCACTGATGAATATTCTATTCATTTATTTGCAAAAATCCTCAACAAAATATTAGCAAACAGAATCTAACAACACATTAAAGGATCATAACCATGATCAAGTGGGATTTATCCCAGGGATGCAAGGATTCTTCAATATATGCAAATCAATCAATGTGATACACCATATTAAAAACTTGAAGAATAAAAACCATATGATCATCTCAATAGATGCAGAAAAAGCTTTTGACATAATCAACACCCATTTATGATAAAAACTCTCCAGAAAGTGGTCATAGAGGGAATCTACCTCAACATAAAAAGGCCATATACGAAAAACCCACGGCAAACATCATTCTCAATTGTGAAAAACTGAAAGCATTTCCTCTAAGATCAGGAACAAGACAACGATGTCCACTCACACCACTATTATTCAACATAATTTTGGAAGTCCTAGCCATGGCAATCAGAGAAGAAAAAGAAATAAATGGAATACAAATGGGAAAAGAAGAAGTAAAACTGTCACTGTTTGCAAATGACATGATACTATACATAGAGAATCCTAAAGATGCCACCAGAAAACTATTAGAGCTAATCAATGAATTTGGTAAAGTAGCAGGATACAAAATTAATGCATAGAAATCTCTTGCATTCCTATATACTAATGATGAAAAATGTGAAAGAGAAATTAAGGAAACACTCCCATTTACCATTCCAACAAAAAGAATAAAATACCTAGGAATAAACCTACCTAAGGAGACAACAGACCTGTATGAAGAAAACTATAAGACACTGGTGAAAGAAACTAAATATGATACCAACAGATGGAGAGATATACCATGTTCTTGGATTGGAAGAATCAATATTGTGAAAATGACTATACTGCCCAAAGCAATCTACAGATTCAATGCAATCCCTATCAAACTACCAATGGCATTTTTTACAGAACTAGAACAAAAAATCTTAAAATTTGTATGGAGGCACAAAAGACCCCGAATAGCTGAAGAAGTCTCGAGGGAAAAAAGCGGAGCTGGAGGAATCAGACTCCCTGACTTCAGACTATACTACAAAGCTACAGTAATCAAGACAATATAGAACTGGCACATAAACAGAAATACAGATCAATGGAACAGGATAGAAAGCGCAGAGATAAACCCATGCACATATGGTCACCTAATCTATGACAAAGGAGGCAAGGATATACAATGGAGAAAAGACAGTCTCTTCAATAAGTGGTGCTGGGAAAACTGGACAGCTACATGTAAAAGAATGAGATTAGAACACTCCTTAATACCATACATAAAAATAAACTCAAAATGGATTCAAGACCTAAATGTAAGACCGGACACTATAAAACTCGTAGAGGAAAACATAGGAAGAACACTCTCTGACATAACTCACAGCAAGATCTTTTTTGATCCACCTCCTAGAGTAGTGGAAATAAAAACAAAAATAAACAAATGGGACCTAATGAAACTTCAAAGCTTTTGCACAGAAAAGGAAACCATAAACAAGACAAAAGGACAACCCTCAGAATGGGAGAAAATATTTACAAATGAATCAACAGACAAAGGACTAATCTCCAAAATATATAAACAGCTCATGCAGCTCAATATTAAAAAAACAAACAACCCAATCCAAAAATGGGCAGAAGACCTAAATAGACATTTCTCCAAAGAAGACATACAGATGGCCAAGCAGCACATGAAAAGCTGCTCAACATCACTAATTATTAGAGAAATGTAAATCAAAACTACAGTGAGGTATCACCTCACGCCAGTTAGAATGGGCATCATCAGAAAATCTACAAACAACAAATGCTGGAGAGGGTGTGGAGAAAAGGGAACCCTCTTGCACTGTTGGTAGGAATGTAAATTGATACAGCCACTATGGAGAACAGTATGGAGGTTCCTTAAAAAACTAAATATAGAATTACCATATGATCCAGCAATCACACTACTGGGTATATACCCAGAGAAAAACCGTAATTCAAAAAGACACATGGAGCCCAATGTTAATTGCAGCTCTATTTACAATAGCCAGGTCATGGAAGCAACTTACATGCCCATCGACAGATGAATGGATGAAGAAGTAGTGGTACATATGTACAATGGAGTATTACTCAGCCATAAAAAGGAACAAAATTGGGTCATTTGTAGAGACGTGGATGGATCTAGAGACTGTCATACAGAGTGAAGTAAGTCAGAAAGAGAAAAACAAATATCATATATTAATGCATGTATGTGGAACCTAGAAAAATGGTACAGATGAACCGGTTTGCAGGGCAGAAATTGGGACACAGATGTAGAGAACAAATGTATGGACACCAAGGGGGGAAAGTGGCAGGGGGTGGGGTTGGTGGTGGGATGAACTGGGAGATTGGTATTGACATATATACACTGATGTGTATAAAACTGATGACTAATTAATTAGAACCTGCTGTATAAAAAAATAAAATAAAATTCCAAAATTCCCCCCCCAAAAAAGATGAGTAATTTCTAAATACCTAACATACATCATGATAACTACACTTAAAAGTTATATATTATATACTTGAAATCTGCTAAGACTGTCTTAAGTATTCTCACTAAATACACACAGAAAAAAGGTAAAGGTAACTATGTGAGATGACGGATATATTAATTGGCCCGACTGTGGTAAGCATCTAATAATTTATATGTATATCAAAATATCATGTTGTATACCGAAAAATTATGCAACAATACAATTTTTATTTATCAATTACACCTCAGTAAAGCTGAGGGGAAAATGTGACTACCAAGGCTACAACCATAAGAACTACCTACAGAGGAATCATTGAGCAGGCCAGGCATTGCGGAGGCTGGGGAAACAAGTGGGCAGAGATCCTTTATAAGATACTTAAGATTTCTGAAAATTAAGATTGCTAGAAACAGACACTAGTTTTCATTCCTCCTTCTTTCAACAAATATTGTTAGGACATAGATGAGGGGCTGGGAACTAGAGATATAATTTGTTCAAGGGAAAGCTATGGGATCTTTATTAAAGCTTTGAAATTCAAACCAAAGATAAGGTTCAAAGGATGAAGATGGATGTGGAGGTGTGAGGAGATGCTTCAGGGCTGCTACAAAACATCGAAACATTCTAAGAACAGGATGGAAAGAGCATAAGTTACAGAAACAGCAAAATATAATGTCTTGCATTAAAAAAAAAAGTAAAACCTTAAAATATGCAGGAACTGGGTTAATATTCATTAACTCACTAAATCCTTAAAGTAACTCTAAGAGCTAAGTACTATTATTATCCCCACTATAAAAAGTAACACAGCCTCAGAGATGTTAATTAACTTGCCCAGAGTCTTGCAGACAGTAAGCAGCTGGGCTCTCCAACTCAAAACCATATTGCAGTAATGCCTCCCAACTGCTCCCACAGGACTTAAGGAAAGGGTATCCACATAAATTGTAATCTGGAATTGGAAGGGAAACAAAAAATAAACAGGAGGTCAGACCTCCTATGCTTCACCAGGGAGTCTGAACTTCATCCTGAGGCTATGGGAAGACAAGCAAAGACTCCAAGAGAAGGCAAAGAATAAGTGGGGACCTAGCAATGGATACTCCAGTACTGGGTGGACTAACAATGGGTCCCCTCCAGAGCACCAAAATGAATTAGAATAAAGGAGAAGGCAAACCACAGGTTAAATTTCTCTAGTAAGTCCAAAGTCCAAAGAAAGAATTTACTTTGAGGGGTACCAGAATATGCCACTTTGGCATTTGGATTATTTGGAGCTAACTCCTTTTGAAACTAGCAGACTCAGGAAAAGCTCCAAAAAATGGGGTTGCAAAAATGTAAAGGAGATTTACATATTATAAAGGAAATTTCCATTTGTAAAGATGCCTCCCTCTCCCACACCTGGAAGAGCTGCACTCTTAACCGCTCTTATCAAGGGAGAAAGCACAGACTTACATCTTTATAACAAACCTTAGGAAACAACCCTTGTTTACCCTACTTCTCCTGGTCAGTTTCCCATGACTTGCTTTCCCCACCAAAAAGCCCAAAACCCCTTTGCCTTCAGTCTAAGATGGTATGTACAAGTCCATGTTCTAACCAGCACTCTGAGTTTACTCATCTCTGGGAACTCCCAAGTTTTACATGTGTGATGCACATGTTAATAATCTGTTTATTTTTCTCCTGTTAATCTGTCTTTGGTCAGGCTCATTTACAGGACCCCAACTGGAGAAACTAAGATGAGTAAAAGAAAAGATTAGTCTCTCCCTAAGCTTTAAGATAAGGAAATATTCAAAACATCTTTAAACACCTGTGAAAAATCAAGTCTGAATTCTGTGCCACTAACTACTATAGTTACTTGAGGGGAAGAAGAAATGAGTTCTTAGGGAAGACCTAGCAAAAGCACCCTACCAGTTATAAGGGCCATCAAGGTGTAGGAGGTTGGTTCACGCTTCAGGGCATGCCAATTAAATATGACAACTACTGCAAATTAGTGGGTAACTCAGTGAGATATTTAAATACCTTGCTTACTGGATTACTGCCACTGTGGCAGACTTTTCTCTCCCTAAAAAAAAAAAAAAAAAAATATGGTGTCTGGAGAGACAAAGTGTAAAATACAGTAGTTATTTTTCCTCTGCCAAGGTGGGAGTATTAAGAAACTTGACGTATTAACTTTTATTTAGAAGTCTGAAAACTTCAAATGAATAGACTACCAAACTGAAAACAATTTTTATGGCTTTAGATTTAACACACTGTTTTATATATAAATACTGCTGAAACCTTAATGAATTCTAATAAAATTATTTATTGTATCACGTTTTTCTTTCACCCAAGACACAGAAGAAAAGGAAAACGAAAGACATATACTCCATCAACTCTAAGATGGCACTGACTGTAAAAAACACAGTGATTTCAAAGAGGCTAAAAATGGAAAAAAAAAATGTGCCTCTTAGAATAAAAAGAAGTGCAATGTTCTGATCACAGTCATCAGTCTTGCTGATGTGGAAGTTCTTTCACTATAATAAAATTCAAGATTTTTCAGTAAGGTAGTCTGTTCATATGTAAGAGACCCTTTTGATGTTTCAGGAGTCCAGCAAAAACAAACTTCAAGACATACAGAAAAGAAACCAGCCAATATCAGATACTGTTCAGCATGAAGACTGCACTCATGGTAAACTAAATCGAGGAGGTACTTTAAGGGATAAACTTGGCTTTAAAAATGTGACTACCAAACTACCATACAGTACATGGCAAGATGTAAAGCATGCCAGTGTATAATAATTTAAAGTTAAGAACACTGCTTTCATACAAATATAAAGTAAACATGTCAAAAATTAATTTACATTATTAATGAGGGAACCAGCAAGACGGCAAGGTGTACCAGAATACACCACCCCAAAATAGGCCTCTTTGGCATGTGGATTACTTTGAGCTAACAGACTCAGAAACAGCTTTAAAAACAACAAACAGGTTTTCCTTTTGTAAAGGAAATTTACATTTATAAAGAAAATTTCTGTCTGTAAAGGTGTCTCCTTCTCCCATACTGGAAAGAGTAAGACTCTCAGCAATCTTATCAATGGAGAAGGCACTAACTACAACATGCTTAACAAACCTTATTAAACAACCCTTTTCTACCATATTTTTCCTGGTCACCTTCCCATAACTTGCCTCCCCAAACTCCTTTTTTTGTTTGTTTTAGCCTAAGATGGTATATAAACCCAGGTTTTAACCACCCCTTTGGGTTACTCGACACTGGTGCTCCCATGTATACATGTGTAATGTTGATGTTAATGAACTTCTGTTTGTTTTTCACCTGTTAATCTGTCTTTGGCCAGGCTCATTTATAGGGCCCCAGTTGGAGAACTTAAGACTAGTAGAGGAAAAGATTTTTTTCTTCCCTTACAATTGTCATACTGGTTTCCTAACTTAATAGAAAGCTATGGTGATCTAAAGTATGGTGATCTACTATGGTAAGCTACAGTATGGTTATTATTTTAAGGATAGATATATGTGTAGCTCAGCAAAACAGAACAGAGAATCCAGAAATAAACCCACACATTTATGGTCAATAATTTCAGCCAAGGTGGCAGGTACTGCAATAAATAAAATACACTTTTATTCAACAAATGGTCCTGGTACAAATGGCCATCTTCTGGGAAAAGAAATAAATCTCAACCATAATTTCACTCCATATACAAAAGATGACTCAAAATTAATTCTAGATCTAAGCAAGTAAGCTAACACTGTAAAACTTTCAAAAGGGAGGAAGTGAAAGATTTTTTGTTTTTTTTAAATTGAAGACATTTTCGATTTCTTTTGGGAACTTTACCAATTATTTGAAAAATCGGGACAAAATTTCTTTTGACTCATTTTGATCTGTTGAAATTGAACTTCTATGTCCTGAGGCGGTTGGCTAAGAATACCACCAACAAGATATGTGCCATCGTCTTCCATGGTGTTCAACACAATGCGGGAGAAAAATACTACAGGTGGATCCAAAGAGAAAACCTTCCACCACATTCTCCGTTCATCCTTAATTTTCAGCATTTAAATTCTTGGGGGGAAACGTTCTCCAAGGACTACCCTGTAGGTAGTGGCACCCTAGCAGGCAACGTAATACTCCTCTGTACAGACATGATAAAGCAGGAAATCAAAAGCAGGGATAGACATATTCAAGCAGTAAAGGGATTTTCAATTCATTTAGCTGAACATTCATTAATAAGCCCTTCTACCAATAATTTAGTCCACATTAGACATATCAAAACCAGTGGCCAGAAAAGCTATAGCTTTAAGAAAAAAAAAACAAAAAAGTCTGACTATGGAAGCTTATCACAAGGGATATGTGATTTAAGAAAAGATTTGAAAACCTCCCATGAACACATCTCACCTCACCATTAAAAGATGCAGGCTCTACTGTCTTATTTAATCCTCATAAAACTAAACACATGTGTATTAAAAGATATTAAGTTAATAGTTCATATAAAAGTGCAAAGGAGCAAATACCCAAGTGAACTCTTTAGAATTCTCTGCAAAGCCTTTACTGGGAACGACTTCAATATCCAGGCAGTTGGATATAGACTCCCCTTTTCTCCCTTCCTGTATTTAGGTAGTTCTCAAATGCTCAAGTGTATAAGAATTACTATACAGTGTCACCTACCAAAACCACGAATACATCACGGGCCACTAAGGAATTTCCAAGGAAATCATGAAGAAATGTGTTTCTCAAGCTTCAGTTCATTATTTTGTCCCTAATGAGCCTTTTCAGACATTATTTTCTTAACTGCTCCCCTAAAGTTTTATTACCACAGATTTCCTGTGCATGTGTTTATGTACTGTGTATATATCATTTATACATGAAAAAAGTAAGATGTTTATTGTTTCCCCAAACTAATTTTCACCCACTAACAGGTATTATCACCCCCACTGAGAATACATGACCTAACATGATCTCTAGCTTAATGCATGTGATCCTCACATAACTTCAATGGCTTCTTTCAAAGAAAAGTCTATTTCCAAGAGACTTCTCGTTTGGGTATATATATTGAAATTTGTTTTCTTCACACTAGTTGTTTCTAAACTTTTCTAATAAAGCACATATTTGTAGTGAAGAAGGAATGCACACTCTGAAGACGAAAACCACATATGTACATACTCAGCAAAGGAGGAAATGTATTTGAGCTTTGGCATCTTAAAATATTATGTGATTTGGGAAAGAACAGCCTTTTTAGCAATGATCCTGGAACAAGTGGATATCCACATGTAAAATAACGCAGTCGGGCTCCTACCTCACACCATATACAAAAATTAACTCAAAATGGATCAAAGGTCTAAATGCAAGGGTTTAAACTATAAAACTTAGAAGAAAACATAAGTAAATCTTTGTGACCACAGATTAGGCAATGGTTTCTTAGATGTGACACCAAAAGCACAAGCAACAATAATAACAAAAATAGATAAATTGGACTCCATCAAAATTTACAAGTTTGTGCTTCAAAGACACTATCAAGAAAATGAGAAGACAACCAGAAGAATGGGAGAAAATATTTGTAAATCATATATATGATAAGGAATCTGTGTGTCATATATGTAAAATTCTTACAGCTCAATAAATACATAGACAACCCAATTTTTAAAAACAGGTGAAGGATCTATATCCTGTTCTCTAAACACAATAAACAAATGACCAGTAAGCACAGGAAAAGACACTGAACATCATCAGCTATTAGAAAAATGCAAATCAAAAGCACAATGAGGTATCACCTCACACCCATAAAGATGGCTATAACAAAAACACAGTTAACAAGTGGTGACAATTGGGAGAAATTAGAACCCTCACATACTGCTGATGGTAATGTAAAACGGTGCATCCGCTTTGGAAAACATTCAAGTATTTCCTCGAGAGGTTTAACATAGAGTTACTATATAATCCACCAACTGCACTCTTACATATATGCCCAAGAGAAACAAAAATGTTTGTCCACACAAAAATTTGTGCGTGAATGTTTATAACATAATTCATAGTTATTCATATTTGCCCCAAAGAAGAAAGAACTTAAATATCCATCAGTTGATAACAGATAGATAGAATGGAGTATTATTAGCAATAAAAATAAATCAAGCTTCTGATACATCCCACAACTTGGATGAACCTTAAAAACATGATGCTAAGTGAAATAACATGCACCAAAGATCACATATTTTGTGATGCCATTTATATGAAATACCTGGAATAGGCCAATAGAAGCAGAAAGTAGATTAGTGATTGCCTAGGGATGGTGGGGTTAGTGAGAAATGGAGAGTGAATGCTGACGACTATGGGGTTTCTTTTGGGGGTGATGAAAATTGATTGTGGTGATGGTTACACAACTCTGAATATACTAAACACTATGAAATTGGACACTCTAAATGGGCAACTGGTATGGTATATGAGTTATATTTCAATAAAGCTGTTACCTAAAAAGTCAGAAACCAAGGAAAAAGAAACAATCAGATTCCCAGATCCTCTTACCCACTCCCTAGAACCAGGGGACTGCCATGCCTCTACCCTGGCCAATGACTCAAGCTTTGTCCCTACAGAGGATAAAACGGAGGGTCTCTGGGCGTGGAGTACATCAGGCATAGTTAAATTGCAAGGCTCTGGGAAGAGACTTCTTCAGGGATTTGGAAGTTACAGAACACTGGAAGTGTGTGAACATCTTGAGAAGGTATTGAGACAACCGGTGAAGAGTCTGGGGGTGAGACAGTGATAAGTGTTTAGAAAACCAAACAAATTACAAGACAAGACAATTACTTCCAGAGAAAACAATAGGCAGGAAAAAGACAGTGATGGTAGGAACTCCATGGTTCAGCTTTAGATGGCATTTACATAGAACACTAATGTAAATATTCAATATTTATTTCATCAAAATTAGAGGAAAACTATATTGGGATAAGAAGGGAAGGAAGGGAACCACGTGAAATACAAGTGGAAGGATAAAGGATAGTTAAGTCTTCTGGTTCCACAGGGAAAATCAATTGAAAAGCTTGAAATTAAAAACAAAAAAAAAGTAGGAATACAAAAACGTTATTTAGAGATATGGAGGTAAAAAACAATCAGTTAAAAAAAAGGGATGTGGAGTGAGAGAGGAGGAAGGATATTATAGAGTTTGCTTTTCCGAAATAATGAACCTTGTAGAATTATTTGATTTTACACACACATACAATCAATGGGAAATGCCTGCAAGTTGTATAATGTAATAAAAATTTTCAAACACCTTTTTGCTATTATAAAAAAAGTTATGTGAATTTTGTTCCCAGTGATTTTCTTATATACATAATGATTTTTATAGTAACGTAAAATATTTTAAGTTATTCTGCAGGTAAAATGTTTAACTTAATTCCCTCAAATATTTAAGTAAAATTCCTTTTTAAGAAGCACAATGTTTATCCTATGTCTCCATGAGCCTCCTAACACAATGACAATTACCCCTATAAAATCCCAGTTTGAGAAGCACAAGGACTTAACTAGCATCTGACTATTCTTCTATACTTAGTGCTTTTTAACTTATATATCATTCATTCATTCAGCAAATAGGTAAGGGCTTAGTAACAGTCAATTTAGGTGGGGGAAAAAAAACCAACAAAACACGGCTGACCCAAGATTGCTCCTGACACATTTTTCTGGCATTATATATTTGTCTAGATTGTCAACCAACATCAACATATGGGTGCAAACCCACTTACTGAGGCTGAGTTTGATATTTAGCCTAAGTCCTATAAAACTTGGACTGGAGATTCTATGAAGTTATTATATGCACACATATTTGAAGGACATTTTAAAAAGTGCTCAACTATAAATATTCTGATTCACTGCTCTTTCACACGTACTAAAAATGACTTCACACAATCACTAACCAGGAAGAAGGTTTTGTGTCTCACTGAAAATGTCACTTAATAAATAACCTTCAAATTTAAATGCAAACTACGGAAATCATTCATAGATCCTCACACTTGTCCTTGAAGTCTAAATGCGCAAAGAAGATAACTAAAAAAAGATTTCCTACCATTAACAGTCTATTGCTTTAACTCTTTGAAAATGAGTCCAAACTCTAAAGTTTTTAGCATAATATTCTTATGTTTAAGAATCTGCATCTCTTACAGCATTTAGAATGAAATGTTAAATATAACTTTGGGATAATTTGCAATTTTCACTTCTCAGATTAGATCACTAACAGTTTGAGGGGAAATTACTTTTATAATTTATTTATAATAATATGTGCATTTAATCTAGTCAAAAAGTGATGTCTTGTTTACAACCGCATACCCTAGTGTAATGAACATAAGTCTTGATACACACACTAGATGCTCAGTCATGGCAACCCTAAAATGATGGCTAGGAAACATGACCTGGGATGGGCACAAAGACCAACGGACTGAGCATTTGAGTAAGTGGTGAGGGAAATTTTGAGACAGAGAATTTGCCACCGGATATGAATTAGATTACATGGAATTGGCTTTTACATTAGATTAAAAAAACCTCCTTGATTGTAATATACTGTATACCTTTATATCCTCCATAGTACCTATGTCCACATCAGGTGTGGTGGGCAGAATAATGGCCCTCTAAAGATGTCCACCTCCTAATCTCTGGAACCTTCGTATATGTTGCCTTACATTGCAAAGGGGGCCTTAAGTCTGCAGATGAAAATCACCTGACCTTAAAGGAGAGAGATTATTCTATATCATCTAGGTGGGTCCAGTGTAATCACAAGGGTCCTTAAAAGATGGAAGAAGGAGGCCGAAAAGGTCACAACGAGAAGTGAGAAGGATTTGACCGGACCTTGCTGACACTGAAGATGGAGGAAGGGGCCATGAACCAAGGAATGCTAGCAGCTTCTAACAGCTGGAGAAGGCACAGAAATGAATTCTCTTCTGGAGCCTCCAGAAAGGAGCACAGCCCTGCCAACACCTTGATTTTAGCTCAATGAGACTTGCTCCAGACTTCTGACCTCCAGAACTATAAAATAAACTTTTGTTGCTTTAAGTCACTAAGTTTAGGTAATGTGTTATGGATATGATAGAAAATGAATACAGTTTTAATCGATAAATACTTTCAAAATAAAAATAACAATTGAAAAAGAACAGCTAAGAAAATAAGCACGGCCATTCAAGGTATTTTCACTTTCCCACATCTTCAAATTATTTGAAACCTTCGATCACTGAAATTTTATCCATTCACCCACTCATTTGAAATCTACAATTTCTTTGAATTGGAAACAGTTTTCTCCCACTGACCAGCAGCTACAGTGCCTGGGGAATCACCCACTGGCTGTTCCTATGAGGATATTTTCCTCGTGCTCTATGACTTCATTATAGCTAATACATCTCTACAACATAAAAGGTGCTTTCGCTCATCACTTTAGGTAGATATTTTGGTCTAAGTTATCTTTTAGTTGTTTATGATTTAAACACAAAACAGATTTCACAGACTGGGAGCAAAAAGAACTATATTTTGATATAATCAGTTCATCTTTTGTCTATTTCTTCACTTAACCAGCATTTACTGAACACTTAGAGTATGCTAGCATTGAGAACCTGAAGGTGGAATAACACACAGTCACTGCCCTGAAGAACTGAGTATCCTCAGGAAGCTAGCCTAGTGAAGGAGACAGAAATGTCTTAAAGCAAAGGTTTAAAAGTGGAATTCACAAAGTGTTACGGGAACTCAGAGGAAAAATTATTAACCTCATTAAAAAAATGTATTCAAAATCATAAAAAATAAGAAGGAACATATTTATGGATGAATATACTCTGAACCTACAATTAGTTATAAACTCATGGGTTGGTTAGAAGACTCTACTGAATGTCTCTGCAGGCCCATAATCATTCTCTGAGAATGACCCCTCCACTCGCCCCCATACACAGCCAGAATTGAAACGACTGTGGGTTATCTCTGACCTACACAGGCCAGCCAATCAGATTCTCTCAGTCCAGGGAATTTACAATTAGAATTCAAGGGAGGCATTCATCTCTGCTGCAAGTGAAGTCAGGTGATGAAGACTCAGTGGCCTAGGAAGCAATGTCCTGCAGGCATGTGGGGCCCCAGACAAAGAGAAACAGAGGAGGTTGGCAAGCAGAGAAAAAGAAAAATGAAGCAGCAACTCAGACCATGACTGCGGTTCTGCCCTGCCTTTCCTTTGAGGCCTTGCTCTACTCTCTCTTTTCTGTTGCAGTGAGGCAGATCTGTGTCTTTAACATAAAATCCTTATTTTGTTTCAAATTACTCTGAGTGGGTTCTGTTGCTTGCACGGTGAGGTAGTTCTATCTGCATGAAACAGATTCCACATTTTCATTTGCCTCAATGACCTCACCTGCAATATGGGGATAGGGAAGTGGCTTCCCCTTTCAGGGACCAGGCAGCAGGATCCAGATACAGCTGTGCAAGTACCAAAGCACCTGGACTATAAATTATCATATAAATGCAAAACTTTAAAAACTGTAACCGGTTATGAAATATTCACAGAATGACCCCTATTAAAAGCCAAATGGAGGGATTTTTCCAGCCAAAATAAGGTGGAAAAGAAGCTCAAATTAAAATGGGCCATAATTGAAAGCAGGGCTCTATATTCAACTTCAGAGATTAGTTCAGTTTTGGCCACTTCAAAGGGTGAAAGAGAGATAGGAGAGAAGGAGGTAATGGTGGAAAGAGAGAATCCACACAGAAGCAGAGGGATGAAAACTGGAAAGGATTTTATCTTCTCGGAGAAAGCCTACCTTTCTAGTAAACTATGTCGCACAGCAGACTGTACAAAAGGTGATCTTCTTGCAACAGGAGATAGAAAGGGCATCAAAAGACAACTCTCAAAGGTCTCCAACTAGAGAAAGCAGGGTGTTCTACCGACATCAGCAGAATGGGACTCATGTCCGACCTACAGGGGATGTTCTTCCTATTGTCTATTATCAAGAAACTGTGGAATGATATGGAGGCACAGCTGCTGTCTGGGGGCTACCTTATGCTGCCTGTCCTTGATGTTACTGATGGCTTATTATCTTTGACAAGCCAGCACAGACAAGAAGGATAAGGAAGTGAAACCTTAGTTTATGTTAGCACCCTATTAACATCTCTGATCATATGCTTGTTCAACAGGGAGCTAGACACTGGCTAAAATAGAGTTGAGAAATGGTCTAAAAATAATTTCACTTACTGATGCTAGGATCCGGTTGCCTATGCATTACCAAGTGTTTAGTAAATATCTAGATCAAATGATATACAATTTTTGGTACACATGCTCTCCTTTACTACAGAATTCACTTCACCACATCGCTGCCACAAAAAAGTCCCATGCCAAGGAATAAAACTCCTCAACATGTGTCTTGGTAATGGTTTCTTGGATTTCATACCTAAAGCAAAGGCAACACAATCAAAAATAAACAAATGGGACTTGATCAAACTAAAGAAAGGTTCTATACAGCAAGAGAAACTATCAACCAAGTGAAAAGACAACCTACAGATTGGGGACAAAATATTTGCAAATTAAGTATCTAATAAGGGGTTAATATCCAAAACACACAGGAAACTCATGCAACTCAACAGCAAGAGAACAACCCAATTTAAAAATGGGCGGGCTTCCCTGCTGGTGCAGTGGTTGAGAGTCCGCCTGCCAATGCAGGGGACACGGGTTCGTGCCCCCGTCCAGGAAGATCCCACATGCCGCAGAGCGGCTGCGCCCGTGAGCAATGGCCGCTGAGCCTGCGCGTCCAGAGCCTGTGCTCCGCAACGGGAGAGGCCACAACAGTGAGAGGCCCGTGTACCGCAAAAAAGAAAAAAAAAAAATTGGGCAAAGGACCTGAAGAGACATTTTACCAAAAGAAAAATGATATATGAAAGTCCAACAGGTACATGACAAGATGCTCGACATCACTAGTCATTATGGAAATGCAAATTAAAACTATGATGAGATATCACTTCACGCTTGCTGGAATGGTGATCATCAAAAAGACAGGAGGTAAAAAGTGCTGGTGTGGATGTGAGAAAAGGGAACCCTTGTGCACTATCTGTGAGATTGTAAATTGGTACATCCACTATGGAAAACAGTATGAAAGGGCCTCAAAAAATTAAAATAGAACTATTTTATGATCCAGCTATTTCATTTCTGGGAATATATCCAAAGGAAATGAAAACACTAACTCAAAAAATACCTGTATCCTCATGTTCATAGCTGCATTATTCCCAATAGCCAAGCTATGGGACAGCATTAAGTGTCTACCTTTGGATGAATGGATGAAGTTGTGATTATACATATATATACACATATATAAATATCATGTATAAACACATATACATACAGTGGAATATTATTCAGCCATCAAAAATGAGAAAATCCTACCATTTGTGACAACACAGATGATCTTTGAAAGCATTATACCAAGTGAAGTAAGTCAGAAAGAGAAGGACAAATACTGTATGATGTCATATGTGAAACCTAAACAGCAACAGCAAACTTCCAGTTATAAGATAAATAACTACTAGGGATGGGATATAATGAACAACATGACTACAGGTAACACTGCTGCATGATATAGAGGAGAGTTGTTCAGAGAGTACCTCCTAAGAGTTATCATCCAAAAAAGAAAAAACAAGTCTTATGCTACGTCACGCTGAGTTTCTGTCGCTGGTGTTGATCCTTCCTCTTCCATGCTATGAAGATATTTAGCCTTCATTCTTGCAGTGTCAACACTTAGCATAGTGCCTAGCACAGAGGTGATATTCAAACAACATCTGTATATGCTAAGAAAGCAGACCGTAATGTTTAGTCTGTATGCACATTCTGAATTCCTGTTAACATTTTGTGAGCACTTACTCAACTCCAGGTGTAGCACTCCTTTCTGTGTATTGCTTCATTAAATCCTTACAACACCCTAAGGAGAAAACCAAGGCACCGAAACCAGGTCTAAGGTCATCGAGACAACTACCTTGAGTGCAGTTCTAGATCCAGTCAGCCTAGCTCCAGACTCAAGCCCTACACTACTCTGTGCAGTACTGCCATTCACATTCTCGTCAACTCATCCATGCTTTGCTGATGGGCTAGCCGATAGTGCTCTGAGGGATACACAAACAAACAGGATTGTAACCTTGCTCTCCAGGAGTTACAGTGGTGTTAACACAACTAATTCCAATAGGAGGCAGAATCTGACAAGCACTCCTAGAAATGAGACTCAAGGTCATAAGACAGAAACACAACTCTTAGCTAGCATGGATGAATGGCCTTGGCCTCATGGATATAGATACTAACGATCTGCAGAGATTTGCCGAGATGGGGGACCAGGTAATATTCAGCAAAATCACCACACATCAGGTAAAGCAGTGTGTTTGGGACTACCTGGGGCATAGGACACCTGTAGGAAGTGCTAATGATGAGTGCTTTGTAACTCATACTCTACCTGAGGCATAGAGAGGTGGACTGACTGAGGAATCCAAACACTAAGCAGAGAATACTCTGAAGTTCTGAACTTTAGTGACAATGAGGATGTCACTAAATGGTCGCTTTTGAACAGAGTCCAAGGTCATAAACACAGGTATGTTAGAATTAGAGTCCCTAACTCAGTAGAGAGGGAGATGGCTGTACCTATCAATCAAGACAGACAAGATCTCCAACTGAATGCCCCACCACACACTAGCATAGGGCCTTCCTTCCACTATGTCAAGTGTAAACGAACACAGTGATTTTAAGAATGGAACTCTAGACCTCCGTCCATTCACCTCTAACAAAAGCAAGTGACTGACAGTGATGGTGAATCAAGTGGTATCCTTTGAATTAGGCCTTGGAGGGCCTATACAAAGCAAGTAGTGGCTAAGAATTCAGTTTCAATTGAAAGGAACCAACTACATGTAGCTAATCTACATGTAGAAATCCTCTATTTCTCTAAAAGGTGAACAGTGGATCGATGTAAAAACTACACATATCAGACCTGATAAAGCACTGTACTCAAAATGAAACATTTACAGAAAGAGAACCTCTACAGTAAGAAATAATTTGCTTACACAGGCAACTTTATGGCTGCCCTTCAGTTAGTTGGAAAATGAAGATGTAGAGATTTCTCTCAAGTTCTGCATAAGCACAAGGTAAGATTTAAAAACTTCCTATTTCCTTGCATTAATATCCAATTCCCTTTCAGACGAAATTTTATTAAATTAGAAATGTAATTCTTTTGTTTAAAAGAAAAGCCTCACTATTCTTTTTGATGATTACATTGCTGGTGTGATTTTAGTCACTGTCAATAAACAAAGTGACAGTAAATAACCATTTCAAGGCATCAATTTGCATAACAATACCTCTTAAGTTCTAGGTTTGCTTATTTAATGTGAAAGCACTATTTCTCTTGGCAAGTACGCAGGTGAGAGCTCAATCTTTACGAAGAACATGTTAAAAGATCTTTCTCAAATGTTTAAAATCACAAAAAGAGTAATGTTCTGAAACATGCAGAGATATTAATAAAAGCACTTCATCTCTATAGAGCTTAAATATTAAAAAGCACTTATATAACCTTCATTAAAATAATTAACATTTCAAGACAACAATTTAAAGAACACACGACGGCACATTACATTTTGGCAGTACTGAGTGGTCCTTGAGTACTTCTTCTTCCTGGGGGTTCTTGAAAGTCTGTTTTCTCCACCTAGAATACTCTTTACCTCATTTTCTTGTATTCCTTCCGCTCTCCTGGTCATCCTACTCTGTTCATCTTTCCTCCTCTCACTAAAAACCTTTCTTAACCTGGTACACTATTGTAGCTATATGCTTCTATAACATCAGATCACTCTCTTTCATACCACTTACAGAGCTCTGATACTAAAATTATGTATTTCATTGTTAGATTACCACCTTTCTCCCTCACTAGATCATAAACTCCCCGAGGGAAGGCATTGGTTCCATCCTGTACACCACTAAATCCCCAGTTGCAAATCCCTAGCACTCAGAATATATACTGTCATCATACATACGTCATACATATCAGTCACTCAATACATTTTTGAGGAAGGAATGGACCAAAAAATCTTTACCTGAATACCTGCCCCAGAATGTACCTTATATATGGGATGAGTGAAATAAATTTAACATTTATTATGTGAGTATATTCATTTAAATGTTATACTTCACTTTGCAGATTTGAGAATAGTAGTCATAAGCTATGTTTACAATGGGGAATTTTATGGAAACAAAAATGCTTTATAATAAAAATTTATCTATCAGGGAGGAAGAAATTTTCTTCTATCCTTCTACATGCTTCTGGCTAGTCTAAGAATTAAATTGACACGAGACAGATTAACAGGAGAAATCAGTGAAATTTTAATAACATGTATACATGGGAGAGACCCAGAACTGAGTAAGTCACCAAAACGGCCCAAACTCACCTTAAATACCATCTTCAGCTAAAGACAAAAGAGGATGTTGAGGGTAGTGGTTTGAGATTTCAAAGGGGAGGAAGGCAATTCACATGGACATGGAAAAGCAAATATTTTGCAAGCAAATTTGTTAACAAATATTGTAAACAAGTGTTTTCTGGGCCATGCAGAGACAATGGAACACAGAGTGGACTCTGATCTCTAGGCCCTACCAAGTTTCCCCCTCCCCCAAGTCTCTGATGATAGCTCTATTCCGGGAACAGGCCCTCTATCTACAATTTTGTAGACAGTTAGAGGAAAGGTCAAAGTGTCTTCCTGAGTCTTTTGGGCCTTGATTGCTTTTAGCTCATAATAATCCACATGCCAGACACATTTTGGGGTGGCAAATTTTGTTCTCCTACATATCCATAACAACAATAAAAGTTACAACAACAAATGATTCCAAAATTAAAGCAATAGCCCTGTTATTTCAAATAATTTGAGAAGAGCACAAATCTATTAAAATAAAGAGAAGTGGAGTCCACTGGAATGAGTCTAGGCATTAGTCCACTCAGGTCCACTGAAGACAAATCTTTAAGAGAGAGGCATTAGAAGTGTGCATACACCAGGCCTGAATGCCCAGCCAGTAGGTGAGGCCCAGCCCAGCGAAAGTACTAAAGACTAGTGAAAACACTCATGTCTGCAAATTTAGAATGGATGGTTGCAACTGTAATAGGCTTTAAAAATGTTTTATTAGAAAGGCCTATAACTTTGCTATGGGGAAAAAAAAAATTCTATTTTAATTTGCATCTCCAAATAGAATTATGTTAGAATAACAAAAAAAATTTCCCTGAACTCATCTAATTTTAAGAAAAAATTAGAGTAGCAATAAAGGGAAAGCTCCTTTTCTTTCATTTAGCGGGATAAAGATTTTGCCTTTTACTTAAATCCTCCTTATGGCTACACTTTAAGAATTAAGTCATTTACTGTGACAACTAAAATCCACAATTTCTTGTCCCTTTGTGAAAATTCGGGCATATTTTTATCATTATACTCATTATTATTGACAACAAGCAAAAACAACTTAGCTAACTGCTCTGGAAAATACGTGCTCCTAGAACAAAGAACTATCAACTAACTAAAACAGCCAATTTAGCAGGGAGATCAGTTTGTCAGAACTTACTGCAAGATCCTCATCTTTCTGTGGCATCAACACAAAGCCATTTTGTCCTAAACTCTGCCCAACTCCAATCAGTTCCCCGACTTCAAACACCTGGCTTAAAATCACCCAGCTCAAACCCTAAAATGCATGAATGCAATTTCCTAAATTCCCTCTTTTGAGAAACTACTCGAATTCTGTCAAGTTTGTGTATCCCTTGCTACATGAGGTCTAAAAGCAAAGGTCTATTGCATCAACAAGCTCTTCTGGTGGTCTTGTGGAAAGCTGACAGCCAATATTTGTCTTAGGCCCCACTAAACAGAAGCTTCTTTGAGTTCGCAGATGGTGTCTTGGTCACTGTCATACATGCCTGCGACCAACATGCTTGCTGGCACATAGTACGTTACTAATTCATACTTAGGAAGGAAGGTTGAGTATGGTAATCTTGTTCTGTTAGATCACAGAGAGTCAAAGCACTTATAAAGCAAAGGTAGTTGCCAAGTCTAAACTGACAAACCCTGTCCTCATGTTCTATCTCAGCATCAGTCTTACAGCTGCCATACAAAAAGTCCTTGCAAACTGTTTTGAAATTAGACACCCATTTATGTCTGCACAAATTAAGTTAGTTCCTGCAAATTAAAGAACAATGATTACTGCTCTCCTTCTAGATGACCATCAGCGTAGGTTTCAGCAATAGTTTGGAGAGAGTTTTTATTTTTTATACTCCAATGTTCTCTTAAAGCAATAGAAGCAGCTCAGGAGATGCATTCTAAAGCTTCTTTCTTATTTTGTGAAAAGACCAGACATTCCTCAAACATGAGAAAAAGAATAATAAAGGTACAGAAAACATCTTGTTCAGAACTCATCCATTTCTAAGAGTCTACAAGATGTAAAACTGGTGAGCAAACCTGCCTCAGTAAATAGAGATGCTCCAACAGTGTTTATGGAACAAGTGAATGAGATGAATCACAAAACTTTTTTTTAAACTCTTGTTTCAAAAGTACAACAGGTATAGCATGTAGAAATTTTATTTACTTAAAAAAACCTTAGGGGCATCAAACATCTGCTGAAGTCCTGGTAGAAGGCATGAAATTAGTGAAAACCTAAGAAAACGTCAATTTATGTATTAGTAGGTTTGTATACATTTCTGGGTCAGGTTTCCTCTATCAATCACCTGCATGAAAATTTCTTGGATGGGCATAGGAAGAGGTTGGAGGCCATTACTCGCATCTTCCCAACAACAACAACAAAGGTGAATCAACTGAAAAATCAATGACTTTTCTTAGATCCATCAGCTAATTGAGGTTATAAGTCATAGCACCACTCCACAATCCAGAGCGACAGGTGAATACAAAGAACCACAACCAAGATCAGCTTACCTGAAGCGAAAGCAGAAAGAGCTAGTAACTGACAGAAACACATAAATGGTGATTTTAACAAATTGCTGGAGGTTCAGTGTGAACTAGCTTCAGTGTAACTAACACCTAGAAGCCCAGTCTTAGGGGAGACTGTATACTTTTGTGGGTTTTACCTTCAGGAACTCCACTATACTCCCACGGTCAAGATTGTACAAAAATCCCTTCAGGGGAGGGAAAAAGTAACTGTTTTGAAAATTTCCCAGACTGCTCTCTGTAACAAAGACCTGCCATCCTATTTTACCAGAACTATATCTGAACGTGGGGAAAAGAAATTAGCCAATCCTAGCCTCTTCTAGTTTTCCTGTTTCCCCACAGGAGATTAAAAACATAAATAAATAAATAAAGTTATAAAATTGTTCCAGAGATCACAGCCCAGAGAATTAGGTTCACTAGAAATTCTGAGATTTAATCATAACATTATAGAACAATAACCCTCTCAATACACCATCACCACATAAACAGGGCTTTAGTCCAACAATGGATTATAATTGAGAGATGGAGTTCTTAGGGAAACCTAAAGGAAGCAGGGAAGAAGAAAAAATATTTAAGGCTACAACAAACATTAAACACAGCCCAACTCCTAGGTAGATTAATATAAAATCTCACATTAAAAGCTTAATGTTTTCAGTTCTTGTTACCTGAGACATCATTTCTAGCCTCCAACAAAAAATCACAGAGCCTGCTAAAAGCCAAGGGAAAAAAACACAGTCTGAAGAGACGAAGTGAACATGAGAACTGGACTCAGATATGTCAAAGGTTTTGGAATTATCAGGTAAGGAATTAAATTACAGTTAATATAAGACTATACTAGAAAAGTAGACAATGTATAAGAGGAGGTAAATGTAAGCAGAGAGACGGAAACTCAAAGAATAACCAAAAGGAAATGCTAGCTATCAAAAAACATTGTAACAAAATAAAGGATGACTTTGGTGGGCTCATCAATGGACAGACCATAAACATGGAATGAAACAGTAAGCTTGAGGACATGTCAACAGAAACATCCCCAAACTAAAATGCAAAAAGAAAAAAAAAATACAACATTCAAGGACTGTGAGACAATTAAAAATGGTATAATATGAATGCCGAAAGGAGAAGTAAAACGAAGAAGAGATACTTGACATAATGATTGCCAGGAATTTTTCAAAATTAATGACAGACATCGTATCACAGATCCAGGAAGCCCAGAAAACACAAGTGTGATAATTATCTAGAGGAAAAACATTCCTTATCATAAAAGACTTGTCATATTTCTGGCCATAAATGATGTAAGCAAAGAGACAGTGGAATAAAATATTTGAAGTGTTGAAAGGAAAACAAAACAAAAAACTTTCACCATTCACCAACCAGTCAATAATGTTTTAATAACTTTGTTTGGGGACAGATGGCTAGACCTATCATAATGATCATTTCATAATGTATGCAATGGCAAATCACTAGGTAGTACCTCTGAAACTAACATAATATTGTATATCAACCATATTCTAATTAAAAACCCATCAATTAAAAAAAGAATAAAAGGGGGAATTAATTAATTAAACTGTATTTAAGGAAAAAAGTACTGCTGGAATAAGTGGAAATCCATTTGCAAAAAAAATAAAGGTGTAAACCTTTTACAAAAATTAAAATAGATGACGGAACTAAATGTAAAGTGTAAAACTGTAAAACTTCTGAAAGATAACATAGAAGAAAATAAAAACTTGGTTTGGTAATTTTTATGGCTATAACACCAAAAAAAGGTCTATAATTTGTTTGGCAACGAGTTTATAGATATAACACCAAAAGAATGACCCATCAAAGAAAAAACTTGTAAGTTGGACTTCATTAAAATTAAGAACTCCTGTTCTACAAAATACTGATAGAAGAATGAAAAGACAAGCAGGAGACTGGTAGAAAATATGCAATATGCAAAACACATACTCAATAAAGCACTTATATCTAAAATACATAAAGAACTCTTAAAACTCAACAGTAAGAAAGAACTCAATTAAAAATGGGCAAAATACCTAAAGAGACACTTCACCAAAGAAGACATATAGGTGGCAAATATGCATAGGAAAAGATGCTCAACATCATGTATTATTAGGGAAGTGCAAATTAAAACAATGAGATATCACTAGACAACTATTAGAATGGCTAAGATCAAAAAACCTGACACAACCAAATACTGGCAAGGAAGCACAGCAAAAGGAACTCCCACTCACTCCTGGTGCAAATGTAAAGTGGTTACAGAAACTTTGGAAGATGTGGAGTTTCACATAAACCTCAATATAATCTTACCACAGAATCCAGCAATCACACTCCTAGGTATTTACCCAACTAAAATGAAAACTTATGTCCACACAAAATCTACTCAGGAATGTTTACATCAACCTTATGCATAATTTCTCAAAACTGGAAGCAACCAAGATGTCCTTCAATAGATGAATGTATAAACAAGCTTTGGCACATCCATACCATGGGATATTATGCTATAATAAAAAGAAATGAACTATCAATTCATGAAAAGGCATGAAGGAACCTTACATGCATATTCTTAAGTGAAAGAAGTCGGTCTGAAAAGGCTACATGATATGATTCCAACTATATGACTTTCTGGAAGAGACAAAACTACAGAGACAATGAAAAGAACAGAGGTTACCAGGCCTTCAGAGGAAAGGAGAAAGGGGTGAATAGATGAAGGACAGAGAATTTTTAGGGCAGTAAAACTGTTCTGGATGATACTGTATTGGTTGGATACATGACAAAATGCATTTGTTAAAAGCCACAGAACTGTACAACGCAAAGAGTAAACTTTAGTGCAAACTACAGATGTTAGATAATAATAATGTGTCAATAGTTCATTAATTATAATAAAAGTACCACACTAATTAGGATGTTAATAAGAGAAACTGCATACGTATAGAGGGTGGGGGTTAGAGAAACTCTGTACTATTTGTTCAATTTTTTCTGTAAGTCTAAAACTGTTCTAAGCAATTAAATCTAATATTATTATTTTTTTTTTTTTAAAGAAAGCACACCTAAAAGAAGTTATCTGGGATGCTCTTTGGGAGTGGGATCCAGAAACAAGAAACCTCTGTTGCAAGCAGCTAGGAAGAGTCTTAAGGTTGTTAAAATTTCAGTCCATGGCTTTAGCCATACAGAGGTCCAAGGTAGATACAACAGTCAATTTGAAATAGGTTTAGTTCCAAGAATAGGACTTGAATTTGAAAAACAGAGGGTAGTTGGCTGGCTGTTTGGAGGTAACGGATGGCAGAGCCAAATTTCCTCAGGGTCAAGCCATTCTTAATGAAGAAAGACTTTAAGTGAGCACTGCTGTAGGTTCTTCAGTAACAAACAAAGGTTTAGATTGGATGGATTTCATAAGCAAGTCAAAGTTCCCTTCACTAGACACATGGAAAGAATTTTTTTATGACAGTGAGTAACACTAAAAATGTACGTGTGTATACATGTGCATGTGTTTGTAGTATCAGGAGATGCTCGGCTTTGGTCCTTCAACTTATGCAGTCGCAATATTTTTAATTGAGATACATACACAAATAAATACATATATATGTATGTATATGTATATACATGGGTATCTAAATAAAATTCACATACCATAAAACTTACCCTTTTAAAGTAAAAAATTCAAAGTTTTTAGTATGTTCACAAAGTCGCGCATCCATTACCACTATCTAACTCCAAAATCCAACTTTTGCTTTTAACGCATGCCTCGAATTCAGAGTACACAAATGAAACAGTCAGCTAGAGGTATGTCCAGGAAGAATCCTTGATATTTTCAAACGTTTATTTATTCTGCCCATTAGTAAGTCTACATCATTTCAGTATTTAGGAAGGTTTTCTTTCTCTCCAACAATCATGTAGGCTGATACTTATTAAGGTTTCCACACAGAAGATAGTCATTCTGACCTGGGAAAAAATTAAGTGTGAAAATGTACACATTTGGACTAAATAATGAAAAAGAGGTTGAAAGAAAGTGCATAGGAAGAGGCAAAAAAGGAAACTATGGGCCAAAGGTATACAATAGGGAATATAAAAAACTTTCTAGGGCACTGCAGAAAGACAATGTATTCTAGTGATTGCCTTTATTAGACTCTACTGGATCAGGAGCCAACTCATTAAACATTAATGGCACGGGAATGCCATCCATATATTATAAATAGCCATTAAGTTGAGATAGCTCTGCACAGGGTCAGTATGAATTAATAAAAAAACTTAAGCTGGCATTTCAGAATCATAAAAGGGTAGATTTAGTAGAAAATGTTCAGTAGGAATAAGGAAGAACAGTATATATTACACTATTTGTCTGAAGAACAAACTAGAGATGAGAATAAATTTATCATAAACCTAAAAATATCCTTCATGACGGAACACTTATTCCTTGAAAATGGGTGTCAATTACATTTAATAATCTTAGCACTCCACGTGTGACATTGGCAAATGGTAAACGCAAAGACAAATGAGAAGTAGATATTCAGGTGAAAATTAGACAAAATGTTAATGAAACCAGAATACCCTCACTGAATACAGGTCCAAGAATATGTAAAAGCAGCAGAACTGAGATTATTAAAAGATAAGGTCTAATTTCAAATTTCTCTTCTGGGTTAATTCTGGAATCTATCCCACTTGATAGTATTTATAAGGCAGGTCATCTACAAAGTAACCATAATTTTCTTAGTTTTACCATCAGTTTTCACTGGTTAGAAAGTGAAATCATGTTATAAAAAATTATGGTATTGATGGACACTTAAATAGATCACTACATTTGTATAACTTATTTTTCTTGCCGTCTTTGCTAATTTACACCCACTTTTTCAGAATAATTTGAAGAAAGAATTAAAGGATTCACGTATGATTCTTTTGACATCTTAGTGTTTCTCGGATAATAACACAGGGACTTTTGTAAGAATTTCACTTTGGCAGCTATTTCGACCCCAAAATTAATATGGCCCCTGTTAAAAATTATCATAAACTTGGAAACAAGACAAGGATAGTGCTGGTAGTGGATGTGGCATGTTCTTTCAGTATCATACTAGCATATCATTTAAGAAAAGCACTTAAGGATTTCATTGTCTAGGAGAACAGACCTGTACCTGATTTTGCTACGTACTTTTTGATTACTGTACAGCTACTGTGAAGTAAAAAGTTAACTTGTAAATTTTTGCCTACTACAAAAACTATTGCAAAGGTTACAGTTTTACTGCCCTGTAGGTTATTAACCAGTCTTATATCTAACTTAGCAGTCCTATTAAAATATTTTCTGTGTCCCACCTACCTCCATTCCCTCTTTCGTTCAATTGTTTAGAACCACCCATGTACCCAGTTCATCAAAATGCTTCTGAAATTACATTGGTTTCCCTACTGAAGACTTATTAAAAGTTGGTACATATGTGTTCTTTATGTGTATTATACTCATATTTTTAACTCTGAAAATAATACTTTGTCCTTCATCAAGCACCTGTGTAAAAAATTTTAAAACTAAGCCAACACCTCTCTCATGAACCTGTACAAAGCAAGGCTTAAATGAATTGCCTTGTGACAGTCAAGCTGGAGGAAAACTGAGAGCAGGTAACAGCATTATTCATTGACAAGGCAAAAGCCTCAGCTTAATTTAAGGGCTTCCACTGAAAATATAATTTCAGACACGAGGAGTATAAAATGCAACAACGTGAACAAACTCCATTTTGGTTTTGCCAGTATTATGAGAGGTAAGTCAACTCCAGTAAGGTATCATTAACAATGCCAAAAAGGTTTCTACCCGATGAGTTATCATTGCAGGGGTCTGCCATCTCACTCTTTCTAGGAGCATATCTTTGAGTCACAGTACACAGTGAGAGAGGTTTATACTTCATGCAAAGTATATTTATAAGTTATGACATTTTCATGGTGGCTGAGATGGCTTTTTAATGTGTCAGCTTGACTAAGCTGAACTATAATCCCCAGTCATGCAATCAAACACTAATCTAGATGTTGCTGGGAAGGGACTTTGCACATGTGATTAAAGTATCTAATCAGTTGAGTTTAATTTTAGGACATTATCTTGGATGGGCCTGACCTAACCAATTAGAAGTTTTTAAAACAGGGCTTTGGATGTCACATATTTGATGTTGGCTTCCAGCTGAGACCTTGGCTGGGCTTGTCAGCCAGAACACTTATAGCTCATGGCTAGCCTCTCTACACGGTTAGGGGTCCCTCACAACATGGTGCTTGGATTCCAAGGGAAAGCATACCAAGACGGGGGAGGGGGAATGGAGGGACTAGGAATGAGGAGGGACGGGGAGAGGGGCAGGTAAAGGGAGAGGGAGAAAGAGAGAGAGAGAGAGAGAGAGAGAGAGAGAGAGAGAGAGAGAACAAGCAAGGAAGTGGGAACAAGCACCAACTAGATACATCCTATTACCAGGCAGTCACCAAGTTCCACCTAGGTGCAAGAAAAGGAGAAACAGACCTTACATCTAAATTAGGCACAGAGAGATTCTAGTAAAAGATATGGAACTGGAAATATAGTTGTGGCCATTTTTAGAAAACATAATATGCCACAATGCTCTTTGGCTATTTTTCTGTGAGATTACTGATCATTTTCATAATGACTCCTAGAAGCTTTGAATAAATTAGGGAAATTAACTTTATGAATGACATGAATTATGAGTAATTTTCTGTCTAACAAAAATATTTTTGTTTTTCTTTTTATGTATCTTTCTCTTTTCTAAGTCCCTGTGTAGGATGCAGATTTTATGGAATAGAATTGAATTTTTAAACGAAGTACTTATAAAGGACACGTTCAATATTAGTGCATATCAGCTAAGTAATTTACTGTAATTCTCATAGTGGCCAATCTTTCTCTCAAATAAACTGATATTTGCAAGTTTAAATGCATTTTGGTTTGAGTCTTACTTCTAACTAGCAGCCTAATCTACTATAGAAGCAATAATAAAAATGTTATTTAAAAATCAGATGGAAGAGCAACAGGGAAAGTCAGTGTTGGGTATTTAAATGATGTTTTTATATCAACAGGCTTAGAACACTTCAAAGGTATCATTTCATTTAGTTTTCTTTCATTTTAATGTCACCAAAAGGTCAAGGGATTATCTAGAGATCAATTCACCATCCAACGCACATTGCTTCCCCCGAGTTTGGGAATATAAGTTCAAATGTACAATGGTTTTTACCCAAGTTCTTCCAAAAAAATTTCAAGGCTCAAATATTTTTCTATTTATACTAGCAGAAAAGGCACTACTTCAAATAAACGCTGTTCAAATTAGCCGGGTGACTCTCCTTTTATCTTTTAATACTTTTGTATCAGCAGGATAGGAGGTAATTCAAATCAGGAGAAGCAGGTTCTACTTTTGCCTCTAACACAGAAAAGCCATGTTCCTTTAGCAAGTCCCTTTAACATTAAACTCATTCAAGTCATCTACAAAATGGGACCTGTCACCTCCTTCATTCCTGACAAGGTGACTGTGAGGATCAAGTGACATTTTACTTACTTCCTGTCACAGTAGGCTGGTAAAAATATACATACATGATTGTTATTGGGATTGACTACAATTGCTTAATAAATTTTACCAGGTTTTGTTGTTGCTGTTACACTGCTTGATTTCCTTTAAGAATTTAAGGGGATTAAGTGAGGAAACAGATGATCTACCACTTCACCAATTAGCAAGTACTGCATACCTACCGTGGGTGACAGGAAGAGGAGGAGGAGGGATACAGGGTACCTGATTATCTCAGAACACTGCTGTCCTGCCAATGTAAGGAAACTAGGTACTCCATCAACAACAGCTGGATTGCCAGAAAGAACACTAGCCTCAATCATTTACTAGTTATCTGATCTTGGGAAAGTTATATAAGCCCTGGATGTCAGTTATCCATTGCCATTTAACAAATTATCCCCCAAACCCAGGGGCTTAAAACAATCATAAACAATTATCATCTCACATAGTTCCTGTGGGTCAGGAATTTTGGAAATAGCTTAACTCCGTGGTTCTAGCTCAGGGTCTCTTGGGAGGTAGGAGTCAAAACATATACCAGGTCTTGAATCATCTGTAGGCTCAACTGGGGCTGGAAGATCTGCTTCAAAGATGGTGCACTTACAAGGCTGAGAAGCTGGTTCTGGCTGCCGGAAGGAGACCTCATTCCTTGCTAGGTAGACCTCTTCATGTGGCTGCTTAAGTGTTCTCATAATAAAGCGACTAGCGTCCCCCAAAGTGAGTAGTCTTTGTGACCTAGCCTCAGAAGTCACACACTGTTGCTTCCACTGCATTCTATTGGTCAAAGAGATCAACCTGACACAACATAGGAAGGGACTTCACTAAACGGTGAATACAAAAAGGTGACGATCACTGGAGGGCATCTTGGAGGCTGGTTACACCAGCTAAGTCTGATCCAACATCGGTAAAATGCCGATGATAATGACATGTACCTCACAGGGTTGGTGGAAAGATTAAAGGACACCAGCCATTCAAAGTGCCTATTATCAATTATGTAACAACCTAAATGGGAAAAGAATTTGTAAAAGAATATATACATGTATATGTATAAATGAATCACTTTGCTGTACACCTGAAACTAACACAACATTGTTAATCACCTGTACTGTAATATAAAATAAAAAGTTAAAAAGAAAAGTGCCTCGGGCTTCCCTGGTGGCTCAGTGGTTGAGAATCTGCCTGCCAATGCAGGGGACACAGGTTCAAGCTCTGGTCTGGGAGGATCCACGTGCTACGGAGCAACTAGGCCCGTGAGCCACAACTACTGAGCCTGCGCGTCTGGAGCTTCTGCTCCACAACAAGAGAGGCCGTGACAGTGAGAGGCCCGCGCACTGCGATGAAGAGTGGCCCTCGCTCGCCGCAACTGGAGAAAGCCCTCGCACAGAAACAAAGACCCAACACAGCCAAAAATAATTAATTAATTAATTTAAAAAAAAGAAAGAAAAAGAAAAGTGCCTCTTCTCCAGCACTTGCTCATTGAATGTCAGGTCTCCTTATTCATTCTATATGCCTTCTAGGGTCTAGCACAATGTGTATGTGCATGCGTGCGTGCGTGCGTGTGTGTGTGTGTGTGTGTGTGTACCTGGACCCCTTTGGCCACTTGATGAAGCCTATGCACTGCTTCTAAGAATTATATATTTTTTTAAATAAAAAAGTACAGAGAATTACAGAGAACACAAATTATACTGAAATATAACAGAATATTTTAAAACATATTTGTAATATAGCAAATATATGCTTCTTTATTAAGACCCCAAACAACGAAACCCAGTAGCAAGTTGAATGGCTACTGTATTTTCAAAGGAATGATAAGCCAAATAAAATTCTGAGATATTTGCAATAACCATAATATGATTAAACAATATTTGTGATTTCCATTGGTGACAAAGTCACAAGTGCTACCAGTATTACTGTGGTCTTATGCCTATATTCACACTTGAAAGAAACGCTAAATTCCAGTTAGAGTTAAGTGTAAATGAAGACCTAATTTCTTTTCTCCCCATTCACGTTCTCAGATCTCATGAACACTATACATGGACTTAATGGGGGTCACTGGACCCTCGATCAAACTTCTGGCTACGCTTATACCTTAAAAGAAAGGGGAGGAAATAAGAAAATATGGTTCTAATTTTAATACTAATATTTAATAAGGTAAAATAATTTTGTTTCTACTAAATTTCCTACTGCACACAGGAATTTATAATGTCCTCCATGGCATGCTCATTTCAAAATGATCGCTGTTTGAATTGGACATATACCTATATAATGCTTTCATTTAAATGGATTTTAATGAAGCTTTAGGCCTAGATAAGTGGATTTACAGAAGTGGTACATTAAAAGGCCATTTTAAGTTTTGGACCAAAAGGACCTCCAATTTATAGCTCTAGAAAATATCCATTCTATGGTTCAAAGATCCTTGTGGATTATAAAAGAGGAAACGACTAACAGAAAAGGAATTATTCTCCACATTATTAAACATGACAAAAAGCTTCTGAATTGGACCTTAAAACGGGCTATTTAAGATTCCAGCAATTCCTGGGACTTTGGCAACAAAAATGTTCAAAAACCTTTTATAGTTGCTGTCAGATTTCTGTAAAGCATTTGCGATTCCTGTGAACTTATTTATATAATAAGCTAAAACCTGAAGCCGACTTGAAAGTCTTTCTATTCTAATTATGTAGAATTGGAAATGCCTAGAAATGATGTTCAGTGTTCTCCCAAAAATATAGTCCTGAAATGGTGGTTTCAGAACCGGGTGTTCAGAACAAGGAATGAGGGTAGAGCTGCTCTGACTTACAAGGAGCAGTTACAGCAGACATAGAAACTATAGTTTGGTAAAGCGGTTTCAAAGAACGGCCATGTAGCAATTCTATCGGCAGTGGCACATTCTGAATGACTGCTCATGTGGTTCCCTCCTGGCCTGCTAGAGTGGTTTGTTTCTGAAGCTCTATAGTTCACGTGTAATCATGTAGCAAAATAATTCAGGAGATAATGACCCACCAGGATATCAGCGGATTGACGTTCTTATCACAATACTGTTCCTGATTCTCTGGGGCTTCCCAAGCCAACTCTTGAACCCTTTTATGCTTCACTATTCCAACGTGACATCTGGCCTCTCTGTGCTCAGAAGACATTGCAGGAAACAAGAGTCAGTACGTACCCCGAGCTAGAAATACTAGGTGATAGTCCGAAGAAAGATACTAAGATTGGTTTGCGGGGGAGGGTACCACACTTAGCAGCTTCTAAAATGTCTTCTGATGATCCCACCTTCTGGGATTCACATCCTTGTGTCATTCCTCTCTCTCTTTGATCGTATTATGGATCTAGTGACTTCTTTTTCATAAACCGAATGGGCACAAGTATTGGAATGTTAACCCTAAGATTAGTTTATGAAAACTCCCATCTTTCTTACTCTCTTTCTCTGGCTCATCTCGCTTGCTACATTAGGAGAAGCAAGGTGCCCTACAGGAAGCCCATGTGACAACGAACTGAGGCCAACAGTCCAACAAGCATAGAAGAGCTGAATCCTGCCAACCACCCTGTGAGTGAGCTTGGAAGTGGAGCATCTCCACTTCTCGTGACAAGATACAGACAGCAATATCAGAGATGGTAACTAACTCACTTGCATTTCACACCCAGCAAGGGAAGGTCTAGAATAGGAAAATGAAACTCTCTCTTCCTAACTCCAAAGCCTGTGCTTCATTCACTGCATTATACTGTCTCTCCAAATGAATTCTGTTTCAAATACTGGACTGTGTGTTGCCTATTTGGAAGTTAGAACACATTTCACTAGAGATGAATGGTGTGACTGAAACATACATGGCACTAAAACAACAGAAGAGAGGAGAAGGCAAAGGAAACGCAGGGGTGAGGCGAAGAGATGCGGCGTTTACGTAGGCTCCTGCACCAAAAACTCTTGAGTCTTAGCAGTCTGGTCCAGGGGGCTGCTCAGGGGAGGAGGAATGGAGACAAGCATAAATGCCCGCAGAACCCGAGACAATCAAGTGGCCTCACCCTACACTTTCTGACTCGGAGTTAGCTTTGATTTGATCCTCGGATCTTTGCAGATGTCATTAATTAGGGTTATCAAGATGAAATCATACAGGATTTAGGGTAGGGCTTAAATCCAAGGACTGGTGTTTTTATAAGAGAAAGGAGGGACAGATTTGGACACAGAGAAGTGGCAGGGAAGACAGAGGCAAAGATTGGAGCTACGGTGTCACAAGCCAAGGAACCCCAGGAGTCACCAGAGGCTAAAAGAGACAAGTAAGGACTTTTAAGTAAGTGGGTGACATTTTCTCTTTCTATAAGATTAGTGTAAGAGATTTAATTAGAAATAGTGAGTATAAACCAAGATGTATATTATACTGTAGTTGAATATCACCTCCAGATTAGTGCAGTGTCAGGCACAAAGAGGATCCTAAACAACTGGGAGTTTTCCTTCCCCTTCAGGAATAATAGTTGAGGAACCTGAGAAAATCTGATGGCTGCAGCCTAACTTGAATGTTAGCTGCTCTTCACTGCTCTTGAGCTCTTTTATTTTAAAAACTATTAAACCAAAACTTTCTAGGACATGCTGCTCTAAGAAAGTCTTAGCAGACAGTATAAGGGAATATCATACCCAGGACAAAATGGTGCAACTAGAATAAGATCATTCTGTCTGTGACTTGATAGTTAGATGTAATTAAATTGCTGGCCAAGATACCCCAAACCCAAGCAATTATAAATACTAACTAATGAAGCCGGGAAATCAAAGGATGAATACTGAATAATATTAGCAGGCATATCAAAAAGATCACGAAAAGCTTTCTGTGCAGAAAAAGTGTGCAAGTCTTTTAAAACGCTTTCTCTTACAGTCATAAAATGAACTTGAAATGTGTATTTTTTCTTGCTTATTGGCTTTGTTTCAAATGGCTATTATTAAATCATGATAGTCAATTAAAAATATTCACCAAACTATAAATGTGCTTAAGTATATGTATATAAGCATGCATAAATATATTATAAACTATTGAATTGAAACATGAAAATGTTCTCCATAGCAACCCTAAATCAAACTGATATTTCATTTTGGTTCCCCTGATGCCAATATATATAATACATTAAACCCAGAGCTTTCAAAGGATAAAAATGCCTTTGAAAACATAAGTAATATAGAGCTGATGTTCAAATATACTGTAATATACACCTTGGTTTATAGCTATTATTTCTTTCCCAAGATTACATTTCTATGTGAAAAATCAGTCTAAATATAATATTGGGTCATTAATTGTAATGGTGGAAAGAGATATTTTTACTTTGCACATTCTGACTATTGGAGTTTCTATGCCCATAGTGATCAATTACTTATTTCTAATTTGCACTTTTCCTGAAAAGCTCAAGTCAAATACCACAGAATTTATAAACTACAAAAGTTAAGGAGACAGGACACAGGAGCTAACTAAGGAAAACATAAAGATCCTCGTCTTTGACTTCGAAGTCACTAGTCTCCATAGAAGTACTTAGAGAACTAACTGCAAGGGGGGAATTGGGGGTCTTAACCTTTGGCATTGTTGAAAAGAAATACTGGTAAGTTCCACTCATTAAAATAACCCATGCAAAAACATTCTTGATGAAATAAAATCAATAACATAACAGACCCACTGTTGCATGTCTGAGTGTACTTTTGAGATGCTGAAATGCAGTTGATGCATTCAAACATGAAACCATCAAATTTTACATCTGGAAGGGACCTCTGACGGTAATTATTCCAAAGCCCTCAAGAGGAGCCTAAGTTCCAGCAAATATGAAGAACGTGACCAAGGTCACAACTTAGTTAGCAACAGCCACAATTTTAGTTTCTAAACACCAATAGACATGAATGCAGAAACAATGACTACAATCATATGCTGTGCCTAAAATAACAATTACAAAAATAAACCTACAGCCTCAGTTAAATCGTTCACCTTTGTATGTTTTTTTCCCAAGACACAGAACATTTCCATTCTCAAAGATCCCTCGTATTGCCCATTTGTAACCAAACCCATTTCCCTCCCAGCCCAGTTCCCTACCCATCCTTAACCACTCATCTGTTCTCCATTTCCATACTTCTGTCATTTTAATAATGCTGTATACATGGAATCATACAACATGTAACCTTTAGAAACTAGCTTTTCTCACTCAGCATACTCTCCGGAGATGCATGCAAGTTTTTGTGTGGATTAATAGTTTATTCTTTTGAATGCTGAATAATCTCCATGATGTAGATGTACCACATTTCATTTACCCATTCACCTGCCCAGTCACATCTAGGTTGTACTTCTGGGCAGCTCTCAAATCTGTCCACTTCACTCCATCGGCCCTAAATCCAGCCCCCATTCTCCCTAACCTCTATTATTATGGGCATCATACTGGTTTCCCTGGTTTCCAGCTCTTTTCTAAACAGTGCCCACCTTTCTAATACCCAAATCAGATCTCCCAAAACCATCCTAGATTCTCTAGGGTTCCTTAGATTCCTGGATCTTACTCAGGCCTCCCCTCTCTCAAGAATCTCATTTGTTCATTCATTCAAAACAGTGAAATGGTTTTCCTTTAAGTGATTTATTCTAAAATAAAAATCTAATCTAAAAGCATTATTCTAACTCTTTAATAGCTTTATGATCAACAAAATAAAACTAACATCAGTGTTTTAAAATAGGAAAGTAAGTCTGTGACATATGGCATTAGCACTGCTTCATGAGGACAAGAAGAAAAATTGGAAATGTACAATAGGTACTACATTTCAGCAGGAAAGTCTTACCTATGAACCCCTTGAGAATGGGAATATCAACCATACCTTGCAAAGCTGCACTATGACTCATGAAACAGAGAAGCTGTACCTAACCAAACCATGACGACAGATAAGCTTAAACTTACCATTAGTTCATTCAGAGCCATGCATTTTTCTCAGAGACTCAGAAACTGCTCCAGAAACTGCGTACTTGACATATTCTGACAAATACCTAAGAACATCCCATGACTAATTTCAGCCCGCCGAATCTTCTAGTACCCCTTCTCTAATTCATCCTTTTGAGACAACCCACAGTTCCGGCATGTGTTCACCCTTGCTGCAGCAGGCTAATAGACCTACCTTGGAATTCAAGTATGTTCCTGATGACCTTTAGTCATTAGGTTTTAGCAGAAAACAAAAAACAGAACAAAACAGGTAACAACAGCAAAACACCTAGGGAAAGGTATCAAAGATTTCACACCTAACTTTTAAACCTCTTGATAGAGAAGAAGGACTCAGGGAAAGAGGGGGAATGGGTGGGGTGCAGATTACCCAAGAAAATGGGCTTGTATATTATCTCTGTGGTTTTAAAAACATATATTAACATAGGTCTCATCAATTAAAAACTATGAGTAATCTTACAAAAGAAAAAAAATGCTTACTCTCAGGAGATGATTAAACACTTACATTGACTACCTGTATGATTCAATGTCAGACTAATATTTTTTGCATCTATCTTAACTTGTATTTTAAAAGAAGTATATGGAGGTTCTAATTAGAAATTAACTGAAGGCCACTTGGAATCATTATACTGTGGGAATTAAATGATACTGTTTGTGTGTTTTTCTTTTTTTTAAATCACTACGAGTTCAAGGAAAGCTTGGTTCTCACTGAAAGAGGCAAGAAGAAACAGCTTCTGACTAAATGTCTATGACTTCAGGGTGGGGCGCCATACAACCTCTCTCTCCTCCTGACATATTTAATTAATCGAATGCTCAGTGATTTTTTTTTTTTCCTCCTCCAACAGCCCTACTCCGACCCTGAGCAATTTCTCCAGCCTTAGCTCCTCTGACTTTTGATCGTGAAAAACACAGCTACGCACTCGATTATATTTGGCCATATTTTTCTCTTTCTCAGTTTCTATTTTTAGAAAGTACTTCTGTTATAACTTTTTTTTTAACATCTTTATTGGAGTATAATTGCTTTACAATGGTGTGTTAGTTTCTGCTTTACAACAAAGTGAATCAGCTATACATGTACATATATCCGCATATCTCTTCCCTCTTGCGTCTCCCACCCACCCACCCTATCCCACCCCTCTAGGTGGTCACAAAGCACCGACCTGATCTCCCTGTGCTATACGGCTGCTCCCCACTAGCTATCTATTTTACATTTGGTAGTGTATATACGTCAATGCTACTCTCTCACTTCGTCCCAGCTCCCCCTTCCCCCTTCCCCCTCCCCGTGTCCTCAAGTCCATTCTCTACGTCTGCGTCTTTATTCCTGTCCTGCCCCTAGCTTCCTCAGCTCAGAACCCTTTTTTTTTTTAGAGTCCATATATATGTGTTAGCATACACTATTTTTCTCTTTCTGATTTACTTCACTCTGTATGACAGACTCTAGGTCCATCCACCTCACTACAAATAACTCAATTTCGTTTCTTTTTATGGCTGAGTAATATTCCACTGTAAAATACTTCTATTATAACGTAATGTTCATCACAGTGTCTAGCACTGCGCCTCGAACTGAAGAGCTATTCAAAAGAAAACATTAACAACAAATGTTGTTGATTAGGACCAGTATGAACAACCGCATTGTAGAAAAACTTTGAAAAGCAATTCGCCATTTCAAAGGTGTCTTCATTATTCTCCAGTCTTCCAAGAATCAGATCTCACTGACATATAACTCATATTCCCAACTTGAGAACATTCTAAGGCTACATCCCTTCATCAAAGTTAATTGGGAGAAAGTGTCACTCACCAGAAAATTTCACCTAACTGAAATGGCCAGGCTCAAATGGGGGCTGATCTGATTCTCATCAAGCAGCACTTTCAGGTATCATGGACAAGGCTGCCTTAAGCTGGAAAAAGCTTTGATACCATCAGTTTTACACCAGGATCAAAAAACGATTTTCAACTTTTATTTCAACGTTTGTTAATAAGTCTCTCCCCTTTTCGTCACAGTTATGAAAAACTCCTAATACTTGTGTTGCATGGGAACAAAGCTAGGGAGGACTTAAATTTCAGGGCAATTGGAGATAACATTTTTAAAATACTATCGTTGAGATTGATTGCCGGGATACCTGGAAACTACCTTCTCCCAAATCAAACAGAAGCTGGAGGGATGGTAAATTCAAATCAATAAACCTGTGATAAAGACTATCCTAAGAATCTATTTTCACTTATTCCTAAAACTCTAATCACTATGCATGACATCCAAATTCCTACCACAATAGATGTTTTCTCTGGGAGCAGTGCAGCAATGGCTAACAGGTTTCAGCTCTCTTGCCAGTTTTGTTTTTTTTTTTTTTAATTTTTAAATTTTATTTTATTTATTTTTTTATACAGCAGGTTCTTATTAGTCATCAATTTTATACACATCAGTGTATACATGTCAATCCCAATCGCCCAATTCAGCACAACACCATCCCCAGCCCCACCCCCACCCCCTGCCGCTTTTCCCCCTTGGTGTCCATACGTTTGTTCTCTACATCTGTGTCTCAACTTCTCTTGCCAGTTTTGATTGCCAACTACTGCCTGCCACACAGTGCAGAGGAATTCTGAAGTTGCCTCTGGGCTTTGTGGAAGGGAAGAGCAAAATCCATCGGCAACATTTGCCAGTATGGCAAACTAGTGCTGATTGCTCTGGGTCCTCTCCCAGAACGTGCATTGCTTGACACATGGAAGGCTATGTTTCAGAACCCCCTTTGCAGTTGCACAGGGCCACATGACCAGCTGGGGGCCACTGGCTGTGATCAGCAGTAACATGCTCCACATCACTGCCCATGTGCCCTTGCCAATGCCTCTCTTCCACAACTGTAGTAAACCTCAAGTCCTGAAATAAAGGTGCCACCAGTCAGCAGTGGAGTAAAATGATGAGCCACCCCTTGGAGGAGAGCAGCTCTGGAGAGACCCCTGGAACCATGGTGGGACCTCCAAGGATGAGAAATAAGTGATGGTTGATTAAGCCTCAGAAATTGTGTTACTGTTGTTACTATTTTGTAACAATACATTATAACCCAGCCTGCTCTGACTTCTACACTGACTCCCAGAGCAGGGATAGAAGGTAGGGGTGCCCAGTACTTGGCATTTCTTAGGGATCACAAATGAATAATCAGGAACACTGGTTGATCTTACATTTAAAACACCCACCACCACCATGGTGAATTTCCATCTGGCGTAATAAGAATTTCTGTGATCACACTGCTGAACTTCATTTTGCTCACTACCAACTGTGACTAGCACTTTGGCTCCTACCTGGCTCCTTTATCCTTGCTCTATTCTTTTCTCAAGCACACATATGTTCCAGAGCCGACTTGACATATCATAATAATAAATACAATGTGTCTCTATAAAAAGCAAAAGGAAAAGTTGCCATTGTTGTGGCTCTTTTCAATGCCTGTGAGCACGGTAACATATTGAACTTTTACATATTTCGGTCACAGGGTCACTTGTGGCACCCTATATTTTTGTAGATGAACTATAGTTGTTGTCAATGACATCAGGAAGATTCTTTCACATTTTTACTTATCTGTAACAGCAGGCTTCCGGTAGAAAAGGTGTCTAACATTAGAACAAATGATCATTTGAGAACGAAAGCTTGTGTTCTTCCACAGTGCTTACCAGACGCCAGGAACTGTTCCACGAGCTTTACTAGTATCAATGCGTTTAATACTCCCAACGGCCTTGGGAGATTTGCTACAATTTTTACTGCCACTTTACACATTAAAAAATCTAGTGTGTGCGTTTCGATGCTCACAAAAAGCACTGATTTTTTTCTCATCATAAACTAGAAGAGCATTCCCAGATGAAACAGAGAATGAGCAGCTGAATTTCAGGCAAACAACAAAAATCTCTTAGGGTAAGTATGTGCCACGTATCACATGGGATATACTTACACGAAACAAATTTTAACTGAAATTTAACAAGAACCAACTGTTTGCGTTTTCCATCTTTCCTTCGCTCTACTCTTAAAACTGTGAATCCTAATAATTTCAAAACACATCCACTGACGAAATGGACATTAAAATACTGTAAAATCTTTTTAAAAATTGCATTTATCTGAAATTCAAATTGATCTGGGCTCCTGTATTCTTATTTGCTAAATCTGGAAACTCAAAATTAGAAGCAATATTTGAAATTTTCATCAATACTCGATATTTTTAACTTATTAAGCAACTAAGCTAAGCTGACTACACATGTCTCCATCAAAGAAAGTTAAAGAAGTTATGAGGGAAAACAAAACCTTTCAATCTAGTCTATGATAAAAATAAATGCCAAAAAACATTTCATTATAAAATTTGCTTTTACCTTCCTACTACTCAGCCTATGACACTTGAGAAGGATCCAGATGTTGATATATGATTCTGCCAATTGTCACATTTTATATCTGAATTGGTGAAAATCCTACCTGTGAGTCACTAAAGCATTCACTTTGTTTGGATTTGGGGGTGAGGCTTGCAAGAAAACACAGAATATTCTTTTTTCTTTTTATTACTTTTACAGCATGAATATTCTAGCTCAGGCAGAGATGAAAGGACATAATAAATAGGAAACACTGCTCTCCCAATGTTTGCCTGAAAAAGTCCTTGTCAGTCATATTCAGTAAAGTGCATCAAAAATAATGCTTACCACGGCAGGAGCCTGTGCTGAGTTTAACATTCTGGGGACAAACAATGAAATAAGTGTAGAGTGAGACTAATAAAATTTTCAAATCTGAGGTACCTGAGAATAAAGTGCTTCCAGAGACTCTTAATAACATCATTTTAAACTCTTGGTCTCCCTTTCGGGGTCTATTTCATGTAGGGCCGTGAGTTATTGCCGACAAGCTAATATCTACTCTCAGCACAAGCACAGTATGTCTCCAATCGCCATTCGTCAAGAGCTTCAAAACAATGTTTATCTTTCAGCTTGTTGTGAATATTAATAAATTAAGATCCTTAAACTGTCTAGAAAGAAGAAAAAACTGCCAAGAGCTCCGGTGCAGATGATGTATTTACATACATTAGAGAAGTACCATTAACAGTAATTAATGGTGCTTTCACATCGCAAAATGCATTGCAATTGACTGCCGATTTGTTTTGGAGGTGTTTGCAATCATAAAACAAATCTCATCCTAAATGGATACTTAGTAATTTTTAATAATTTTAAACCGTAATGCTCTATTCAATGCTTTAGCAATTACACACTGTTTTTTGAAGAAAGTTTTTTAAATTTAGAATTTTTATTGAACGTTATTAAAGTTAATGAGACTGCATTACTTGTGTTCTACCTTAATTCACAATGTTTTTAAAGGTCATGAAGGCTAATGTAAAAATTTTGAAAAAAAGCAAATTCAGTCAGTTAATGACTATACAATTAAAACATAATTCCACTACTCTCTTCCCCCCCCCGCCCACTATATTCTGAAGGAACCCACATTTAGTAACATGGTATGTCTTCATGAGCGGTTTTAAAAATGCAAAGTTTAGGACATGTGACCATTAGGAAGTAGAACAGACACAACTGTTGAGAAGAATTTCACTAACCCCTGATTCTCTTCTGACTTGGTATGACTTTTGATTAGAACTAGAGTACGCAGTGCCTGGCAAACTACACTAAAGGATATTTATATCAACTGAACTTCTAAAGAAGTTAAAATTAGAAAAGATATATCCCCTAAGTCAATACATCCTGCAATATTTCCCTGGTGACTTAAGTCTCATTTTGGTTGAGAAAACTAAGAGTAAAATAGAAAATACATTTGCTCTGAGGGTGCCAAGGCCATATGGAATAGAAATTTGAGCTAAAATAAACCTGTCTGTAGTCTTTCCATGCAAGAAGGAAACTGTAAAAACAGATTTGGGGCGATCCTGATATGAGTTACTAAGATATCATTTGCAAGCCTCTTCAATGTCTCTTTCAGTCCACTTTATTTCCACTAGGAACAACTGCTTAACCCTTTGAGAGTAGTTCTTTGTAACAATTCCTCACAACAATATACCTGCAAAATTAAACTGAGTCTCTTGGACCATTCACAGTATGGTAAGAGAGCATATAAGGCAATAATTCTAAATATACAAGAAACAAATATTTCACAATTTTACAAATTTAAGAAAATATGTAGGAGGAGTACCAAACTTGGCATGTTTAAAAATATACTTGGTGCTTGTCAACTCTCAAATAGTACAGACATATTGTTTGTATTATCAATGATAACAAGAAAATCACAAAGAATTAATCATGAGTATCTTCCTTCATCTTAGGATCACAATAACAAGGCCGACATGCTGCATTTCTGCTGTGATGAGGCAAAAATCTAACACATGAATCCTATGAAGACAAAGTTAATCATTTTTATGTGTTTTTGAAGAATTCCAAATCAAGAAATCATGTCCCATTTTTGAGATGCACGCTTCCTTCTACCCCACACAACAAAGATGAGAGCATAAAGAGAAATTTTTGATATATGTGAGTAACTAGATATACATATGCTGACTTCAGTAAGGCTCTAATCTCAGAGATAAGGAGCCAGTAGAGAAGTGTGTCTCCAGTAAATTAGCGCCTAAAAAATTTGAACCTCCTTAATATCTACAGAAAAATCTTATTTGAAAAAATGGTAAATTCACCAAGCACACACCATTTTGTCATTGAACCTTTGATTTCTGTCATTTGGCACTCCTTAATTCCAAAAGACAAGATTGATAGAGATCATCTGCTCAAAGCAAGACAGTGAGATGATATCCAATACAAGACCTAAACATTTCAACTCCATTGTCACTGATACAAGGGAACATGAGTTCCAGGAAGGAAAAACTGAATGCCATGCTTGGATTTTTGCCATGGAGAAAAATCTACTCTAGCATGTGCTGTATGACACTGATACTTACTTTGAGTAGGTTTTTAAAATGATACCTGCTACAGTTATCACGGACCCATGCATCCTTAAAGTCTTACAGGTTACAGAATAGCAGGGGCAAATATTTTTATAAGCCACATGGCACTGTTGTCGTTTTGTTCCCTGGAGGAAGAGATACTTTTCCAACTATTACACTACCTTTCTATTCCTGGGGTCAGTTGAATCTGGTCATGATCCTGGACAAAAACTGTGATGGAGAACTGGTTTTCTGTGACGGAGATTCCTGGAGCTCATACTCTGGATGTGCGCAGACTTTTAAGGCAACCATGGCCAATCGAGGTAGAGAAGGTGAGGGCACTGCTATTTGCAAGACACATGCAGGTGGTGCTCGATCGTGATGATCAGTACTGATGATGACAACAGCTGCTGACATTTACAGAGGGAGTGCAATGCCATGTACAACATGCACAAGGCTTTAACATGTCACCTTACCATATCCTCACAACACCATTGTGACTAAAAACTATTAGCAACACAACCTCACGGATGAAAAAATAAAGGCACAGTAGTTACCTGGCCCAAGTTCACTGCGAGTTGAACTCAAATCTGTTCATTTACTGAGCCCATGCTCTTCATCACCACAGTACCAGCTGCGTAAGGAGTCAGACTCAAGTCAGTCACCACTCCACCTCTCATATAACCTTGGCCAAGTTACTTAACATCACAAAGCGTCAGTTCCTCCATCTGTAATGTGCAAATTATAGCACCACCTGCCTTACAGGTATCAGAAAAAACATTTCAAACTTGGAAATAGGCAAATGAGATTACTGGATTTCTTTAGTATAGTGTTCCCACTGCTGGGTGTGACTTTCTGTTTACAGGGCTATTTTACAACTGATGGGAGACAGTAACTTGTGTGAGCTCTTATGGACCAGCAGGACATTATCCTGTTCTGTATCTGGCCCAATAATCTATCAAATCTCACACACACACACACACACACACACACACACACACACAAAATCTCAAATTATTTTTGGACTAATTTTAACATCTTACTAGGTCCCTCACCCTCTTAAATTAATGAGCTGAATAAGATCTTAAACTGTGTTTATATTTGCACAACAGCCATGAAGTTGCCCTTCTGAAAAGTGATTTTTAACACTCGATTGTTCTGAGAATTAAGTGAGATGATGCATATGAAATGTTCAGCATAGGGCCTGTCACGTATGATTCAATTAACGTCATTTGTTAACATCATTGCTATGATCATCTCAATAATTGTCACCACCACTACCATACTATTTAAATTTTTAATGTTAAGAATTGGTCTGTTTACTCATATTCAAATATTAACAGTGAACAGTTAATAACTAGTTCTGAGAATAGTTCCAAAATTACACTGTTACCCATAGCTGAAGCCACTTTACAATTTGGCCTTGAGAGCCGTTATTTTGCAAATTACACACAGTACAGAAATGGAGTTATTAAGGGATCCACTTTTGATGCACAGAAGGTTGTGCATCAGCCGGGCTGCCATCACCTCTGTTAAACAGGATTCATTAGAGTGATAACTGACAGTTGTTTCCCTTTCTAAGTGATTGCCCTGTAGTTCCATTATGTTCTGCCAAGGAAGTACTACTCATTAATTACCAATAAACTGAGTACCAACTGTGCTTGCAGTAGAAGGTTTGGAACTGTTAATCTTGGGGTGGGGAAGGTGGCAGGAAGAGGAGAACTCCACCTGGCCAGGTGCAGGAGACGCATGGCGAGAGGACATTATTACAGGAATGGGCGGGGAGGGACAGAGCTCCTGAGAGGATGGAAGACCTCTGCTTTTGAGGCCCCTGGTATACTGAGAAAAGCAGAAAGGAAGAAATCTCAAACCAGTGGTCCAAAAAGTATGCCTATCTTTAAAAAAAAAAAAAAAGCAAACTTTGAACAGGAAAAAATAAAATCAAAATAATTAAGATATTCCTAAGGTAATGACAGAACTTTTTAAATTTTAAAAAAAAATTTTTAATGAATTTATTTATTTATTTTGGCTGCTTTGGGTCTTCGTTGCTGCATGCGGGCTTTCTATTGTTGCGGCGAGCGGGGGCTACTCTTCGTTGCGGTGTGCGGGCTTCTCGTTGCGGTGGCTTCTCTTGCTGTGGAGCACAGGCTCTAGGCACGCGGGCTTCAGTAGTTGTGGCACACAGGCTCAGTAGTTGTGGCTCATGGGTGTAGTTGCTCTGTAGCATGTGGGATTTTCCTTTTTTTAAATTCAAAGTACGTGGCAGGTGAATGGTCAAGAGGTATGGCAGAGGGCTTTTTGCATTCCAGCTAGAACACTTCTGTAACTCTCCTCTTTTGGAAATAATATCTAAAATCTAAATTGAGGCTTTTTGTGAAAATGCAGGCTGAAGCCCGAGGGTTGAGCCCTCTTCCCTCACCCCTCAGACCCTGAGCTCCGACTTTCAATGAACCATCTGGTATCCTGTGCCCCAGAGCTGGGCTCCTTGCCTGCTTGCTTTGTCTTTCACTACAGAGCCATTAGGAGGCTCTTTCTAGAGATTCTGGGAGACACATCCTCGTTGCTCTCCAACTTCTTCCATCAGCCAAGTTGCATCCACAGCCACAATGGTCTTTTGGTTTCTCCAATTCCTGCCATGTATTACTTACTATAATTTTTCTGAATGCAGTTCATCACACAAGCTATCAGTCAGTTTCACATTCAAGTGTCTCACCTCATCAATAAGACTGCACCTTCTTGAGGACAAGGGCATGGCTGGGAAGGATAATTAAAAATTACAGAGGGCCACTGCTTTGAAATCTGTCTGGCCATGTGGGCACTTGGCAGAGCAGACAAGCAAGAACCACCTTTGTTTATTCCTCCAGCATTCCTCTGCCACAGGAAAGGGAGACCATTGCCTTTTAAAATGTTTTAAAGGTATCTGTGGATTTCTGGCTTCAGGAGAGCCCAAGACCTATCATCAGAAGCCTCTGGACTCCCTGGTATGTGCAGACATCTGTTGGTATCTGAGTCCCTGTTCTACAGTGTTTTTAAAAAAAGCATCCTGGGTTTCCTTCACGATCAAAAGAGAGCAGTGCTCTCTCCAAGAGATTGGTGCTGAAAGGTGGGAGAATATAGTGAACTGGGGCAAGGGGCCAAGAATTGGGTAGAGGTCAAGGTCAGCCAAAGGCCAAGTGAGAAAGACTAACAGAACCAGCTAATCAGTAATGTATCGGGGCACTGAAGCAGGGGTAGGTGTGACAGAAGAGGGACAGACCAAAAGGCCTGAGGGACAAGGGCAGAGACGGGAGGTGGGCACTGCAGGCCTATTCTGTCAGCTCCCGAGGAAGCGAAGAGCTTCGGGAAACTAGAGAATACAGGGGGCTCCAGCTCAGCCCAGCTTGGCTTTAAAAAGGCACAAGCCCCAAGGCAAAAGCACTCCAGGCATTCTGGAAACACAAAGGGGCACCATTAGAGGAGAGGAAGGAAAATTTCAAAAATTTTAATTTGGAATTAATTTCAAATGTATCCCCAAATTCCACGAACCAGATAGCACAAGGAACACCTAGCTACACCCCAGATCCATCTTGAGTTAACATTTTCCCCATCTGCTTATCATTTGTACTTTCTCCCTATACACATACTGTTTATTTCCTGTCCTTATTTTGAAAATGTTTCATTCAGTGTGCATTTAAGAATAAGGACAATTTCTCTTATCACCACAGTACAGCAACCAGCTTCAGTAAATGTAACATTGGTACCATATTTTATCTAATCCACCATCTTCTTCCCCAGTTTTGTCTATTAACTAGTGATGTCCCTTATGGCATTCTCCCTGTCCATTGTAAGATCTAGTATAGGCTCTCATTTAGGGCCCCTGTCTCTGTAGTCTCCTTTGATCTCAAACATTTCTTTGACTTTTTTTGTTTCACAATATATCCCCACTTGTACCTTCAACATACTTTTTTTTTTTTTTAATAGAACTATTCCTTACTGGGGTTTCTCTGATGTGTCCTGGAGATTGGATTCGGGTTACATATTCCTGGCCCCAAAACTGTACTGGCCACATTGTGCCCTTCTCAGGGCATCACATCAGGAGGGACACGATGATTGCCCTTCACTGGTGATCTTTCAATTCTCATCACCGGTCAAGATGTTGTCAGCTTTCTCCACTGCAGAGTTCGCGGAGAGTCGCCACAGTTTCCTGCTTCAACAGTGCTTGGACGGAACCCGACGCTCGTCCCCCGCTCCGGCCGGCCGCCCAGCACCAGCCCTCGCCACCACCTCACGGCGCCCTCCGACCGCCCCAAGGTCCCCGCTGCCGCCTCTCCTCGGCCGCCCGCCATGACGACCGTGTCCCACTCGCAGGGGCGCCAGCACTACCACCAGCACTCGGAGGCCGCCGTCAACCACCAGATCAACCTGGAGCTATATGCCTCCTACGTCTACCTGTCCGTGTTGTATTATTTTGACCGCAGTGATGTGGCTTTGAAGAACTCTGCCAAATACTTTCTTCATCAATCTCGTGAGGAGAGGGAACATGCTGAGAAACTGATGAATCAGCTGCATAACCAACAGGGTGGCCGAATCTTCCTTCAGGATATCAAGAAACCAGACCGTGATGACTGGGAGAATGGGCTGAATGCAATGGAATGTGCGCTACGCTTGGAAAAAAGTGTGAATCAGTCACTACTGGAACTGCACAAACTGGTCACTGACAAAAATGACCCCAATTTGTGTGACTTCATTGAGACTCGTGACCTGAATGAGCAGGTGAAATCCATCAAAGAACTGGGTGACCACATAACCAATTTGCCCAAGATGGGGGTCCCCGAATCGGGCATGACAGAGTATCTCTTTGACAAGCACACCCTGGAATACAGTGATAGTGAGAGCTAAGCCTTAGGCCGGCTTCCTGTAGCCACAGGGGTGACTTCCCTGCATCAAGGCGGTGCATGCATGTTTGGGTTACCTTTACCTTTTCCGTAAGTTGTACCAAAACATCTACAAGTTCTTTCCTTAGTACCATTCCTTCAAATAAAGTAATTTGGTACCTGCCCCCCCCCAAAAAAATATTCTGATTGTGTATTAGACAGGACGAGGATTTCGTTCACTATGTTTTAGTTACACACTGACAAAGTATACACATTTTTAAAAGCTTAAAAGTGTGTTTTGTTTGTTTTAAATAATGACACACGTTTAGGACCAGCATGTAATTGTTCTCTTTGCACTGTCTACCACTCTGGGCTGTGAGCTTTTATTATGCAAAAGCTGTGGTCTGTGAGCCATTGTTTGTCTGCGCTCCTTCCGCCCTCTCAATAAAACAACACATACAATAACCAATAAACACGCTGCTTTTAAAATGCGGTCCAGAAGTGGATTTTCACATTTTGAAGCGCATCACAGGCTGTCTAAGCTAAGAGACATTTGAAATCAATTGATACAACATACACGCTTTTACACTTGAGAAAATCAAGGCCTAGGGAGGAAAAAGTGCACGATGTCATGTAAAACAACAGTTCTTTACGAATGATTATAAAATCAATTTAAGGGGCCATGGCTGGCATATTTTAAGTTGAAATAAGAAATGTCTGAGTGCTCAGCATACAGCAAGGGTAAATACTGTTTGGTGCAACTTTTGTTTTAACTACAGGTGTTTATGAGCACGTATGCTCCTCTTTGTTGGGTAATGATATTCAATCGATTTCTTACTGAAGGTCCTGGTTAAAAACCTTTAAAAAAACAAAAAAACAAAAAAACTCCACGAGAACCTAGGTCTTCCAACTTAAGAACCAGTGATCACTCTACTAGAAAAGTTCTTCTTTAACTTTAGTGTGAAAATAAATAAGGTTGAAATGCAGTTTCTATTTCAAAAGGTCTGGGATGGGATCTGAGAATCCGTATTTTGCATAGGCCTGTGGGTGAGAATAAGCCACTGGTGTTGGCTTGTGGACACCTTTAAGAAGCATGGTGGAAACGCTATATCCCAGGAGGGACCTAGTTTACTGTGAAGGATATCTACATGAAGTAGGTATCAAATATATATATATATATATATGACATTTGTTAACAATTTAAATATGAATAACTAATTCTTGGAAATGTTTAGATGAAAACAAAACCCAAGAAACCTTCTACAGAGAATCAGCTCAACTCGCAGCCCAGAAAATGCGCTTACTGTGATAGTCCTAAGAACGTAGGGACTTCTAGTATTCATGATACGCCACACATGAAAACCAACGCACCAAGAATCCCGAGGGTTGGGATTAGTTCCCCCAAATTACAGATGAGCAAACACATTCAGACATCTTATTTTGTCCAAGGTCATACTGCTTGAGAACAGAAGGGAATGGATTAGAACCTAGCCAATTCCTAAGGTCATGCTTCTGTTATACTCACAGCCCCACACGTGGATACTATTTGTACACATAAACATGCTTTAGACGTGACACATATACAGATATGCACGTTAGCATTTCTCTAAGCAGTCTACAGTTTTCAAGAGTCAGAGATCAGTGAGAGGAAACGAATGTGTTCATCAAACTCTAGAATTGTGTGCCTTCTGATGTAGCTCAGGCAACACCATTAATATTGTCAAAATTAAAGGGGTCTCTTCAAAACAGTCCCGCCCGCTCGACTGGGGGGAGGGAGTTAGAAGGCTGGGGGGGGAAAAGTGAGCAGCAAATGACAAGCACTACAAACAAGATTCCATCATCTATAACTTAGATTTCATGCAGTATATTTAGTGCAAACCCTGGCACTTTATACAAATAGCTTGTCCCGTAAAGTGCAAACAACTCTCTTTTGACAAAGTGATACGGCTTTGGAGCTGGGTTAACTGCTTTATATACTGCAAAGCTCTTTAAGTGACAAATGAAAGCAGAGTCTTGAAATTACAATGCTATGGAATTACCGCACAAACTCTTTCTGGTTTGATGGGGGTTGTGGGGAGGGAGCAAAAGGACAGCATTCTGCAATTAATTAAAAAGAAAATCTGAGAGGATATGAAGTCAGAGGTTTGTAATCTTGACTCTGTAAAATGGACTTTGAAGATACTGGCACGAAATTGAGATATGGCCCCAAAAACTTCAAAAGAGACGCACAATGTTGTTTAGAGATCTGGCTGAAGTGCTTCTTTTGACCTAAATTATGCCCAGCACGGGTGCAGTAATTATCTCTGCTAGAGATGTTTGGTGTGCTGGCATTGAAACCTTTCGATACGTTTGATAATGTAGCTTTTTGTGTACACACACTGCTTGCCCAAGCTGTCTACATCAGTGGCATGCTCAAATGAAGCCAAATAATTTAAAGGGCTCTGCTTTCACGCTGGCTTTATTTAGCTTGAATAAACATTGCCAGTCCATCTCATATAAAACCTCACTTCATAAATGCAGCTGCCCTGTGCTCATCTCTTAATAAGGATCTGTACAAAGAGACCGGTTGGGCAACATAGCTCTGATAGATGATTAATAAGAAATATAGGATTTCTTTCTTAAAAATCATACTATGACCATAAGAGGGAAAATTCATTATCCATAAATCAAAAGGAGCAAAGGATTTCAGTTGTATCAGAAGCCTTATCTGACTTCAATCTGACAGTTAACTTTAGGCCGTAAATGATTAAATAAAAGTCTAAGTTCACCCAAGCCTGGCAAAAATAAAACTCAAAGCCCAGAAACTTCAAATAACATAAGAAAAAGTCACAGAATTTTCAACCTCAAAAAGAAATGGAGAGGAGATGTATGATAGGATGGAAACTGTGATTTCAGATGGAGGGTCTCTTTTGCTGTTTGTGTTTTTCAGAACTAGATTTAAATTTTGCAATACCTTCCAACAGAAAATAAAGTTTTGAGAGTAATGTGACCGATTTTAACTTTTTAAAGAAAACTTAAATTGAGATATTGCGTCTATAAAATGTGGCCACAAAATCTTTAACATCCCTTCCAGTGACAGGTAGGGGGTCTATCTCCTTGAGTCTGGTGGGCTCGGTGAGTACTCTGACCAAGAGAATTCAGCCAAACTTACTCTGCCCAGGTCTTAAGAAACTGTTGTGTCTCCACTTACTCTCTTGAAACACCAGCTCTTAAAGTCATGAACTGTTCTAAGGTAAGAAGTCTGACCATCTTGAGGTCAACATGTCCCGAGAAAGCCCATTTAGATAGCCCCAGGGGGTGGGGCGGGGAGAGAGAAGGCGCAGGGGCGAACCTAACTGACTTTCTGCCATTGGAGTCGCCCCAGTCGAGGTACCAGACTTTACTGGATGAGATAATCCAATCATCCTTGCACTGCCCTTTGCGAATCCCTGACCCACACCATTGTGAGATATAATACCAACAAACTGTTTTCAGCTGTTACGTTTTTCAATGGTTTATTACACAGCAATAGGTATCCAGAACATATAGTAAGGTGGGATAATCTTAAGTGTGCCACTCTGCATTTTTGCATATGTATACACACAGGTAACCAGGACCCAGACAGTGAAACACTGTTTCCATTACTCCAGAAGACTCCCTCTGCCCCTTCCCAGACAGTGCCCTCAATAAACTACCTCCCACCTACACACACACACACACACACACACACACACACACACATACACACACACGTAAGTGCTATTCTAACTTCTATCACCATTGGTCAGTTCTGTCAGTTCTTTAATTTTCCAATACAGTACATCATACAGTAGGTACTCTTCAGTAGCCAGCTTCTTTCATTCAACTGTCTCTGAGATTCATTAATGTTGCTGCACGGGACAGTAGGTGGTATGCTTTCAACTGCTGTGAAGTATTCCATTTTACAAGTCTACTACATTTATCCATTTGGTGACTGAAGGACATCTGGGATGCTTCTAGTTTGGGTTTTTCTAAAGAAAGCTGTTATGAACATTCTTCTCCAGTCTTTTGGTGGGTAAATGCATTCATTTTGGGGGTATAAACCTAGGAGTAGGGTTTCTGAACTTTGGGGTAGGGTGTATGTTGACAAAGGATTGGTTCAGATTCTGACTACTTAGGGATCTGCTCATCAGTGTTGTGTTGTAGTTTCTTCTGTCCCTGTATCTAGCAAATATTGAGAAATAATCATGCCAAGCCTTAAATTAAGCTATTTATGATTTGTCCTTCCATATTTGACCTCTCCTGACTAACTGCACAGTAGTATTGTTCTCAACAATGTCTACTGTCATGAAGATGACACTGTTCTTGGAAAAATCCTATCAGGCAAAGTCAACCTCTAAAATGGCATTGTAATAAATATGCAGAAATGTCACTTTTTGCATTAGCCCAAAGGTTTTGTATAGCTTAAGGATATGTGCAGTAAGCGAACTATAAAAATAGAAACTTGACAGTGGGTATGTACGTGTGTGTCAAAATAATATTACTCTTCCTGGGAGTATGGAAGAAAAAAATGACACAATACCCACCCACATGATTTTTATAGATCTGCCTCTTTGCCAGATGTCACCTTTTATAAGCTGCTTTATAAAAACATGACAGTATAAGTGCAATAGTGTGTTTACTGCTTGATAAACTTTAGTAATAAACTTAGGATTGGCTGGAAATTAAAGCCTTAGGGAACCCGTTCATTAAGCATTTAGGACAAGTGAATAAACAAAAAAATGCAAACTGTTAAGTGCTCAGTGTATGCAGATCAAGGTACTGGCAGCAAGCACTATTTCTCAGTAGGGATGTCTTACAGAAATATCTGCCAGTTTCCGTGCCACTGAGCTAAACACATTACAGCCAAACCTAAAGGATGCCGCTCGCAGCGCTACCAATTGGAGTGAAATCTAGAACCTTAACAAACGCTATAGGCTCACCAGAAACACATTAAGCCTTTTCCTAAAGTGTTCTGTAACTCAGCACAGCATATCTTACATATGGCAAACGGCGTTTCCAACAACTATTTTTCTGAAAAGACTTCAGGAATTTCTTAAATAGCACACACTCACTATTTTCTTTATTGGTGGGGTATATATAGCAGTGTTTCTTGAAGAATACCCTGAGGATTGTTGAATTATCTATAGTGACTGGTAAAAATAGAGATTCCAGAGTCCACTCTTAACTGATTGAAACAAAATCTCTGAGGTAAGAGGCCCAAGAAACCATGTTTAATTAAGTGACTCCAAATGATTCCTATTCACAATAAAATTTGTAAACCATAGCCGTACAGGAGTCTTAAAATAAATTTTCAGGGCAAAGTATATGTTTCCAGTAATATGTCAATTTGAAGTGAATAATATATATTCTTAAAACCTTAAGGTTAAATTTTTTACTCAACTTTAGATTTTAAAAGAATCAAACAACCTGTATCCATTTAAATTACTTTTTTCCTTATAGGTATGTACGAGGATCAATCAAACAAAGTCTAGTTAAAGACTTTTGAAAATCAATCCCTGTAACAAATACATACATCACTAAACTTTTCTGAGGATTCTACTTACTCTGGGACTGACATTTGTAATCTTTGATAAACATGAAATGCAGCAACTCTCAAAATGAAACCATCCCTTTATCAGAGGGTCTGTTAGAATTCCTCTGTTTCTCATTAGATTTTTCTGTTGCTTACTCTTCACAATGAAATCCATCCATACCCAAACTTCATGGATACTGCAATAGTTAACTACCACAAAGTGACCGACATGCAGTCTGCGTGGGATGGAGCCTCATAAAAACGCTAATAAAAATATTAAAATAATGATATTATCTTTCTGTTAACAAATCACTACACCAAGGAGATAGCTAATACGTAGGAGAAACTGTCAAAACTCCATAGATGCTACAGAACATTAGTACTGGGAATTACTAATCCAAGATTCCACATTGGCCACCTAAAAAAGCTCAACACATCCTGACACAATGCAGCGACGAAGCAGTAGAGGATTTTCTGGACATGAGACATACTGAAAATCCTATCAAATCACAATAAGAAGCAAAGAGTACCTGTCTCTTTCCTTGGAAGTTAAAAGGAAGATTTTCTTCTCTGAAAAGAACAGCACTGAATCGAGAGTGAAATAGAAATCAGAAAAATAAACTATGGGGAAAGTTGGAGAGAAAGGTATGGCATTAGTAGAGGGACATGTTCCTTCATAAAAAGAACCTAGTTGTTTAAAAAGAGAGAAAGAGAAAGAAAGAAAAAAAGCCTTCAGGAAGCAGTGAAATATATCAAGTAAATTCCACCCAAGTCCCAAGTCTCTATCCTTTGGGCCTTGTCACAACACATAAACCTCATCAGAAGGGTCAAAACCACAATTACTGGCATCCTGAACATGTGATGTGATGGAGGGAGCATCACATTCCTCGTCAGCAGAACTATACTCTTGTTGGACTATAGTACTCATTACCTGACATTTTATGAGTTTACTATCTCTGTATTAAGTTCCTATTAGTGCTGTAACAAGTTAACTATAAACTTCGTGGCTTAGAATGACACAGATTTATTCTCTTACAGTTTTGGAGGCCAGAAGTCTGAAGTCAGTTTCACAGGGCTGAAGGCAAGATGCTGACTGGGCTGCTTCCTTCTGGTGGCTTGAAGGGGAGAATCCATTTCCATGCCTTTTTCAGTTTCTAGTGGCGGCCTGTATTCCTTGGTTTGTGACCTCTTCTGCAATCTTCAAAGAGCATCACTGCAATCTCTGCCTCTGTTGTCATATTTCCTTTTTTCTAATGCTGACTCTCTTGCCTCCCTCTTACAAAGACCCTTTAATTATGCTGGGCCTACCCAGATAATTTGGGATATCTCATCTCAAGATTCTTTTTTTGTTGTGTTTTGGGGTTTTTTCGTTTGTTTTCTTTCTTTCTTTTTTTTTTTTTTTTTTTGCAGTACGCAGGCCTCTCACTGTTGTGGCCTCTCCCGTTGCGGGGCACAGGCTCCAGACGCGCAGGCTCAGTGGCCATGGCTCACGGGCCCAGCCGCTCTGCGGCATGTGGGATCCTCCCAGACCGGGGCACGAGCCCGTGTCCCCTGCATCGTCAGGCAGACTCTCAACCACTGCGCCACCAGGGAAGCCCCTGTTTTATTTTTTAATAGATCTTTATTGGAGTATAATTGCTTCACAGTACTGTGTTAGTTGCTGTTGTACAACAAAGCGAATCAGCCATATGCATACACATGTCCCCATATCCCCTCCCTCTTGAGCCTCCCTCCCATACCCCCTATCCCACCCCTCTAGGTCATCGCAAAGCACTGAGCCGACCTCCCTGTGTATGCTGCTGCTTCCCACCAGCCAACTATTTTACATTCGGTAGTGTATATATGTCGATGCTACTCTCACTTTGCCCCAGCTTTGCCCTCCCACTCCATGTCCTCAAGTCCATTTTCTCTGTCTACCTCTTTACTCCTGCCCTGCAACTAGGTTCATCAGTACCATTTTTTTTCTTTTTAGATTCCATATATATGCGTTAGCATACGGTATTTGCTTTTCTTTTTCTGACTTACTTCACTCTGTATGACAGACTCTAGGTTCACCCACCTCACTACAAATAACTCAATTTCGTTTCTTTTTATGGCTGAGTAATATTCCATTGCATATATGTGCCACAACTTCCTTATCCATTCATCTGTCGATGGACGTTTAGGTTGGTTCCATGTCCTACTGTAAATAGTGCTTCAGTGAACATTGTGGTACATGTCACTTTTTGAATTATGGTTTTCTCAGGGTATATGCCCAGTAGTGGGATTGCTTGGTCATATGGTAGTTCTATTTTTAGTTTTTTAAGGGACTTCCACACTGTTTTCCACAGTGGTTGTATCAATTACATTCCGACCAACAGTGCAGGAGGATTTCCTTTTCACCACACCCTTTCCAGCATTTATTGTTTCTAGATTTTTTGATAATGGCCATTCTGACTGGTGTGAGGTGATACCTCATTGTAGTTTTGATTTGCATTTCTCTAATGATTAGCGATGTTGAGCATCTTTTCATGTGCCTCTTAGCCATCTGCATGTCTTCCTTGGTGAGATGTCTATTTAGGTCTTCAGCCCATTTTCTAACTGGATTGTTTGTTTTTGTGAAATTGAGCTCCATGAGCTGTTTGCGTATTTTGGAGATTAATCCACTGTCTGTTGTTTCATTTGCAAATATTTTCTCGCATTCTGAGGGTTGTCTTTTTGTCTTGTTTATGGTTTCCTTTGCTGTACAAAAGCTTTTAAGTTTAATTAAGTCCCATTTGTTTATTTTTGTTTTTATTTCCATTACTCTAGGAGGTGAGTCAAAAAAGATGTTGCTGTGGTTTATGTCAAAGAGTGTTTTTCCTATGTTTTCCTCTAAGAGTGTTATAGTGTTTGGTTAAGTGTTTAACCCATTTTGAGTGTACTTTTGTGTATGGTGTTAGGAAGTGTTCTAATTTCATTCTTTTAAATGTAGCTGTTCAGTTTTCCCAGCTCCACTTATTGAAGAGGCTGTCTTTTCTCCATTGTATATTCTTGCCTCCTTTGTCGTAAATTAGGTGCCCATAGGTGCGTGGGTTTATCTCTGGGCATTCTATCTTGTACCACTGATTTAAATTTCTGGTTTTGTGTCAATACCATACTGTCTTGATTACTGTAGCTTTGTGGTATAGTTTGAAGTCACGGAGCCTGATTCCTCCAACTCCATTTTACTTTCTCAAGATCGCTTTAGCTACTCAGGGTCTTTGTGTTTCCGTTCTAATTCTGTGAAAAATGCCATTGGTAGTTTGATAGGGATTGCATTGAATCTGTAGATTGCTTTGGGTAGTATAGTCGTTTTCACAATACTGATTCTTCCAATCCAAGAACATGGTATATTTATCCATCTGTTCATGTCATCTTTGGTTTCTTTCATCAGTGTTTTATATTTACTGAGTACAAGTCTTTCACCTCCTTAGGCAGGTTTATTCCTAGGTATTTTATTCTTTTTGTTGCAATGGTAAATGGGAGGGTTTCCTTAATTTCTCTTTCTGATTTTTTGTTGTTGGTGTGTAGGAATGCAAGATTTCTGTGCATTAATTTTGTATTCTGCAACCTTACCAAATTCATTGATTAGTTTTAGTAGTTTTCTGGTGGCATCTTCAGGATTTTCTGTGTATAGTATCATGTCATCGGCAAACAGTGACAGTTTTACTTCTTTTCCAATTCGTATTCCTTTTATTTCTTCTTCTTCTCTGATTGCTGTGGCTAGGACTTCCAAAACTATGTTGAATAAGAGTGGCAAGAGTGGACATACTTGTCTTGTTCCTGATTTTAGTGGAAATGCTTTCAGTTTTTCACCATTGAGAATGATCTTGGCTGTGGGTTTATCATACGTGGCCTTTATTATGTTGAGGTAGGTTCCCTCTATGCTCACTTTCTGGAGAGTTTTTATCATAAATGGTGTTGAATTCTGTCAAAAGCTTTTTCTGCATCTATTCAGATGATCACATGGTTTTCATTCCTTAATTTGTTAATGTGCCATATCACATTGATTGATTTGCGTATATTGAAAAATCCTTGCATCCCTGGGATAAATCCCACTTGATCATGGTCTATGATCTTTTAATGTGCTGTTGGATTCTGTTTGCTAGTATTTTGTTGAGGATTTTTGTATCTATGTTCATCAGTGATATTGGCCTGTAGTTTTCTTTCTTTGTGACATCGTTGTCTGGTTTTGGTATCAGGGTGACGGTGGCCTCATAGAATGAGTGTGGGAGTGTTTCTCCCTCTGCAATTTTTTGGAAGAGTTTGAGAAGGATCGGTGTTAGCTCTTCTCTAAGTGTTTGATAGAATTCGCCTGTGAAGCCACCTGTTCCTGGACTTTTGTTTGTTGGAAGATTTTTAAATTACGGTTTCTATTTCATTGCTTGTGACAAGTCTGTTTATGTTTTCTAATTCTTCCTGGTCCAGTCTTGGAAAATTGTACCAAGAATTTGTCCATTTCTTCATGGTTGTCCATTTTATCGGCATATAGTTGTTTGTAGTAGTCTCTTATAATTCTTTGTATTTCTTCAGTGTCAGTTGTGATTTCTCCTTTTTCATTTCTAATTTTATTGATTTGCATCCTTCTCCCTTTTTTGCTTGAGTCTGGCTAAGGGTTTATCAATTTTGTTTATCTTCTCAAAGAACAAGTTTTAGTTTTATTGATCTTTGCTATTGTTTTCTTGGTTTCTATTTCATTTATTTCTGCTCTGATCTTTATGATTTCTTTCCTTCTACTGACTTTGGGTTTTCTTTGTTCTTCCTCTAGTTATTTTAAGGGTAGGGTTAGATTGTTTATTTGAGGTTTTTCTTGTTTCATTAGATCAGATTGTATTGCTGTAAACTTCCCTCTTAGAACTGCTTTTGCTGCATCCCATAGGTTTCGGGTCTTCGTGTTTTCATTGTTACTTGTTTCTAAGTATTTTTTTAAATTTCTTCTTTGATTTCTCCAGTGATCTCTTGATTATTTGGTAGCACACTGCTTAGTCTCCGTGTATTTGTGGGTTTTTTTTAGTTTTTTTCCTGTAATTGATTTCCAGTCTCATAGCATTGTGGTCAGAAAAGATGCTTGATATGATTTCAATTTTCTTAAATTTTCCAAGGCTTGATTTGTGACCCAAGATGTGATGTATCCTGGATAAAGTTCCATGTGCACTTGAGAAGAAAGTATATTCTGCCACTTTTGGGTGGAATGTTCTATAAATATCAATTACATCTATCTGGTCTAGTGTGTCATTTAAAGCTTGTGTTTCCTTCTTTATTTTCTGTTTGGATGATATTTCCGTTGGTTTAAGTGGGGTGTTAATGTCCCCTACTATTATGGTGTTACTGTCGATTTCCCCTTTCATGGTTGTTAGCATTTGCCTTATGTATTGAGGTGCTATGTTGGGTGCATAAACACTTATAATTGTTCTATCTTCTTCTTGGATTGATCCTTTGATCATTATGTAGTGTCCCTCCTTATCTCTTGTAACAGTCTTTATTTTAAAGTCTATTTTATCTGATACAAGTATTGCTACTCTAGCTTTCTTTTGATTTCCATTTGCATGTAATATCTTTTTCCATCCCTTCACTTTCAGTCTGTATGTGTCCCTAGGTCTGAAGTGGGTCTCTGGTAGACAGCATATCTATGGGTCTTGTTTTTGTATCCATTCAACCAGTCTTTGTCTTCTGGTCGGGGCATTTAATCCATTTACATTCAAGGTTATTATTGATATGTACGTTCCTATTACCATTTTCTTAACTGTTTTGGGTTTGTTTTTGTGGGTCTTTTTCTTCTCTTGTGTTTCCCACTTAGAGAAGTTTCTTTAGCATTTGTTGTAAAGCTGGTTTGGTGGTGCTGAATTCTCGTAGCTTTTGCTTGTCTGAAAAGCTTTTGACTTCTCCATCCAATCTGAATGAGATCCTTGCTGGGCAGAGTAATCTTGGTTGTAGGTTTTTCTCTTTCATCAGTTTAAGTATATCCTGCCACTCCCTTCTGGCCTGCAGAGTTTCCACTGAAAAATCAGCTGATAACCTCATGGGGATTCCTTTGTATGTTATTTTTTTTTTTTGCCCTTGCTGCTTTTAATATTTTTTCTTTGAATTTAATTTTTGTTAGCTTGATTAATATGTGTCTTGGTGTGTTTTCCCTAGGGTTTATCCTGTATGGGACTCTCTGTGCTTCCTGGACTTGGGTGACTATTTCCTTTCCCATGTTAGGGAAGTTTCCAACCATAATCTCTTCAAATATTTTCTCAGACTTTTTTTTTTTTCTCTTCCTCTTCTGGGACCCCTATAATTCAAATGTTGGTGTGGTTAGTGTTGTCCCAGAGGTCTCTGAGACTGTCTTCAATTCTTTTCATTCTTTTTTCTTTATTCTGCTCCTCGGCAGTTATTTCTACCATTTTGTCTTCCAGCTCACTTATTCGTTCTTCTGGCTCAGTTATTCTGCTATTGATTCCTTCAATAAATAGGAATCAATTTTTTTTTATTTCAGTTATTGTGTTGTTCAACTCTGTTTGTTCTTTAGTTCTTCTAGATCTTAAACATTTCTTGTATTTTCTCCATCAGTGCCTCCATTCTGTTTCCGAGATTCTGGATCATCTTTACTATCATTACTCTGAATTCTTTTCCAGGTAGATTACCTACTTCCTCTTCATTTATTTGGTCTGGTAGGTTTTTACCTTGCTCCTTCATCTGTGACATAATTTTTTTGCTGTCTCTTTTTCTTTTCTTTTTTTTTTTTTTAATTAGTGGGAGTTCCTGTTTTACTGTTTGTTTGGCCTGAGGCTTCCAACACTGGTGTTTGTAGGCTATTGGGTAGAGCTGGGTCTTGGTGCTGAGATGAGGAACTCTGTGAGACCTCACTCTGATGAATATTCCCTGGGTTCTTACATTCTCTGTTAGTCCAGTGGTTCGGACTCAGAACTCCCACCACAGGAGCTCCAGCCCAACCCCAGACCCATGAACCAAGATCCCACAAGCCGTCGGTTCACTTCGGGGTTCCTCCCATCTCCTTGGGTGTCAGAGTTCCCCACCACCGGCTGGCAGGCACCCTAGTTGTGGGGACGCGCTAACTCCATGCCTTCCCACACCACCATCTTGACTCCACCTGTCATCTCCAGATTCTTAATCACATCTGCAAAGACCCTTCTGCCACAGAAGGCAACATTAACAGGCTCCAGGAACTCAGAATGTGAGCCTATTTGCAGGCCATTATTCAACCTCCATAATCTCTGAATTTTCCTTTTAAAACTTATTCATTTACTCATTCATCTACCCACCCACTGACCCCCCTTCACTCCACAAGAGTTGGTTGGTCAGGCCATACAGTATGGCCAAGCAAACCGTATGCAATGAATTTTCAAAAGATGTGCTGACAAATTCTGATCAATATGTAAAATTGATTTTTACTGCAAATGAGTATATGTTCTGACAGGATGATGTTTCTCAGAAACAAACAAACATTGAGCAGAGTAGGTGATAGAGTACTGTATAGATTAGGATAACTAGCTGCCAGTAAAAGGGCAGAGACAGTGCTTAATGTTAAAGGCACGCTAGAGAAATGTATCAGATTTTCTGGAATGTACAGACTGTGTTTACAGGAAGATAAAGGAATCTCCCTTATGAGCATGTTAAAGACCACGTCAAGGACAGAAAATGGCCCAACTCAAACTGCAGCAGGTCCACATTGAGACCAAATGAATAAAGTATCAATAATAACTGTGGAAGCTTCCAGAGATGATGTGGCAAGCTGTTCCTCTCCAGTGGTGACTTTACTGTAATTATCGTAATGGGTTTTGGGTTGCTGACTTTCTGCCTTTTCACACCAGTATGGATCCCTGATCCTGGGGATGGAGGCATCTTTCCATATTCTTTTGGGTGGAGGCTGGGGAGGGGGGAAAATGCCTAGGTATCACAGGATTCTTTTAGGAAGAAAAAGAGGGAAACTCAGTTAATCCACTAAGAGGGGGCACCAGAGCATCTCTGCACAAAAACACAGTCACTTGGGGCTCTTGGTACCTCGGTTTAAAGTGCTGCACAGGATGGCAGCTTATGCCTGAATTTCTCCCACACAAGGTCCCTCTCAAGTGAATTTCCATATGTACAACCCAGTCCCTATTTCAAGTAAAACCATTTAAAGTAAACTTTTCAAATTCAGTGAAAATCATCCAGCCATTCTCACACTTTCATGAAAACAATGACAATATGAAGCTTCCCCTTTATTTTCAGTTTGTTTATCCTGTGTAAAGTTCTAGAAGCAAGCACACTCACTAAAGGAAAAGAAGAGCCGGAGTGGGGGGAGGGGGCACAGGGAGACAGTGGCAACATTACTGTGAGTGAGTAGTGTGAAGAAGAAAATATTTTCAGGACCAAACCTCAAAATAAAATTTGAGTGCCCCAAGTAAACACAAATGAAGCAACAACAAGTGACAAAAATGGCTAACTGGAGATAAATTTTTTTCTACATTTCTAATCACATCACAAATAGTCTCCAATAAAGAAGCATTTTAACAGGTGCACACTAAAAAAAATGCTTTTTACTTTGATTTAAATTCAAGTGTTATGCCTTGTCCAACAACTGTAATGGGAGAAAGACTGTATATCCTGAATGCTACATTTGAACTAGGTGGCAATTCTCTTCCTGGTATCAATTTCAGACATTCATATAAATCTTAAAAAAAATGATAAAGTTACTGACCTAAAAGCATCCAATAAGTAAACATACACATTTCTATAAAATGTGTGCTATAAATCAAAAATTACAAGTAACACAGAAGAAAAGATGGATATTTATAATTAGTGAGATATAAATTTGAAATAGGGGAACTTATTAATATTTTAATCTTTCTGATAATTCTTTCAAACGACCTAATGTATTTATACCAGCAAATATTGCCTCAAGGACTCAAATGAAATCTAAATCATAATGATCACCCATTTAACTAATTTATTAAATCAAACATGTTCAATTATACACTAAATCTAATGAAATGACCAGAATGAAGGCAGAGCTACAAATTTCAGTGAGAATTAAGAATATTATTAAAGGTCTTTTAACTTGTTATCTACTTGATCAGGGATACCCAAAACATGCTTGGCCCTCTTAGTTCTCTAGGATCAGGGTTTCCCCAACCAAAGATAATAGTTACCATAGCATTTGCTACACGGAACCCACCTTTCAAAGAATAGACAGCCAATATCTCATCTAATTCTTCAAGCAACTTGAGAAAGAGAGGCGTCCCTGTCCACACTTTCGATATGAGGAACCAAGCATTGAGAGGTTTAATAACTTGCTCAAGATTACAGAACTAGTGGTTGACAGAAGAACCCCAAAGCCTATAGAGAAATTTCTGAAATCCAAGGACTTCCTATATATAAAAGGTACCCATCCAGGCTTCTCAACATAGATTCCATATCAGAATTTCCCATGGAAGTTTCTGGAAAAATACTTGTCCAGGCACACTTGTCCATACACATCTCCAAGTCATCATGAGGTCTACTGTACGTGCAGAAGTTCTAGAGATCCTGGGGGTACATTAGGACTGAAACTCCTGTTTTTTAGTAACAGAGATCACAATGGTATCATAACTACTTGAAATAGATGGCATGCCTACAATGTTAAGGTGCTTTCACATATGTGACCACATGTGACATAACATTAAATTGGCAAGGGTGACAGGGAGAGACACTGGTTGTTACACCCAATTAAGGTTTGAGCCAACTGACACAAAGGAAGCATTGAGGCAGGAGACAGATGGGCTCCAGGTTAGACATTTACAGCCAGACTCCTGTTTATACTTCCAGATAAAAATAACAACAGAGTAAATAACTGGACTTTGCCTCTGGTGGACTATTTAAGATAACAGTAATGGCAGGGGCAGAGAGGAGCTGAGCCCTGCCCAGATAAGAGATAAAGGGAATCACATAAGTGATTCAAACTATCACTCTCTCTCTGAGCCCGCCCATGAGTGTCTATTCACACATACTCTTTTTCCTCCTAATAAACACTTTACTTGTTTCACTACTTTCTATCTTTTTGTGAAAATTCATTTCCACAAAGCCAACGGGCCAGGGCCTTGTCACTGGCCTTGTGGTCTAGTGGCTAGGATTCAGCGCTCTCACTGCCGCGGCCTGACTTCAATCTCCGGTTGGGGAATGAAATCCTGCTTCGAGCCGCTACAGGTTGAGGCCACCCAAAATCAGCACCAACTTCCTGACCTTGGAGGCAACTCAAACGTTCTACAACCCAGTCTTTCTGTTTCATTAACAAGAAGTCTAAGGTCCAGAGAGGTGCCCTGACTTTCTCAAGATCACTCACTAGAAAACAAGGGTGCTCATTAGAATTCAGCTCCTAAAATTCCGTATGCAATGCATTACTTCCAGTACCCTGGGCCTGCCCCCAGCCTTCTTACTCGAAGCACCATTTTCCCATTACTTTCACTCTGCCAGTCACACAGATAATAAACAGAGAATGAGAATTTTGGAGCTGAAAGATTCCTACTGGGCAATTTTGAGTACTTCCTGAGGGCCATACACTTTCATATGTTGTCTTGTTAGACCACAGTGATCCAGTGTCCCCAAAGCTGCAGAATATGTGGCTTGCTCCAGGTCACACTGCAGGACTAAAGCAAGGCCAGGACCCTGGGGGTCCCAGACTTCACACCAGGAGGCCGAGTGCACCAGGAGCAGTTCCCCAACCACAGTCACCTTCATGGTTTTGGTCACATCTTACGCCCCCTGTACTATCACTTGGTGTTTATTTTCTTTACATCTGCTCAGTTTGTCTTTAAATTACTTTGAAATATTCTATCTCTACTAGCAAACCAGTATCACCTACCACAGATAGAGAGTTAACCTTGTTAACCTTGAAACAAAAGAGATGTTAAACTCTTGCTAGAAGGGATCCCTGCCTGAGGCTCGAGTTTTCCCTTTTCGTGAATACAGGCATCAGTGAAGTGCATGTGATGATCATGAGCCTTCTAGATATTCATGAATTCACCCCAAAGGTCATATAAAAGTGACCAGATTATTTCCACAGTGTTAATATGTCCCTCTAATTCTCATTCTTAGTACTCAAAGAACATGTCAGCACTTTATACGCAGAGAGTAAAATACCAACCTGGAGTTTTTTCATATTATTCATATACGTATTTTTATACATGATTAAAGGAAGAAAAACATGATGGAAATTTAGAAATATGAAGGCATGATACATATTTTATAATTACATTTTACTGTGTTCTGTTAAGTGACCAGAGGGTTTTTGAAGACACAGATGCTTCCAAATTAAATTATTATTATTAAACCCCTTAAGCCTCATATTAACTTTAGACTGTCACTAGAAACTTTTGATAAATTAAATAATATGCAGTATATAAGCATCAGACATAGTTTAATATATTTAAAACAGATTCTTAGTTTAATATATTTAAAATAGATTCTTACACATCTGTAAGCGCAAACTAAGACTTGAAATGTTTTAAATACATTTTTCCTTTAGTGAAAATGTTTTGTTTTGATTTGTTTTTCAGAAATCTAATTAATGAAAGCTACAGAGCAATAATCTAGCATAGAGAAATGCCTTGAGAGTTGGGATTTTTTAACGCTTACCACTAAATTCATTCTGTTGCTAAAAATGATTTTTTTACTTTGAATCTAATAGGATTTGGTGAATAAAATAATAATGTGAATATGTAGCTAAATTTCCAATAGTAGAAGAAATTTCACATGTAATAAACCAAACCAAAAGGGAATTAATAATACAGAGTCAAACTACAATGTCCACTTCAGAATGAAATTGAATCAGTGTTCCTTGCCCTGCAAGGAGGGTATTTGTTGAAGCAAAGGGGACCAAGAAGATTAGCTTTACAGGATAATCATGTTATGTTACACTTTAATTGAATGTACTTACATTTTGAACTATACAATTGTTTTTGTAATGTTTCCAAATGTATATAATCATCAGCCGTGTAATGGTAGGTTTCTACTTAAGTTTTGCAATCAAAGGAGAACAGAAATCAAATACATCTAGTGTGGGCACTTCACATCACTTAAAACAAAACAGATAAGCATTTGACCATCAGCGAGCAGGAAATTTACCAATGTACTAAATTTTACACGCATCCCCCTGCCCGATCATACAGTAAATGGTAATTACTTTATACTGAAAAGATGCACAGGGACTTCCCTGGTGGTCCAGTGGGTAAGACTCCATACTCCCAATGCAGGGGGCCTGGGTTCAATCCCTGGTCAGGGAACTAGATCCCACGTGCATGCCACAACTAAGAAGCCCGCATGCCGCGACTAAGACCCAGTGCAGCCAAAATAAAGAAAGAAATATTTAAAAAAAGAAAGAAAGAAAGATGCACAGTCTCCCTCACCAGAATTCTCTCCCTTTGCCAAGAGCTACCAGCAGTAGTAACCATCAGCTAAGGGATGGAGCTGGAGTAAAACATACTCCTTCGCTGTGACCATATCTCCCCTCTGTTGAAGAAAAGACATGTAAAAATGCTTTCTAGAGGAAGCATTTTCTGAGGCTAAAGAAATACCTCCATTTTTTCCACCGCCTTTCTATTAGTGGACCCCAATAACTGAAAAATCACACTCTACTTTCCAGATTTAAAATTGATAGAACCCGGCAATGTTAATTATGTAAGTGAGAGGAGACAAGAAGTGGAAAATGCCGGAAGCAAATGTGGAAAATGAGGCTCAAGCTCTCCTGAGTCTTCCCAGCCACTTCATGTACATTACACTCACTTCAGATATACTGCAGAATTCTTCCAAAGATAAGAGACAAGCATATGGATTTTTAAACACACCCAGGTTTGAGATCCACTACTATGTCCTGACTGAATAACCTGTCGGTACTGTATGTTTCCCAGAGGAAACAGAATCCACCTCAGATGGTCCAAAAGCAGAGGCTCTATTGAAGTTCTCTTAACAGAGGAGCAAGTAGGGAAAGGAACCAGCAAGGGACATGGAGGCACTCAGAGTAGCAACAGCAGGAAGCCAGGGTGTCCCTGCTCCCCAGAAGGCTAGGGGAGGCAATGGTTATACCACAGCCCAGGGAGGCTGGGCTGGATGTGGGCGACCAGGAAGGGTAGCCATGGTCAACTGCAGTGTTCGGTCAGGGGAGAAGCAGGGGAGACAATCCCAACTGCTTTCTGCTTCAGTCCTCCAACTTCTTGCCTAACCATCACATTAGTCAAGCCCAGATCCAAGGGAGACTGGGCAGTGTAGTACACAGGACAGAAAGGGGCAGAGACTGGACAGAGAATAAGGCAGAAGGGGCAGAGGCAGGGATGTGGGTGAAAGTGGCAGAGTAAGCAACACACTGAACAATGACAATCAAAACAAAATCATCCTGGCTGAGTACAGACATGAATCTCTGAAATTCCATACACTCTTACACGGAAGATTACAAAAAAGACCAATGATCAGGATGTTCCCCATGGGTGCGCAATGACCTATTCCAAGCCAAAACTCTGTCCTGATTTATGCTGTGGTCTTTTCAAGGGGGAGCTTCCCCATCCAGGTCCCAGTCTTCAAATATTGGAACCAACAGTCTCCCTGGAGTCAGCAATAAATGAAAATGGTGCCTTTAATTTCAAATTATTAAGTAACACACTGATGAATAACCATGGCATGATTAGTTAATTCAGGACCTCAGTGCACAATGGAAGAATCCATCCATTCATTACCTGCTCAAGTAATTCTTTCGTCCCAGCAACTTTAAAAACAACCAAGGAAAATTACTGTCCCTTAGTGAAGCCTAGTGAATTTCATATGCATTTAATTAGGTAACTTACGGCTCAAGGAGGAGAACCATGGCAAATAGTTGTTCTTTTCGAATTAGAAGAATAGACTATTCCATGGGCAATACTGATGTTTCTCGTACCTACTTACACAGGAGTTTTCCTCTTTTTTTTTTTTTTTTTTTTTAAGTTTAGCTAACTGTTTTAACATTTAATGAAGCTTTTGTGACCACTGTTCTCTGGCTGAAAAAAACAGCCACGAGCAGCCTCCCTATGGGCAAAATATACCTTATTCCTCACCAGCGGCCATTGGCGATCCACACCACCACCAGAGGATTTTAACAAAAACATCTTATGCGCAAACAGAAAAACAATCCGAGAATATGGATCACCAGGCAATGCCTCTACTGATCATAAAGGTGCTTTACCTTAACCTACAGTAATGATCCTAGCCCAGCGGCTCAGAGCAGGCACTTCACTTCTTTTACACCGAGGAACAACCTGAAGTGGGATAAATGAGTTAGACCTGGGGAGGAGGTTTAGTGGGGAACTAGCCGCAGAAAGTACAGAATCTTGAGACTGTACAGCTATTCCGTTTGCATTTCTACCTGTCTTCAAGGGAACGTCCAGGCAAAGAAGGGTAGTGGGAACCAAGCTGGCTGCCCTGTTTGTGATTCCCTCTATCTTAATTGTGTCCCCGGCACAATTGTGTCCTCTGATGCCCCCGGCCGCTTCACACACAGATGAAGAAACTCACAGGATGACACACATTTTGTAGCTACTAGTGAAGTATATATATATATGTGTGTGTGTGTGTTAACGTTTCTATAGATCTTTAAAATTTTTTGTGCCATATACGGCAAGTAAACATTCCTACTGTAGACAAGGTCCAGAAGGCAAAGACAAAACCATTTTATTTGGTATGATCAAGATTAAAAATTCACTGCCTTGGAATTTCAGATAATTTATAGTTGACTGTGGTAAGCTACATAACGGATCTGATGAGCTCATCAATATATTTGGCAAACATGGCTGTGCAATGTGGCGATAACATATTTCCAATCTCCAGGTCTTGATAATTCACTCTGTGTTTCACAAACAATCGGGCTCCTAGGTTTCCAAGGGATTCTAAGCACATCGCTCAGACTGACAGAGCAAGTATTCCAGACAATTGGTTCCCTGAGGGTCAAGACAGTGATGCTCGATCAGGATTCAAACGGGTCATAAACCCTTCATGGATCTCTCTCAAGTGGGTGCTGATGTCTCCCTAGGGCCGCTCATCATTTGCTGCTACAGTCAAGCACTTGTCATTATAGACAAACACCCCGTCAGTCTTAGGTACTCATCCAATCAAGTCTTACTGCAACCAGGGAAGAGAACCAGCAGTACAAAGAGGTCCAAAGAGAAAAATTAGGCATGCGTGTCTATTGAGGCATGACTGCTCACTGCTATGCACTTCATTTCTCTATCTGCGCTTTCAGCATTACCACAAAATTCAGCACCTGTTTACCTATTCTGACTGCAGACATCTAAATCATTCTAAGACCATATATATCAAAAGCCCTAAAACACCAAACCCATTTCTAGGAATTTATCCTAAGGAAGTAACTGGACAAGTGCCTAAAAGATGTATGTACAAGGTTGTTTGCTGCTGTGTTCTTTACAGAAGCAAAAGACTGGAAACACATCAATCTCAGTTTCGTTGTCCCCTGAGCTGGACTGCAAAATCTTATTTACACCTGTCACAATTACATCTTGCCACCTAATGCCAGGAGCAGACTATAGACGGCTTTCAGCTAAAGGAACATCACAGTCCTGAGGGCTTTGGAAAACAGAAGGCCAACGTTGTATGTATTTTAAAGCAGAAGCCCCAGTCCCCCGTCTTGCTCACATCTCTTAGTTCCCTGAAAGGCGGCCAGACCTAATTTTTATTGTACAAACAGAACGTCAACCACTCCTTATTAAAACTTCTTCCAAGTCTTTCTGTCGCACCAGGCCCCTCTGCATGCCTGGGCATGGGTTTGAAGACCCTGCATGATCTAAGTCTTTCTTACTTCCCAGCCCACCTACCCAACTGCCGCTCCTGTCCTCTCCCACTCTGTGCTCTAGCCACACTGGATTTCACCAACCACTCTTACCTTTAGGCCTTTGCACATGCTGTTCATTCATTCGGCCTGGAATGCCCTTCCTTAACTTCCTCAGCCCAGCTACTGCGACCTGCCCTGTCATTCTCAGAGGCCTGTCCTCACTCCTCTCCCACTCTTTCCATGGGTGCGCCCGGTGTCCTCCCCCCATGCATGTGTTTCCACGCTCGCTCGTTGGTACCTTATCCATGATATTGTAACTGTCTGTTTTCTTATCTGTCTTCCCCGTGGCACTCTTAAGCACCTTGGAGGCAGAGAATTTGGCTTCCTCATGTTTCAGAAGACAAAAGATAAATTTGGGGGCCATCTCCAACCTCTACTCCCGCGTCTGGCCTGGGTTGCTGGTCCTCAGTGGTTTCTTTCTCACTCCCGATTCCTCAATGTAGAAACAGACTCCACTGACTCAGAAAGCCACTCTCAGAGTTGCTGCTCCTGCCTTTCCCACATTATTAAGGTGAAATAGTCCTGAATGCACAGGCCCCTCCTCACCAGCTCTATTATGTACACAAAATGAGGGGTGGGTCGAACAGAGGAGATGCAAAGTAGGACAAGTACCATTAGGCTATTTTATTCCTCAGTGCTTATTAAGCATCGGAATGCCACGGGTGTGCGTGGATTTACCTCTACTACATGCCAGTGCCACTCGAAGCACTTTACATACATTAACTCGTGTGGTATTCACAGCTACCTGAGGAGGCATGTCCCACTACTATCTCTACTTCAGATAGGAGAGGTTAAAAAAATCACTTACAATCTCCAAGCTTTTAAATGGCAAAGCCAGGATGGGAACCGAGACAGCTTGGCTGCCCCATCTGTGCCTTTAAACACCAACCAGTGCTGCCTTTCCAACATACCTGAGGTGATTTAGCCCCTGGGCCCAGATAAAGGAGATGGCTTAGACTAGACTATCTCAGCAGCGGAGGAAGGTATCATCGAGAGAGAAAGCCGACTGAGGAACAGGAAGGCTACCAAATGGACAGAGTGGAACAGAAACTGACAAAGATGAGAGGGACAAACTAGCCCAACAGCCGCATCATTTTCCTCCCCAAGGGCGTGGCATGAGCTGGGAATAGATGTTAATAATCACACCACTTCTGAATCTCACCTATGCAGGCAGAGCCTGTGGGAGCCTCCAAGGGGCTAAAGGGATGGCCAAGTAACTCACTGGGTGATCTTCCTCCCACTGCTATCACGCCAGGGATCCCATGGTACAAAAAGGCAACTATTTTGGGAAGAACCACTTTTAACAATCCAAGGCTTTGGATATCCAGCTTCTACCCCTCTAAGCCATCCCTTGACTCCCTCCACCTCTACCACAACCAGGAATTTGCTCTCCAGAAACAAAGATGACAGAAATAAAGCAGAAACACAGAGATGCTATCACAGCTGACTCAGAGAAACATTTGTACCTGCCCCCCCTTACCTCAAAACCTGGCTTGACTGACATCAGCTGCTCATGGACATCACTTAACAAAAGATTCTAAAAACATTAGGAAAAATTTATTTAAACAACTCTCCATTTCCAGGATCCTATGACTGTATTCCAAGGTAATAAAATATAAATGAGAATAAAGAACAAGCTAATAAACTGAATTGAAGGCTGCATTTCAATAATAAGGTTTGGGAGCCACTTACTAACCACGTGTATCTCACTCTCATGACTCATATCATGGGCTAAATTAGTTAACAGAAATGAAAGCTCATGCTCTTCTGTTATCCGACGCAGATGCTTTTTGGAGTTGAACAATGTGGCATTTGCTTCAGAGCGCTTGTATCCAATCAATATGTAATGCTAAATGTGATTTAAAATCAATTTAATTGTACTCTTGCTCTCCCATGAGTCAAGGGGGAAACAAAGGTAACATTTGAGATACGAAACCATTCAACTATTTTCCAAAGAAGGCATAGATCTCTTGCTTCTAATGTAGTCTAAGACATAGATACAGGTGGTTCCTACTACAAACTTCACATTAGGAAAAGAATTGTGCTGAAGCAGCTAGGATATTGTACCCTAAAAGGTATAGGTCAACTCTGTTTCTTTTCTTTCAAACAATTTAACTATTAAAAGCTTCCTCACTTGTTATAAATGTTTTCCAAATTACAGGAAATTTAAAAAGAAAAAGGATATAATAATACATGTAAAACATATATTTAATTTCCTATAGTATTATGTATTTCCTAAGTATAAGGATCCCTATATGTAATATTTGCTACCCTACATATTTTCTGTATATAATTTGTAGCAATTATACACACACACAGAGAGCTAACCTTGAGTGTTTACAATGGTCTGGACTTGGCGACACCCATAGCATCCATCCATCTGACCAACAGTTACCGACTCCCAACTCCGTGCCAGGTTATATTATTTACACTCAAAGAAAATTAGGCTGAGAGAGCTTTTGAAAGTAGCCAGTTCAGGACTCAAATATCTAAGGATGCAACAGAATCCAGAAACTCTAACTTATATAAGGATGTTTACACAACCAAAACAGCCAGTAAGTTTCCCTTGAGTTTCAGTCCAAATTTCAAGTGTCCTACTTGTAAAAATTACATATTAATTAAACCAACTGACTATTCGTGGTTAACATAAATATAGCCTCTGAGTAATGCTTACTATTTTTTTTCTGTGTACATTCAAACAACTGTGCAGTTACGGTTCTTAAGGAACAGAATTTTTTAATGCCTTTTCTAACAGCGATTGAAAATAGCCCTATAAAACATACCCACGTAAAATCTGCCTTTTTTAAAAACTTGGATTTAATTTACAAAATTATGAAATAACAAAGTAAAGTTGTATTCAAAGACCACCTAAAGTTCTAGTTGAAGTTAATTAGGATAGAAATACTTTGTTATATAAGAATAAAGCAAATGACTGAGTTACACCCACAGGATAACCCACCCTCTGATTTGTAAAGTTCAAAACAAAGAAGTAGTTCACAAGAAAATTGGTCAATTTTATGGTTTATGTGTTGGAATAGAGACAAAATGACATAACTCTCATAAAATTAGAATTTAAAAATGTCCTTAGAAGTTGTCACAATTTGAGCAAGGAAAACCTGAATTGCACCAAAAGTCTCTAGAAAAATTTTAACCCTAAGTATATGCTTACAAATGGTCCCAAATTAATATTCCCTCTTCACCACAGTTTCAGAATAAACTGGGTTGATGCCAGGCAATGCAGTAGATACGCTGATGATCTCTACTGGGTATTTGATAATCTTTCCTTTACATTCTGGCAAAATACCCTCATAGGCTCAAAAATGGTTCACTATGCCCTAAATAAGGATCTAGAGTTGCACTGTCCAGTGGGGTAGCCACTGGCTACATGTCATGATTGCACCCGTGACATGTGGCCAGTCTATACCATACGCTCTAAGTGTAAAATACACAATGGATTTCAAAGACTCATTACAGAAAAAGAATACAAAATATCTTATTAATTTTTATACTGATTACACATTTAAGTATTTTAGATATACTGAATTGAATAAACTATATTAAAATTAAATTCACCTATTTACCTTTTTACTTTTTAAATGTGACGATTAGAAGATTTTAAAATTACATTTGTGGCTTACATTTTATTGGGCGGTACTGGTATAGAGGGTTAAAAAAAAGAAAAAAGATGGTGAGCTCCCATTTCCGGCTAAGAACTTTTTTTTTTTAATATGTTAAATTACCAGTTACATTTTTTCAGATTAAATGTGCACGTTTTAACACAGAACATATTCTGACAGATCTGACAGAAAACATGAAAAACGTGTGCTTTGTATCATTACGATTATTTTTCAGATAACAACAGCTGTTTGCCTATACAAGCAAGAGACTGTTTTTCCACATACTACCAAGTACCAGCATTCAATCACGAAAGAAAACTAATTCTCCCTGGGCTTTCCCCACATGCTGTACATCGGCAGCAAGCCGTGCGTTCATATGTACTCTGAAAATCTGAACCAAGTCGGGTCTGCTTCCCGGCTGACCACTTTGCCACTTCTCTCTTAACATGGCAAATACAAAATGCTTGCATCGGGCTGACTCAGAAGCAAGTGAATCACTAAGGTCTATACAAAACCCCAACCGGACAGGTGAGCACCGTTTCTGCTCTTCCTTACTCACAAAGGAGATTAGAAGACATCCGTCTCTTGGCGGACTATGAAAGCACTGGGCAAAAGTCAACTGTTAAAGAACATATTCTTTGTCTTATGACACTGAAGAATCGCTTGAAAGTCTCTCACAAATCTCAAGATTCCATCGATCACACTGTGTGGTCAAGAACCACCTCACCTGTCAAAACCTAATTAGATCTGTGCTACTCAAAATGGAAGCCAACAGTCACATGTGGCTATTTAAGTTTAAATTACTTAAAATTAGAAATGCAGTTCCTCAGTCTCAGTAGGCACATTTTAAAAAAATTTTATTGAAGTATAGTTGATTTACAATGTTGTATTAATTTCTTCTGTACAGCAAAGTGATTCAGTTATACATATATATTCTTTTTCACATTCTCTTCCATTATGGTTTATCACAGGATATTGAATATGGTTCCCTGTGCTATATCATAGGACCTTGCTGTTTATCCATCCTATGTATACTAGTTTGCATTTGCTAATCCCGAACTCCCAATCCTTCCCTCCCCTCCCCACCTTGGCAACCACAAGTCTGTTCTCTATGTCTGTGAGTCTGTTTTGTAGGTATGTTCATTTGCATCATATTTTTGTTTCCACATATAAGTGATATCATATGGTATTTGTCTATCAGTAGGCACATTTCAAGTATTCAGTAACCACATGTGGCTGGTGGCTACGATAGAGGATGCTGTAGAACATTTCCATCACTGCAGAAAGCTCTGATGGACAGCGTCAAATCAGATAACATGCAAAAAATTAGCAATCCACAAAACTTAAAAAAGAAAGAAGTAGGATGGAGAGAGGCATGTGACTGGAATGCAAACTACGGCACTATTTTAAAACAACATATCCCATCGTTACAGTTACACTATGTCAAGCCAAACAAAAGGAACTCTGCATTGTTAGTTTGGTGAGCTCTTACACTATGCTCGAGATGGAGACAGAAAGCAAAGTATGTGGGCAGAAATTTCATTTATAAATACTGGCTTGATACCTGCCATGGCCACACTCAGACTACAGCTGAGGCAAAAATTCAGCTACTGATGAACGTCAGCTTTACTTTTCTGCAAGAGGAAGCTAGGCTCAGTAACATTTCTTCCTGGACTAAGTTTACAGCTGAGACACTGGTTCTCTCCTTAATGTGATTAATTGTGGTACTATGCATGCACTAGAGAATAAATGTTTTTTTTTATCAGAAGGTAGGAAAAACCACAATACTATGTGCATTTTCCCTTCCTTCTCATCCACTAGGAAGAACTGAAGCAATACCAGGGAGTTAAAATAGTCAAATAATGGTTAAAAGCCTGTCTCTGGAATCCAGAAGACTGGTTTTTGTGGCTTCACTTCTTTCTGGTTATGTGAGCTTGCACTCTGCCTCAGTGTCCTCACCTACAAAGCCTACAAGAAATAACGTCTGAAAAATTCTTGGGGCACACAATTTCCAACAAAGGGAATGCTTAGCAAATGCAATCCTTCTTACTCTAATTATTAATTTTAAAAATGCCTAGCAATTTGGTCACAGTGAACATAAGTACAACTTAAATAACAATACTACAGAAGTATGGGAGCAATACCACAAACTGCCTGTATCCCCCCCGCCCAGGCTGCTTTCAAGCTGCACAAGTGACTAGCATTGCACTGTACACATTCCTAGCACAGTGAGTTGCTCGAAAAACCCTGGGTTATGGTACTAGAAGAGAGGACTGAAATGAGAAATGAAACAGACACTAAAATCTTCCTCGGGAGACCACAAGAGATATGTGATCACTCAGGATTTCCAAAGAATCCAGAGACAGCAGGAGCATCGGAACACAGAGCAGGCACGAGAGACTGGAACGTTTGAAAGTCTCATAAAGAAAACAGTTAGCATTCACGGTCACGGGATACGATCAAACTTAGGGTATTCCTTGTAAAGACACTGAAGTGTACTCTGAAATGTATAATCAGCCATTACTGTCAAGCCTGAGCATTTCCAAGTTTGAAAAATCATATACCCAACTTTCCATCTGTAGAACAATTTCCCTAACAAAGTTATTTTTTCCCATTTGTGTAGAGACCTGGAGAAAAGTGTCATGCCCCAGAAGCAGCAGAAGGCAAGAGAGGAGCTTCAACAAACAGAAACATATATATGTTCTGCATCAATAAAATTAATCGTAGGAAACTGCCCCAATTCCACCACCTTCCACTTGAAGTCTATAGCTTTTCCATTAATCACTACTACCCTAGAGACATGCCTAACATTGTAACAGTGTATGATAGACCATGTGAGCTCAATTTTCTGCAAGTCTGTACTACAAAAAACTCTATCTTACTGTCTCTACAAATCATCAAAACACTCAAAAATTCCAATACTTTAACATCCAAAGTGTATATACCAGATTATCTCTTGTACCTGGAATTGACAGAAAAATCCTTCATCACACTCTGTCTTCCAAAAGTGAGTTCAGGGACTGCCCTGGTGGTCCACTGGGTAAGACTCCGCATTCCCAGTGCTGGGGGCCCATATTTGTTAACTAAGAAGTGATTCATTTTCAGCCAACATGCCATATTTCTTATCCATACCTTAAAACAAAGGAGAATGTCCGAAAGTAATACGCTTATTTCCAATTCTCATCAACTAAATCCATGGAAGATAAGGACGTTAAATTATGAGACACCAGGCATTTCTTGGAATTCTACCCTCAAAGTGCTCCACGCACACAGCCTCTCTGTTGAAATCAGCTCTCAGCACCTCGAGTATATGTCAGAGGGCTTCTTGAGCCCATCAGTTCGCCCAAGCTCCTGACTTATTCTAATTTACCCTCTTGAATTTTATTTCCTCCCTCAGAAAAAAGAAGCCCATCTGCTAGAAGGCAATATTCGAAGCCAACATGTCAAAAGTGGAATCCCTGCTTCGTAACAGCTGTGAATCAAAACGCGAGTGACTGAAATTAACTACATTGTGCTCTGGAGCAGATGTGCGCTCAGATATCCACTCAAGCTCTTTCGTTCCAGGCACCGGGTGTAAATCATCCGTAGGCAACCCAGTGGGCCATATTCTCACCTCGTTGTTGGTCATGTTAATTCTTAATGTTCCCGGAACTACTGCAGACTGAATTTTTTTTTTTAAAGTTTAGGATCTTTCTTTTTTCCAAAAGAGGAGATTCTGAACGTTGCCAATCACTCACTAGAAGTCTCGACTAAACAGACGGGTTTTGACACCTCTGGCTTGATTTTAAATGCAAACACGTCAGTTTATGCTCCGGCACAGGTTCTTCTGTCTCTAAATCTTTTTGGGGGTACACAAATTTTTTTTAAGCTTTGTTCTCTAAACTCAGTTGTTCCTATATTAGCAATTAAACCAATAGAGGCCTTATCACAGAAACAGTTATGTAATTCCTACATTTTAATCCAGTAGTCTTAAGTAATTTTAAATCATTACTAAAAACTCTACAAGATAAATTCCAAGTGAGAGAAGAGACACATACAATTGAAATTACATACTTATATGAACGTAAAAGTATGGGAAAAAAATTGAGCTTGCTGTCTTGGTGGCTCCATAACCAATAAACATGTATTACGTTCCTACAGCCAGAACTAGCAAGTAAGGGACACGTTACCTCCAATTTTTGTTCTTGTGCCCATGACAGACATTGGAAATCCACTGCAGGACTTCTGCCATCGCTGCCCTTCAGATGCAACAGACTCAATTAGCTGCTCTTTTGAGATATAAACCTAGGACAGACCTTAACATCAAATACTAAATTATCTAGTTAGAAAGATGGAATATACACAAATGAAATGACCTGAGAATATTTTAAGCAAAATGCCAAAATATGTAAGATGACTGATTGCAGGATGATTACTAAATTATTGAAACAGCACATTTGTTTTATTCCATAACGGAACTGTGTTGTTTTGAGTTGGTTGCATCCACATAGCACTTTAGTTCAGACTGGTAATTCTGTATTAAGCCCTTTTTTGGGCAATAATATATTGAACTTATAATTTTATTTTAAATCATTAAATAAGCAGTATATTTTTTAAATGGTGAAATTAAAATCTATTCAATTACAGCACTGTATTTTAAACCCACGATATGTGAACTCTGCAGAAGTGTGAAGAATTGGGTCCATGTGAAAACAATGGCAACAGAGAATGGGAAAAACACTTTCTACTACAAATCAGAAGTACTTGTATAAAATCTTCTTTACTGTACTCTAAACTGTGTTAGGAACCATGCCTTGAAAGTAACCCACTATTTATTGCTTCTCCCCCTTTCTCTCAAGACATCTTTTTCAGAGATGGAAATGCTATGTGCTTAACTCTGAGACGATGCCTCTAGCCAGCTCTCTCTGATTTATAATTGGTATCATTCTTTCCCAAAGTCTAGGTTAACTTCCGTCTTCATTATGGGTGTTGTAGTAAGTTCCTTTGTTCTTTCTGTGTCTTCCTGGGTATTTTAGTGAGAGGCAGGCAAAGGCTGCATGCCAGGCTGCCAGGGAAATGCTCACAGCCCCTGGGTCAGTGCCCGTATGCAGCATGGGCTTTAGTAAGTAGTTACTGAATGAAAAACTGCATGAGCAAACTTTAAAGAGTAGAAACAGCGCTCTGCATAGTAGAGCAGGCAGCTGATAACCTGGTATAATTTGAAAGGTGCTGAAAAAACTGCCTTGATCCCTTGATCTGCTAGACATAATAGAGTTCCTGGGATTCTCACTTTATGAGTATTTTGTGTTTGGGCACTGAATGTTGTGTTGTTTTGTGTTTTTTTGGTAAGATATATATAGTCCTAAATTTACTGTTTTAACTATTTTTAAGTGTACAGTTCTGTGGTGTTATATATATTCACTTACTGAGAACCACCCCTTTTTAAAAAAATAGATTAAGAATCCTTTTCTTCTGATCAACAGCAAGATGATTTACATAATCCCATTAAACTCTGAGTTGCCCTCTTCCCTTAAATAAAACATGAAGACTCAACATCAACATGGAACATGGTAAGAGAAGAACTTGGAGGCTGACAAGATTTTACCTTTGATAAGGATCCAAAACTTTACCTGAGGCTCAAAGGAGGTAAAACTATTGTCTGGAGGCGTTGAAAGTTAAGCATTATAGAGAGTGGCTAGAAGTGAAGGAAAATAGACCGGAGGGAAAACTGGAAATACGCTCACATTTATTGACTTTTTAAGCAAATGCTGTCACAAAGGTCTCCCACCCAACTTTCTCCAGGAATTCAGCAGCAGGCCTATTTTTACAGCTAATTTTGACACAGAAAAGGCACATCACATGCCCAGAGCAAGTAAGGAGGAGAGGTTCAATGCAAGCCCATACTGTTAGATTCCAACTTTTATGCTTGCTGAACTCTGCTCTATTGTCTTCTCATATGAAGACAAGACTGATATCCTCTAAATACAAAGTAAGCATCTATAGAAGTATGTTTCCAGTATCAACTGACAGGCCTCTTCTTTCCTCCCTTGTCCTACTCTTTATTCAAGAAGCTGGGCCACTGTGTATTCATTTCCTCTGTGGAGGAATATGACAAAGCAGAAAGCTGAGGAAAACTGGACAATCTCTCTGGCTTTTGTGAATCAGTACCTAGGATTTGAAGAAATTAATTGGGTTTCCAAAACAAAAGTACAAGAAAACACCATGATTAAGAACCTGGTTTCTCCTCACCCAACCCAAAATACCACTCTCTCCTTCTAGACAACTTAGACTAGAAATAGTGAAAGGAATAGAGTGAAAGAAGGCTAACAAAGATTCAGATCCCTGCTCCTCTGGCCAGGCCTCGGAGATGGCAAAAACCTCAGCTGGCTCGGGGGAAGAGTAGCTAGAAGATCTGACCCCTCCTTCCATAATGGAGAAACCTATGAGAAGGGTACAGTTCTTCTTTCAGTCCTTTCCTTTCAAGATTTTAATTTTTTTTTTTTTGCAGAAAATGCATTATTTTAAGTACATACAGAACATTTAGCAAAATTGAACATGATAGAGTAAGCCTCAACAATTTAAACAACTGTGATAAAATATACACAACATAAAGTTTACCAACTTAACCACTTTGAAGTGTACAATACAGTGCCATTAAGTATAGTCACGTTACTATACAACCATCACCACCATCCTTTCAGGATTTTATACACCTAACATTCCCAACCAAGTTTCTTAGTGCTCCAACATAGCTTACAAGCAAGAGAAACAGCCCTGTGGTCTAACGAGCGCCATGGATAGAGCAGAAACCTCGTAACCCACACGCTTTGCAGACACCAGCAACATGCGGGTCCATGTTGATGCCACAGAGAGGACCACGCAGGACAACAGGTGTCTCCTTGGATGCCACAGTGGACAGATGACATTGGGGACCAGATGGGACCCTGCCCCATCCCCATAACAACCCAGGGAAAGGGGAAAGAGAATCCCAAACTTATTAATATCCTTTCCTCCCACCAACCTGATGGAATGGATATTTAAAATAAAAATTAAATTCTAGAAAATGATTATTTTTGCATATCTTAGTTTGTGTAATGAATCGTATCTTCTATACAATATTTTAAATGTAACTCAATACACTGAAAAAATTACAGAATGACAGCATGGATTGTTAGGTATGAGGGTGCCTGGTACACCAACACAAATATTTCAAGAGATTTTTAGTTTGTACAGTCTGTTGAGATACCAAAAGTTGCCTGCAATTCTGTAAATGTGGGGAATGGAGGTTGGGGGTAGGGCATAGGGATGGGGCAGGAAACTTACCTAATCATAAAGCGGATTTATTTATTTACTTACTTACTTACATACATCTTTATTGGAGTATAATTGCTTTACAATGGTGTGTTAGTTTCTGCTGTATAATAAAGTGAATCAGCTGTACATATACATATATCCCCATATCTCCTCCCTCTTGCGTCTCCCTCCCACCCTCCCTATGCCAGACCTCTAGGTGGTCATAAATCACCGAGCTGATCTCCCTGTGCTACGCAGCTGCTTCCCACTAGCTATCTGTTTTACATTTGGTAGTGTATATAAGTCCATGCCACTCTCTCACTTCGTCCCAGCTTACCCTTCCCCCTCCCCGTGTCCTCAAGTCCATTCTCTACGTCTGCGTCTTTATTCCTGTCCTGCCCCTAGGTTCTTCATAAAGCTGATTTAAATGGATACATTCTCTAGCAATCTAAGGCAAAACTACAGGAAGGCAGCACACAATAAAAACGAAGAGCTATAACTCTATAGCTATAGCTCAAGCTATTGATTCTGCTGTTTGATTAGATTTCACCTGGAACAAGTATATGTACAGGTTGAGAAAGGTGAGGTCTTAATCATTCTAAATGCCACCTCCTCATGCTTCCCCATGTATGTTACTAACACCACCCCAAATTCCCCAACACTCACTGTCATAATACCCTCGTAGTCTAACTAATAATTTTTTCTCCTTTACAATGGTCTAAGCTATAATTTAAAATTAGTTAGCCTGGTATCATTTTCTATAGTAGAATCCCTTTCTATCCCCCATTTACATTCTAATTCACTGTAGATGGAACAGTCCACAATGAAAGAAAAACCTTCCTTTTCTGCTGTGAAGTTCCCTTTAAATGCTCTGGATTCTGTTAATTTTTGATGGAAAATAACTTTATCCTAACAGTGGTGGACAGCTAGAATTTCAAAGAGCATGCTTTTGGTGACTCGTGTTTATAAAATCATGTATCACTTTCTCTTGTGGCTTGTCATCAAATGTGACATAATGTGACAGCTCCAATTGTAAGGATGGCATTTTGTACTTTGCTTTCAAACTCTGAAGCTCTAGTCATCCAACAGAAGCTGGCTGACCTCAGTGGAGCAGACGGGGGAACTGTTAACAGGTTGCCAACTTTAAATGAGTGCTGAGTAGCTTAGCATATCTCTAGAATAATTCCTTTAAAATACAATTCATCATCATTTCACAAAGGTCCTCAGTGAAGTGTATTTTATTTTGCTTATAGGAGGCATTTTATTGAAAAGTGCCTTTTCAAGGTCACAGAGAAAGATAAATCATTAAGATTTCAGGGATGCAAGCACGGGGGAAGACGAGAGCTCATAGACTAGAGTTAGGATCTAGAAGATTTATGAAATCAAGCTTGAGACTAAAAGAGCACATTGTTCCTTGAATCAAATTCATGAAAGCAGACCGTTGTTTAAAGACAGTAACACCTCCTTTACTTCCCATTACGGACCCTTTACAAGGAATAAAGCATAAAATCCCAAACCACAGTAGTTTACTAAATCTTAGATGACATGAATGGTAAGACCCACCACTATTTTATGTAATTTAAGAAAATATACCTTTTTAAAAACTATGGCATGCTATCAGTTACACGAAGAGCCTGATTTCACAAATGTTACGACACACAAATGCATTCTATTAATTTTTTTAAGGTAACATTTGTTATTTGAAGTTACACCAGTAATTTCTTGATAAAACAAAATCACTCCAAAACTGAGGATAGTTTTTCAGTTCTGTTGCTGTGCAGAGTGTTAGCTTACCTCTTTCTCCCTTTTATATTTCATTTCCATCAAGCAACCCCTAGGGCAATGAGATTAAAAGAATAAAGGAAATCCTGGCTAGGAAAGAAACGCCTGTTCCCTGCCTACGTTTGCCTTCATCTGTTCCCAAACCCACAGTGACTCCTTTGAGAGGACCCAGAAAAGAGTCATCAATTAATATTTTTATTCTTAGAGAGTGGTGCCCTTGACACCACTGGAGTCTGGAGACCTAGAAATTCTGCCAGCACAGCCAGACTATGGTACTCATAATAGAAGTGGGGGAAAAAAAAAAACAGTTGGCAATGCCATCTTGTTTTTACCGATCAGAACAGCCATAAGCTTAAAGAAAACCATCCAATTACAAATGTGAAAATAATAATAATACTAGATTTGTCAACTGAATAATGAGGATTAAATGCTTATAACATGTTATTGCAAACAATGAAAAAACTTGCGATTCCAACGTGGAACTGGTAGTTGCAACCTGATTCCACTAAAACAAGATGTGATGTGCAAGATCATTTTTGACACCAGTATCTCCTTTGGATAAGGCAGAAAATCAAAGCCCATAATGAGGTTAAATTGAAAAGCACATGTGAATTTAGTTTTTTGATGCAATCCATTGCACGGAAGTTGCTTTCTTAGAAATTTTATTTTTTTTAACAGGTTTTTTCTTTCTTTTCTCCTTTATTTCCAGAGAAGCACTTTTTCCCTCCTTTGTAAGTATCCCACGGATACTTAATATCTTCGATAAGCCATACCCACTTGAAATACAATGCCTGCATTAGAAATACATCACCTTACGATTTGATAAAAATAGTTGGGGTTACAAATATGCTTTTATGATGTTCTTCATTTTTTGTCTTAATGCAAAGATTCCCAATCCTCGTACCAACTGAACTGTTTTGGTCATGAAACATTACCTTCTCAGCATGTGGTATGCCCATCAGCAGAAAAGTAGTAAAGAAGAACAGACTAACTTTATTTATTACATTTGCATTGCCTACAAAGTCATTTACTTAATAGATGAGTCTCATTAGCAGTCCAACCACAATATAAAGAATACAATGATGTGTTTCATAGGTTCATTAAAATAATATTTCAAAGGAGTCATTAGAAAAGAAGAAGCTAGAGATTCCACAGACAGTAAGTTGTCTGCAAATAAATGAGATGGAAACATGTTTTCAAATAAGTTAGGAAACATGTTTACAAATATATACAGCCATTAAAAAAGGAAGCATCAACTTAGCAAGTGCTGAGGGGACAATTACTCAGGCAATTCACAAAAACAAAACTGACACTTTCACATCAACATTTATTGTGGATGCAAATGGCTGTAGGTATTAAAAAATGTGTCTTAAGAAGGAAAATTCATTCTATAGCCCCAAGATGATTCTCCTGGTTGAAGCAAAATATAAAACATTCAATCCTGTTTTCAGATCACTACTATTTTTCTGTGCACACTTTTGTATTATTTATCCCCAACCTGTCTATATTTTCATTAAAAAAAAACATAATAAATTAGCAAAATGGATAGTCCTGCTAAGACAGAACCACACCAAGAAAAACTGCCTGTTTATACCTCTGCATTCAAAAAAACAAAGTTCCTTAAAACCCGTATTCCTTAACCATGCCTAAGGGTTAACAAATGTTTGTCCTACAAATGAATGGATGATTGAAGGAAAGAGCAAAACCATTACTTAACCAAGGGGAGTTTTTAGGTTAGGTTGTTAATTACTGTTGTTTGATCAATTTTTTGATCTAGAATTTCCACCTTTAAGCAAAATAATAACCAGTTTTATGCAGTATATTGCCAGTACTGTTGAAGTCTTTTCACATAAAATAGTGTCAAATTTTTCACTAAAGTCATAGAGTCTATATTAAAACCAAGAATTTCATAGGAATTCATTTATGAATTTTTTCACAAAGAATACTAAGATGTACACTAAAACCGCTAAAGAAAAAATGATTGCAGTAATTTATTAACTCTGTCTTTGAAAGGGTTTAGTTTTATAGTTCTACAAAGGGCAAAGACAGACACACACACAGTATAAGTATACCTCAGATTTTGAAATGTCTTCATCACCTAGACTGTAGCACTTTTGGTAGACAGCAAGGATGACCTCATGTAATAGTGCAGTGTTCTCCCACTGCGCATTCAACCTCACTCTCGATGCTCAGCTTAGTCATGTGATTTAATTTGATCAATGGAATATTAGGAAATGTGACTCAGAAACGGGCTTGAAAAGCACTTGTGTATTTCCATTTGTGCTCTCCCCCCACTGCCATCAGCATGAGAACATTCCTCGGTTAGCTTGCTGGAGGACAGAAATATATGGAGCAGAGCTGAGTCACTCTAGTCAAGGAAAGCCTGGATGAGCTCAGATCTTCCCACAGCCAGCCAAGCCCAGACACGTGAGTGAACACAGCCAAGTTCAGCAGAGTTGCCTGGGTGGCCCTAGTTGACCCTAGAATTATGAGCAATAAACGTTATTGCAGCATGGCACTACTCAACATCCAACAAACTCATGCATAACCTCTGTAGTAAAATTTATTCTCCCAATAGAGGACCCAGGTTTCATAAAGTCAAACTAGTGCTATACTTTATTAAAATAATTAGTAAACCATTATTCATTTTTTATTTTTTAAAGAGAAAAGAAAAGATGTATGCAAAGTCTCAGTTTTTAAGTATTGGAAGCTAATCCAACAAAATGCATGAAGTGCTGCATTCAACCCACGAGTTGCTAATTGTCAACCTCTGTTTTAGATATTAAGAATGCTCTCTGATCAAGTTGTTGACAGGTTTTGTGGGACAGATAAAGCATGCATTACATAAAAGAAGTCAAAACAGTCATACCTTAATGCTTATCATGTGAAAAAATATGGATTTCTAAATGCCTTTTGGAATGCTTGATTAAAGATAAAAACTGACTACTCCCTACAATTAAGGAATTTAATATCTATTTTTAAAATATATAACTGATAAGCAACCGTATTCCAAGGGGTTCCTCACAGGTCTAACTTTTTCTGGGCCTACTAAAATCCAAAAAAATAAATGCTCTCTGGATAAACAGTTCATAAACTAAAGACTTCAGAATACAGCTTGAGAAAAAGCAAAACAACTCAAAGATCTTTTCCTTTTAACTCTACTACAACTTAGACAATGTTTTCCAAAGAAATATTTTTTTTAATTGAAAAGCAAATCCCACCGCTAAATGCAAGTGGCACAAACCATGTATCACCACCATATTTATGTCTAATGTCACGTATTTCCTCCTAGATTGTCAGCTCCCTGAGGATCAGACCTGGTTATGTTGACAGCTGTTCTCTGAAGTATTTACAATTCCCTAATTCATTCTCTCTAATCACGTTGCTGCAGCAGGTAAAAATAAGGCACCAGAAACCATCATCCTGATAAAATAACTGAAGAGAATTGGTAGTGGTGTGGCAGCCACTCACCTAAAAATGCTTGAAGTCAAGATCACGTTCTACAGAAATAAAATTAGATTGTTACAGTATACATTCCTTTACCTATAGCAGGGGTGAAATGATCACGGACCCAATAAAAATATCAATACCAGTTGGGACTGGGTAAGCAAGGGTCCTGGGAAAGTCAATCTCAAATGCCTGAAGAAGCCAGGGAAGGCAGTAAATGAGCAGACCAGGTCTGATTTCAAGGTATATGTGCATTTGGTTTCTGAGCAGTAAACCCAACTAAAAAAATAGGTTTCTGCTACTAAGCCCTAGCCAACTTTCACTATGCAGGAAGATAGAGTTCCAAGCTGCTAGAGCTTTCTATTTTTTCAAATGGAACCACAAAAAGAAATTTTTACCTATTATCTCCAAAATCTTAAATGATATCCCATTTTTTTCCAGCCCTTGTGTAGAACAAATAAAACACATTTACGCATCTGTGCTCTGCAAGAAAGGGTATAATTTTTGTTCCTAGTCAAGGAAGCTAAAAGGAAACAAGCGATGTCTCTTCCTCTTCCTTCTTCCTCATTGTATTCCACCAATAGCGCTCTTAAAGTATGGTTAAGGGATGTTGCCTCAACCAATTTATTATTGGCCTCAGAAGGCACAAGAACAGTGGTGGACGGGGACTTCCACGATTCGACCTGCTGGTGTTTCATGCCCTTGTATTGATATAATCCCCTCCCTCAGGTGAGGGAAGGACCTGTGACTTGCTTCTGACCAATAAAACATGCAAAGGTGATGTGATGTTACTTCCATGATTATTTTATGTTTCCTAAGACTCTGCCTTGCTACCAGACTCTCTCATCTCTCTCTCTCACTTGTTGGCTTTGAAGAAGCAAACTGCCCTAAATCCTACAGCCAAAGAAATTCTGTCAGCAACCTGAGGGAATTTGGAAGTAGAGACTTTGCTAGTCCAGTTGCTGATGAGACCACAGCCCCAGCTGAAACCTAGACTGCAGCCTAGTAAGGTGCTGAAGCAGAAAACCCATGTAAGCCACGCCTGAACTACTGACCCACATTTAATGAGATAATAAATGTGTGTTGTTTTACACTATTAAGTTTGGTATAATTTGTTACACGGTAATGGGAAACTAATACAAGGAGCTTGCCCCAGAACACACATCAACTACATCACTAGGCACATTGTTTAGTTCAGTTGATATTTACTCTTTACAATATGTCTTTCTCAGTGAAGGAAGCAATGCGTTGAACTACATTCTGGTGAAAGCTCTATCTCAGAGCAGACCGATACCTTCAGTAGCTCTGTTCTGCGGTTCCTCAGCACCATGGGAAAACATGTCTGGACTAATGGTATATGAAGAAAAGAAAAAAGGTCGTATTTTCTTACTTTGACTTAGAACTCTGTTTAATGATACGTGAAACAGGGGAGGAGAAAGGCAGGGTCAGGGCAATAGAGACTGGGGAGAAGTAGTTTTATTACCCAACATCCTTCAAAGTTACACCATAAGAATTTGTTATTACTACAGTTAAAAGCAATGGATAAGCTAATCGATACTACCTGTAATAAGCTGATAATGACAACAGATGTGATGCGGATAGCAAGATGAAAATTCCCATGGAATTATCATAATACTATACTCCCTGGAGCATTTGAAAATGTAGAGACTCTAATCATACCCACAGCCGGCAAGGAAACTGATCACTCACCTGTGTCATTCCCTCTCCCAATGTATTTCTTAATCCAACAAAATCACTTACAGATTCCTGCAAAAATCACACATTTTCTTTACTGCTAAGTCCTACCTCTGTCTAACCCCGGTGAGCTCTAAAGATTTAACTAGGTAGCCCTTACTCCAAGAAGCCTTCTTGATAACTCTGCCCCTCCTCATTACTTCCGTAACATCCTATGCCACCTCTATCATTTCACCTCCTGCTTTGTATTATTATTACCTCTTCAGGCGTCTGTCTTACCCACTGGAGTAATTACTATTTTGGATGAGGGATCATGGCTCTCATTTTTGTACTTCCAACATGTACTTTGACTATAGTAGGTGCTCAGTAAATGGGAAGTGAAGGGTAAATAAATGAATGCCATTACCCAAGGCTGTGCAAGAGATAAGGGGAGCCATTACTATGGTGAGGCAAAAATAAGCTTGGATACTGCAGGCGAAAATACGCTGAGAGCTTTGAAACACTAAATTGGTTAGCAGTGAGCCTGAGGCAGAGGTCTTCAAAGGTAAAAGATTTATACACAACAATAGGAAACTAAGAATTTTACAACCTAACACATGTTAAAATTGGGAAAAATATTATAGGCACCCACTATACCCAGATGTTAATTTTTTTCATATCTTGCTTCAAGCAGTATATGCATATCATTAACTCATATCAAATATAAAGACCTATGCCTTTCTAAAAGCATTTCTTCTTAGGTTCCTACTCAGCTAGTTTTGTCAGTTACCAGGAAATAAGGGAGCCCCTTCTGGTCAGAATGGCCTTGCAACACAGTAAGAAAGATTCAGTCCTCTACTCTCACCCCACCTTGGAGATCAGTTCCTTAAAATGCAACAAATGGTTTGTCAGACAGCCTTAATTTTCAGTTGAATAACTTTGGTTTGTATAGAGGCTAGTTCTTCCCATTTATTTCAATGGTTTAGGAGGATAAACTTGAAATCATTCCTCCTGAAGAAACTTCAAGGTGACCTTAATGTTATTCTACCACTCCTGCTATGACTCCTTCAGAGTAATAATAATAATAATAATAAATAAAGCCAACTCTTTAGAAATAAGATGGGCAAAGAAAACAAAAAGGCACTACACAGAAAGAAACTATTCCAGCAGTTGAAAAACAAATTAAATAAAAAAAGCAATCTCAATACACAAAAATTCACATTAAAACAAGATGTTAGATTCACCGTTAAAAGTACAAAGACTTTTTAAAATATGATATGTGCCAAGAAAAGAACACTCATACGGTGATGATGAGCATGATAGCTCTTCTGGAGAGACACATGGTAGCATGCAGAAAAACCTGAACACGTCATATACATTTATCCAAACTATTCTACTTGGACCTCCAAGGAAACAATCACATGCTCAGAGATGTATGTACTAGAGTTGTTCTATCATGATCATGAGGTGGGTCGTCTCAATGTCCCACAATAAATAGTTGGTAATATCAAATATGGTACATGATACAATGGACTACTGTGTTATGAATAATAAAGGATTTTTTTAATGGCATGTGACATGCTCACAACGTATGAAGTGGAAAAGAAGCAGCTACCAAATGTTTAAAATACAATTTCCATTTTATTTTTAAAATGTATATAAATGCATAGCAAAAAAAGGTACACACATTAAAATGGTATCATTAGCTATCTGTGAAAGGTAGACTTATCCGTGACTTGTTTTCTTCTTCACATTTTTACTTGAAACTTTTCCTACCCATCTATGTGTGGCCCATCAGAACCATAAGAATGAGAAAAATCCAAGGCATAGGATTAGAAAGCATAAAGTTCCTATAAGCTGCTAAGTAAAGACTCAGTTTTAATAATATCTCCTTAGGTTCTGACATAGGATAATTCTCCCCAAAGCCCCAAGCCAACCCAATCTCAATAGCATTTCATTCTATAAGCATCAATTAAGATGTTTCCACATAGGATGTGAAGAAACAGAAAGAATAGATACCCAGAATCCAATACCAGTTAAGTCATTTTCCCCAAATTTAATTCTAATAATAGGGCCATGTTAAAGAGCAAAAGTTCACATCATTTAGCATTAATGAGAGGATTACCTCATTGATGAGTGAATATGAAAAACAATTCCAAATTTAAAACCACTAATTCAATATGGCTTTTATTTTATTTTAAATTTATTTTATTTATTTTTGGCTGCGTTGGGTCTTCGTTGCTGTGTGCGGGCTTTCTCTGCTTGTGGTGAGCGGGGGGCTACTCTTAGTTGCAGTGGTTTCTCATTGCGGTGGCTTCTTTTGTTGTGGAGCACAGGCTCTAGGCGTGTGGGCTTCAGTAGTTGTGGCATGCGGGTTCAGTAGTTGTGGCTCGCAGGCTCTAGAGCACAGGCTCAGTAGCTGTGGTACATGGGCTTAGTTGCTCTGCGGCATGTGGGATCTTCCCGGACCAGGAATGCTCAAACCCGTGTCCCCTGCATTGGCAGGTGGATTCTCAACCACTGCACCACCAGGGAAGTACTCAATCTGGCTTTTAAATGTCAGTGGATACAGGTTCCTGCAAACTATCCAGGTCCAAGTGATTGTATTATACCTGATTCTGTTTAACTCTGCTAAACATATATCATTTTTAAAAGAATCAGCAGCACACTTTATTCTGGTTATTCTTTGGTATTTTGTTAGCAATTATAAAATTGGATTGAATTTTGATGACAGCATTGGCAAGGTAAGGGCAGGTGGCCCTACGGTCCCTTTCAATCCTATGGATCTGTAACTGGTTTTCCTTAAATATCCCCACTAAATTTATGTTTTAACTAGAAATCACTAATCTGTAAACTAGGATTTTACAGAATTTTGAATCATAGATCTTTTTCGTCTTCAATGAATTATACTGTCTGCATTTGTTAATAATTCAGTCAAACAAAATAATGGTAAATTAGTCATTTTCTGTGTCAGATAAAACACACACATACAGAAAACAAACGATTATTTGTACTCAAAGGATATTGTTATAATCTTGACTCACTTGTCATGTAACACTGGAACAAAATGGTCACACTAATTGCCAAAATCAAGTTTCCCTTCCCGATTTACAGGCTGTTCCATTTTATTCTATAAATTCTGAGCTGTCACAGACTCAGGAAATTATTACTGTCATCAATAGATAGATTGTTTTAGTGGTGCAGATGGCTGTCCTTTTATAGGCCAACTTAATGACTTGTTCTTATCTAATCTGTCATCTGTTATTTAGTTGTCATTATGAACTTTTTGGGTTTCATATCAATCAATTTTCCATGTTTACTAAACAGATGGCTTTATTAAAAAAAAAGCAAAGCAAGAAAATGACATTAAATGATTTAAAAAAAACTGCAAAGGCTACATACACTTTCCAGTGTATCTAAATAAAATTAAACATTGCTATTAAAAAAGTAAATTTGAAGCCAAAGTGAAATAGTTTTTAAAACTCAGTGGACTCAAAGAAACAAGCAGTAGCAGCTGTCTACAAGTAGAATGAATTACATGAAAATAGGGATAGGTTCTTCTCCCAATTTTTATCACAAAAATTTAAAATCTACTCTGACAAAGAGAGATGACAAATGTCAACTGATATAAATCATCAATTCAGAAGCTCCTTGTGTTTTAATTCACAGGTGTACCTCCTTTGTTGTTTGTAATCTTTTTTAGAGGGTAGGTTAATTACATAAATACTTTCATTTAGTGAAAATTCTTCTTCATTTTTGTCATCCTTAAGATTTCTTTGTTTAATTACTGGGTTATTATCAAATCGAGACCCAAGCGCAGAAGCATAATGGTAAATTTAAATGGCTTACATCAATGAGATTGGAGCTTAGAAAATAGTGGCACTGTGCCATGGAAGAGCACTGTTAGTTCAGGCTGTACGAGAGAAAGAACTTGACAGTTATAAGAAACTAAAATATATTATTGTGAAATAATCTAACATTACATTTAGAACAGTGTATTTAAGATACTCTGTGTGTGTGTCTATGTGTGTTCAGGGGGGATATCATATCAGTAAACTTGGGGCTTACTTTATCAGTCCCTAATAATGCTGCAAAGGTTATAAGAACAGAGCCTCTGATATGTGTACAAAAATATTCCAGAAAGAGTTTCCTAGTGTCACGTGAACCACATCTTCCATTGTTGAACGAAATGAGTTCAACTCTGGTTTTTATCTGCCCAAATTCACGGTTCCTTAGCAATACAAAGTTAAGAATGAGGAAGATTATGAAGGCTTAATTCTTTATGGCCTTCAGACAAGGTAGAAGAACTTAAGATGGCAAGCCAGCCAAATTTTCCAAAAAGACACTTCCTTTACAGTTGTATTTTCTTATACAATAACCACAGTAAAATACAAAGCTAGAGCAGATAGCCATCATGCCATTCCAAGGTGCTCAGAGCCTTGATAGGATGGAAAAAAACTATCAAAAGAAAACTGAATATCTGATATTTTATTTGAGACTGACAAAAGTTTTCTATTCCCTCTTATGGAGAACAAAGTCAAAAAGTTATATATCAGAAAGCCAGAGACTTTAAGTCCTACAAACACCTTAATGTGGAAAGAGAATTTGTCTTCAGCTTAAACCCTTCAGGCAGAGAACACATGTTTGATGACAAACGTGTGCCTGGAACTGGGCCAGGTGCTCTACACACACTAGATCAATCCTGAGTAACTATGAAAGCAGTTCAACTTCAGCCAAGGGAGCTCCTAAAGCAAGAAGTGAAAGACCACACGTTTGAGAAAAGTCACACAACACGGTCAAGCTCTGGTTGCGGTTAGTTTTCCTCCCTTCACAGCTACTGGTCCATGACAGCTTTTGATCTGTTCAAAATACTCTGTAGGCATTCTGAAGTGATTAAAAACCTTGGGACTGCTTCAGATGATCAAATCTGCAAGCAAACACCAGCCAAGATCATTTTTTATGGATTCCACCACATTAAGCAATCATTTATCAAAGTTTTACACGCTATTTAAGGATCACGTGGTATAAACCTTCACTCAAAGCCAGAATGGCTGGCACGACATGACAATAGTCTGTGGCTGTTATATTTAGGCATATTATTTTGGGGAGTGTTCGCTGTCATACTGAAATGCATATTTACTATATTTCAAAAGCTTGGAACTATAGGCTGTTGGTGATTTTCACAAAAGTGAAATCACACTGCCATCACAGTCCGTGAATAAGATTCTCTCTTCTTTTCAGTATACTTGGAGCATTCTGTGCCTCTAGGTCATAGCGGCTCAGATATGAGAACTAACCTTCTCCCACTAGGTGAGTGATTCTTAGAGTGTGGTCCAGGAAGAGGAGAAGGAGAAACATCCAGCAACACGTTAGCAATAAAAATAAAAGACCCCCAACCCAGACCTCCTGAATGCAAACTGGAGGTGGGGTTTAGCAATCTGCGCTTTAACAAGCACCCCCGTGTCCCTCTGGTGTCCAGCTGACTGTATCGAACAGTATCCTGGACATAATAGCCACTTAATAAATGTTTGTGATTTAAATCAAATTAAAATGTTCTAAAGACAACTTGCTTACTTTAACATATTTATTTATGAGAATAATCTAACACACGGCTTTCCTTGCCAGTGTTTTCACTACTATGAAATCTTAACACTGGAGAGCTATTTTGTCAAGAACTTTCCATTCCTTAACTAGGCACGGCTAGGTTCTGTTGACTTGTCACTAACTGAAACCAAGGATGGACCATAATCAGAATGAAGAGGGGTGAGGAAGAGAAAAGCAAAAAAGAAAGGAAAGCCATTTTATTCCTTCTGTTCATGTGGTACAAAGATCCCAGGTGTGCCCTATATATTCTTAAGATGTAAGTCACATTAAATTAGGATAACTGAGTAAATAGTGTGAGTTTTAGGGAAAACATATTAAGATCATAAACAAAATCAGCTCTATTTTAAGGAGAGTGCATAGTTTAAAAAGGCCAATAAACATTGGTAAGTAACGTGGGAGAGGATAATAATACAAACACAACATGACAGGTCTACACTGCCTGATGCTTTTTACTGCTCTGCCAGCCCCAGGCATTTATGGCATAGCAAGCAAGTGCATAGGCTCCTGAGCCAGATTAAGTGGGTTATAATCTGGCTTAGGTCTTCACTAGCTGTAGGTCCTTGGGGAAAATAGTCATCTCCTTTGTGTCTTGAGTATCCTCATCTGTAAAATGGAACAACAATAGTAACTCATAGAACTGATGAAAGATTTAAATTAAATAATGTGTATTGTAAATGCTCAATATATGGTAGGGTTTTGCTTTGTTTTGTTGTTCTCTGTCTTTTTCTTTTTTCTGTAATGGGTGTTACGGAAGTCAATGTAGCTGCAAGAGCCACTAAATTTTAAGAGGCTGATAGTCTATCTGTCCAAGTTACAGAACATAAAACAAAAAGGTCATTAAGTCAGGGGTAGAATCCTATCAGTGCTTACCCAGCCCTGGGGGCACCACAGGTATTTAGTAAGTGCAGGCCAAATAAGATGGATTATACCACAATACCAAGAAGTCTCCCCCATGATTTGTGGTTGAGAATTACTCAACAGAGACTTTACCACTTCACAGAACTGAGTAGATTCATCATACTCGGATGACAAAACTGAGAAAAGTAAATTCCCTAAATACATAATTGTTCTAAATATTAAAATATTTTTTCCTAATTCTGGGACAGCTTGCACCCCCATCACCGTAACAACCCATAAACACTGCTTATCTTTCACCTAGGAGGCAGGAGCAGGAGATTCTGGTGTTTATCACCTGGGCCTTTTCTTCTTCATGACAGACTATGAAATTCCAGAGTTCTCCAAACAAGTCCAGTTTTACAGAGCCAACTGTGGCCTTCCCCAAAAGTGCAGCAGCAACACAGGCAAACATCCAAAGGTAAGGGAATGGTACGCATCAGGTTAGGCGCTGGCTTTCCATTAGAGGCCAATAAAACCAACAGCAATGGAAAATGCACGATGCACCAGAGACCTTCTAAACCAATTAGCCGAGGGCAGGATGAACAGCAATCATGCAAACACTGGGACATTCAAGGCTCTTCTGCTCAGAGGAAACAGCGGATCCTTGCTTTGGACAAAGAACACTAATGTGCAGGGTTTTAAGCTTTCTACTATTAGCATTTATCACTTAAATTCTATTTGAATATTAGGCTTTTTAGGGTTTACATTAGACTTCGTGGCTAAATATTCATGAGCACCCTCTAAAAATTTTAAGTAAATCAAAATACTGAAGAGTGGAGAGTCTAAGGGCTAAGCAAAGGTGGGGCAAGAAGCAATGGTGGGGCTTCCCTGGTGGCGCAGTGGTTGAGAGTCCGCCTGCCGATGCAGGGGACACGGGTTCGTGCCCCGGTCCGGGAAGATCCCACATGACGCGGAGCGGCTGGGCCCATGAGCCATGGCCGCTGAGCCTGCGCGTCCGGAGCCTGCGCTCCGCAACGGGAGAGGCCACAACAGTGAGAGGCCCGCGTACCGCAAAAAAAAAAAAAAAAAGAAGCAATGGTGGAAGGTCTTTTTGAGAAGGTATGAATTTGCTGAGCCCACATGAGACAAATGCAGTTTAGTGAGGTTGAAAGGAAAAGGGAAAGGATGCTAAGAGAGGGACAACGTGAGAGAGAACGCTGGGGACAACAATGAACTGAGCTTAGACACCTAGCCTGAACCGGGGGGTGATCCACTGGGCTTAGAAGGATGCTGTGGTAGTATAGCGAAACCTAAGTGTTTTGAGCCTGGCAGCCCTGGGTTTTAATTCTGTCACTTTCTGACCTTTGGGAAGATATTTAATCTGAGATTCACTTGGAGCACCCACAAGAGGGCAATGATACCTATCAGATAAAATAGGTTTAGAATACTTAACAGCAACAGGTAGTAGGTATTCCAACTATTTCTTTTCTCTTCCCCTCATCAGAACAAATGCCAGATCTTTACTTCAAAATCAACATGGCCAAAACCAAATTCACTGCCTTTTCTTATAAGTTTCCTTCTTCTTATAACTTTTCTTATAACTTCTTATAACTTTTCTTAGAAGTTTCCTTCCTTCTCAACTGCCCTGTCTTATTAATCGGGCCACCTCCTCTCCCCTGACCCAAGCTTGGAATATCTGACTGACCACTGTCTCACCTCTCACCTTCAAAATGAGTGCCCAGGCAAATTATAACTCCCAAAACTACTCATTTCCATCTCTTCATCTCTATTTTGTCAGTCACCACCCAGATATAACCCTGAACTTTTGGAAAGGCCTTCTAACTGACACTCTTGATTACCCTCCCACCAATTCATACTACATCTTACTGCTTAGATTATCTTTTTAGAACACTGCTCTAATATTCCTCCTACAATGAATGGTTCCCGGTCTCCTGCCACTCAGTTATTCATTCATCTAATAAAGAGTTACTGGACACCATTCAAATATCAAGTACTATGCTTTGTACTACAGGTGCAAAAATGAATAAATCACAGCCTTGAGCGTCCAGTAGGGAGAAAGAAATAAACAGAGTATAATACAATGCTACAAACAAGAGATAGAAATGTGGACAATAATTTTAGAGGATCAACAGGATAATATCTCACAGAGGTGATGCTGTATCTGAGCAGTGTCTTAAGAGATGAGAGGTGTTTGTCAGGCAAAGAAGTGGAGAAGGGTACCTTTTTCCTCTTCCAGGATACAAGACTAAAAAACAAACAAAAAGCCCAACCGCCTGTATTTTGTATATAAAAGATACCCCTACACACTGAGGATGTTAAATGGAGTCACTGCTGCAGTAAGAGTGTAACTGAGTAATTACTTAGTAATTGTGTAGGATGTAAAGAGATTTTCCAGGAGGAACCACGTAAAACAAAGGACAGGTTCTTCACAGAAGATGCAGTGGCAACGACTAAGAATTCCTTTGGGCAATTATTGGGTCAGTTATCAAAATAAAGGAGGTAGAGATTTGAGGAGCAAACAAGTAAGAGATGAGAAAAGCAACACAACGTGATAGACATTAGCACTCCACTGGCCAAAGAAAGAAAGGGTTGGGGAAGGGAGCTTTAATCCTCAATGACAGTGAGCACAGAACTTATTACTTTTGAAATAAATATTCTTATCACAACCCCTCCTGACCCCAATAAACACTAAAGAGTGGCAGGAGGAGAAGCTGTTTTGAGGGCAGTAAGCTTTAATGTCACCTCATTCCTAACCTCATTGGATCCACTCATGGGAGAGTCAAATCCAGAGGCCTATTTCATTACAGACCTCATTACATATATGTATCTCCTCCCTCCATTCTTAAATCAGTGACACAGGTCAGTTCAAGATCTGCAGCATCACAGAGCATTTCAACCAATTTGCACACAAATCTCCTGACACGCATGCTCTGAATCTGCGGTTGAAACTGTGATTTATTTCTTAGAAGCTCAACACATGTCAAATATGAGAGCTTTTCTGTTTAAATTTTGGGGTGGGAGGGGCAAAAAATATTTTCATCTCATTTTCTCATCAAATTAGTCTCTCTTACCATATTTGTTGTTTGTTTGTTTCTAGGACTAATGATACTACCAGGTGTGAGCTGTGTACTCATCACAAATAAGAAGGGGTCCTTCCTTGTCTCTGTTCTCTCACCACCTGCACAGTGTCTGGCATTTAAGTGTTAGAGTAATCATGGGAGAGAGCAGTATAAATGACGTGCGTATGTTATAGTGTATATGAATGTATTATCGCATAGGTGAATGAGGCTGAATACCTTGTCTATTCAATGGTACATCCAGTTTTATGAACTCTTCTGTGACTCTGTTTCTTCATCAATAGAATGTGCATCATACTGCCTTCCCCAAAGGTTGTGATGAGGGATTAACAGGGTAAGATACACAAAAAGCCTAATGAGTCTTTCGTAAAAGCTAGTGAAATACGGAACAAAAGCAAAAACAAAACTAAAGCAAAAAAACAGCATGCTTTTTAGACAAATAAGAGATTAAACAACAATGATGGTAACTATACATAATAGAGCCTCAGGAGGCACCCCTAGGCTCTCAGAAAGCTCCTTCAACTTACTCATATTAGGTACCTCTAGGAATCAAAATGGAAACACACTGTTTTGTCCAAATGTAGATGATGGTTAGAGAAGTAAGGTGGGTGACAGGCGAAAGTCTTCATTGAAATTGATGTAAAAGAAACAGGTGCGAATCCCACATTCTACTTGCCCGTGAAAAAAACGGCTCACTATTTTCCTGGAGAGAGGCCAAGCAGGAGACGGGAAGAAGGGAAGAGAGTTGGTAAAGATATTTATTCCTCTAGTTCCTCCCTGGGAGGTCACCTCCATCTGGTTTCCTCAATGGAAGGTCACTGTCCTCTCGAGGCAGGTTCCTCCCACACCTCAATCCTCTGTGGTTCCAATACCAGCTCCCTCCCCTTGTCCCTTCAGGTCAAAGAGTAATAACAGCTCTACTATTACTGATCTCAGTGTACACATCTTCTGCGGTTCCCTACACTCAGTCCACAACTTTGTCAATAGTCCTCTTGTACATAAAATCTTCAACTCATCTTGATTTGAATGTGCCATCTGTTTCCTGTTGAGAACCCAACTGATAGAGCCTTGCAAATTGTGCTTTTGGTCTAGGAGCGCCACACCACCATTGTTCTCCAAACATTCTGTGCTTTTCTACAGCTCCTGTGTCTGTACATTCCATGCTGGTTTTAAGTTAATGGCCTTCCCACTGTTTCTGACTTCATGACTTCTCAAGGTGGTTCTTTTAATCAAACCTCCTTTGATCCCACCGTGGGCAGAATTAGGGGCTCCTTCTGTCATACTCTACGTCTACAACTTTGACAACACATTATATTGTGTACATTTGGAGAATGGCTAAGTCTCAACATCTACCACTACACCTGGTACCCAGCAGATAAAAACAAATGAATGCTTGAATGAAATTATTGCTGTCACATATATTCTTCATAGAGTTTTACCCATCCAGTCAACTGTTACTGGCAATCCATTTAGCAACATGGAAGCACCACATACTCAGAGCCCTGAAACTGAGATCTTCCTGGGAACCCAAAATTCAACCTACGTGTAAGATTTATTTATTTAAAAACCCATAGGGGAGGCAAATAAGAAGATATGTTTTGAATCTGAGCTTGCAGGTTACACGTTTTCTTTAATAACCTGATATACTGAAAAAATATATGACAAACTGTTGAATAATGAAGGATTTTTTTTTTAGTAGTTACTGAGTTTTAAATTCTAAGACAGATTTTAAAATCATATATACATACACCACACCTATATTAGTACATTAAAATAATAACTGATTCAAACTCACCTAAATAGCTTATACTCATTAAAACAATGTACTTTTCTGTTAAGTAATAATATTTTCTTCCCTCACACAATTCATTTCTCATGTAGATATTTCCAAAGAAGGCTGCATTACTGTCACAGACCCTTCTGTTCTTAGAACCTAGGAGGTCATTTCTTATAGAGCAAAATGTCTAACACTTACATGTAGATTTCCAAAGCTTTGGTATCTTTCTTAGCTTTTAATATATACTATGATATCATTGCCCAGAAAGTCAATTCCTAGTCAAGGATTTTTAAATAATCTGACTCTGGATGTTCAGAACTTTAGTTAGCTCTCAACTGCTAAACTGTGAAACTTTTTTCCTCCTCTCATGAAAATATGTATCAATAAAACACACCTGATTAACAGCCTCGACCAAGCAGCATGCAAAATTCATAGACGGTAATGCCTCTTAGCAGCGTACTTAGTATTTACAAATCATTTTGCCTCCATTTAATGACCAAATCATTGGTGTTCTAAATAAAACATATACAGTATGGCAACTGTTTACTTGCCAATGAATGCTATTGCTTTCCATTATTCATTTCCACTTCAGAAAGTGACTCCTCAAGAAACCCTACAAACCATTTTTTTGTATACAGCTGACTTTTTGTAAAAGGAGGACGGGGCTACCTTTAGTTAACAAACCATATGCTAATAAGCACTTTTCATGTGATATTTATTTTCATCCTTCAGCAACCCTTCAAGACAAGGTCAGAGAAGCTAGGAGACTTGCCCAAGGTTAGGCAAGCAAGACAACGAGCAGTTAAATCTCCGATGCCCAATCTCAAGTTCTTACTGTTATATCATGCTGACTACCTATGTAGGCTAAGGTGTCATGTATAGCAACTGAAAATATCTACAAGATAGGGTGCACTTGTGATTCTTCTTTCTCCCATTATGTCTGCCCTCTGAGGAGAGTGAGGGACAAGAAAAGAAGAGATTTTTGTGTCAGTCCATTATCACTGATGCTCATCACCAGAGAACTATTCTGTAAAATGAACACAACCTTCCTCTAACAATGCTAAATGCTAGTGGACCCTGGCCTGGCCCTTTCTTTTTCATTCTCAGAGGATCAGTGTTCTTAATGTTGTAGCATCAATTCTTTTCAATTAAGCCAGGTCCTATTCCTGCCTGGACATTCAGCTCTCAGACAAATGGCTTCAATTATCCAGGACCTGTTTCTCAACCAGGAGCCAATTCCCTCAGATAAAATAGATAATGTTCCTCAATGTCCCTCCAGAGTATTTTTTTTTTAATTTTAAGAATATAACATTTCAGTGAATTGTCTAGGGAATAAATTGTTTTCATTGGAGGGAAAATTGCTAATTTAATTCTGCTCCTTTCTAAAGACAATAGAAATTCTAAGCAAACTTTTATCCTAAAAAAACATAAAAGGTAGGAAAAATACAAACCACATCATAAAACAACAAATAAACCCTTCTAGATTATATTCTTAGCCAAAATGCATTTGATGAATTTGAAACACTGGATACATTATGAACAAATTTACCTTGATTTATTATGCAAAATCATTAGCAGTTTGAATTATTTCACTGCTTATTGTTTTAAAAAATCCTATATTTTTAAATAACTGAGGTAAAAGTTACATGCGATGAAATAGATTTTATAATGCGTAAGTTCTGACAAATGTATACACACATGAAACCAAGACCCTAATCAAGTTAGAGACCATTTCCATCATCCTAAGAAGCTTCCAGTGGCCCCTCCAGTCAAGCCCCATCACCTCTATAGGCAACCACTGATATGATTTTAATACTCACAGATAAGTTTTACCTGTTTTTGAATATAAATGTAATCATACAATATGTACTCTCTCTTGTCTCCTTCTTTCAACTGTTTAAGATTCATCCATGCTTTTGTGTTTATCAGGAGTTATAATTTTCATGGCTGAACAGTACTGCACTATACAAATGAGCACCCGTTTATTCTCTTGAAGGACTTATGAATTATTTACAATGTAGGGCTTCAATGAATAAAGTTACTATGAACATTTGTATAGAAAAATTTTTGTGGACATATGTTTTCATTTTTCTTGGGTAAATACACAGAGAGGAGCATTGCCGGGTAATAAAGTATATGTTTAACTTTACGAGAAACGGAACTATTTTCCACAGTGGTTGTATCATTTTATATTTCAGCCAGCAATGTGTAAGAGTTTCTGTTACTCATGGTCATCAGTCACCACAGACTTTAATTGTTGCTATTCAAGTGGGAACAGAGATATCTTATTCTGGTTTTTTTTCCCCATAGTTATAGCTAATGATATTGAATATCTTTTAATGGAATCATTGGTCATATATAAAACACATATTTATATTTATACATTTGGATAATGTCTGTTGAAATCTTCTGCCCTTTACTTGAGTGGGGTTTTTGTTGTTATTCAAGTGTAGGAGTTAGTGTTTTTTTTTAAATATATATTCTAAATACATGCTCTTTATTAGACATATGTATAAGTATTTTCTTCCAGACAGTAGCTTGCCTTTTCTTTTTTTTTTTCATTTTTCTTAACTGAGTCTTTAGATAAGTAGAAGCTTTTAATTTTAATGAACTCCAATTGATTTTTTTTTCTTCTGTAGTTAGTGCTTTTTGTTTACTCTCTAAGAAATCTGTCTAGCCCAAGGTCTCTAAGATATTTTTCTACATTTTGTTCTAGAAACTTTACAGTTTTAGCTTTTATATTTAAGTCTATGATCCACCTCAAAATAATTCATATTTTTTTCACTTTTTTCTTACTGTACTTTAGCTTGGGTAATTTCTATTTATATGACTTTAAGTGCACTAACCTCTTATCACGCAGAGTCTAACTGGCTGGTAATCCCGTCTATTACATTTTTCATTTCAGCACTTTTCAATTCTAGTATTTCCTTTTGTTTCTTTTTATAGTTATCATTTCTCAGCCAAAAGTCCCCATCTGTTCAGGCACTACATCAAACTTTTTCTTTACGTTCTTGAACATTGTTATAACAGCTATACCTGCAATATCTTGGTCATCTTGGCATCTGTCTCCAGTGACTGCTTGTTTTCTTGATTGGATATCGTATCTTCCTGCTTCTTCACACACATCATAATTACACATGATACACAACAAGGTGTCTGGATTATCTTTTCTTCGCTTACAGATATGAAGTATTATTTGGGCAGTCAATTAAATTTTTGGCAGATCCTCTTGACTTTTTTTTTTTTTTTAATACTCTGTTAGAGAGGACCTGTTTGGTTCTACTCTTAGTTTGAAGGAAATGGTCCTCATTCAAGATTATGATCTTACTCCTGAAGTGTGGCTTTTCTATATTCTCAACTAAGTTTCTGAGCTGTTCAGCCAGAACTTTCCATTCTGGCCAGGACTCCAACATCTCTCAGCACCGTATGACCTTTGTAATCTCTGTTGAGCATTCAGCCCTGCAGAAGTCATCCTCTGCTAGGTCCTACAGAGTCCCACTCTGTGCATGCACAGCAGAGCCCTGGCAAATAACATGCAGGTTACCACCACGAGTCTACTTCTGTGTCCTATTCTGCACAGATTCCTCTTTCCAGTACCCTGTCAGCAGCTCTGAACTACCAACTCAGATGAACACCATGACTCTCCACTGTGGCCTCCCCTCGAGATATAAGGAAATCTTGCCGGTTTCCTTCCTTTCAAGGATCATCCCTCTACTGGCTATTTTCCAATGCCTAAAATCAGTTGTCCTATACATTTTGTCCAGTTTTATAGTTGTTTACTGTGGTAAACTGTGCCATTTATTCTATCATGGTTGATACTGAATCTTGACATTGAATTGGTAGGCAGTAAACCAACTACATATGTTTATGTCAATTGATGACCTTCGAGAGAATACTGCTCAAGTGAAATCCTAATCAAGGTAACCAATATAAAGGTAGGCTCAAGAGTATTTCATGCAATGTCCTTAAGTCGTAGAGAAAAACAGTCAGGATTAACCATGTTGGCAATAATTTCTACACTACATAAAAACAGTGTTTGTAACATATCTATATTAGCCTAATAAAGAAAAGTGTCTGCTACAACAGTAAGTGATTCACTGCCTATGTCAGAGAGCTTTGGAACCTTCATTTTTCACACATAGTGTCATTTTTTTTCATAATATGTTAGAGGGAGAGCCATTAGAAAAACATGTCATAAACATTAAGTTTATGGATACATGCTTGAATTAACAACATATTTGGCCAAGATTCAAAATGACTTCATGTTTTCTGAGGCCCAATTCAGTTAGAACTTGAGGTCAAGCAAAAAATCAGGTCTAAAAGCTGACATAAAAATAGATTTCCTCTCTACCCTCCTCTTTCAGGTACTAATTAATTTTGTTGGGAGTGTTTTTCTACTCAAACTACAGATCCCCTCCCAGAAAGAAATCCCTCCTAGGGCTTTCATTAGCATCAGTTCATTGAAGATGCCCAAATCAATATTCCAAGGTCAAACCTCCCCCTAAGTTTAAATATCCACCTAGATATCCACCTTGAACTCAACATCTCCAAAACATAATTCCTTCTCTTCCTACAAAAATATGTACCTTCTCCTAAACCTCCGTTCTGGCTGCATTATGTGCCTAGTCACCCAGAAGTGAACTCTCTCTCCTTTCATTTACCCTTTCACATATCCAATCCATCACTAAGCCCCAGAAGTTCCTGGCTTTCATTATATCTCAAGTTTGTCCCCTTGCTTCCACCCCTGCTCTACTGAGAACTTTTGCTCATTGCTCACCTGATCTGTTTCCACAGCCTTCAAATGGTCTCTTCCCTCCAATCTATCCATACCTCAACTCCCAACTGCTCTTCTTAAAACATCAATTTGACCAGACCTTTCCATCTTTTAAAATGCTACCAAATACACTCAGACATCTCCAGCATAAAGTTCACATTGCTTTTGCTTCTTCCCATCTCTCCTTCCTTAAGTCCCATGTCTCCTCGTTGATAATTTACACTCTAGTGACACCAAACCATTGAGAGGTTGCTTGAATGTATCATATAATTTCAGGATCTCAACCTATTGCAACTGTCAGGCCATCTGCCTGAGATTAAACTCCTACTCATACCTGGGACCCAGATCAAACGTCTCTACCTCTGAGCTCCTGAATAGTAGGAGAACCAGTAGAATAGCCTGGTTCTTCTAGCCTCTGTTTTGTCTTGATCCACTTCTTTTACTATACTACATTTAAAATGATCTGTTGGTCCCCTACTAGATGGTAAATGACTGGTGAAAAGAAAGTGTAACAAATGTATATTTCCTCACCCATGAACTAGCACAATGCTTCACCCACAGGGTACCTCCAATAAATGCTGGGTGACAGATAGATGAGTTACAGAAAAATATCCACTTCCATTAAAGCACAGAGGGAACACTGAAACTGCTCTCAATGGCAATTCTGAAGTGTGGGGTGTTGCCCAGTGGCTGTGACCAAAGCTGTTGAAATCAACATCAGTATGACAACCGGCACTTTAAAATTCAGAAAAAGCATCTAGTTATTGTCATGACCAGCCACTGCTTACGGCCTATATTTCTTTGCTTATTTAAAATATGACTAGTTTTCAAATCTATGTAATTTTTAGCTCATCACATATACAGTGTATATATGTGTGTGTATATATACATATATATAAAATATATGGATAAATGGATATGTAGTATACATGTAATTATACATTTAAAAAAAAATGAAACAATCTAGAGATGAGACGTGTTAGGTTTTTTTTATCCCCTATCTTGTGATGATCATTTGGCAAGTAATTTTAATTTTTCAGTATTTTTAAAAAATATTTGAACTGGCAACCTAAGAGCATGGATCTGCCCAAAATGAGTATCTTTAGTAAATCTGGCCTTCACAAATCACCTTCCATTTTTTACCTCAAAATTCTCTGTAAATCTTAGACCCATTTTATAAAAGAGAAGGCTGAGGAAAATTAGAAAACTAGAAATCTGTTCTAGGGAGCTACCCTATTGTACCCTGTTTGTGGCAGATCCAGTACTGGTGGCTACCTAAAGAGCTTGGAATGGGTCCACGCCATTAGGGCAGATGCCCTTCCAAAGCCCATAGCAGATGCTCAATGGATATTTGAATGGCTGATGATGCTAATGATATTCATTTTAGTTACTACTTAGTGAGCATTTCCTATGTGTCAAGCAGCATGTTGAAGTGCCTCAGATGCATCATCGCACTAGTCTCAGGATAACTCTGTGAGGTGGGTGTTATTGCCTTTTTACATAGAAGAGGTAACCTAGAGGTGGAGAGGAAGGAAAAGAACAGCAGAACTCCAGCAAGAAGACCCAAGTCCTATCTTGCCTCTGACACCAGCTTCCTGTTCAGAGAGTAAGACCAGACTACCTCTAATGCTGCTTCTAGCTTTAGCATTCCAGGATTTGAATCAAAATGTTATTAGAACCATTTGTGAGAGAAACAGAGGTCGTGCTTTATAATAAAATCTCTATTAAAAATGCATTTTTTAGTGTAGTAAACCTTCTTAAAGGAAATGAAGAGGATTAAATCGAAGTAGTCTAAAGTCACTAGAAGTACATAGTGTCCCTGTCAGTGGCACTTTTTAAATAAGATGATGTAGCAATTGCTTCAGGGCACTTCCTTTTATTTTTCAATATTATTGGAATGAAGAGCAATAGTAATTTCTAATACTAAAGCTATCATTCTTTTCTACGATTTAACTTAGAAATTATAAAAAATAATTGCAACAGTATTTCTGAAATACATTTTAAAAAATACGCCCAGATAGATGAACATTCACAAATTATTTGATGGCCAATGGCAAAGGTAGGAGCAGGGTCAGGGGAGTAAGAGAGGAGGGAGAGCAATGACTGCTTATTTGAGAACTTGGTTTAGGGTTTTGGTTGTTTCTTTTAACTCAAACTGTTTCCATAACAAGTTATATAAAGTTAGGTTTCCGCACCTATCCCATTAAAATTTTAGTTACTTTTCACAATAAAATCCTCATAATTATGTAAAAATTGGCAAGGCCCTGCTAATGACAACTCCTGTATTTTTATACCATTAGGCCCAGAGCTTATAAAAGAGGTGCCAAGAAAAGGCGTCTTCATCATGTAAGTCACTGTCTTGTGGAGTTATCTCTGCAATGGCTTAGATGCTTCCTCTACCTTTACTTAAATGGTATCTGAACACAAGTGTTAGTAGAAATGCCAGTGTTTGGGACCTAGAAATGCTGTTACACAACCCAGCAAGACTGGGAAATGCTGAATATTCTACCTCTTTCTCTGAAAAGTCAGAAAACAAAGAGACTTGTGAAGCTCCACTTGAACCAACCTTCCAAACTTACCCGAGCAACGTCAACCAGCCCTTCACCACCATATATTTCCTTCCCTCCGAAATACCCACTAACACTGTGTAGAACATAAGGGGAGGATTAATCTATGACTGTGGCTTATCTGTAATTTATCTATTTAGAATATTATACTAAATTATAGATCTAATGTCACCAGTCTGTTTGCTTGTCTCTACCTCTCTTTATTTCTCTCTTCCCTTCTTGGTCTCCTTTCCCCCTTTCACCTCCACACCTGGATTATAAATTACTGGTCCAAGGCCAAAAAAGTCAGGAGTACAAACTCAATAAACAAACAACCCAAAGCTCTTGACTTCCTGATGGCAAACTTAATATGAAATTAGCAACAACTACTTCAATATGCATTAACCTCTTTCTAACAAGCTGCTTCTTTTATCTGCAGTTCTCAATATGCTTTAGGATGTTTTTCATTTCTTCCTTATCTTGGCTCCTACTTCCCCCACAGATTTCAAAAAATACATATATATTTGGTGGTTGATATGATCAGTGCACTTCCTCTGAAATTAAAGTTTCTTTTGATATTGAGCTCAGTACATTTAAAGTGGAAATCAAATGACTCAGGCTGGTTTTAAAGATTTAAGCCACTAGTGAAGAATTTAATATGCTGGTGTTGGGTTTCATAATCAAATAGAGAAGAACCTGTTTCTGTTCTAAAATCTACCCAACCAAAATTTCAAAGTGTCTCCAAAATTGTATTAAATTTGTATTAAATAGAAATATTCAGCAAATATTTAGTAAAGGCCTTTAAGTGCCAGTCACAGCTTTGGGTGCTGGGGAGACAACATAACCTGCGTAGACCCTGCTTTTGCCTTCAGGAGCTTTTAGTCTGGCAGAGAAGTTAGATATTAATTTCATAATTAAATGTGTAGTGATCTAATTACAATTGTGATCATTGCCATGAGGGCGATAATTGAGCTGATCTAGCCTAGTCTGAGGGTAGGGAAAGCGGATGAGGATGGGATCAGAGAAGGAGGACTTCAGAAAGCGGCATTTAAGCGAAGACCTAAAGAATGAGGGGATCTCAGTGAACTTTCAGATAGACAGAACAGCATCAAATGGGAAGAAGCTTGCCACGTCTGAGAAGAGAGAAGGCCAGTGTGGTTGCAGTAGAGACAGCAAGGCAGAATGGTGTCAGACTAGTCAGAAAATAAGCGGGGCCGGCATCAGAGGAGCTCAGAGGCCATGTTAATAATTTAGGACTTAATGCTAAAAGCAATGGCAAGTCACCAAAGGTTGTAAAAGCAGCAGATGAACATGACCAGGTTCACAGATTCCCCTGGCTCAGTGAAGAGACCCAACACTTCTTGGTGATAGCGGGGAAGCCAGTGATTATTCCCATCATGTCCATTAATGACCAGAAAAAAACACCACAAAGAATAAGCAGTCAAGGAAAGAGTACAACTTCAGTGGAACTCCAAGCTGCCATTCCTAAATCTGTATTCAAACTTCTGGTGCAAACAGCTCTGGCAGCCACGTAAGAATAGGTCAAAGGCAGTAAGTAGGACTGAAAGCCCATGGACTAATTAGAGGGTTATTGTCTAGGTAAGTGATCTTGGTGATTCAGGAGCAGAGAAAAGTGAAGGGACAGGAGCCACAGAGAAGGTAGAACCTATAGTATTGTACATGGTGAATCTCCTTATTGGGATTATTACATACAGTTTTCAAAAATTAATGGTTTGGGTTCCTCTTGAAATTGGTATGACACTGGAATATGCTCACAAATTCTAATTACTTTTTCAAATATAAAACAAATAAAAATTGACCCTGCCAAAGGAATAAAGCCCACAATATTTAATCAATCTCAAATCCTTTAGGAACTTAGCAAAACGACAACTCATAGTTTAATTATAAACATTCTCACCTAATCATTTAAAAAGACCTATTAAGAATGTGTGCTGGCAACACAGTCTAGATTTAGTTACTTTTTGCAACTGGAAGTATTAAGTCTTGGGCTTCTACTTATTCAAAATTAACTTCCTCCCCTGCTAATCCAATTCTGTAAGGTTTTACTCAATGTTACTCTACATAAGCTGGACAAAAACTATTAAATTCAGTGATAGTACATCTTTTATTAAAAAATAAACCATGTGAGTTATAATAACAGCCTTTGGAGACTGAAAGTTATGGCCAGTGGGGTCTTCCATTCTAGCTTTCTTACCTCCAATGTGCTAAGAAAATGAAAAACTAAACCCACTCACTAGATTGCCTACAAGACAGCCTCTCAAGCAAAGTAATGACATTTATATAAAAATAATTCCAGCATGGAACTATAGAATATGCATACCAAAGTAACAGCTTGGTTCTAAAACCTGTGGAGCCCAAAGTCAAGACCAAATAGCATAATCAATTCTCCCATAAGCATTCAGAATGTTTCCTTAATGTTGAGATGTGATAATAGTTGGGTGACAGTGTCTTTTTGAAAAAGTCATTTAAGGAGGAGAGACTGTTACTCGCTGAATCAGCTCTTGCAGTTTCCTTTGTCGTCCAATAGCCAGATAACAGGATATCAGAAAAAAATGAAAAAATGAGAACAGGACAAGTTAAAGCATGTGATCAAAACCCGAGTTTGACAAGATTTATAAGACATCTGGGATTCTGGAAGAAGAAGGGAGAGAGACTTTAAGAGTAGCGGTGGTGTATGTTAGTGAAAGAAGGGAGAGAAAAGATGCTAAAAGATTTCACTTCATGTTATGAAAGAATTCTTCCTTTTTTCTGTTTTGCAAAAAAAAAAAAAGAAAGAAAAATACAAACAAACAAAAACTGTAGTGAAGATTTTTAAATGCTTTTGAATTATCCTGGATGCCAGATTTATTATTCTTTGAATGTAATACCATCCTTAAGCAGAGCCCAATAAGATGTAATTTTAGATGTTTACAGTAATATTGAAAATACCAATACTATTATACCTTCTTAAAATAGGCATGCATGGAATAATAGTAATACCATTCTAAGAACATAACAGCTCAAGTTTAATTGAGGTTACTTCCATATGCTAGAGCCTTCCTCTGCCAGGACTGTTCTCCCCTCTATCCTAAATTTCCATTGGGTCATTGCCTGCTCAGATATCACATCTAAGTTTAAACATCTGTTCTGCAGACAGATCCTCTCAGAACCTATAGCTGCAATGCTGTCCAAGAGGACTCCCTGCAATGATGAAAGTATTCTAAAGCCAAGTTGTCCAGTATGGTAGCCACATGTGACCACTTAACACCTGAAATATGGTAGTATGACTGGGGGGTGAATTTTAAATTTAATTATAATTAAATTAAATAACTTTAAAATAAAAATAAAAGAAATCTAAATATATAAAAGGAATCTAAATTACATTTAAATAGCCACATGGGGCTAGGGGTCACCTACCATACAAAATCACAGGCAAGACAAAGTTTAAGTTCTTTTATTTTGTTAATATTCTGTACGTCTCCTTTGTAGCACTTGGCACATTTGCAGTTGTATAGTGTTTATAATTATTTGTTTAATGACCATCTTCCCCACTAAACTATCAAGACTGTCTTGATCCCACTCAAATAGTCCACACCTAACACACACAGTGCCTACTCAAAGAGCTACTGACCGACTTATTTAAATAAAACTTTTCATTATTTTATCACTTAATATCAGCGACTAATTTGTTGGTTACATGAATACCAAAAGTTGATGTAAGAAAACTGGAACACTAGCTGTTTACAAGGTGTGAACGTTCTGGTAAAGTCCAGAAAGTGCTACCAGAAATTATCAAAATCTGTGGGAAAATGTGTTTGCTACAGATTTTTCCTAAACACACAAACACACACAAAACGCACACATACAAACACAGCTGCCTTCAGAAAAGAGTCTTCTATTTTGCTCTATAATCTGTTCTGGCTATGTTAATGATGACACTCTTCTGCAAACGAGAAAAATCAATGCAAAACAAATTCACAATTTAGCACAGGAAGGTGTAAGAAAGTTGGCACAAAGAAGCTGTCCCTACCTAGTTTAAATGAACATTTTACCTTCAGAGCATAGTAGCTAATTTTCTTAAATCCTTTTAAACATGTTAACTTCTCCAGAAGCAAATGTTCAATAGTTATTCTTTGTCAACTTTGAAAACAAAAGAAAAATATACTGTCATAATACAGTATGCAATACAGATACCTTAATGCCCCCAGTGGGAATCGCGACATACAAGCATGGACGGTATAGATGAAGATACGAATTCCAGAGAACGGTGGCTACAATTCACTGGCAAATACATGTGGTTTGTTCTTTCTCAATTAACTGGTTTGATCATTCATCCGTATATGCATCTCTCCATACCTATGTCTGCCCTTTACAGTTATAGTATCTTTCACCATGGAACACACAGTCTGCATTCAAAATCAGAAAAGTACACAGGCAACTAAGATATAAGGCTGGAAGGAAAGCAGCACCCAAGTAGATAGCTCACCCTGGGAAGAACCATTAAGGTAAGACAGTTCAAATGCTTGCAACAAGCAGAGATCCAAAGTACTTCCATTAAGAATTTCTAATAAAAAATGCTAGTGCATAGCCCTCCCTCTCATTATGAAATCCTGAACTGAGACTCAACCTAAGAGAACATGGGGGTGGGGCTGGAAGAACACATAAAAATTGAATAACGCATATGTGTTACATAAATTCATGGATTAATGATTAAGACAATCAGTGAATGGTTTAAATAAATAAGAGACAGTTTGTTGCATCAATGTTTTGAATCAAATGAAGCAATGTAGGGACCATTATTATAAAAACCTGTAGTATCGACCCAAATAAGCTCACTATGAAGAGTGATAGAAAAGCATACAATTATAACTTGTGCCTAAATTTTCTTCATCTGGTGTGTGCCTAATTTTTCAGGTGGCCTAGCAGGTAAAACTTACAAACCAAGACCATCAGGGCTCACGTGGCCCTTTCATGTCTCTTCTCATGATGAGTCTAGAGACATTTAATCATTTGAAGGTTGAAATACTAAGAAATTTCTGCCAAGTGCTATTATCATTCAGCAATAATTTAAATAATGGAAGTATTTGTCAAAAGTACAGAACAACCTACACAGATTTAACATGTCAAACCAATATGAGAAAATTATTTTACTATTAAGGTAATTTTAAGATGGGTATGACATTTTGCTTTTTCGTCTTCTGAAAAAATGAAAAATGTATTTGAAGAGTTATCAATTCCTGACCTTCAAACACTGGATGGAAGTAAATCATGGTGATTATCACATGAATGTGAGCCTTAAGGCCCAGGCTGGGAAGTTCATTCCATTATCACAAAGTAACTTGAAGAGAGATTCAACATGGAGTCATGAAAATAATGCATTAACGGGAAGGAGAATACTATCATCTACTGGAAGCACTACGAACCAGGTAAGCGATGCACATCCCCCATCCCTGGAGATTTGTTCATGTGGCCTGGCTGAAACTGGTCTTGCAGAGTTTGACCTTTGTCTTTGGTTGTACAATGATAAAGAATCCACTTAATCCCACAGGAGTGAAAACGAGAGCATGTTACTGCTATGGGGTGAACAGCTAAAGGTTAATTGAGTTTTAGATACTTATCTCTAATTGTTCAAGATTTTATCCTAATATCAATTAATGCACAGGCACCCTGAGGCCATAAGGAATAGATTCATTCTAAATTTAAATATATCCTTCCACCCGAAAAGAGAAGCATTTTCCCCAGATAATTCTCATAATCAGACTCCAGCTTCCCAGATGAAATAGTTCAAATTAATCAAACATTCCTCAAAATATTGCTTTAAGTGAGTAAATGACTGAAAGAGTTATCTAGTTAATCCAAGCACTACAGATATTCTATGTTGATAATTTGAAACATTAATTAAATATAAATATGAAAATACATAGCATGTAATCTTTCTTAGGGAACTACATTCTAAAAATACCAAAACTTTAACTTAATAAGTTAGAGATACTTTTCACTTTCTGTAAACAGAAAACTGAGTAATCTTGGTTCAGCAAGAGTAAGCTTGGCATGCCATTTACTCCAGCATTCAAGGCAGGTCATTAATAAAAAATAAATAAGTATTTTTAAGTCATTGGAATATGATTTTGTATAATCAGTCAATATCTTAAAAGGTACATCTATTTATTGTCACGATAAACCATCTGGTAAGTTTGAGAGAGCCATTTTTGAGAGGTAAGAATGTGCCTAGCTTTCAAAACACCTGGTATAAAAAACTCTTAATTTACAAAACAAATAAAATTAATGGAGATTGATTTGCATGGCAAAAGAATTCCCAGGTTAGGGGAAAACAAAAAAAAAAAACCCTGCCTTTGTATGTTTAAATTTACAATATTATCATTAATACATAACCTTTAAGATATACAACAGCAGCAACATCAATAACAATAGCTACAATTTATGGAGAAATTTGTGTCATCCACGTACTGTGCTGAATCTATATATTTATTATCTCATTTAAGCCTCATAGCACTCCTAAGGGTTAGGTGCTCTCATTATTTTCCTTTTACAATGACAACAATGGGACTTAGAGTAACTTCTCAAGGTTGTATAACTTTGTTGGAAAAAGAAGATAAAGCAAAATTAACTTTTAATTTTTAAAAGGCTTTAGAGGAATGGAACTGTGAATATCTACATGCTTTCGCATATGTCAAAGTTTAATTGTCTGACTGCGTATCTTCCATCTTTTCAGACATTTTTTAGAAATACAAACCAATCATCAATTATTATCACTACCAGCTTCCAACCACTCTGAGCCTTTTGAACTGATAAGGCAGAGATGGAAGGATGTTTCTTAGGTGATTTCATTCATCATATGGTATCCAATAGAGAACAGGGGACTAGCGATGTCTTGGTTCAAGCATGACTGGAAGTTTTATAATCTCAAAAGCATTTATAAAGTTCAGTCACTTCCCAGTTCTAGCATGCCAGCAGGATGGTAACCACATAACAAAAGAGCCACATAGTGGTTTCTGCTACTTACTTTTATGACCAAGCACCTTGCATCCTTTGAAACACCATGATTTATAAAGTAACTAAATAGTTCATGGGTAACACCTTGGTGCTTGATGTCATCATACATAACTAATTCTACACTTCCCAAATATTTTGTTCTTGTGCTTTGCCCCCAAGATTCTTCCCCAGCTTAGCAGAGGTGGGCTAAATTGCTTAATGGGCAAAACAAAAACAAACAAAAAAAAACTGTTAGACACGAAACAACAAAAAACACATAGAGCTATCCCACTGCGTAGATATAATTTCAAAGAACAGGGAAGAGAGTGGATTTAAAAGATCTGTCTGCACTGACACCCCTTCTCCCTTTCAATATCAGAGATGCCTATGTTTAATATTAGGCTTCTCTAAATCAGACTTCTGCAACCTTAGCTTACTAGGATTGCTGGCCTACACAATCATTATTCTTTTTCTGTGCAAGTGGATAGACTAAGGGCTTGAGGCTGTGATAATTGCTCTGTGAGTATGGCCTGTTCCAAAGGCCCAGAGTAACCACAATCCTAGGTCCACAATTGTGTCTCTGAAAATGTTTCTCCCAGTCTAGAGCTGCACTGTCTAGTATCATACCTGGTAGCTATAAGTAGCTGTTTACGTTTAAATTTAATTAAATAATTAATAATTGCTACTACACTGGACAACACCAACGCAGTTCTACTGAACTGTTTTGGCCTAGAGTAACATTTCCTAACCTGTTACCTTGGCCAGGGTTTTATATCAAGGCCAGTCAATGGATTTAGGCTCCCATGCCAACACTAGTCACTTTGAATTGGCTTCCTGGAGTAGGAAAAAATTGCAGTGCCTGAAATAGTGATGTCTCTCTGGGACACAGAATTGGGGAGTGGTGGCCACATATGCCAAATAAGACTCCTAAAGACCTTCTACCAGCAGTAGTGTAAAACTGCCAAAAATCGAAAACATGAGACTACCAGACCTCAGACATTACCCATGTCTCTCCATGGGCCACTTAAAAACAAGCAGGAAAGAAGTTTTTTCCCCCAGGCACTCGGAGTTAAATAAAGTCTTTAGTATCATCCCTAATTACAATCTAGGCCTGATCCAAGACAGACCAGTCATACTAATTAAGTCAGAAAATACTCTACAAATCAGTAATACAGATAGTACTGATACAATATTTTAAATTCCTATTTACCGACATGAAAACCTTACCCTCTAAATAACACTCTTCTTCTTTTTTCTGTTAAGTAAACAACTGTGCCACCGTTAACAGCTCCAACCTAGCACCCATATTCTTCCCTGATGGAGCTCAATAATCTCATCAGAGGTTTTTCTCCTCACTTAGGAATCATTTGGGGGTACTCTGACTCCAACAGGCCTCTCGGAAACCAAACAGAACTGTACACAGTGCGTCAAATGCAGCGTCTGGTCTAGTCTAAATTCCCAAATGACAAGCACAGCTAGCACAACACGCATTGGGAATGAGGCAGCGAATGAGAAATCAGGCCTCTACCTTATCATTAGCCATCATCTTCCCAGACGCTAACTCCCCTCCCTGCCAAAGCACCCTTACCTGCCAGAGACCTCTTGCTGATGTCATGATTACCCTGTCAAATCAAATTTAGCAGTACACAAGCCATCAGGAGCGACATTCCTCCTTTTGCATTTTCATTCACTAGGAAGGTATGAACTCTACTTAGTCGGTAGACTGTTATCTGCTGCAACTCTAAACCATTTGAATTGCATCACTAAAATGAATTGGCACTGAAAACAAAGTAATAAGAATGCATATTGATAGAAAAGTAGGTAGGAACTAGGGGTCTCTTTCATGCTGGCTTTCCAGTGAATTCCGAGAACTTCGATGAGGCCGAAGTAATGTTTATTTCAGCCATGAACACTGGGTGAAATCTCATTTTATAAAGGCCTGAAGGACTTGCCCCCCAGTCACGGTTGTGACTGGTAATAAAACATAAATCACTGGAAACTTGAATTAGATATTCTTATCCCAAATCTCTGGAGCAGTTGTTCTCAACCAAGGGCCCATTTTCCTCCTTTCTCACCCCTTAGGTGTATTTGGCAATGTCTACTAACATTTTTGGTTGAGGGTGTTACTGGCATCTAGTGAGTAGAGATCGGAGATGCTACTAAACATCCTACAATGCACAGGAAAGTCCCCTCATAAACAAAGAATTATCCAGCCCCAAATGTCAATAATGCCAAGGTTGAAAATCACACCCTAAAACTGCATGGTCACTATCGCTTACTTGATTATTTGGGGACTTACAATTGCATGGGCATGAGCTGCTTTTGGTGGTGGGGGGGGGGAGATTCCTTCTGTCCGTTCACAGATTTCAAGCTTAACAAAGGCACTGTTACAATTAGAAGGTAAAGAGGTACAGATATTAGTAAAAATATTTTTCAACATGGGCTGTTTTGCTATTTGGTCAATCCTTATTATCTAGTCTTAATTAATAGGGTAATTTTATTTTTAACTCACCATCAGCATTCAATTCACCATCAGCATTTTGACAGTGAGAACGTGTTGGATCACTTTCTCACTGTAAAAAAGACATTAATTACCAAAAAGCAGAATATGACCATCTTTACAAAAGTAGGTATTTTCTGGAAAAATGTCAAAATTGCCTTACAACTTTAGAGAAGATTCTTTTTTTTAATTCTATAGTTACTATTACCTATTTAATAATAATGACTTTCACAATTCTTAAAGATAGAGTTCACAACAGAAATGATGGCATAAAGCAGAATTAAGTGGTGTTATTTCCTGTCTTTGAGAGAATCCAACTACAGTTTGAGGGTTTGGTATCTCTGTGCCCATGCAAGAACAGGGTAAAGCATTTTATTTTCACACATTCTATAGTAGGTTAAAGCAAACACACAGTAGTTAAACCCTAATAGTTGATTAGTCCCATACTTGCTTTGTCATTTCCTTACCATGTACTGATGAGTGATGGTACATACATATATGTAAAAAGAATGGGAATCAATATTCCTCAGCATTTTCTACCATTAAAGGCATGTTTAAAACCTGGCAACATGCTGTGTCCACCTGTTACAACTTTCTTTGTCCTAAGTCTTTATTAACATTACCAGTAAAAGAAAACATCAAGTATCACTGCTTTAACAGCAGGAGAAAATGCTTGCACTTAGAAGGTAGGGTCTAAATCCTCAAATTGAATGAAATAATCTAAAATACTGAGAGGAGACCTTCAAGACAGTAGAGAAATAAGACGTGGAGATCACCTTCCTCCCCACAAATACGTCAGAAATAAATCTGCATGTGGAACAACTCCTACAGAACACCTACTGAACGCAGGCAGATCTCAGATTTTCCAAAAGGCAAGAAAATCCCGCGTACCTGGGTAGGGCAAAAGAAAAAAGGAAAAACAGAGATAAAAGAATAGGGATGGGACCTGCACCTCTGGGAGGGAGCTGTGAAGGAGGAAAAGTTTCCACACACTAGGAAGCCCCTTCTCTGGTGGAGACTGGGGGTGGCGGTGGGGAAAGCTTCGGAGCCACAGAGGAGAGCGCAGCAATAGGGGTGCAGAGGGCAAAGCGGAGAGATTCCCGCACAGAGGATCAGTGCCGACCAGCACTCACCAGCCTGAGAGGCTTGTCTGCTCACCCGCTGGGGAAGGGTTGGGGCTGGGAGCTGAGGCTCCGGCTTCGGAGGTCGGATCGCAGGGAGAGGACTGGTGTTGTCTGCATGAACACAGCCTGAAGGGGGCTAGTGCACCACACTTAGCCGGGAGGGAATCCAGGAAAAAGTCTGGAACTGCCTGAGAGGCAAAAGACCACGGTATCACGGTGCGCGAGAAGAGGGGATTCAGAGCACCACCTAAAAAAGCTCCGGAAATCCGCACAAGCCACGGATATCAGCGCAGACATCAGAGACGGGCATCAGACGCTAATGCTGCTATTGCAGCCACCAAGAAGCCTGTGTGCAAGCACGGGTCACTATTCACACCTCCCCTCCCCACCAAAGCCAGGGTCCTGTGATCCAGGGAAAACTTCCCCGGGAGAACACACGGCGCACCTCAGGCTGTTGCAACATCATGCTGGCCTCTATCGCCGCAGGCGTGCCCCGCACTCCGTACCCCTCCCTCCCCCTGGCCTGAGAGAGCCAGAGCTCCTGATTCAGCTGCTCCTTTAACCCCGTCCTGTCTGAGCAAAGAACAGACGCCGTCCTGCGACCTACACGCAGAGGCAGGGCCAAATCCAAGGCTGAAACACGGGAGCTGTGAGAACAAAGAAGAGAAAGGGAAATCTCTCCCAGCAGCCTCAGGAGCAGCAGATTAAAGCTCCACAATCAACTTGATGTACCTGCATCTGTGGAATACATGACTAGACAACGAATCATCCCAAATTGAGGAGGTGGACGTTGGGAGCAACTGCAGACTTGGGGTTTGCTTTCTGCATTGAATTTGTTTCTGGTTTTATGTTTATCTTAGTTTAGTGTTTAGAGTATATTATCATTGGTAGATTTCTTTATTGATTTGGTTGCTCTCTTCCTTTTTTTTTTTCTATATTTAGATATATATATATATTTCTTTTTCTCTTTTTGTGAGTGTGTATGTGTATGCTTCTTTGTGAGATTTTGTCTGTATAGCTTTGCTTTTACCATTTGTCCTAGGGTCCTGTCTGTCCATTTTTTGTTGTGTGTTTTTTGTTTTTTTTTTAGTAGAGTTTTTAGCACTTGGTATTATTGGTGGATTTGTTTTTGGTTTGGTTGCACTCTTCTTTCTTTCTTTTAAAATTTATTACTTTTTAATTTTTTACTTTTACAACCTTTTTTATTTTAATAACTTTATATTATTTTATTGTATTTTTTCTTTTTTTCTCCCTTTTCTTCTGAGCCATGTGGCTGGAAAGGTCTTGGTGCTCAGGCCAGGTGTCAGACCTCAGCCTCTGAGGTGGGAGAGCTGAGCTCAGGACATTGGTCCACCAGAGACCTCCCGGCTCCACGTACTATCAAACAGCAAAAGCTCTCCCAGAGATCTCCATCTCAACAGTAACACCCAGCTCCATTCAACGACCAGCAAGCTACACTGCTGAACATCCTATGCCAAACAACTATCAAGTTGGAACACAACCCCATCCATTAGCACAGACGCTGCCTAAAATCATACTAAGCTCACAGACACCCCAAAACACACCACCGGACTCGGGCCTGCCCACCAGAGAGACAAGATAGAGCCCCACATGCCAGAGCACAGGCACGAGGTCCCTCCACAAGCCACTGAACCAAACTTACCCACTGGGAGCAGACACCAAAAACAATGGAAACTACAAACCTGCAGCCTATGAAAAGGAAACCCCAAACACAGTAAGTTAAGCAAAATGAGAAGCCAGAGAAATACACAGCAGATGAAGAAGGTAAAAACCCACCAGACCAAGCAAATGAAGAGGAAATAGGCAGTCTACCTGAAAAAGAATTCAGAGTAATGATAGTAAAGATGATCCAAAATCTTGGAAATACAATGGAGAAAATACAAGACACGTTTCACACGAACCTAGAGAACTAAGGAGAAAACAATGATGAACAACACAATACATGAAATTAAAAATTCTCTAGAAGGGATAAATAGCAGAATAGGGCAGAAGAACGGATAAGTGACCCGGAAGATAAAATAGTGGAAATAACTGCTGCAGAGCAGAATAAAGACAAAAGAATGCGAAGAATTGAGGACAGTCTCAGAGACCTCAGGGACAAAATTAAATGCACCAACATTCAAATTATAGGGGTAGCAGAAGAAGAAGAGAAAAAGAAAGAGACTGAGAAAATATTTGAAGAGATTATAGTTGAAAACTTCCCTCACATGGGAAAGGAAATAATCAAGTTCAGGAAACACAGAGAGTTCCATATAGGACAAATCCAGGGGAAACATGCCAAGACACACATTAATCAAACTATTCAAAAATTAAACACAAAGAAACAATATTAAAAGCAGCAAGGGAAACGCAACAAATAACATACAAGGGAATCCCCATAAGGTTAACAGCTGATCTTTCAGCAGAAACTCTGCAAGCCAGAAAGGAGTGGCAGGACATATTTAAAGTGATGAAAGGGAAAAAACTACAACCAAGATTACTCTCCCCAACAAGGATCTCATTCAGATTCAACAGAGAAATTAAAACCTTTACAGACAAGCAAAAGCTAAGAGAATTCAGTACCACCAAACCAGCTTTACAACAAATGCTAAAGGAACTACTCTAGGCAGGAAACACAAGAGAAGGAAAAGACCTACAATAACAAACCCCCCAAAATTAAGAAAATGGTAAGAGGAACATACATATCAATAACTACCTTAAAAGTAAATGGATTAAATGTTCCAAACAAAAGACACAGACTGGCTGAAGGGATACAAAAATAAGACCTGTATATATGGTGCCTGCAAGAGACCCAATTCCGACCTAGGGACACATACAGACTGAAAGTGAGGGGATGGAAAAAGATATTCCATGCAAATCGAAATCAAAAGAAACCTGCAGTAGTAATTCTCATATCAGACAAAGCAGACTTTGAAATAAAGACTATTACAAGAGACAAAAAAGGACACTACATAATGATCAAGGGATCTATCCAAGAGGAAGATATAGCAATGGTAAATATTTATGCACCCAACATAGGACCACCTCACTACATAAGGCAAATGCTAACAGCCATAAAAGGGGAAATCAACAGTAACACAAAAATAGTAGGGGACTTTAACACTCCACTTTCACCAATGGACAGATAATCCAAAATGAGAATAAATAAGGAAACACAAGTTTTAAATGACACATTAGAGAAGATAGACTTAAGAGATATTTACAGGACACTCCATCCAAAAACAAAAGAATACACATTCTTCTCAAGTGGTCATGGAATATTCTCCAGGATAGATCATATCTTGGGTCACAAATCAAGCCTTGGTAAATATAAGAAAACTGAAATTATATCAAGTATCTTTTCCGACTACAATGCTATGAGACTAGGTATCAACCACAGGAAAATATCTGTAAAAACAACAAATGCATGGAGGCTAAACAATACACTACTAAATAGCCAAGAGATCACTGATGAAATCAAAGAGGAAATCAAAAAATACCTAGAAACAAATGACAATGAAAACACGACAATCAAAAACCTATGGGATGCAGCAAAAGCACTACTCAGACAGAAGTTTATAGCGATATAATCATACCTCAAGAAACAAGAAACATCTCAAATAAACAACCTAACCGTACACCTAAAGCAATTAGGGAAAGAACAAAAAAACCCAAAAGGTAGCAGAAGGAAAGAAATCATAAAGATCAGATCAGAGGGCTTCCCTGGTGGCACAGTGGTTGAGAGTCCGCCTGCCGATGCAGGGGACACAGGTTTGTGCCCCGGTCCAGGAGGATCCCACATGCTGCGGAGCGGCTGGGCTCGTGAGCCATGGCCGCTAAGCCTGCGCGTCTGGAGCCTAAGCTCCGCAACGGGAGAGGTCACAACAGTGAGAGGCCCACGTACCACAAAAAAAAAAGATCAGATCAGAAATAAATGAAAAAGTAATGAAGCAAACAATAGCAAAGGTCAATAAAAGCAAAAGCTGGTTCTATGAGAAGATAAACAAAATTGATAAACTGTTAGCCAGACACATCAAGGAAAAAAAAGGGAGAAGACTCAAATCAATAGATTTAGAAATGAAAAAAGGAGAAGTAACCAGTGACACTGCAGAAAGACAAAGGATCATGAGAGATTACTACAAGCAACTATATGCCAATAAATGGACAACCTGGAAGAAATGGACAAACTCTTAGAAAAGCACAACCTTCCAAGACAGAACCAGGAAGAAACAGAAAATATAAATAGACCAATCACAAGCACTGAAATTGAAACTGTGATTAAAAATTTCCAACAGATGAAAGCCAAGGACCAGATGGCTTCATAGGCGAATTCTATCAAACATTTAAGGAAGAGCTAAAACCTATCCTTCTCAAACTCTTCCAAAATATAGCAAAGGGAGGAACACTCCCACACTCATTCTTTGAGGCCACCGTCACCCTGATACCAAAACCAGACAACGATGTCACAAAGAAAGAAAACTACAGGCCAATATCACTGATGAACATAGATGCAAAAATCCTCAACAAAATACTAGCAAACAGAATCCAACAGCACATTAGAAGGATCATACACCATGATCAAGTGGGGTTTATCCCAGGAATGCAAGGATTCTTAAATATACGCAAATCAATCAATGTGATACACCATATTAACAAATTGAAGGAGAAAATCCATATGATCATCTCAATAGATGCAGAAAAAGTTTTCAACAAAATTCAACACCCATTTATGATAAAAAAAACCCTCCAGAACGTAGGCAGAGACGGAACGTACCTCAACATAATAAAGGCCATATATGACAAACCCACAGCCAACCTGTCCTCAATGGTGAAAAACTGAGACCATTTCCTCTAAGATCAGGAACAAGACAAGGTTGTCCACTCTCACCACTATTATTCAACATAGTTTTGGAAGTTTTAGCCACAGCAATCAGACAAGAAAAATAAATAAAAGGAATCCAAACTGGCAAAGAAGAAGTAAAGCTGTCACTGTTTGCAGATGACATGATACTATACACAGAGAATCCTAAAGATGCGGCCAGAAAACTACTAGAGCTAATGAATGAATTTGGTAAAGTAGCAGGATACAAAATTAATGCACAGAAATCTCTTGCATCCTATACACTAATGATGAAAAATCTTAAAGAGAAATTAAGGAAACAATCCCATTTACCACTAAAACAAAAAGAATAAAATACCTAGCAATAAACCTACCTAAGGAGACAGAAGACCTGTATGCAGAAAACTGTAAGAAAGAAACTGATGAAAGAAATTAAAGATGATAAAAACAGATGGAGAGATATACCATGCTTTTGGATTGGAAGAATCAACATTGTGAAAATGACTATACTATCCAAAGCAATCTACAGATTCAATGTAATCCCTACCAAACTACCAATGACATTTTTCACAGAACTAGAACAAAAAATTTCACAATTTGTATGGAAACACAAAAGACCCCCAATAGCCGAAACAATCTTGAGAAAGAAAAACGGAGCTGGAGGAATCAGGCTCCCTGATTTCAGACTATACTACAAAGCTACAGTAATCAAGACAGTATGGTACTGGCACAAAAACAGGATAGAACAGGATAGAAAGCCCAGGATAGAAATGGAACAGGATAGAAAGGAACACGATAGAAAGCCCAGAGATAAACCCATGCACATATGGTCACCTTATCTTTGATAAAGGAAGCAAAAATATACACTGGAGAAAAGACAGCCTCTTCAATAAGTGGTGCTGGGAAAACTGGACAGCTACATGTAAAGGAATGATATCAGAACACTCCCTAACACCATACACAAATATAAACTCAAAATGGATTAAAGACCTAAATGTAAGGCCAGGCAGTAGAAAACTCTTAGAGGAAAACATAGGCAGAACACTCTATGACAAATCACAGCAAGATCCTTTTTGACCCACCTCCTAGAGAAACAGAAATAAAAACAAAAATAAACAAATGGGACCTAATGAAACTTAAAAGCTTTTGCACAGCAAAGGAAAACATAAATAAGACGAAAAGACAACCCTCAGAATGGGAGAAAATATTTGCAAATGAAGCAACTGACAAAGGATTAATTTCCAAAATTTACAAGCAGCTCATGCAGCTCAACATCAAAAAAACAAACAACCCAACCCAAAAATGGGCAGAAGACCTAAATAGACATTTCTCCGAAGAAGATATACAGATTGCCAACAAACACATGAAAGGATGCTCAACATCACTAATCATTAGTGATGCAAATCAAAAGTACAATGAGGTATCACCTCAAGCCAGTTAGAATGGCCATCATCAAAAAATCTACAAACAAGAAATGCTGGAGAGGGTGTGTAGAAAAGGGAACCCTCTTGCACTGTTGGTGGGAATGCAAAATTGATACAGCCACTATGGAGAACAGTATGAAGGTTCCTTAAAAAACTAAAAATAGAACTACTGTACAACCCAGCAATCCCACTACTGGGCATATACACTGAGAAAATGATAATTCAAAAAGAGTCATGTACCACAATGTTCGTTGCAGCTCTAATTACAATAGCCAGGACATGGAAGCAACCTAAGTGTCCATCGACAGAAGAATGGATGAAGAAAATGTGGCACATATATACAATGGAATATTACTCAGCCATAAAAAGAAATGAAATTGAGTTATTTGTAGTGAGGTGGATGGATCTAGAGTCTATCATACAGAGTGAAGTAAGTCAGAAAGAGTAAAACAAATATTGTATGCAAACACACATATATGGAATCTAAAAAAAAAAGAAATGGTTCTGAAGAACCTAGGGGCAGGACAGGAACAAAGATGTAGAGAATGGACTTGAGGACACAGGAAGGGGGAAGGGTAAACTGAGACAAAGTGAGAGCGTGGCATGGACATATATACACTACCAAATGTAAAACAGATAGCTGGTGGGAAGCAGCCACATAGCACAGGGAGATTAGCTAGGTGCTTTGTGACCAGCTAGAGGGGTGGGATAGGGAGGGTGGGAGGGAGACGCAACAGGGAGGAGATATGGGGATATGTGCAGATGTACGGCTGATTCACCTTTTTATAAAGCAGAAACTAACACACCATTGTAAAGCAATTATACTCCAACAGAGATGAGAGAGAGAAAAGAGAAAGAAGAAAGAAAGAGAGAGAGAGAGAGAGAAAGGAAGGAAGGAAGAAAAGTAAAATAAAATACTGAGAAAATAAATTACACCATGTATGTATCGTCATCTCCAACACCTTGCTTTGCCTCTGAATTTTCAAATCAACTATTTCATAAAATACTAGTCTTGATTAAATAAATAGAAGTGACCCCAAGTCATCTTTTTCTGGTTCTATGATATGCTATTTTTATCTTAAAAATATGAATTAAATGTTTCAGAAGCAATCTTGATCTTCCAATTTGGGAAGGAGAAAAGAACCAACATTTCATGTTTGGATTCTGATACCATACTGGGAATTGACAAAACACTCAAAGATGAAGCAGGCTTTCACTCACATAAAAATTGCCAAAGGATAGTTCCATTTTGAACCAGTATGGAACATAATTACAACATCTTTAAAAAGAAACAAAACCAAAACCACCATTTTAAACCATGATGGCCCCTCAGCACAATCAAAAATACACAACGGCTCAAAAAAAATGAAAGAAGCTTGTTATTCATTCCCCAAGTACACACAATGCTTTAGGACAAGCACTGTGTGAGAGATGAACAAAGCAAGAAGGCATGTATATACTAGCAAAAAACAAACAAACAAACAAACAAAAAACCCGGAAATCATTTAAATGAAAACCTGTGGTCAGGAGTCTAATTTTATGCTCATTGCATTCTCCTCCTCCTCTATGCAGCTTTTAAATATGCTCATCTTGTTTTAATTGCTCAGTAATGGACATAGCCTTCTAAGCAAAACCCTATTATTACAGCAAAGAAAAACGAACAGATAAGTTGTTAACATAACATACTCTTGTTACAATTAAAAAGAAAAGAAATTCATGCAAAATAACATTTCCTATATACCCATAACCTAGTCTAACCCTGGTGTCTTACACATGCCTCTACTTCATTCTACACCTCAAGGCAAAACAGAAATGAGAAATATCTACTCCAGCCAATTAACAAATATAAGGCAGCAGTAAGTTTTGTGACCACCAACCAACCAGCCACAGTGGAGAGGTATCCACTGAGGATCAATCTCTCATGTCCTCAATAACTTTTGACAATGTCTTAAATCAACCACAAAATACAAGATACATAGCTTTATGTATACAATTCTTAAGAATAAAATCTATACTGTTGGGCACAGTAAATAAAAAGCAGCCCACATGAAAACTTAATTTTATGGTATTTAATTATTACTACAAATTAGAGATAAAGACACAGAAGTTTAAAAGAAAACAGTAACTCTGAACAGTCATATACATGATTATATATAAGTTGGTTATTCTAAAGGTGTGTAGAGCACAATTCTTATGAGTTAAATATTAATATGATTTTACAGTATTACTCTAGGAGATCACCTTGCATTTCTTCAGTGCCCCGGGAAATCTGTAAAACTTTGGGAATATCCTTCATTACATGAAATAATAGAAATAATAACTAACCCTCTAGTGCTAATTATGTAGCAGGTAATGCTCTAAGTGCTATACACATATTAATACAACCCTACGTTACCTATGAGGAAACTGAGGCGTGGAGCAAGTAACTTGGCCAGAGGCACAGAGCTCCAGAGACCACGTTCACTGGTCTATTCTGCCTCCAGAAGAGTCCCTCTTTCCCCACCTTTTTCTTGCCCCCCCCATCCTCCCATTGTTTGATTACCACCAAACAGCTGTGATCCGAAGCCAAGGACCCATAACCACCACGAGTGAGCTGCACGCTTGTGAGGAATCCCCTTTCTGGCAGCACATTTGAGGGATTCGAGGATTTAGAACACCATGAAGCAATTCAGCAGCAATGACAAGGCAATCATTCTCGAAGGGGCAACCTCACTTTACAGTGTCCATAAAAGCATCTATGATTATTGTACCATTACCTTATTCCTCTTCCTGCACTCCATCACTGTTTGGATAGAAACCAGTGATTGCCCGGCCAGCTCCCTCATACACCCAGAGAACAAGCATCACTCGTTTTCTGGTAAACAGCAATCCTTCTTCAAGCTGGTTATGACCTCACACTCCACTTCTTGCCTCTTCTTCATGCAATGTCTTCTATTCTACATGCTTCTACCATCACAGTACACATGGCTGAAACCACTAATCTAAAACCCAGTACCCTACCTGCAGAAGAACACCACCCAACAAACCAACCAGCCCACACCCTCATTAAAGAGGGTCTACTGTGTATCCCAGGCAATAAATGGCACGTGCCTGACATGCACTGACGGCCCTTTAAAGCAGATAACTCATCCATTCCAGGCATGAGTTCACTGCACGTTTACAAAGGACAAGCAGTATGTCCAAGACTTCATAGCTAGTTAGGGTGAAGGCAGGATTCTAACCAGGATTCTGTTCTAGAATGTCCACACTTAGTAATATTGTTCTTACCCCTCCTTTGCCTAAGGATATCTTACTTATTCTTCGATTTCTCTCCCACTTGTCTGTGTTCTCCTTAGGGGCAGGTTCTATGCTTTGTTCACCCTGTTTCTATTCTATCAGTATTATACTCCCTAAGAAATGGGTTATCAGAACTTCCTGAACTAGTCAAAATATGAGAGGACAGCACAGCACTCAATAAGCACCTTAAGTGGTTACGGTATAAATGGATGCACACAGATTAGGACTGATAGAATTCTTAGAAAGACTAAGTTTAATTTAGGTCAAAAGCACTGTTATACAACAATAGCCCTGAATTCCCAGTTGTCTCTCTTACCTTCCTGCCTCTGCCCTCTTTCTCCATCACTATTTCTCAATCTCTCTCTCTCTGTTCCTTCCCTCTCTCCATTTCTCTCAGTCCTTCTTGTTCATACACCACCAGTGTTGCCACTACTCACTGCAGCTACTGCATTCATTAACACACCATATACCTTGTCAACAATCTCATGTGAAATATTCTGCACCACATTTGAGATAAAACCCTAACTAAGCACACTAGTGGTACTGGTATGACAAAGAACTCACCTCAACTGTACTTCAGGTACCTTTCTGCACAAGACAAGTCTCCTAGGCTAAGTAGGCCCAAACCTGACATCCAGATATGAGAAGATGAGTGATGCCTTTCCATCTCTCCTGTATACATTGCTACGGTCTGAATGTGCCCCCACAAAATTCACGTATTGGGATCTGTTAACATAGTGTTAGAAAATGGAGCCTTTGGGAGGTGATTAGGTCATGAGAGTGGTGCCCTCATGAATGGGATTAGTGCCCTTATAAAAGAGATCCCACAGAGCTCCCTAGATGCTTCCAACATGTGAGTATACAATGAGCAGTCTGCAACCTAGAAGAGGGCCCTCACCCAACCACGCTGCCACCTTGATCTCAGACTTCAAGCATCTAGAACTGTGAGAAATAAACTCCTCTTGTTTATAAGCTACCTAGTCTGTGATATTTTATTATAGCAGTTCAAACAGACTAAGATGTATATGCACTCATACATAATTACTTTCCTTTGGCACACTATGACATCTTCATATAATAACACAGCCCTCCCTACGCACCGGCTCTTGTGCTAGAAGTTTTTCATGCATCCTCTCAAGGAAGCTTCACCCAAAGTTCACTCTGTAGGGCCCACTGTCATCTGCACGACACAGATGAGGAGGCCGAGGCACAGTGGGCCTCAGTAACTTGCCTAAAGTCACAAAGTTACTAAGTGGAAGATATTCATTCCTAGAACCCACATTTTCTGAACAAAATTTCCCCCAGCACCCTCTGGCTGCTTTTGGTCAGCCTGGGGTTCTTTGTGTGGCAGGAAGTTCCTAACTGACAATTACCCTTATTTCCACTGCACTGGAATGGCATTATCCTTGTAGAGGTGCTAGATTTAGTAGTTCATTCACATTCACTAATTGAGTTTCTATATAAGATGTTGGCAAAGTGTGGTCCCTAGACCAGCAGCATCAGCATCACTTGGGAGCGTGTAAGAAATGCACATCTTCAGGCCCTATCCCAGACCTATTGCATCACAAACTCTGGGGCTGGGCCCCAACTGCATGGGATTTAATAAGCCTTCCAGATAATTCTGATACATGCGAAAGTTTGAGAATTACCACTCTACCCACATTTACTGCAAGTTTTGGGTAACGGTCTCTTTGAAGACTCACTGTCAGAAATGAAGGTAGAAAATGCATGGTGAGGCATCTTGCTCCAGTAACACACAGGGGCCCATTCTGTCTACAATTCCTCACACTGTCATCTGTCCTCACACAAAGGCTTTCTGCTCTTCATTTTCAAATTACAACCACCTAACAGCTTTTAAAATGAATGTCTGGCTTAGCAGATTTTAAAATACTACAAGAGGGGGTGGGGATGGTGGTGTGATGAATTAGGCGATTGGGAATGACATGTATACACTGATGTGTATAAAACTGATGACTAACAAAAATCTGCTGTATAAAAAATAAAATAAATTTTTAAATAATAAAATAAAATAAAATACTACAAGAGTAAGTATCTTTGTTTCTGGATTGGACTTGTCCAATGCAAACAAGAGAGGCAGGGCCACAGGTGACCGACCCATCACTCTACCTGTGAGAGCAAATTAATTAGCCCTCAACATTAGTATCATACTTATGTGCCAAGTACGGTTTGTAATGAGGTCTTTACCATGCAACCATACTTCAAGCAATCATTCATTTAAGTAAACACATTTTAATTACTGTCATTTCTTTCATTATTTATTCACTAGCCTACAATACACCTATCAGAAGAAACACTTATTATTTGACTGTCACCTCCTTCCTCGGTCCTATATATACCACCACCAGCCCCATCTCCATATTTTTTCTCTTAACTAAAGTTAATCACTACACAAGTTCTTGGGGACTTGGAGGCTACTGGGATGGCTGACCAACCCTAACGGCTGGCGGAGCCTTTGATCTGCTCCATTGAGAACCCTTTTCACATGTTCTCACAATACGTCTGCTGCAATTAGGGTGTTGCAAAGCTGTTGTTGATAAAGTGACATTTGCTCTAAGCATTGTCACTTTGAAGAACAGCCAAGAAGGAAAATGAAAATCAATGTAATTACAAGTTATCAGCTTCAAATTTGATTCACTTACTTGCTTCAAAACTGCCAAATGGGGCTTCCCTGGTGGCGCAGTGGTTGAGAGTCCGCCTGCCGATGCAGGGGACACGGGTTCGTGCCCCGGTCCGGGGAGATCCCACATGCTGCAGGGCGGCTGGGCCCGTGAGCCATGGCCACTGAGCCTGCGTGTCCGGAGCCTGTGCTCCACGGCGGGAGAGGCCACAACAGCGAGAGACCCGCGTACCGCAAAAAACAAACAAAAAAACAAAACCGCCAAATGAAAATAATTTCAGTTTACCTGAGTAACAGTATATGGGTATTCAAATTTTTAAAAGCTTAATTTTGAATCTCAATTTCTAATATTAAAAAGAGGAAAAGCACTCAGTCCAATCTTCTCTGGTTAGAAACTCTAATTCTTCACAAAATACTTGCAATTTTGGGGTTGCCTGATAATTCACTATAATAAGTATTGAAATGGGTGCTTTAAGCCAAATGCTTATTAAACTCTTTGCTTCTGCCTTTACTGAATGATTTTTTTTTTTTAATTCTAATCACTGTTTGGGACAGAAGGTGGCACCCAAACAAGGTATTATTTATGATCAATTCAATACAATGAATAGTTTGATTACTTGGTATTTATTATGATTCTACTATGCTCATATTTTCTGCACTTATTGTTATGAAAAAAGATACTTTCACAAAATGAACAACTGAGCGTGAGTTTCTTGAAAGCAACTTAGGAAACTCTGATCAAGTAGATACTTCCATCAGGCGGACAGCATGACCGCATGAGGGGTCATACTTCCATCAGGGGTGACAGCATGAGACTGTCACCCCTGTTTTATGTTTTGTGGTAGCTGGAGGGAAGTTCTCTTATTATTGGCTTGGAGTCATCCAAGAAGATATGAAAAGGAGGTGGGACAGAGGATAAACTTTGGAGAATGCACAGGAAAGAAAAAGGGGAGAGGGATGGGGTGTCTCTTAGGATACAGTTATGGTGTAAGCAAAACCTCAGGAGTGAAGGTGGGGGAGAGATGTGTAAGGCAAGGTGAAACAGTGTGAATGGACTGGTCTGGCTGGGTGAGGTGTAGGAACAGGAATATTGGGAGAAAGGCTTGAGAAGACTGAGTGGAGAATGACTGGAGAGAGCCTTGAATGCCAACTCAAGGAGCTTCTGGGACATTATCCAAGTTATAGCTCTTAATTTCCTTTTGAGAAACAAATCAACCCCCTCTACATGCAATTTCAGTGTATTTATATGCCCACTTAAGTGTGGATAACCTGCCCTACCTCCCAAACCCCAATCCTTTCAGTCAAGGAACAACATTTATTAATACGACAGTAACCTGGCAGCAATGGTGCCCAAACTCAAAGAGACCTGGCAATGGAAGCAGAGAGAGCACTTCGGCAAGGAAGGAGAAAGGCTAAGGAAGCAGCACACAGGCACCTGTGTACTGGCCAGGTTCAAATCCTGATTCTACCACTCTAAGTACCACGGCCTTCTATAAGTCATTTAATATCTCTGAGCCTCAGTTTTTCATCTCCAATGGAGGAAACAGTACCTATGTCCGAGGGCTGTTGTGAGGATTAAGTGAGGTAATACCCTTTATTGAGGCTGAAAATAGTTCCTGGCACAAAGTAAGAGCTCAATAAATGTTAGCTGCGCTACTGCCATCAACATTATCACCACCGCCACCGTCACCACTTAAGAAACTGTACTGAGTCCTGAAGGACGGTGTCTGAGGTTTAGTCTGTGACCCTGGGCATAGAAATGGAAGAAAACAGATGACAAAGAGGTTGTGAGGTAAGAATATATAGGATTCGGTTATTTTAGAAATGTGGGAAAAAGAGGTATTCAGAAGTATTCAAAGATCACTGCGTGAACCTAAACCTGGGTGATACAATAAGGCAAGAGAGATGGAGAAGATCAAAAAAGATTCCTACCTTTGAAGAAGTCACATTTAAGGTGAGAAGAATGATGCAGTGGAAGTATCCCAGAAAACAGTTGAAAAGGCAGAAGTAGAATCCAATAGGAAGGTCTGAGGCAAGAGGCACATGTGACAGCTAGTAATGTCTGGTGAGATTAGTTTCAGCAAGGTAAAGAAATTAGGAACTACAGTATCATGATAATTATTATTAGAAAACATTTACCATATGCAGGGAATGGCCTTAAGCATTTTGCATGGTCTATCTCGTTAGGTCCTCAGCATAACTGCCTCCCCATTTTATAGATCAAGACGCTGAGGATGAGAGAGGTTAGGCTCCCAGCTTTTAGGCAGTATAGATTAAAATTAAAATCCAGAGCCCTGACGGAAAACTTTGCTACACTTCTTCCCGTAAAAGCAAAGAGAAATCTATGTGCTTTTACAAGCACATAGAGAGAAGGATGTAAGATGTCAAGAGGTGAAAGTGACTGAGTAATGCCTCTGAGGAAGAGGAAGGTAATGGGTTTACGAGCAGGCAGAGAGCCATCACAAGGCTCATCTGTGCTCTGAACACAGAAAAGCATTAAAGATAAGAAGAAGAAGAGGGATCTGGGGGCTAAAAGGCTAACAGGTACACTTGTTAAGTTGAACACTAGTTAATAAAGTAATTCATCCCAAGATCAAGTGCCAATTTCAGTTGGAACGCAGGACAAATGGCAGGATTTCATTTGCTTAGTTTCACCCAAAAAAAAAAAAAAAAATGGGTACCAGAATTCTGAATTTACATTCAATGACAACAGAATTTAGGAATTATGTGTTGTCCTTTTCTCCAGCTTGGGCAGAGGTATTGTATTTTGCTTGGAAGGTTGCCAGTGCTTAGAATTTATCCTTATAAAGACACTGACTTCAGAGATACACATTCTGTGGTAGGAAATAACATCAAGTCCACAACGACTGCCACAACTACCACTCCACAAGCACACACCACACCAACAGCTAACATACAGAGCAGCTAACACAGAGCTTACTACCCATCAGGCACCACACTAACTGGGGCCAGTACCCCCATTTCATTTAATCCCACAACTACCCCCATGTGGTTGGCCCTACTGTTAGCCACCTTTACAGATAATGACCTAAGGCTTAGTACACAGTTACACACACAGTAAGTGGCCAAGCCAAATCAGTCTTTAAAATCAGTCCCATCTACCTCTGCTACCCATAGTGTGGCCTTCTTTTTGATATCTGGGTAAGTCCCTTGAAACATCTATTTATTCCATCAGAAAATTCAGAACGTATTTGTTCTGACAGTCACTACAGCATTATATAAAGTTCACAGTCACCATCCATGCTCTCTGTCACTCATATACAGGGATCTAAAGAGAGCAGCTATGTGATGTGTGAAACAGTAAGCTCTCTGCTCTCTGGAAGTCTGTGAGGGAGTGACTGAAAAAAAAAAAAAGAGGACGGCTTCAAGATGGCAGAAGAGTAACACATGGAGATCACCTTCCTTCCCACAAATACATCAGAAATACATCTACATGTGGAACAGCTCCTACAGAACACCTACTGAACGCTGGCAGACCTCAGACCTCCCAAAAGGCAAGAAACTCCCCACGTACCTGGGTAGGGCAAAAGAAAAAAACAGACACAAAAGAATAGGGACGGGACCTGCACCCGTGGGAGGCAACTGTGAAGGAGGAAAGGTTTCCACACACTAGGAAGCCCCTTCACGGGAGGAGACTGCGGGTGGCGGTGAGGGGAGCTTCAGAGCCGCAGAGGAGAGAACAGCAACGGGTGCGGAGGGCAAAGTGGAGAGATTCCCGCACAGACGATCAGGGCCAACCGGCACTCACCAGCTGAGAGGCTTGTCTGCTCACCCGCCGGGGCGGGCGGGGCTGGGAGCTGAGGCTCCGGCTTTGGATCCCAGGGAGAGGACTGGCGTGTGAACACAGCCTGAAGGGGTTGGTTAGTGCACCATGGCTAGCCGGGAGGGAGTATGGGAAAAAGTCTGGACCTACCGAAGAGGCAAGAGACTTTTTCTTCCCTCTTTGTTTCCTGGTGCGCGAGGAGAGGGGATTAAGAGCGCTGCTTAAAGGAACTCCAGAGACGGGCGCGAGCTGCGGCTATCAGCACGGATACCAGAGCCGGGCATGAGACGCTAAGGCTGCTGCTGCCGCCACCAAGAAGCCTGTGTGCGAGCACAGGTCACTATCCACACCCCCCTTCCGGGGAGCCCGTGCAGCCCTCCACAGCCAGGGTCCCGGGATCCAGGGACAACTTCCCCAGGAGAACGCATGGCGCGCCTCAGGCTGGTGAAACGTCACGCCAGCCTCTGCTGCCGCAGGCTCACCCCGCACTCCGTACCCCTCCCTCCCCCAGGCCTGAGTGAGCCAGAGCCCTCTAATCAGCTTCTCCTTTAACCCTGTCCCGTCTGAGCGAAAAACAGACGCCTCCGGTGACCTACACGCAGAGGCGGGGCCAAATCCAAAGTTGAACCCCAGGAGCTGTGTGAACAAAGAAGAGAAAGGGAAATTGCTCCCAGCAGCCTCAGAAGCAGCGGATTAAACCTCCACAAACAACTGGATGTGCCCTGCATCTGTGGAATACCTGAATAGACAACCAATCATCCCAAATTGAGGAGGTGGACACTGGGAGAAATGATATATACATACTTTTGCCTTTTTCTCTTTTTGTGAGTGTGTATGTGTATGCTTCTGTGTGTGCTTTTGTCTGTATAGCTTTGCTTTTACCATTTGTCCTAGGGTTCTGTCTGTCCTTTTTTTTTTTTTTTGGATAGTTTTTAGCACTTCTTATCATAGGTGGATTTGATTTTTGGTTTCGTTGCTCTCTTCTTTCTATCTTTCCTTTTTTTTAATTAAAAAAAAATTTTAATGATATTTTTATTTTAATAACTTTTATTTTATTTTATCTTCTTTCTTTCTTTCCTTTTTTTCCCCCTTTTATTCTGAGCCACGTGGATGACAGGCTCTTGGTGCTCCAGCCACACCTCAGGGCTGTGCCTCTGAGGTGGGAGAGACAAGTTCAGGACACTGGTCCACCAGAGACCTCCCAGCTCCACATAATATCAAATGACAAAAATCTCCCAGAGATCTCCATCTCAACACCAAGACCCAGCTCCACTCAACGACCAGCAAGCTACAGTGCTGGACACCCTATGCCAAACAACTAGCAAGACACGAACACAACCCCATCCATTAGCAGAGAGGCTTCCTAAAATCATAATAAGGTCACAGACACCCCAAAACACACCACCAGAGGTGGACCTGCCCACCAGCAAGACAAGATACAGCCTCATCCACCAGAACACACGCAGTAGTCCCCTCCATGAGGAAGCCTACACAACCCACTGAACCAAACTAAGCGACTAGGGACAGACACCAAAAACAATGGGAACTACGAACCTCCAGCCTGCGAAAAGGAGACCCCAAACACAGTAAGTAAAACAAAATGAGAAGACAGAGAAACACACAGCAGATGAAGGAGCAAGGCAAAATCCACCGGACCTAACAAATGAAGAGGAAATAGGCGGTCTACCTGAAAAAGAATTCAGAATAAGGATAGTAAAGATGATCCAAAATCTTGGAGAAAGAATGGAGAAAATACAAGAAGCGTTTAACAAGGACCTAGAAGAAGTAGAGAGCAAACAAACACTGATGAGCAACACCATAAATGAAATTAAAAATTCTGTAGAAGGAGTCGATAGCAGAATAACTGAGGCATAAGAATGGATAAGTGACCTGGAAGATAAAACAGTGGAAATAACTACTGCAGAGCAGACTAAGAAAAAAGAATGAAAAGAACTGAGGATAGTCTCAGAGACCTCTGGGACAACAGTAAATGCATAAACATTTGAATTATAGGGGTCCCAGAAGAAGAAGAGAAAAAGAAAGGGACTGAGAAAATATTTGAGGAGATTATAGTTGAAAACTTTCCTAATATGGGAAAGGAAATAGTTAATCACGTCCAGAAAGTACAGAGAGTCCCATACAGGATAAATCCAACGAGAAACCCCCCAAGACATATATTAATTAAACTATCAAAAGTTAAATACAAAGAAAATATATTAAAAGCAGCAAGGGAAAAACAACAAATAGCACACAAGGGAATCCCCAAAAGGTTAACAGCTGATCTTTCAGCAGAAACTCTACAAGCCAGAAGGGAGTGGCAGGACTTATTTAAAGTGATGAAAGGGAAAAACCTACAGCCAAGATTACTCCCCCAGCAAGGATCTCATTCAGATTCAACAGAGAAATTAAAACCTTTACAGACAAGCAAAAGCTAAGAGAATTCAGCACCACGAAACCAGCTTTACAACAAATGCTAAAGGAACTTCTCTAGACAGGAAACACAAGAGAAGGAAAAGACCTACAATAACAAACCCACAACAATTAAGAAAATGGTAATAGGAACATACAAATCGATAATTACCTTAAATGTAAATGGATTAAATGCTCCAACCAAAAGACACAGACTGGCTGAATGGATACAAAAACAACACCTGTATATATGCTGTCTACAAGAGATACACTTCAGACCTAGGGACACGTAAAGACTGAGAGTGAGGGGATGGAAAAAGACATTCCATGCAAATGGAAAACAAAAGAAAGCTGGAGTAGCAATTCTCATATCAGCCAAAATAGACTTTAAAACAAAGACTATTACAAGAGACAAAGAAGGACACTACATAATGATCAAGGGATCAATCCAAGAAGAAGATATAACAACTGTAAATATTTATGCACCCAACATAGGAGCACCTCAATATATAAGGCAAATACTATAAAAGGGAAAATCGACAGCCATAAAAGGGGAAATCGACAGTAACACAATCATAGTAGGAGACTTTAACACCCCACTTTCACCAATGGACAGATAATCCAAAATGAAAATAAATAAGGAAACACAAGCGTTAAATGATACATTAAACAAGATGGACTTAAATGATATTTACAGGACATTCCATCCAAAAACAACAGAATACACATTCTTCTCAAGTGCTCATGGAACATTCTCCAGGACAGATCATATCTTGGGTCACAAATCAAGCCTTGGTAAATTTAAGAAAATTCAAATTGTATCAATTACCTTTTCCAACCACAATGCTATGAGAGTAGATATCAATTGCAGGAAAAAATCTTGTAAAAAAAAAATACAAAGACATGGAGGCTAAACAATACACTACTAAATGACCAAGAGATCACTGAAGAAATCAAAGCAGATCAATAAATACCTAGAAACAAATGACAATGAAACATGACGACCCAAAATCTATGGGATGCAGCAAAAGCAGTTCTAAGAGGGATGTTTATAGCAATACAATCCTACCTTAAGAAACAAGAAACATCTCAAATAAACAACCTAACCTTACACTTAAAACAATTAGAGAAAGAAGAACAAAAAAACCCCAAAGGTAGCAGAAGGAAAGAAATCATAAAGATCAGATCAGAAATAAATGGAAAAGAAATGAAGGAAACGATAGCAAAGATCAATAAAACTACAAGCTGGTTCTTTGAGAACATAAACAAAACTGACAAACCATTAGCCAGACTCATCAAGAGAAAAACGAAGAGGACTCAAATCAATAGAATTAAAAATGAAAAAGGAGAAGTAACAACTGACATTGCAGTAATGCAAAGGATCATGAGAGATTACTACAAGCAACTCTATGCCAATAAAATGGACAACCTGGAAGAAATGGACAAATTCTTAGAAATGCACAACCTTCCGAGACTGAACCAGGAAGAAATAGAAAATATGAACAGACCAATCACAAGCACTGAAATTGAAACTGTGATTAAAAATCTTCCAACAAACAAAAGCCCCGGACCAGATGGCTTTACAGGCGAATTCTATCAAACAGTTAGAGAAGAGCTAACACCTATCCTTCTCAAACTCTTGCAAAATATAGCAGAAGGAGGAACACTCCCAAACTCATTCTACGAGGCCACCATCACCCTGATACCAAAACCAGACACAGATGTCACAAAGAAAGAAAACTACAAGCCAATATCACTGATACACATAGATGCAAAAATCCTCAACAAAATACCAGCAAACAGAATCCAACAGCATATTAAAAGGACCATACACGGGCTCCCCTGGTGGTGCAGTGGTTGAGAGGCCGCCTGCCAATGCAGGGGACACGGGTTCGTGCCCCGGTCCGGGAAGATCCCACATGCCGCGGAGCGGTTAGGCCCCTGAGCCACGGCTGCTAAGCCTGCGCGTCCAGAGCCTGTGCTCCGCAACGGGAGAGGCCACAACAGTGAGAGGCCCGCGTACCGCAAAAAAAAAAAAAAAAAAGAAAAAAGGATCATACACTATGATCAAGTGGGGTTTATCCCAGGAATGCAAGGATTTTTCAATATAAGCCAATCAATCAATGTGATATACCATATTAACAAACTGAAGGAGAAAAACCATATGATCATCTCAATAGAGGCAGAGAAAGCTTTTGACAAAATTCAACACCCATTTATGATATAAACCCTCCAGAGAGTAGGCATAGAGGGAAGTTTCCTCAACATAATAAAGGCCATATATGACAAACCTACAGCAAACATCGTCCTCAAAGGTGAAAAACTGAAACCATTTCCACTAAGATCAGGAACAAGACAAGGTTGCCCACTCTCACCACTATTATTCAACATAGTTTTGGAAGTTTTAGCCACAGCAATCAGAGAAGAAAAAGAAATAAAAGGAATCCGCATCGGAAAAGAAGAAATAAAGCTGTCACTGTTTTCAGAAGACATGATACTATACATAGAGAATACTAAAGATGCTACCAGAAAACTACTAGAGCTAAGCAATGAATTTGGTAAAGTAGCAGGATACAAAATATAGATCAATGGAACAGGATAGAAAGCCCAGAGATATACCCACGCACATATCGTCACATTATCTTTGATAAAGGAGGCAAGAATGTACAGTGGAGAAAAGACAACCTGTTCAATAAGTGGTGCTGGGAAAACTGGACAGCTACATGTAAAAGAATGAAATTAGAACACTCCCTAACACCATACACAAAAATAATTTCAAAATGGATTAAAGACCTAAATGTAAGGCCAGACACCATCAAACTCTTAGAAGAAATATAGGCAGAACACTCTATGAGATAAGTCACAGCAAGATCCTTTTTGACCCACCTCCTACAGAAATGGAAATAAAAACAAAAATAAACAAATGGGACCTAATGAGACTTCAAAGCTTTTGCACAGCAAAGGAAACCATAAAAAAGACGAAAGGACAACCCTCAGAATGGGAGAAAATATTTGCAAATGAAGCAACTGACAAAGGATTAATTTCCAAAATTTACAAGCAGCTCATGCAGCTCAACATCAAAAAAACAAACAACCCAATCCAAAAATGGGCAGAAGACCTAAATAGACATTTCTCCAAAGAGAATATATACAGATTGCCAACAAACACATGAAAGAATGCTCAGCATCATTAATCATTAGAGAAATGCAAATCAAAACTACAATGAGGTATCATCTCATACCAGTCAGAATGGCCATCGTCAAAAAATCTACAAACAATAAATGCTGGAAAGGGTTTGGAGAACGGAACCCTCTTGCACTGTTGGTGGGAATGTAAATTGATACAGCCACTATGGAGAACAGTATGGAGATTCCTTAAAAAACTAAAAATAGAACTACCATACGACCCAGCAATCCCACTACTGGGCATATACCCTGAGAAAACCATAATTCAAAAAGAGTCATGTACCACAATGTTCATTGCAGCTCTAATTACAATAGCCAGGACATGGAAGCAACCTAAGTGCCCATCGACAGATGAATGGATAAAGAAGATATGGCACATATATACAATGGAATATTACTCAGCCATAAAGAGAAACGAAATTGAGTTATTTGTAGTGAGGTAGATGGACCTAGAGTCTGTCATACAGAGTGAAGTTAAGTCAGGAAGCGAAAAAAAAATACCGTATGCTAACACATATATATAGACTCTAAAAAAAAAAAATGGTCATGAAGAGCCTAGGGGCAAGACGGGAATAAAGACACACAGCTACTAGAGAATGGACTTGAGGATATTGGGAGGGGGAAGGGTAAACGGTGACAAAGCGAGAGAGTGGCATGGACATATATACACTACCAAACGTAAAATAGATAGCTAGTGGGAAGCAGCCGCATAGCACAGGGAGATCAGCTCGGTGCTTTGTGACCACCTAGAGGGATGGGATAAGGAGGGTGGAAGGGAGGGAGATGCAAGAGGGAAGAGATATGGGTACATATGTATATGTATAACTGATTCACTTTGTTATAAAGCAGAAACTAACACACCATTGTAAAGCAATTATACTCCAATAAAGATGTTAAAGAAGAAAAGAAAAGAAGAAAAATACAATGATGATTCTTCTTATGCTTTGAAAGAAGACGGTGCTGGAGAAAAAAAAATCACTCTTGTGCAGAGTGAAATGATCATAACTGCTAAAGACATTTTTGATTAGAAAATAAATACAAGATTAAATTATAGGTGCTGAGAAGGCAGACACAAAGGTTACATATTATATGTTTTCCATTTATATGAAATATCCAGAATAGATGAATTCATAGAGAAAGACACAGATTAGTAGTTAGCAGGGGCTGGGGGGAAGGTAGGATGGGGAGAAAGTGCTTAATGGGTCAGGGGTTTTACTTTGGAATGATGGAAATGTGCTGAACTAGAAGGAGGTGGTGATGGCTCAACACCCTGAAGGTACGAAACGCAACTGAACTGTTCACTTCAAAATGGCTACCTTTATATGAGCTTTACTTCATTAAATTATGTTTAAAATGAAAAAGATTAATTTCTAGGCTGTATACTAATAAAGGGGTCTTCCACTTTTCCTCCAGAACTTTTAAAAAAATCACTATGAAAGATGAAAACATTCTCTCTCTCATGTTTGGGCTTAATTTGGGGGGGAGGTGGGAAACATTGTTTCTCTCTCTCTGTCTTCATCCGCCCACAAAATCATGTATAAAAATGTACTAGGGCAACAAGGAAGCTTCTTCTGTATGGGTTATAGCCCCCACTACAATGTAAGGACACAGGAAATGTATCACATGGATGAACAAATTCTTTTCTGTGAAGATGGTACCCTCTCCACTCAAAGTACTCAAAGATTAACTTCATTTGCAGGAAAGAAAGGCACTTTTAAAAACAGTTTAGAGGCAGAGTTTAGGTTGCTATCTGCTTAAGTTCAGGTTCTCTGACCAGCAGACACTGAATCAGAATGTGACATGCAAGAGATGTACTGGGGACAAAGGGAAGGAGGCCAGCAGGGAGAGCCATCTTTCAGACCATGAAGCAGGTCTGACTCCTGTGAAGGAGGGGCAAACGCTAGGAACTTTGGGTAGGAGGAATCTTGAGTTCCAGGGTAATTCTGAAAAAGGTTCGATCAGGCCCAGAAGAAGCCCTTGAACTAGTCTTCCAGGGAAGGCACCTCACTTATCACAGGTATGGGTGTGTCCTACTATCTCACCTGCATTCTTTTCTTGGCTACAGGAAGTGCGGCCTCAGCTGGAGACAACGGTCAGTCCAAAACTGCAGCAACTGGGGTCTTCAGTCCATATGCTCTTGGGACAAAAGATCTGAGAGGCACATTTTTATAGAACCACATCTAATAATGTCCAAGTCCTCACTGTACAGATTTGGCAGTGAGCGAGCTCCCCATCTCCCGCAGCAGTGAGCGAGAGAAAGGTGTGACTAGTTGAAATGTGAAACTGATAACCAATTTTACTTTAAGTAGAAGTTTCTGCAACCTCTCCCCCTAAATCTGTGAAGTATACTGCTAAGGAGGGAGTGGAGAGAAAACACACAGCAATGAAAGTATAACTGTCCACCTTCTAAGCAAAATTCTAGGCAGCAAAGAAACTAACCAAATGAGCAAGAGAAAACCAAGGGCGTAATCTACAAATGGCAAGTCAAATCCTGCACATCAAGTTTGGCAGTTAATTAACGTTAATTGAAAGTTTTACAAAGAAATACAGATTTTTGGTCTATTTAACCATATGGGAAACAGCATCAACACATAAAGTGTTAGCACTGCCCCATCTCAAATGAGTAATAAACCTGTTCTATTAGAGCAATATGAGCATTTTACAACATATCCATCAGTTTTGTACTTGTAATTTTTGTCTGAAATCTAGAGAGATACTTAGTAAGTTACACAGTTGACATGTTAGAAAAATACTAAGGTTACTGTATGACCCAAAAAATCAAATTACATGGGAGGAAGAAGGTACCTGGAATCGATCTATTTGGAACCAAACAGTAACATTATTTACATACTACATAGGTAGAAACAAAGGTTCAGGGGAAAAAACACAAACAACAAAATCTGGATGTGTGACAAGAAAAGGCTTTAAAAAATATAATAATACAAATAATAAAAGCATTTATATATGTATGTACGTATATATGTACGTACATACATACATAATTTAAAAAATAAGATGGTTTTGAAGAGGGAAAGGCCATGTATGAGAATGAAATTTTATCATATTCTGAGAAGTAACTACTATGCTTAACATAGAGTATTTTGAAAGCTAATGTTAATCTATCTATTTGGGGTCAGATAATCAGTCCGTTTTAGAATATAATGTACTTTCTGTCAGCTTTCTACTCCTTGCAGGAACAATTTGCTAACCAGGAACTAAATAAATGACCTAAAAGTTAAAGTACATCTTCAGGTGTTTTGTTTATATCCTAAGAAATGTTTCATCTTGCTGTAGTACCTATTTTACTAACTGTAAGGGATTTTGAGGAAAGTTCTGTGTGTGTGTGTGTTTCAATGAGATTTCTTTCTCCCTGGTCTAAAATGCATATGTCATTTTCTCCAGTTCTTAACCCTTATGATGGAGGAAGTCATATGCTTCAACATTTTGTGAAGAAAGACTAGTTTCCCTCAGAGTCAAGTTCAAGGAGATAGATAACATCAAATGCCTGTGACGTTCGCCGTTGCCCACAGTGACCGCCACCTGAGGGCCAGAGGCTAACTGCAATCTGATCCCACATCTGCCTCACCAGCGCTTCGGCCCAGCTTCACCTGGGTCTGGAGACTAGAAACACCTATTTCACGGGCAGCAGGCAGTCCAACAGTCAGTCACACACACAGTGGAGCAATCAAAAAGGTGAGTGGGGGAATATTCCCTTTCAGAGGATAAATTACCTTTTCCTGGAAAGTGATTATTGGCTGGCAATGAGGTGGTAATTTATTTCCCTCTAGCCTATAATAAAAATACAAAGTAGGACACCATTTACAACAGCTGTGTTGGTGATTATAATCATGTTTTAGCCTTGAAACCACTCCCTATCTCATCAGCTATGATACACAATTTTTTTTTTTTTTAGATTTTCATGCCTTCCAAAAGAAAAGCTTTTGTTTATCCCTATCTCGTCAGCCATGATACATAAATATTTTTTTACATTTCTATGCATTCTAAAAGGAAAGCTTTTGTGTGTCTCAGCTTGGCAAGCTGTCCTTACCGCTCCCTGTTACCAAACTTTACAGAGTTGTAGATTTCTTTTGAGGTAAACACTATTTCTCAATTCAGAATACCCTCTTGCTTCCTGACTTCAGGAAGGAGTCTGAAGGAGGCATTTCAGTTACGGAAAGAGGACAAGAGAGTTGCATTATGTTAAGTCAGCAATGACTGAGCTGGTTGCTCTAGAAGGATGGCAGCATTCAGGGCAGAAAAATGTTCTTTTAGGTAGGATTGTTCATTTCAGTGGGTCTTTTGGTGATGTAAGAGCCCAGCCTAAAGCAAGAGATGTTGCAACAAAGAGTATGGCAGTAATTAGAATAGACAGCACAGGAATTTGGGAGTTGTCTCTAGGTGCTGTAATAAAGTAGGGGCCGGGAGGGGACAGCACATCTCGGGACCTGGAGAAGAGAGGAAATGGAAGAGGCACTGGAATGGGAAGCAGAGGATGGACGACTCTGACAGCAGTCTGAGCCCTAAGAAGGAAAGAACTTGAGGAGAAGCTCCAGGGAAGAGGGTGGCCAAGCTTGTGGCATCAGACTTTGCATCGGAAGTGGAGTCCTGCTTTGTCATAGAATTATGCTCTGTTATCTCCACACATCCAGAAAAAGTCTCTTAGAAACAATCACCTTGGGTTGGTAGCCCAGGGGATTAGAGAAACAGGTAAAGAGATCTGCCTGTCGCCAAAGGCAAGAGGCTGAGTGCGGATGCCAGCCTGCACACAGAAGCAGGAATCCAGAGCGAGAGATGCTAGAAGAACTCAACAGGAGGGACCTCACACATGTCTGGAGACACTGTGGGTAGGGAGCTGGCCTTCCCACATCAAGTAGGATTAGGCCATTGCCTTTGGAACAGGACAAAGGGGCGCTCAAAAGACCAAAGAACTTAGGGGCCATCAGGACACAACAAGAGAAGTTTGTTAATCTAAACTTGAGGTCTGTAAAAAACAAAATTTAATTAGCTGTCAACATTTAAAAATGAGACGATTGAAGAAAAATCCAGGTATATTGCTCCTTTGGTTAAAAAAAAAAAAAAAGAGAGAGAGAGAGACAAACTGAAAATGTCAGGCTTGAATTCCTAGGTGTTGCAGAGTGACTGCTGCCTTTACAGACAGCAAGGGCTAAAGAGTTTGTAACAGACCCAGCCCTCACCATTACCTACCACCTAGCCCAGTTCACTCATTTATGGGGTCCACCTGCCCCTGGAGGCACCAGTTCTGCAAACCCTGAGAGCACAGGATTTGAAGGCTCCATCTATGAGGAAAGACATTTTCTATGCATTTACAATGGTTATTTTCACCTTGCCTATAGTGTCTGTTCAATATATGTGTGGTGAATTCCTTGGTTCTGAACTTGGAGGTGAAATGCAAGTTAATCTGCTGATATACATGTGATCTCCATACTGGTTTTATGTTAATGAAAGGCCAGCATGCTGCCATATGCCCGCAGAGCCATGCTCTGCCCCTTCTTGACCTGTGCCCTGGAAAGTTATTTTCTATGTATCTACCAGACTCATTTAACTCCTGACTTCTGGTTCAGTTTGGCCAATGAGAATCATCAGCAAGAGAGTGGCAAGAAGATGGGGAAATTACTCGCTCTCCTTCTCATCATGCTTCAGTAACCCCTGCTTGGCCCCTTGGTTAGGGTCAGCACTTAGGTGTCTCTGGCAACACATTTGCCCCTCCAGGTTTAGAGGAGGTACCCGTTTCCCACCAGGGCTAGTGTCTGGTGCTTCTCCACTCCCGTAGCTCCCATAGCCCTGCTCACACCTCAGAAAGAGTCCCTTTACTAAAATCCCTCCCACTAAGTCCTCTGATTGTGCCATCTGTTTCCTGCTGTGACATGATAGTTCAGATGTGAACGTTCCAAATTCAGGTACAGAAGTAGTTGGACAGAAAAAAATAACAAAAGGTAGAGAAAAAAGAGTAGATTCTGAATGAGTTTTGAAAAAAATTGGGAGAAGTGCAGTCTTGCAGTTTGGTTTTCACAAGACTTCCTCACCTTAATCAGACACTTAAAACAGCTGAGTATTCTGGGTCATTTCTTCTCTGAAGCCTTTCATTTCATGTGTAATTAGAAACATGCCAATCTGTAATGACGGCAGCCTTCAAAATGGTCAGTCTGTCACTTTCATATCCCTAACTCCAGACACAAATGCCTGCCTGATTACTAAGAGTCTTATTCAGGGGCTATTGTTTCCCCCACCCTGCCATCTCTTGATCTTTATCATCTTGCATTCTACTTAAAGAAGGGTTTAAAAAGAAGAAAGAAAATCCCACAGACACCCGATCAAACTGTATTCATAACCGAGGTAAAGTGCATCTGGTCTTGTCACTCACTCTTTTTGTTCTCCTGTCTAAATCTAAGAATAACCTGCAGTTAGTTGCAAAACAGGGAGGAAGATTTCCAAGGACCATGGGTGGCAGAAATCAACCGGGATGGAAATTCAAAGTCAAGAGTCAGACTGGCTGGATTCCACTGTGCCTGCCACTTAACTCTCAACTTTTTTGGTCGTGATACTTAGTATTATAAACCTTAGTTTTACAAAAGATAGTAGCTATCCCTAATTAGACCTGGCGGATAGTGTCTCTTGAAGAGGACACAGTCTAAAAACTGGTTGGTTTCTCAGTTGGCCGATACAGAGAAAAATAAGCCTTTATTTTTACAAGTGATTAATTCTATTCACTTTTTAAAAACCTATTACTGCAGCCATATGCAGTAGATTTCTCAAAGATACCTGTTTTCAAATTATCTAAGTTTCAGAGCAGAAAGCCTGATGCTGGTTTAGATAATACAACATTTTGCCTAAAATGAAGTAGGTTATTGGGTATATGTATATATACATACTACTTCTCTCTCTTCTGAGAGCTAGAAGTTGTCCAAAAATGGGACAGATTTTTTGTTCCTTGAGGACTGAGAATATTAGTCCCTGTATCTTCATTGATAAACACAGCGCCTGGCACATAGTAGATGTTCAATCATAGTAGATGCTCGCTCATTTTACTGAATGAAAAGAAAGCCTCTGTGGCCAGCTGTCTGAGACTTCACACGCTCTCATGCCAATACTCGGAATAAGTATCTACTCTTAAGGGCCACCTTTTCACAGTGATGCTCATGGCCAGAACTCAAATCTTACTTGACGGAGATCCTACAGTACCGCACAAAGGTTCTCACTGGTCCTCTGTGTAGCATACAAAGTGTACACTTTGGCCTACAGAGGATAATGGAGCCCACAGTCCCTGTCATTCTCAAGTACTACTTATTTCCTCCAAAAATGAAAGCCCAGGTAGGCGAAGATAGAAAAAGAAGCATTGAAATGACCAGGGTAAAAAAGCAGAATTGTACTGACAGGGTGAGGCCAAGAAAAGAGCAATTAGAAGGTTTGTCTTCATGCAGCTTCAACAGTGCTGGTTGCTAAAATTATCTCAGGAGCTGGTGGCATCTGGATTTCTTCTCCACAGACCTGGGAGTAGGCAGTGTTTAAGCTCCTTTCCTGAGAAGCATCCAGTGACACTCTACAGGAGTAAACATCTATATCTTTGCCTAGACCACTGTGATCAAGAGTTCCTAAGCTTTCTTTAGTGGCACGACAAATGCAGTGCTGAAAAGGGGAGTGAGGGTGGGGCATGTTTGTAACACAAACTCTCCTCAGGTAGTGAGGGCCAAGGGTTATGTTGATAGATCTACATGGTGGTACTGAATCCTTTCAGAGAGAGAGATACTCAAAAATTTACATGGAATAGCTCCCTCACACGAGAAGAATATACATATACCATCAATCATGAGGAATTAAAATGATCTTCCAATAGCCTAACGGACCAATTAAGAAATAATGTGCCCTTCAATAAAGATTTGTTCTCATTATATCAAAGAGGGAGAGGCTCACCTAGGCGCTCAGTTTTCTCCAACAGCCCCATCTCTAATCTAATCTAATCTAATAAGTTGTTTACCTCTCTTTGAAAAAGGGAGCCTTATATAACTTAGAGCTCCCTTGGCAGCCTCAAGAAACCCTGTGGCAATGAAACTACGACAGACCCTGGAGCAAAAAAACTGTCAACACATGGTAAGTCATCAGAACTGTGAGAAGAATGCAATCTCTAAGAAGGAAGAGGCTATTCATCACCTAACAAACAAAATAAAGAGTATATTTTAAACTGCACCCCACAAAAATGAGCATCTATCATTTCAAGCCATTGAGTATATATTGTACTACTGGTTGTGTCAGGATTTGGCAGGAGCCAAGGCTCTATTCCTGATTTGGGGAAAAAAAAAAATCATTCATTCTTCAGGACAAGGTTTAAAGTCACCACCTCTGGACACATTCCCTGAGCCGAGGTTGATGTTCCTTTCACTGAATTTACACAGGTAGCTCTTTGTTCCTCTCTCCATCACAGCACTAAGATTGTTATTTTATTTGTCTCCAAAAAGACAGTAGGCTCCACAAGAGCTAGGACCATGTCTATCTCCTAAATTCCCAGTACCTGCCACTGTGCTTGGCTTATAAGAACGGTTAAGGAACAGCCCTTGGATTTGCTGAATGTAAGTTTTTTGAAGTCCCAAGACCAGTCTTTACATACCCAATAACAAAAGCCTAAATATCTGAGGAGTTGCCAGTGTTATGTGGCCCAACATTCCCAGGTTCCCATTCAGTAAGGGCACGTGACACAGGCCTTTCAGGTAACTGACTCAGAAAGTGATGGGAGGCAATAGGAGCTACCACAGAAATCCAGATTCTGAATGAGCAGGACAAAAGGACATCCAGGTTTCAGCGGTGGCAGCATCAGAGATCCTGCTGTATATTTCTTTTTCCTCAAGCTAGCTAGAACAGTGGGTTTTAACTGGGTTCAATTTTGGTCCGCACCCCACCCCTGCCAATGCCCAGGGATACTTAGCAATTTTTAGAGACATTTTTGGCTGTCACAGCTGGAAGAGTGCTGCTGACATTTAGTCAGTATAGGCCAAAGATGGTACTAAACACCCCGCAGTGCAGAGAACAGTCTTCCCTCCACCCCCAGCCTCCACCCCTCCAAGAAAATGTCCACAGGGTATAGGTTGAAAATCCTGTGCAAGACTGATTTTGGTTATCTACAACTAAAGATGACCATCTGTGCCTTTCTAAACCTCAATTTCCTTATCAGTAACAAAGCAAAAATAATCAAGTTCCTAAGTGTTAAGTGACAGAGCCTATCACATAGCAAGTACTTATTTTTATCAGATATTTGTAGTAACTATTATCATAACAAAAGGCAACATTTATTCTGCACTTAGCATGGATGTTAGGTACCATGCTAATTATCTTAAAAATTGGTATACAGAGACCTTCAAGATGGCGGAGGAGTAAGATGTGGAGATCACCTTCCTCCCCACAAATACATCAAAACTACATCTACATGAGAGAGTGGCATGGACATATATACACTACCAAATATAAAACAGATAGCTAGTGGGAAGCAGCCACATAGCACAGGGAGTTTAGCTCGGTGCTTTGTGACAACCTAGAGGGGTAGGAGGGAGACACAAGAGGGAGGAGATATGGGGATATATGTATATGTACAGCTGATTCACTTTGTTATAAAGCAGAACTAAAAAACATTGTAAAGCAATTATACTCCAATAAAGATGTTAAAAAAAAAATACACCTACATGTGGAACAACTCCTACAGAACACCTACTGAACTCTGGCAGAAGACCTCAGACCTCCCAAAAGGTTTGCTTTTACCATTTGTCCTAGGGTTCTGTCTGTTCATTTTTGTTTGCTGTTTTTTGTTTGCTTTCTTTTTATGAGTGTGGGTGCATGTTTCTTTGTGTGATTTTGTCTGTTGCGTTTTGCTTTTACCATTTGGATTGGGGCTCTTTCTGCTCGGCTTTTTCTTTTTCCCCCTTCCTTTTCGTCTGAGACATGAGGCTGGCAGGGTCTTGGTGCTCCAGCTGGGTGTCAAGCCTGAGCCTCCATGGTGGGAGACCGAGTCCAGGACAATGCACCACCAGAGATCTCCTGGCCCCAAATAATATCAATTGGCAAGAGCTCTCCCAGAGATCTCCATCTCACACTAATACCCAGCTCCACCCAATGGCCAGCAAGCTCCAGTGCTGGATGCCCATGCCAAACAACTAGTAAGACAGGAACACAAACACACCCATTAGCAGAGAGCCTGCATAAAATCATACTAAGCTCACAGACACCCCAAAACACACCACCAGACTCGGGACTGCCCACAAGAGAGAAAATATCCATCCCCACCCATCAGAGCACCAGCACCAGTCCCCTCACCATGAAGCCTACACAAGCCACTAAACCAACCTCACCCACTGGGGCAGACACCAAAAACAACGGGAACTACAAACCTGCAGCCTGCAAAAAGGAGACACCAAGCACAGTAAGTTAAGCAAAATGAGAAGACAGAGAAATATGCAGCAGATAAAGGAGCAAGTTAAAAACCCACCAGACCAAACACATGAAGAGGAAACAGGCAGTCTACCTGAAAAAGAAATCAGAGTAATGATAGTAAAGATGATCCAAAATCCTGGAAATAGAATGGAGAAAATAAAAGAAACGGTTAACAAGGACCTAGAAGAACTAAAGAGCAAACAAACAATGATGAACAACACAAGAAATTAAATTTAAAAATCTCTAGAAGGAATCAATAGCAGAATAACTAAGGCAGAAGAATGGAGAAGTGACCTGGAAGATAAAATAGTGGGCATAAATACCGCAGAGCAGAATAAAGAAAAAAGAATGAAAAGAATTGAGGACAGTCTCAGAGACCTCTTATACAACATTAAATGCACCAACATTCAAATTATAGAGGTCCCAGAAGAAGAAGAGGAAAAGAGAGCGTTTGAGAAAATATTTGAAGAGATTGTAGTCAAAAACTTCCCTAACATGGGAAAGAAAATAGTCAATCAGGTCCAGGAAGCGCAGAGAGTCCCATACAGGATAAATCCAAGAAAAAACATGCCAAGACACATATTAATCAAACTAACAAAAATTAAACACAAAGAAAAAATATTAAAAGCAGCAAGGGAAAAGCAACAAATAACATACACGGGAGCGCCCATAAGGTTAACAGCTGAACTTTCAGCAGAGACTCTGCAAGCCAGAAGGGTGTGGCAGGACATATTTAAAGTAATGAAAGGGAAAAACCTACAACCAAGATTACTCTCCCCAGCAAGGATCTCATTCAGATTCGACAGAGAAATTAAAAACCTTACAGACAAGCAAAAGTTAAGAGAATTCAGCATCACCAAACAAGCTTTACAACAAATTCTAAAGGAACTTCCCTAGGCAGGAAACACAAGAGAAGGAGAAGACCTACAAAACCAAACACAAAACAATTAAGAAAATGGTAATAAGAACATACATATTGATAATTACCTTAAATGTAAATGGATTAAAAGCTTCAACCAAAAGACACAGACTGGCTGAATGGATACAAAAACAAGACCCATATATATGCTGTTTACAAGAGACCAACTTCAGACCTAGGGTCACATACACACTGAAAGTGAGGGGATGGAAAAAAATATTCCATGCAAATGGAAATCAAAAGAAAGCTGGAGTAGCAATTCTCATATTAGACAAAACAGACTCTAAAATAAAGATTATTACAAGAGACAAAGAAGGACATTACATAATGATCAAGGGATCAATCCAAGAAGATGTAACAATGGTAAATATTTATGCACGCAACATAGGAGCACCCCAATACATAAGGCAAATGCTAACAGCCTTAAAAGGGGAAATCAACAGTAACACAATCATAGTAGGAGGCTTTAACACCCCACTTTCACCAATGGACAGATAATCCAAAATGAAAATAAATAAGGAAACACAAGCTTTAAATGATACATTAGACAACATGACTAAATTGATATTTATAGGACATGCCATCCAAAAACAACAGAATACACTTTCTTCTCAAGTGCTCATGGAACACTCTCCAGAATAGATCATATCCTAGGTCACAAATCAAGCCTCAGTAAATTTAAGAAACCTGAAATCATATCAAGTATCTTTTCCGACCACAATGCTATGAGACTAGGTATCAATTACAGGAAAAAAAGTGTAAAAAATACAAACACATGGAGGCTAAACAATACACTACTAAATAACCAAGAGATCACTGAGGAAATCAAAAAATATCTAGAAACAAATGACAATGAAAACACGACAATCCAAAACTTATGGGATTCAGCAAAAACAGTTCTAAGAGGGAAGTTTAGAGCAATACAAATCCTACCTCAAGAAACAAGAAAAATCTCCAAAAAAAACCCCTAACTTTATACCTAAAGCAATTAGAGAAAGAAGAACAAAAAACCCCAACGTTAGCACAAGGAAAGAAATCATAAAGATCAGATCAGAAATAAATGAAAAAGAAATGAAGAAAACAATAACTGAGATGAATAAAACTAAAAGCTGGTTCTTTGAAAACATAAACAAAATTGATAAACGATTAGCCAGACTCATCAAGAACAAAAGGGAGGATACTCAAATCAGCAGAATTAGAAATGAAAAAGGAGAAATAACAACTGACACTGCAGAAATGCAAAGGATCATGAGAGACTACTGCAAGCAACTATATGCCAATAAAATGGACAACCTGGCAGAAATGGACAAATTCTTAGGAAAGCACAACCTTCCAAGACAGAACCAGGATGAAACAGAAAATACGAACAGACCGATCACAAGCACTGAAATTGAAACTGTGATGAAAAATCTTCCAACAAACAAAAGCTAGGACCAGATGGCTTCATAGGCGAATTCTATCAAATATTTAGAGAAGAGCTGACACCTATTCTTCTTAAACTCTTCTATAATATAGCAGAGGGAGGAACACTCCTAAACTCATTCTACGAGGCCACCCTCACCCTGATACCAAAACCAGACAAAGATGTCACAAAAGAATGAAACTACAGGCCAATGTCACTGATGAATATAGATGCAAAAATCCTCAACAAAACACTAGCAAACAGAATCCAACAGCACATTAAAAGGATCATACACCATGATCAAGTGGGGTTTATCCCAGGAATGCAAGGATTCTTCAATAGATGCAAATCAATCAGTGTGATACAACATATTAACAAACTGAAGGATAAAAACCATATGATCATCTCAATAGATGCAGAAAAAGCTTTCAACAAAATTCAACACTTATTTATGATAAAAACTACAGAAACCAGGCATAGAGGGAACTTATCTCAACATAATAAAGGCCATAAATGACAAAAACACAGACAACATCATTATCCATGGTGAAAAACTGAAATCATTTCCTCTAAGATCAGGAACAAGACAAGGCTGCCCACTCTCACTGCTATTATTCAAAATAGTTTTGGAAGTTTTGGCCACAGCAATCAGAGAAGAAAAAGAAATCCAAATCGGAAAAGAAGAAATAAAACTGTCACTGTTTGCAGATGACATGATACTATACACAGAGAATCCTAAAGATACTATCAGAAAACTACTAGAGCTAATCAATGAATTTGGTAAAGTAGCAGGATAGAATATTAATGCACAAGAAATCTCTTGCATTCCTATACACTAACAACAAAAAATCTGAAAGACAAATTAAGGAAATATTCCCAATTACCATTGCAACAAAAAGAATAAAATACCTAGCAATAAACCTACCTAAGGAGACAAAAGATCTGTATGCAGAAAACTATAAGACACTGATGAAAGAAAGTCAAGACGTTACAAACAGATAGAGAGATATACTATGTTCTTGGATTGGAAGAATCAACATTGTGAAAATGACCTTACTACCCAAAGCAATCTACAGATTCAATGCAATCCCTATCAAACTACCAATGGCATTTTTCACAGAACTAGAACAAAAAAATTCACAGTTTGTATGCAAACACAAAAGACCCCGAATAGCCAAAGCAATCTTGAGAAAGAAAAACACAGCTGGAGGAATCAGGCTCCCTCACTTCAGACTATACTACAAAGCTACAGTAATCAAGACAGTATGATACTGGCACAAAAACAGAAATATAGATCAATGGAACAGGATAGAAAGCCCAGAGATAAACCCACGCACCTATGGTCACATTATCTTTGACAAAGAAGGCAAGAACATACAATGGAGAAAAGACAGCCTCTTCAATAGTGGTGCTGGGAAAACTGGACAGCTACATGTAAAATGAAATTAGAACACTCCCTAACACCATACACAAAAATAAACTCAAAATAGATTAAAGACCTAAATGTAAAGCCAGACAGTATAAAACTCTTAGAGGAAAACATAGGGAGAACGCTGTATGACATAAATCACAGCAAGATCCTTTTTGACCCACCTTCTGGAGAAATGGAAATAAAAGCAAAAAATAAACCAAATGGGACCTAATGAAACTTCAAAGCTTTTGCACAGCAAAGGAAACCATAAACAAGACGAAAAGACAACCCTCTGAATGGGAGAAAGTATTTGCAAACAAATCACTGGACAAAGGATTAATCTCTAAAATACACAAGCAGCTCATGCAGCTCAATATCAAAAAAACAAACAACCCAATCCAAAAATAGGCAGAAGACCTAAACAGTCATTTCTCCAAAGAAGATATACAGATTGCCAACAAACACATGAAAGGATGCTCAACATCACTAATCATTAGAGAAATACAAATCAAACACACAATGAGGTATCACCTCACACTGGTCAGAAAGGCCATCATCAAAAATATCTACAAACAGCAGGTTCTTATTAGTTATCTATTTTATACATAATAGTATATATATGTCAATCCTAATCTCCCAATTCATCCCACCACCATAAATAAATAAAAAAGAAAAAAAAATGAACCTTCTGTATAGCAAAGGGAATGCTACTCAATACTGTGTAATGACCTATATGGGAATAGAAGCTAAAAAAGAATGGATACATGTATATGTATAACTGATTCACTTTGCTGTACAGCAGAAACTAACACAACATTGTAAATCAACTATACTCCAATAAAAATTAATTAAAAAGAAAAACTAATATCATATGCTAACATATATATATGGAATCTTAAAAAAATGGTTCTGCTGAACCTAAGGTCAGGACAGGAATAAAGATGCAGATGTAGAGAATGGACTTGAGGACACAGGGAGGAGGAGGCTAAGCTGGGATGAAGTGAAAGAATAGCACTGATATATATACACTACCAAATGTAAAATAGATAGCTAGTGGGAAGCAGCTGCAGAGCACAGAGAGATCAGCTCGGTGCTCTGTGACCACCTAGAGGGGTGAGATAGGGAGGGTGGGAGGGAGGCTCAAGAGGGAGGGGATATGGGATATATGTACACATATAGCTGATTCACTTTGTTATACAGCAGAAACTGAAACAGCAATGTAAAGCAATTACACTCCAATAAAGACATTAAAAAAAATTGGTATAATAATTGCATATCCCCCAGTGCTCAAAACACACTTAGTGGATTGTTAAATGTTGATGAATGACTGTTTGTTAAATAAATGGTCACAAGCACAGGCACATATATAAGACATAAAAATGTTTATCAGAACACAATGCTCAAAACTGTAAATTAAATTCCTCCTTTTCCATTAAGAATACTTTTCTCTAAAAATTTCCTGATCTTCAAAACGAGGTAATCTCACAGGCAAACTCAAAGCTGTTTTGTCCTTCAATTCAGACAAAATACAATCAAACGAGGCATGGTTGAAACCTATTTCTGCTGGCCCGGCAGACCACTGGAGCCAAGGTTGCCACTAATTCGGCCCTGCTATATGCAGGAAAGTGAAAAAGACACATGGTACTTCAAACAAATCAATTTCCTTTATTAGTTTCCTTTCTTTATTGTTTGCTTTTAGTGTACCTTTTGTGGATCAAGTTAATCATTTTCATGTAAAGATCAATCTCAATACGTGCTTTCACTTTAAAGTCATTGTCAGATTTTGTGGAGATGCCAAATTCTGAAGGAGGATGGGAAATTATACACTAGATTTTTATTTCCAGCAGCCCAACCATTCCATGGCTTTTTAATAATCACATCCCCAAATCATCTTCTCCACTCTTGGCAATAAGACGTGCCCTTGCCAAGACTGGGCCCATTTCCCAATTTATGCCAATTGAATACTCTCTCCTTGAAACCTGAATCTTGATTATGGTAACCAAAAGCCTCAAAAGAACTGGAAATTTTTGCTTCCAATAGGGCTGTTCTCATAAAGCTGTTAAGTAGCTCTTGCTGTCTATAACCACACTTCTACCCTGTGTCCTGTCCATTCCCAAGTCTCATTCTCCAATCTCCTACAACCTGTACAGCGAACTACCCAAGAGACTGTCAATAAATTCATTTTTTCCTTGAACTAACTAAAATCTACTTCTGTTTGCTTAAAACCAAGGCATTGCTAACTGTTACTGGTAAAAATACCGGATTACTTAGAACATTACAAAATTCTACTGATATGTGCAGATGTAGATTCAGGGTATGATACTTCTGCTGTTTCTCCTTCATTTAACCTGTTACCCACCTTGTGCCTCAGTTCATAGGTCTGTGAAACAAAAAAACGTTGAGGAAGCCTAACACTTAGAGATGCTTAGTAAGCCAAGAAGGTTGCTACTACAAAGTTTCCTACAGATCAGACTACTTGAAACCATAAGCAAGTGATTCAATCTTTTTGAATATTGTGAGATTTTTCTAGATCAGACACTTATTAAGAAGGACTCATGCTCCAAGTTTAGATAATACTCAAGGGTAAGATACATATTTAAATATTTGTAAATACACATAAATAAACACATACACACATATATATTTTAACAATACTTCTACGTTTCTTTTCTCTTTGATGAATTGTTGATCCATAAAGAAGAGTTTCATACAACCATTACCAGGACTTGTTGAAGCCACTCACAGTGAAAGCTATATTTAAATTTTCAAGTATCAGTTACATACTAAACAAAGGTTCTACTGAAGACAGTAAATGCCTCATTCTGAAAGTATCTAAGAGAACTTTTTTCAAGTTTCTTCCATCAGCACCTACCAAGTAACTTTTTGAAAACATAGGCAAGTTTATATATATAAATATATAAGGACACACTCAAGAACATTCATTCCGTAAACACTCATTTCTTTTTTTTTTTTTTTTTGCGGTACGCGGGCCTCTCACTGTTGTGGCCCCTCCCGCCGTGGAGCACAGGCTCTGGACGCGCAGGCTCAGCGGCCATAGCTCACGGGCCCAGCCGCTCCATGGCATGTGGGATCTTCCCGGACCGGGGCACGAACCCGCGTCCCCTAAATCGGCAGGCGTACTCCCAACCACTGCACCACCAGGGAAGCCCAACACTCATTTCAAATAAGCTGCACTGGCAACATCACAGCCTATAACATTTAAGCTCACTGAACACACTGGACATGATGTCGAGTTTCAACATACTTCCTCAACTGAGACTTGAGCCGAAAATTGGGGTTAAACTGGGCTTCCAGACTTAGACCTGAACATTTAGTTCTAAATAAATCCCATCCTAGGACCCCTGCCCCCAACTCTCAATCCATATTTGCCTACCAGGCACCCCCTAAAACAGCTACCTGCATCCATAACATTTAAGAATACAGGTATCCCAGATTTCACTACATGTGAAATCCAAGGTAGCGAGAAATCACAGTCAAAAGAAATGAACAAAGAGCATGAGATTTGGGGATCTTTAAAGACAGATGACAGGAAGTGAGGAAAAAGAGGAAAGCAAAAAGGCCACAGAAAAGTCATGGGGAGATTGAAATAAGGGAGATAAAGAGAGACAAGTCGGGGAGGAAAAAGGGGCGCTGAGGGTTTAGACTAGGAACAACTGACAAAAGAAAATGAAGGTCCGTATTTTAGGCCAAGTGTGCCGTCTACTTTCCAATTTGGTATTTCCTAAGAGCGAATGGTACAGTACACACTGCAGAAACTGGAAAAAATATTAGTGTTTTTAAAATATTAGTATTAGTATCAAAACTTTGGTATTGATGCAGTTCTACGTTGGCACCTGCCCTCAAAGGAAAGATCAATTCCCACTGTTGGGGGTGGACTTTTTAAAAAAATGCTCCTAAATGGCTTTCCTGAGTGTATTTAGAAGCGTTACCTGCCACAGATTAAAGAATGCATGTCCTGGCCTTCCCTGGTGGCGCAGTGGTTGAGAGTCCGCCTGCCGATGGAGGGGACACGGGTTCGTGCCCCGGTCCGGGAGGATCCCACATGCCGCGGAGCGGCTGGGCCCGTGGGCCATGGCCGCTGAGCCTGAGCGTCCGGAGCCTGTGCTCCGCAACGGGAGAGGCCACAACAGTGAGAGGCCCGCGTACCGCAAAAAAAAAAAAAAAAAAGTAACAGATTACCATCATAACACAAAATCTTCATTTTTCACAATAATGCAACTCGTTTAGCAATCCTAAGTATTCCTATGCAACACTAAACTACTTTAGTTTTTCTCCTGGATGTATCTCTAAAGAAGTACGAGGAATATTTATTGTGTTTCAAAAAGCAAACAGGTATGCAACCCATCTGCTTAAAACCTTACAGGGTAACAAAGCAAGATAAAAAAAGCTTCCAACTTTAAAAAGTATTCAGCTTTAGGGCTTCCCTGGTGGCGCAGTGGTTCGGAGTCCGCCTGCTGATGCGGGGGACACGGGTTCATGTTCTGGTCCGGGAGGATCCCGCATGCCGCGGAGCGGCTGTGCCCGTGAGCCGTGGCCTCTGGGCCTGCGCGTCCGGGGCCTGTGCTCCGCGGCGCGAGAGGCCGCAGCGGTGAGATGCTCGTGTGCCGCAAAAAAAAAAAAAAAAGTATTCAACTTTAAATAATGGGAAAATCGAGCAAACACAACACCTTAACAACATTAATGCATTTTAATGCTTAATAATTCTGACAAGAAGCACAAATTTATGGGAATGGAAGCAAAACAGAGGATAGTTCAGAATACTAAGAATCTGTTATTGTTTAGCTGAATGCATAGATAAAATTAAATAGGAAAAGTAATGTCAGGTTTGATGCAGCTGTTTAGTAGCTGTATCTAGAGAGAGGCAAGTACATCTTAAGCACTTCTGTCCCATCTAGGTGAGACTATTCACCAGTAAGAAGAAAACAGAAATAAGTGAGTATTTACCCAGACGGTAAAAGATGGCAGGTAATTTTGAATATTTGTTAGCCTCTCTAGAATTCAGAGTACTGAAGAAGAGAAAGCCTACATCAAAAGAGTGGAAAGGAAGAAAAATCAGCTGGTTACAGTGACTTAGTTACAGTCTTAGTTACAGTCTTAGTTACAAGACTGATGTAGGTTCATTTCATTCTAACCAAGCAATTATCAATAGATTCTCACAAGGTCTGACTGTGGATAAAAGTACTGCAAGAAATGACTTTAAATATTTTAATTGGCAAAAGATAAAATTATAATGTGTTCAAATTGCTTTTTTCACTTTGAAAATAATCGACATAAGTAGATAACACCTTATGGATAACTACCTAAAATATATACTAGTCACTTTTCACAGCATTGTATTAAAAATCAGAATTGAATTTTCATATGTAGGATGAGCAGTATACACTTCATTTTATAAAGCAAGAGAGTTAATGAGTTAAGTAATTTTCCTGGAAAACTATTGAATAGGACAGAAGATGAATTTTTAAATGTTATTTAAGAAGTTTATATATATATATACGTGTGTATATATATGTGTGTGTGTGTGTAGCGAGAGAGATATATATAGGCTTGCTTCTCTTCTCGTAAGCATTCTGCTTATTTAGTGACTCCCTGCAAACACACATTGCAATCCAAGATCTTCCTTATTCCTATATGGAGTAAAAAGACAGAAAGTTTAAAGTTTTAGTCTTTGCAAAATACATCTACCTTCCTGTTGACCAATAATTCTAGGATCCTGAGGCAGACAGGGAAACTTAAATAGTCGAAGAGAGGAGCTGGGGAAAACATTAACCCCTCACACATGTATCTAAGACTTTATGTTACATACGCTATATACACATAAAGGACTTCCACCTGCACCAGTGTACAAGGATCTTAGTTCCAAAGTAACGTGGATTACAAGATTCTGATGTCAATATTCTTCACCAATCAGAACATTCTTAAATTAGTTCTTAAATGAATTGGTTTTCCCCAGTCTGTTCAGTAAGACATTTTGCCTCCCTGTAAAGAAGGAAAGCTTATCTTATTTCTTATTTCAAATTGGAAATTATCAAAGAAACCAGCATCTGCTCAGGGGGAAAAAATGGCACATTACTTTTCATAACCTCTTCTTCTCTAAGAAAATAATCCACTTAATGTGTCCAGAAGGACAATAATCCTACTACTGTACTGGGGAGTACAGACTACCAAGGAACAGAGCCATTTATGAAAACACTAAGGACGTGCCAAAGACTGAAGGGCTCATACAGCCACTGCTAATTACTACGTACACTGCAATTCTGGACCTACTGGTGATGTACTGGCCGATCTTTCTGGATTGTCTCTTTCCAGCTAAATGTTGTTTATTTTCCACATAATGCAAATGACAGGGAGGATGTTGGTTTATGACTGGCAAGGTAAAAACTTAAAGATCATGTTTTAGATCAGGTCACAGAAAAATGCGCCGGACCATCATGATGAAAAAGATAATGCTTTCAATAAACCTCACACATTATATAATTTTGGGTAAAATATAAAAGATATAAATGTCCCACCATAAATATACTTGAGCTGGATTCATCTGACAATGCTGAAATCTCTAGTGATAACGATTCCCAAAAAGATGTGAATCTGTTTTCCCTTTGGAAAACTCCCAGATGATGCCTTAGGAAAGTTAAGTTGGAATACACGTTTTAAACATTTAACAAAGGTAGCTTTATATTTACTATTTTGAAGGAAAGACTTTTCACTGTGTTATCACCACTTTCGGGATTTTAGCCTGGAAAGTTTATCAAAATAAAAGGAGGCCAGTTTATTATCATTTATTTGAGAAGAATCCTGAGGAAGGGGGATAAGGGCATGTATTAACTTGCATTCCTCATAATCCATTAGCAGGTACTTTTGTCAATAGAGAATGAGGACAGAAAAGTAAGACTACTTTCATATTTAGGTCCCTAAGAGATTCACAATCACCATCTCCTTTCTGTCTGCCATGATTTAAATTTTATTTTAATGTGGGCTGTTACAAATCTCCCTCCCTCTGTAGCTTCCTAGTCTCTCCCAAGATCATGGGAACTGTACCCAATATATTTTAATTGTGAGTACCATACACTGAGCACCAGTGTTGAGCTAGGTAATCTGCAAATCTTACCCCGTTCGTTCTCACAGCCATGCCAGGACGCAATTGTTATTTTCTCCATTTTACAGGTGGGCAACCTCTGGCTCACGGAAGCTAAGAACCCGACTCAAGCTTTCTCACCTAAGAAGGGGCTGAGCTGAGATTCAAATCCACACCTAACTCTTCGACCTGCTGATGGTGATGATAAAAGGAAAAAAGTAAGTCCACTTCTAGAAGACTGTAAGTTCTTCTACCTACACGCAGCGAATGATTTTCACCAGCCCTTTAGGGAAGATCTGAAGGAGTAATCAGAGGGGAAATCTATCAAATAGAGGGGAAAGCCCGTCAAGGAGTTAATAAATTCAAGGACTTCAAGAGGGAGTGAGGTATTAAAAAGAGGGAGGGCCAGACATGGGGCTGGTGGCGGGGGATGGGGAGAGAAACACTGAGGAAAAGAAAGGCAGAGCTGTGGAAGAGCTTTCCCGATTTTAACCTTCACAACGGGAATGGCTCAGAACACTGGCGATTCTAGGCCAATGGAGTTAAAAATCTTAGTCAAGAAGTACCATGCCAACTCCAGTGCTGCTTGCCCAGATGTGCCCCTGTTACCTCCTCAGTAAGTGCATGCTAAGTGAACTGAACACTGTCTCTCTCCTCAAGTTGAAACATCTATAATGGTAAAGACATTGCCACTGGATTTGAAAGCAGCAGAGCAAGTTGGCTGCAGGAAGCAGTGTGAGTTTGTGCGTGTGTGTGTGTGTGTGTGTGTGTGTGTGCAGCACATAAATTATCCTTGTAAACAGCTTACAAATTAGTTATGAAACTAGTAGTGTGTGGTTGTCTACATAAATAACAAACAAGCAAAAAAATGCAGATCGGAAGAAATATAACTTCAGTCACTTTCATATCAACTGATCATCCACTCATCCATTTGCTTACATATTTATTTAATATCTACCACATGCCAGGCACTGTGCTACATGCTAGGGGATATGTTGGTGAATAAAATAGGTATGGTTTTAGTAATTACCAAGCTTATGATCTAGTTTGGAAAACAGACGACTTTCAAGTAAAACAGAAATAAACACGTAACTACAAATCGTGATAGGGTATGAAGGAAACAAACAGGGTACAATGCCAAAGGCTGGCAAGACAGGTGGTGGGCTAGGGAGAGACAGATTTAGACCAGGTGGTTAGGAAAGACCTGAGACTGAACTCTAGAACCCAGCTGGTTCTCAAACGTGAGCATGCAACAGAATCCCAAGGAAGGCTTCTTACCAGACTGCTAAGCCCTATCTCCTCCACACGTCTGATTCAGTAGCTGTGGAGTTGTGCAGATAATCTGCATCTCTAATAAGTTCCCAGGTGATGCTGACAGTGATCCCACTGCACTAGGAAACATACTTTGAGAACTGGTCTAGGACATGGTACATAAACAAAGGTTGGGAGATTAGGCAAGGAAGTTATAGATGTCCTTACAAATGACTGGTGACAAGATCAGTGCCAAATTCAAACACTATCTAGGACTTAGAGTCAGTCTAGATAATCAAGACAATAAACACTGTTTTCCTTCCTAAAAGAAAGGACTCTATTACCATCTTCTAAGAATCTATAACAAATTCCATCAAACGATACAAAGAACCAACTCCACAAAGCACTCCTAAATTAATACATCATCTATCATCCAAAAACCTTGATGTTATCAGAACATATTTAATAGAGAAGATAAAGGAGTTCAGAGGGTGACATTATAAGAATTATGTCAAAGATGGCATTTCTGCTAAAATAAGAAGACATGATCTTACAATTATCGTCAGAGGAATCTAAGTTACATGTAAAGAAGATAACCTTGACCTCATATGGTTTAAAATATTTAACTGGCTTCCAAAGGAGAATAACCTTTATTAGCATTTTTTAAAATAGACAGAAAGCCACCAGAATTTTGATGGTCTGGTGGTTCTCAGACTTTAGTCTGCCCCCAAATCATCTGGAAACTTGTTAAAAGTGTAGATTTCCAAGGGCATCCTCAGAGTTTGATGATTAAATCAGATGATGTGAAGCCCAGGAATCTGCATGTTAATAGACATCCTCAGACATTGTGACATTGGTAGACTAAGGACTACAGTTCATGAGAAATGCCTAGCTAGGGCCAGGTTCCCCATAAAAGGCAAAACCCAGATGGTTTAGCTCTTACACTTTTGACAGGGATGCAATTGTTATTGAAGGATTATTATGTGCCAGGAACTGTGCTGGACACTTCTTAAAAGCGTCTCCTTTAATCTTGAATAGTATTATTATTGATATTTAAGCGAGCAATGAGGAAAATGGGACATAGCAAGGCAAAATAACATCCAAGGTCATGTAGCAAATAAGTTAGGGAGCCAAGATGCAAACAGAACGTTTTTGACTCCAGTAACAGATACTTCAACTACCCGGAACTCATGACTGCGAACCTCTGTGAAACTACAATAATCATTAAGTGATTTTCTGGCAACCACAGGTTCTCCTAAAGTAGTATGTGATATAGACTTACAAATTCAAGAGAAGCAAGGTTGAACTATGTCTTGAGACTTGGGAATATCCCTGGATACCTGAAAATGAGCAGAGTCCCTAACTTGAAGATTTTCCCACTAATGTTTCTCTTGACACAGTTATCCTGCACTGGACTCAGAGCCAGTGTTTAACAGCAAAGATCAGGGACTGGAAACAAAGGCCTTCCTTAAAAAAAAAAATCTGTCTCTATCACGGATCAACTGTGTGAATGTGGGTAAGTGATTTCACCTCTTTGAGCCTCACTTTCCTCATCTATGAAATGAGATAATATTAATACTTACCATAGGGATTGCTGTGGTGCTTATATAACATTTGTGAAACACTCAGCATAGTACCTTGCACACAGGAGATGTTCAATAAATGTTATTCTTACTTTTTGTTTATTAAAATAAACTACTTGTTATTAAAATATTATCCCTAAAAGGCATGTGATAAGTTACAAAAATAGAGGAAAAGAAATGTAAAGGACAAGGAAACATATGAAAAGATGGCCAATCTTATTGGAATCAAGAAAAGGCAAAAACAAATCAGAACAGTAAAATACCACTATACTCCGTAAGCTCAGAAAAACGTCAACTTTGATAATATTTAAAAAAATCGATGTAGATGTGGAGAAATAAATACTCTGTCTTACACACTGCACATTTATACAACCATTTAAAGGGGGGCAGTTTGTTAATTTTTAATGCTGTGTGATACAGAAATTCTATTTCTTCTTATTGACCTTAGAACAGACATCAGTAAACTTTTTCTGTAAAAGGACAGATAGTAAGTATTTTAGGCTTTGGAAGCCTTACAGTCTCTGTGAAAACAAGTCAGCTGTTGTAGTTCAAAAGCAGCCATAGATAATACATGAATGAATGGATATGGCTAGGTTGAAATAAAATTTTATTTGAATTCCATATAATTTTCTCACATCAAGAAATGTTATGCATCTTTTGATTTTTTTCAACTATTTAAAAATGTTAAAACAATTCTTAGCTTGTGGGCCACACAGAAACAACAGTGGGGGCTTCCCTGGTGGCGCAGTGGTTGAGAGTCCGCCTGCCAATGCAGGGGACACGGGTTCGTGCCCCGGTCCGGGAAGATCCCACATGCCGCGGAGCGGCTGGGCCCGTGAGCCATGGCCGCTGAGCCTGCGCGTCCGGAGCCTGTGCTCCGCAACGGGAGAGGCCACAGCAGTGAGAGGCCCACGTACCACAAAAAAATAAAAAACATAACAAAAACAACAGTGGGCTGGCTTTGGCTGAGTGGCCGGTCACAGTTTGCCAACTTACAGTGGTCTTCACACACGCAAACCAAGGAGGCATGCACAAAGATATTCATCAAAGCTGTGAAAAGCTGCAAACAACTATCATCAGTTCATCAACAGGGAAGGGGCTAAAGAAACTGTGGTATATCTACAGTCTGGAATACCATGCTAGTAAAAAAGAACAAAATAATTCTAAAGACACTAATAAGAAGACACTCAGTAAACTGTTCCCTGAAAAAGTTGCAGCTCTACAGATACAGTATGATTCCACTAACTAAAAACAGAAGCAAAAAAACTTCTAATTTAACAATGCTATATGTTTTCTACTGAAAATTCTCCTGACCAGGAAATACAATTCTTTCAAAAGTTTAGAAGAATCAGCACAAACTGTTTTCAGGGGTACGAAGGGGAGGAGGGACCAAGATGAGGGTTAGGGGTGTAAAAGGATTAGTTTCATCTATATTATTTCCATTTTGTCCAAGGAGACTGGATTCATGGGAAAACAATTGAAAGAGCTGAACTGGGACTTAGAGCACAAAGGCTCTAACTCTTGCACTACTGCAGCACTGAGAAAATTTGTAAAAGGATGACATGGGTCACTGCGGGTCGGACCTTCTGACATCCCAGACGCAGAAATAGCCCATTTGCCGAGATTGAGTTACCTGCTATTCACAAATGTTTGGATTTGTCTCTCAACAACTAAGTGACAAATCAGGTACAGACTGGAATGAGAAAAGAGGCAAAGAAAACAGAAGAAAGCCAAGGAACATGTATTCTTTAAGAGCACTCCAGGGGATTTTTCGACAGATTCCTTCTGTGCTTTTATTGAGAATGTCTCAGTTCTCAGTGATCAAGACACTGATGACAGCAAAGAAAAACTATAATGCCGAGTCACATTTCAGAGTGTAGATGTGGGGTGGGCATCCGATCAGCATTTACTTGCCTAACCAAATCAGAGAAGAAAGTGGTCACAGCAGATACCCTGTCTCAGCTCATTACTCAACACCTATTAAACGTGATTAAAAGCCCTTGCTAATTATGTGTTAAGAGCATCTTGAGCTGTAATGGATCCCAGAGGTCTGTGAAGTTGACTTCATTTACATGTTTGTCTCCTTTCACAAGGTCTCAGCCAAACATCGCAAAAGCAAAAATCTACTGAGCATTTTACGAACTCCCAGGTGATCAACTCAGAGTTTCCAGTCCACCGTGTCTTCCTACAAAGAACAGCGAGTGCCTAAGATGTACATTTGTTTCATAAATAAAACAGGCAAGGTTTGTATTTTATGGGGCACAAATGGGCCTCTTGTTGCAATTAATATTACAGAAGACTGCTAATCTGTATACATTAAATTATTCATTACATTTTGTGATCTCAGCTAAAAGACTCAACAGCATTTAAGTGGCAGGATGTACCCAAACCCTCTTCTAACTCACCTTAAGAAAAGCAAAACTGCAAAAATCATATATCAGAAAGGATTTAGAGAAGGCTTTGTTTGTTTTAAATATATGTTAAAATATTAGTATATTAGGTTATAAAATTATGTAATATATAAATATATATACACACACTACCGACTAAGACACCGCAGTTATCAGGGTCTGTTTCATGCTTCTCTTAAACGGTATTTAACCTAAAAATTTTTTGAACTCTTCCTAGAGTTAATTAATTCAAAGTCAGCTAATTAACCTCTCCTCCTTTTTGGGGATGGGCAGGGGACAGAGGGGTAGAGCTAGAGGCAGAAATTAATTCCTTCTTGCTTAGTCTGGCAAAGTAATGAACAAGAGGTAACTTCAACAATTACATGTGATGGAAGATTACGTAGCAGTTAAAAACACTGAACAAAATCTCTATGCATTAGCATAGAAAGATGTCTGTGATATACCTACTGGAAAAAAGCAAAGTGCTGACGATATAGCAAATGGTGATCTAAGTTTTTTAAAATAACAGCCAAAGTCCACATATGTACATCTTCAGATGTGTGTATACAGACGAAAGGGCCTGAAAACATACACAGCTACAAAGTCTTATAAGCAAACTGATTCTGTCTCCATTAGCCCCAATGGAAAGTGTGTATCCCAAATGACCCACATGATTTTCATAACTAGAAAGGGATTTTGATGGTCCCTCCTCACCCCCCAACAGCCCATCAGAATGGTATAGATCATGTGCCCTGGAGACTGGCAGTTACACCTCACATCTCACATCTACACTTACTACCAGGTCATCTTGATAATCTCCAACGTTTTCCTCTACCTCTGCCATTTCCTCATTTGCACAATGGAGCAAATAGCATCTACTTCATAAGTTGTTGTGAGGGTTAAATGACTTAATAACCGTGTTGAATTGGTTTAGCAAGTGCCTTGGGCAGTCACCTTCCTATCATCATTAGCTAGGACTGTCTTCATCTTGTTTCAGCCATAATGTGAAATTCCTTTAGTCACTGCCTTTTCTAATTTGCCAAATGTAAAACAGGCAGGAGTAGGCACAGTCTCTGCGTTCCTCCTCCCTAACCCCCCTTCTTACCCCTTTAAGCCCCAAATAAAATCATTGGTTTTTACTTTCCTGAAACATTTTCACCCTGCTACAGATCAAGGTGATCAAACACCACCTTGTTTCTAATGAGTTGCTTCTCGGTTGTGGTCTGAAGGTGAGGGGGGTGAGGTGGGCAGTTGACTTCTCATGGTGGCTGACCGTTCCGTTAGCACATTTGTGGTTCGTTTTTTTCCTCCAACGTTCTTCTTGCTAAAAGTTCCTTCCTTCTCAAATTTCTTACTTTTAATTGTCTTTTCATATTAGTCTGTAAATTTCTGTCATTTTGGTGAAAACTGGGGCTCTAATCACATTTCCACTGTTGTACTATCTGGAACCTTAGGAAAGGTACTGCTATTAGCTAGGTTCAGTTTCCTTATTGATAAAATGGACATAATATCATCTACATACTTTCCCTTAGTTTTTAAATAAAGAATTCATGCCCATTTTAATAAACAAAAATAAAACAAAATAAGTAACAGAAGCTAATTAAAACCATCCACAACCCCACTACAGGTCTACTGTATTTTCTTATAATCCTCAGAAAGGTACATAGCTAAACGTTTGGGATCAAGTGTTTTAGAGAATTCTGAATCTTTTTTTTTCCCTTTTATTTATTAGGCTCTATCTCCATACCACTTTCAATGTTAATTTTCAGTCTGATATGTCTAATTGAACACCTTTTATCATGTCTAACTATACACCCACAATCACAAATATGAAGGCTTTGTTTGTTTTAACCAAAAAAAGGGCAACATGCTTTACGTATCATGTATAACTTGCTTTGCTAATTTTACAACATACCGTATGCAATCCTCCACATCAAATATACATTCTCACTTTTAATCTTATAATAATCCATAGTATAGGCATACCATAGTCTATTCAACTCATCTCCTAGTGATCAAAATTCACTTTGTTTCAAATTTTTGTCAGTATGGACAATGCTGCAATTAATAATATATATATCCGTGTGTGTGTGAATGTGTGTGTGTGTGTGTGTGTGTGTGTGTGTGTGTGTGTGTGTGTATAGGAATAGATTCATAAAGACAAGATGATTATGTCAAAGGCAAGGTGTATTTTTAATTGAAAATGATACGGCCAAACTGACAACGTATTTCTGCATTCTAACCAGCATGGGACGTTACATATTTTTAACTTTTGTCTAAACCACGGGTGAAAAAACTTGTTATTTTACTTAGCAATTCTCTGAGATTAATTCTTCCCTTTTATTGGTCATTTGGATTTTCCTCTTCTGTAACTTGCCCATGTACATCCAATGACCACTTCATCTGGTTGACCTTTTTTTAAAACTTTATGCGGGATCTTAGCATTTAAGTGGTTTAATTACTGGTCTGTCATGTGTGTTTTACTTTTCCCCCCTCCCCCCCACCAGGGATACTGGCTGCATCTGAATGTGCTTATGGTCAAGCACACACTGAAAGGCTGTTTAGGGGAACATGTGCTTTAATACATTCCTGCTTCCAACTTGCCTTACCATGCATGTGCTCCTGTGCCTGTCAGGGCTAATCCCTCCACCTCACATTTTGTTACCATCATATCTCTTCCTTGTGCCTCTTGCTTTGGAAGCTGTAACTTTCTCTCTTCTATTTCCTGCTCTCCTGTCATCACAATTACCTCCATAAAGAACTAAGATTTCTCCCCGTCTCCCCAGTCTTCTTCTTCTTTTTTTTTTTTTTCCGAACGGAGAATAAAGCTTTGACCGAAGACAGTTTTGATGAGATGACTAAAAAAACTGCTTTTCTTTATTGGCATTTAAAAAATATTGCTCAGTGGTTTGGGACCCATTTGTCTCTGCCGCCGCCGTCTATCGGCTTTTGACTTCGGCTGCTTTAACTCCACATTCTGTTTTGCTCCACTTCAGCTCTTTAGCTGCTAGGTTTGGTCTGGCTTCACTGATTTACTGTAACTAACCTCATTCCCTCTCTGGATTCTGAATCCCATCCTAGAAAAGACTGCTTCCAGCTCATACAGTCACTCACTTATTGACTGAATGAAGTCTAGATCAATCAATAAATATTTTAGCATAAGTGGGTTCAATTCCAGGAGCACAGATGTTTTCAGATAGTTTCAGATGGTGAGATCCATAAATTTTAATCATTTTTTGCAAAACTATTAAATCGTGACATATTTATTAAATTTCACCCTGTGAACTAAAAAATTTCAACTTAGGAGAAAATCATGATATAGATATAGGTAACAAAGAATCATTTTATTTACTTTATATTAGATATTCTACTTATCACTATAGATATATTATGCTATTTATTACTATTGAAGCATTATTATAATAAAATACCAGGCACAGTCCCCCAAAATTAAGTTTTTAAACTTAAATTTCTCCAGTTTTTCCCCCATTAATATCAATTTGCTAGGCTTTGCTTGTTTGGGAGCTAACATCAAATATTTAAGAAAATATTAAGGTCGAATAACTAGAAACGGAGGGCATTCTGTTAAATTGCCCCCCTCTCCGAGAATTGGGAAAGCACAACTTTTATTCCCCAAGGGTGTGAAAACTCTCAGGGGAAGCAGATAGACTACTTCAGAGGCTGTTGCAAAACTTCATGGGCAAAGTGCTTTCAGCCTGGAGCAAGGTAGTGGCAGTAAGAGAAGAGAATAGAGACCCATTTTAAAGGCTGAGCTAACGCGATTTGCTGGAGAGTTCTCAGGCAAGGTGACGGCACATTTTGATATCTAAAAAGTGTCTGCATTTTAAAATTTCTGACCAATTTTCAATTTTGCCCATTAAAACCTTAACCTAGCTATCCTTGCTTATATGAATGTGGTATCATTTTTCTTTGACTTAACTGCCCAAATACAACTCCAGTTTTCAGTGTTCAAGTACTTCTCATTCTTTATCATATGTCCCAAAGTTCAAACACTAGTAGTGTAGAAATTCTCCAAAGATGTACGTATAGAAGCCTGACATGTGAAGAGAGAACAAGCAATAGATTCGTTAACTCTGTGCAGTTTTGCAGCAGAATCAATTCCATAGCCAGCACTGTAATGCTTGGGATCAAGCAGTATTCAGATAAAATATCTGCATGTCCTGAAACAGAACACATCCTTTAAAGCTGCTCCCTTTCATAAACTATTCTAAGGTTTTTGAAGCTCTTCTCATATCTCATCACATTTTAAATATCTAAAAGAATCCATTTTTTGTTCTTTACAACATTCTATTTTTTGTTGTTTTTGCTGTTGCTACTGTTGAAGGACGATCAATTGTGATTTGCATAAACTCAAGGGCAACTTAAAAGACAGTTGCAGTAACTAAGATTGAAACTGGCATGGCTTTTCCCTGGTGAGGTGTTAGACACAAAAATGGCTTTCATTTCATAATGGAGAAAAAGAGTGAGGTCTCTCAGTCATACCAGACTCCCCCTCTAATCTTTTCCCCAAACAGTAGCCTTGGTGATCTTTTTATCATGAAAATACTATCATGTGATTCCACATACTAAACTTCTTCCATGGCTTTCCATTGTCCTAACGATGCAATCCGAATTCCTCAACGTGGTTTCCAAGACTCTACCTTAGAGCTCTCAACCCTAGTAGATCCACCCCGATTTAACACAAATATTTTGTAATGCCCTCTTTAGTCTCTGGAAATGAAATCTACCATTAAATAATTTACCTACACTCTTCAAGTAGTGTCATAACTTATTTAAAGTCATTATAATGCCTCAATTTTACTATAAAGAAGAAAGACTAGAATTGAATAGAATGTGTTAACAGAAGCTCTCATCTCTCTGGACATACACAAGGGAACATGCGGCCTCAATTACCCCTAGCAGGCATACCAGGATTATGACAAGTCACTATGAGATGAAGCAAACACTGGCCATGGCAGAGCAGAGACAGAGAGAAAACTCAGGTTCGTGGTGACTTCACAGAGCTGCCGCATCAACCAACCCTAAAGCCCATAATAGGTTCAGATTGTCCAATGATCTAAGCCAATAAATTCCCTTAAGATGAAACTTTTAGCACTTTTTTCTGCCGATGACACAAAACACAACCAATACATCCAACCAAACACAGAGCATGAGGAATAGAGCCAACTCCCTCTCATCAGACTATCTAAAGTATGCTTTATATGATCACCCAAAGAAAACATGAAAATCAGTGCTTTTCTCTGATTTATGAAATATTACGAACTTCATAAAAATGATGTGTTACCAGAAGAGCCTAATCTAGGTGTTTAGGAACATGTTTCTGCCTAATAATCCCTTAAAGATTAGATGCAAATTTCTTGCTTTTTTATGCGCTTTAACTTAAGGTTTAACATAGTTCTCAGTGCTTTAGGGCAATGCTGCAAATAGTAAACAAAAGTTATTAGAGCTAGTTACCCCTACTTCCTCCTGCCAGTCCTAGTGCAGCTAAGTAACGCAGCTGACCATTAGTATACTGAAATCCCACACTAACGTGGATTTCCATGGGTGGGGTGAGAATATTAAAAGCCCACATTAACTTCTTATAAGCAAATATCTACTTCCTTAAGTGTAATTTTCCTAGTATCACCATAAACTCATGTCCCCCATCTTGTTCTCCTCATTCTTTCCAAAAAGCAAAATAGCTACTAAAAAAACTGACTATGTAGCAACTTATATTGTACTCCTCCCTGATTTTACTCTAGATTTTAATTGTACTACAATAATTACAGAAGTTAGAGCAAACACTTGGGAGGAACCATTTGTGTACCAGGCATCTATTCCAAACACCTGGAAAACACTAACTCCTTTAATCCAGTAATAACCCTTTCAAGGGTAACTACTATTGTGTATCACCATTTTACTGATGAGACATTGAAGCTCAGAGAATTGAAAGCACTTACCCGAAGTCACACACTGGTAAGACAAGATTTCAACAGAGGGACATGATCTTAATCATTACACCATACTGCCTCTCAACACAGAACATGCCCGGGGAGGGGGTGGGGGTAGACTCAGTGATATTGGAAACCATGTCTTGAGATTATTAGAAAATGAACTTGTGGGAATCTCAGAGCTTTTAGATGCAGGCAGAGAAATACTATCATACAAAGAGAATTAGGCAAACAAAAAGTGGTTTTTGAAGAGTTTTCAAAGCTCGTTAGCAACTCCTCACTATACCGTTTATCTCATTACCTTTAAACTTCCAAATCCTAAAAGCTTTGGTTTCAAATCAGTCACAATCTCTAGTTCTTTGACGCATTCACATTTACACACTTGCTCACACTCGTGCATATGCACACACACAACACGCATGCACAAACACGCACCAAATACATGAGAGAAAAATAAAATGAAATCTGCCTCCTTCTCTTTGTTGTTGATCAAATGCAGCTACAGAGTCAGCAGGGGATAAATATTGTGATGCTTACTTCATGTACAAGTACTTTGAAGAGGAACACAGTGGAGTAACTTTTTATGTAGCATTCTGAAGGAAAAAATATGCTGTAAAATCCAATCCCCCTGAGGAGTGTCATTTCAAGCAATGAGGTTTGCTTTCTTTATCTGTAGTGCATCTAGGTGATCAAACCAAACATAACTGATTCCCAGGCTCAGAAGTTTTCATCCGTAATCACCTTTTGCATTCATAAATAAATCAAAAAGTAATTTTAATCCTATCTTCCCTCTAACTCCTAACATCACAGCAAATACTTTTGTAATAGGCAAGGGACAAATTAAGGGACTTTCTCAAATGCAAGTGGCCAAGGATGGGTAACCTTCCTTGGATTTCCCTACCTGTGTGGGAGAAACACACGGATTAGAAAGCAGATGGTCACAACTCACCAGGGGATGGAAAATGTTATACTGCAGTGGGTTTGAATACACGGCTGACCTTGAAGACAGAAATGGTCATTAAGCTCAATTATAAATAGTGACTGGCACTAATAGGAAAGCAACTATGTTGTTTAGTTCTTGATAAACAGCAAAGAAAATACCAGCAAAGGGGTAAAATAATGACAAGACCTCTGCCAAAGTTAAATGATCTTCCTCTCCACCGTTCAGTAACATCGACTCAAGTCCACAGTGCCCTCCCACTCTGTGCCTGCACCATTCAGAGAATAAAACACAATCCAAGAAGCCAACAGGCAATCGTCCCTTTTCCCTTACTGAGAATGGTTCTCAGAACTATGATACACTCGTTCCCTTTTTTAATTAGGTGAAATCTATTTTATAAGCAAGAAACTCCTCGAAGAGGTCACAGATTTATCATGATATTGAAAGTCATAAAATCACATTTACAGGCTAAGTAGTTAAATCCAAATTACACACCACCCCATTAATTTTATAATCAATAGAGATTAAAGGAAATGAGGAAGTAAAGTAAATGATAGGATCCTAGCTTAAATCAAATCAATAGATATTTATTGGCATCTAGTACATTAAAGATGCCATGAAGCAGGAAGGGCAGTGTGGAGCCCTGTTCTGTGCCTTCCAGGAGCTTACCATCTGGCTGGGGCATCGAGACATAGCATGCAGAAAGCTTCCCGGTAGAAGAGTAACAAGGTGAGGGGTGTCACAAGGCCCCTCACGAGTAATGGACAACAGAACCATGCAGAAAAGCCTGCTAGAGGTAGTGCAATGGTTAAGAGCATGGGCTCCAGAGCCAAACTTCCTGGGTTTGAATCCTGCCTCTACTACTTACAAGCTCATTGACCTTGCACCACTTATGCATGTTTCATATAAGTTAATACTTGCCAAGTGCTTAAAAATAAGGCCTGGCGCACAATCAGTGCCATGTAACTGTTTGTTAAATAAGAGAATACTATTAAGAGAAGGGAAGATCTCTGTCACTCTGAAGTCTCCTGAAGTGCTGGTAGAATTTATGTGGGGAGGGAAAACACCATGTTCATTTTCCCCATTCCACCGATTCTTTCCCTACTGCTACAAACATTCTGAAGTCTCGACCATTCTAAAAATTAGAAGTGATAAACGGTCCTCTACTCTGTTAACCCCCGATAAAAATCCCCTTTCTCCTTCCCTTTATTGATAAACGTTTTAAGACTCTTACACGCATGCACGTATTACTTGCTCGTGATCATTCATTCCCCTGCCACTCAAACCTGACCCTAGCCCTCACCATTCAGCTCAGAGAACTGCAAAGAGCCTAACACGTAAATGTAACATCCCTTTTTAATCAGTCAGCATCCTCTCATCTCTCTAGAATATCAAAAACTATTCACCATTCTAGGCTCTGTCACTGCCACTAGAATGTTGACTTGTAGCAGCAAGGGACTTTCTTCCTCAAACCTACATCTCTTGGTATTCAGTAGTCTGTCAGAAATGAGATTGTTTGCTAGATTGTGCTCTCTACCACGACGGTAAGGACATTTCTAAGAGGGTCCCCAAGATGCCCACCTCTGGTGTATGTAACCCAGATAATTCCTTCCTCTTAAGCATTGGCAGGACTCTGATATGATGTTGTCCGCTCCTAATGAGGTTATGTAATAGGACAAAGAGGGATTTTGCAGATGTAATTAAGACCCCCCAAATCAGGTGACTTTGAGTTAATCAAAGGGGAGGTTATGCTGGGTGGGCCTGGCCTAACCAGGTAAGCTCTTAAGAGAATGGGCCCTTCTAGACATAAGTACAAAACTTAAAAGAAATTCAGCTGCAACCCATGAAAAAAGTAAGCGTCCATGTTGTGAGAGGGCTTAATAAGAAGGCCATGTGGCAAAGACCTGAGAGAGTATTCTAGGAGCTAAGAATGGCCGCTGTCCAAAAGCTAACAAGAAAATGGGGACATCAACCCTACAACTGCAAGAAAATAAAATATGCCAACAGGTGGGAGTTTGGAAGTGGATCTTTCCTTAGTCAAGTCTCCAGATAAGAACACAGAGAGATGACACCTTGGTTTCAGCCTTGAGGGACCCTTAGCAGAGAAACAAGGTAATAGATGCCAGATTCCAGCCCATGAAAATTATGAAATACTAATTTGGGTTCTTTTAAGCCACTAAGTTGTTACACAGTCATAGAAATCTAACATACCAGGGGGCTGTCAAGATGGTGGAGGAGTAAGATGTGGAGATCACCTTCCTCCCCACAGATACATCAGAAATACATCTACATGTGGAACAGCTCCTACAGAACACCCACTGAACGCTGGCAGAAGACCTCAGACCTCCCAAAAGGGAAGAAAATCCCCGCGTACCTGGGTAGGACAAAAGAAAAAACAGAGACAAAGGAATAGGGATGGGACCTGCACCAGTGGGAGGGAGCCGTGAAGGAGGAAAAGTTTCCACACACTAGGAAGCCCCTTCGCGGGCAGAGATGGGGGGTGGGAAGGGGGGGAAGCTTCGAAGCCACAAAGGAGAGCGCAGCAACAGGGGTGCAGAGGGAAAAGAGGAGACATTCCTGCACAGAGGTTTGGAGCCAACTGGCACTCACCAGCCCAAGAGGCTTGTCTGCTCACCCTCTGGAGCAGGTGCGGGCTGGGAGCTAAGGCTTGAGCTTCGGAGGTCGGATCCCAGGGAGAGGACTGGGGTTGGCTGCATGAACACAGCCTGAAGGGCGCTAGTGCATCACAGCTAGCTGGGAGGGAGTCCTGGAAAAAGTCTGGAACTGCCTAAGAGGCAAGAGAACACTGTTTCGGGGTGCACAAGGAGAGGGGATTCAGAGCACCGCCTAAACAAGCTCCAGAGACGGGCATGAGCCACAGCTATCAGCACAGACACCAGAGACGGGCATGAAACGCTAAGGCTGCTGCTACAGCCACCAAGATGCCTGTGTGCAAGCACAGGTCACAATCCACACCTCCCCTCCCAGGAGGCTGTGCAGCCCGCCACTGTCAGAGTCCTGTGATCCAAGGACAATTTCCCCAGGGGAACACACACCGGGCCTCAGGCTGTTGCAACGTCCCACCAGCCTCTGCCGCTGCAGGCTCACCCCGCACTCCATACCCCTCCCTCCCCCTGGCCTGAGTGAGCCAGAGCCCCCTCATCAGCCGCTGTTTTAACCCCCTCCGGTCCAGGCATGGAACAGATGCCTGAGGGCAACCTACACACAGAGGTGGGGCCAAAACCAAAGCTGAACCCCAGGAGCTGTGCGAACAAAGAACAGAAAGGGAAAATTCTCCTTCCAGCATCAGGAGCAACAGAATAAATCCCAATAATCAAAATGATGTAACCTGCATCTGTGGGATACCTGAACAGATGTCCCAAAATTGAGGTGGTGACTTCAGGTGCAACTGTAGACCTGGGGTTTGCTCTCTGCAACTGATGTGTTTCTGATACTTATGTTTATCCTAGTTTAGTTTTTAGCACTTGTTATCATTGGTGGATGTGTTTATTGGTTTGGTTGTTCTGTTTTTTAAAAAAAATTATTATTATTTTTTATGTTAATAATTTGTTTTTCTTTCTTTTTTTCTCCCTTTTTCTCTGAGCCGTGTGGCTGACAGGGTCTTGGTGGTCCAGCCTGGTGTCAGGCCTGAGACTCTGAGGTGGGAGAACTGAGTTCAGGACACTGGACCACCAGAGACCTCCCGGCACCATGTAATATCAATTGGCAAGAGCTCTCCCAGAGATCTCCATCTCAACACTAAGACTAGCTCCACCCAACAGCCAGCAAGCTCCAGTGCCGGACGCCCCATACCAAACAACTAGTAAGACAGGAACACAACCCCACCCACTAGCAGAGGGGCTGCCTAAAATCACAGTAAGTTCACAGACACCCCAGAACACACCACTGGACATGGCCCTGCCCACTAGAGACACAAGATCCAGCCCCACCAACCAGAGCACAGGCACCAGTCCCCTCCACAAGCCACTGAACCAACCTCACCAACTGGGGGCAGACACCAAAAACAATGGGAACTACGAACCTGCAGCCTACGAAAAGGAGGCCCCAAACATGGTAAGTTAAGCAAAAAGGGAAGACAGAGAAACACACAGCAGATGAAAGAGCAAGGTAAAAACACACCATACCAAACAAATGAAGAGGAAATAGGCAGTCTACCTGAAAAAGAATTCAGAGTAATGATAGTAAAGATGATCCAAAATCTTGTAAGTAGAATGGAGAAAATACAAGAAACATTTAACAAGGACCTAGAAGAACTAAACAGCAAACAAACAATGATGACCACCACAATAAATGAAATTAAAACTTCTCTAGAAGGAATCAATTGCAGCATAACTGAGGCAGAAGAACGGATAAATGACCTGGAACATAAAGTAGTGGAAATAAGTACGGTAGAGCATAATAAAAAAAAAAAGAATGAAAAGAATTGAGGACAGTCTCAGAGACATCTGGGACAACATTAAATGCACCCACATTCGAATCACAGTGGTGGTAGAAGAAGAAGAGAAAAAGAAAGGGACTGAGAAAATATTTCAAGAGATTACAGTTGAAAACTTCCCTAACATGGGAAAGGAAATAGTCAATCAAGTCCAGGAAGCACAGAGAGTCCCATACAGGATAAATCCAGGAAGAAACAAGACAAGACACATTCATCAAACTATCAAAAATTAAATACAAAGAAAAAATATTAAAAGCAGCGAGGGAAAAGCAACAAATAACATACAAGGGAATCCCCATAAGGTTAACAGCTGATCGTTCAGCAGAAGCTCTGCGAGCCAGAAGGGAGTGGCAGGACACATTTAAAGTAATGAAAGGGAAAAACCTACAACCAAGATTACTCTCCCCAGCAAGGATCTCATTCAGATGCGACAAAGAAATTAAAACCTTCACAGACAAGCAAAAGCTAAGAGAATTCAGCACCACCGAACCAGCTTTACAACAAATGCTAAAGGAACTTCTCTAGGCAGGAAACACAAGAGAAGGAAAAGACCTACAATAACAAACCCCCCAAAATTAAGAAAATGGTAATAGGAGCATACATATTGATAACTACCTTAAATGTAAATGGATTAAATGCTCCAACCAAAAGACACAGACTGGTTGAATAGATACAAAAAACAAGACGCGCATATATGCTGTCTATAAGAGACCCACTTCGGACCTAGGGACACTTACAGACTGAAAGTGATGGGATGGAAAAAGATATTCCATGCAAATGGAAATCAAAAGAATCAAAAGAAAGCTGGAGTAGCAATTCTCATATCAGACAAAATAGACGTTAAAATACAGACTATTACAAGAGACAAAGAAGGACACTACATAATGATCAAGGGATCAATCCAAAAAGAAGATACAATATGGGGATATATGTACACATATAGCTGACTCACTTTGTTATACAGCAACATTCAACGCATTCTATACAGCAGAAACTAACACAACATTGTAAAGCAACTATACTCCAATAAAGATTAAAAAAAATAAAGAAATCTAACATACCACTTTCCCGGTTTTCCTCTGCCTTCCACAATCTTCTTCTCTAACTCCATTGTCTTTACCTAACACCTAAATGTATGTTGTTTTTCTTCTGTCTCAACACTCTCCATCTAGTTGAATCACTTTAATAAGCATCTATATGTAGCTATCTCTAGATCCCTGGACCATTCTTCCTCTTAAGTCCATGTCCTAGTTTTCCCATTGCTTGATGGTCACCTCCATGTGGGCACCAAACTCCTTATTAGATGGGTCCAAATCTACCTTGTTATTGCCCCAACTGCTTCTTGCTCAAAGTAGGTCCTCCTCCTAACTGAGCTGTCTTGTTCATGACAGCTCAATTTGCCCAACATTTTGTCTGCAAGCATCCCTGGGAGACTCACCCTCTCCCCTTTCCATGATTAGAACCAAAGATTGGCCAAGTCCTGTTGGCTTTTAACAAACACAGTTCACATTTAAGCCCTGTTTTCTATTCCCAATGGAATTTAGGCTCTTATTACTACCGGTCTGTCCTTTTTCCTGATTTATCAAAAACCTATTTCAAAATCTTTAAGTATTTACAAGTAGGTCTTTAAAAAGGCAATGGAACTAGCATCAGCTCCAATGGGCTCTTAAAGCCCACACATGTAAATTTCAAATCTCAGCTCTGTCAGTTAATTGCAATGGCCTCATAATATTCTTTTAATGTCTCTGGGCCTCGGTTTCCTATCTGCTTATTGGGGAAGATAACATTTATCGTGAGGATTACGTGAAAAGGAATCCAATAAATGGTGACTACTGTAATTATTACCTAGAATATTGGCAACAGGACCAGTTTCCCTGTCAATCCGGCTTGAAAGCTTAAGAAGGTCTTCAAGCCCCTCTTTCTAAATTCCCTTAGTGAACCACCAAGGTGATCTTGACTGAGGTCTTCCATAGTAACTTCATCAGAGCATGTTTTGAGTCTCCATTCAGCTTATAAACTCTTGGAGAACGTTAATAGTATCAATTGCTTATCCTTGCCTCCCTGAACACTGACTACTAACTGTTATGATAAGCAATGAAAAAGATTGAGAAGTGGTTAAAATGGAAACTTGGAAGCAGAAGGGAGGGCAGACAGGGAAGAAAGTGAAAGGGGTGAATGTACTAGGCAAGCTTCAACTTAGCAAAAATCAAATTGAAGCAAAGATGCCCCTGTGTGTCTGGGGTTACTCTTAATGAGTGATTCCCCTTGGGACATAGGCGCCATTACTGAAATCAGATCTTCTTCTGGACAGTTACAATTTTCCCATGGGAGGAGGGAGGCAGATTTACTGTCATTCAGCTCATCAAAACCCACCCAAAGAAAATACCCACTGGAGGGCTTCCCTGGTGGTGAAGTGGTTAAGGATCTGCCTGCCAACGCAGGGGACATGGGTTCGAGCCCCGGTCCGGGAAGATCCCACATGTTGCGGAGCAGCTGGGCCCATGTGCCGGAACTACTGAGCCTGCGCTCTAGAGCCCGCGAGCCACAGCTGCTGAGCCCGCGCGCCTAGAGCCCACGCTCCACAACAACAGAAGCCGCTGCAATGAGAAGCCCGCGCACCGCAACGAAGAGTAGCCTCCACTCGCCACAACTAGAGAAAGCCTGCACGCAGCAACGAAGACCCAATGCAGCCAAAAATAAATAAATAAAATAAATTTATTAAAAAAAATAAATTACCTTCCCCTTTAAAAAAATTTTTTTGAGGGGTACAGCCAAAAATAAATAACTAAATAAATAAAAAGGAAAGAAAATACCCACTGGAATTCTTCTGTAATGAAGGCAAAGAATGAAGTGATTGGATATGCTTGACAACTTTCAGTTAGCCCATTTGCCCCAAAGGTAAATAGTCGAAAATCTAGTTTTTCCTCCTGCAGCTGGAAATATCTCAATGACACAACTTTATTTTCTGACAAACATTGGGGACACAGCATTCCTAAAAATTCTGGTTCATTCTAATTTATGACAAATGAACCAGAAAGAAAATCAGTTAAAATTTTTATAAATATCTTTAAGAGCTTTAAAAAACTTTCACTGATTTCTTTTACCCATCATTGTCAGAGAATTGGAAAAAAATAAAAGGCTTAAAGTTGGGTATATTCCAATCAATATTGGAACTTACAAAATTGTGCATAAATAGAGTCTCAGAGAAGAGAAGGGGCTGAATATGCAGATAAAATTCAAAGAAACACAAGCAGGAAAGAAGTAGGGAGTCAGGAGATGCAACAACTTGAGATCCTACAGGGGATGGGGAAACGAGAGGAGTGAAGGTTCCAGTTGGCTTTTGCAGATAGACTGGCAAAGAGAACAAGCAATGCCCGGACAAGAGCATCTCCAGTCAGCAAATTTAACCCATACCTGCCCGACTGATGTGTATCACACCGTGATGGACACACTCTGATAACACTCTTCAGGAAGCTGGGGAGGGCAGGACAGAACTTACAAACCAGACGTGCTATGGAGGAGGATGAGAAGGTAAAGAACAGAGAATAAAAAGGTTTCTCTGTTGAGAACATTTAGATGTGATTTTAGACACATGGCTCCCACAACAACTCTCTAAGGTAATAATCATGACACCCATGTACAGGTGTGGAAGCCTAGACACCAAGAGGCTAAGTGAGAATGTAAGTGAGGTTACTGTTGAACAAGCATTCCCTTCCTTTCCCTGACATCCACGGGAGAAACATACCTCTCTGGGCTTTGATGGTGGACTTGGTCACGTGACCTACACGGGCCCCAAATGGAAGACAGTGCAACAGCTCTAAGCCTATGCCTTAAGAAGTTCCTGCCCTGTCCCTCCGGGAGCTTCCGACCACCATGAGAAGAACATGCTTCAGAGGTTCAACCATGAAGCCTCCATCCTGGGTGTCAACGTAAGACACGTGAGCAGCTGAGCCACCCTCACCTTCAGGCTTGCAGTAGAAACAGAGGTCCCCAGCTGCTCTGCAGAGCTGGAGGATATAATGATACTGTCTCATCCCAATGACTAATACAGCGACGAACCAGTTTACTGAGGTGTCTAAAACTGATTTCTTTTTCTTAATTGCCAGTTATTAGCCCTTGGCACCATGGCTGAAACACAGAAGCCATTTTCTAAACAAATGTTAGTTTTCTTCTTGCTCAGAAAGGAAGCGCAAGAGGAGTTTAATATAGAAACCTATTTCTGATTTCCACCTCACAGGCTCCAAATATAGCACATTTCTTATTTGGTGTATCTTATTTATGGGTAAACTTGAGTTTTATAGTGTGAACCTCACTTTGCTCTGGCTTCTTGTGGCTTTTACAGGCCTAGTTTCTGGTTTTTCTGTCCTTCCCTAAAGCTGCCTGCTTGCTGTTATTTTTACAAATCACATTAACCAAAAAGACTGCATTTTATTCTTTTACATCATTATCTCCCTAATCAGTGTACTTTGCTCCTCACCATATTTTTGTAAATCTCATCCGCTATTTTTTATGTTTCTGCTTCCTGCACTTATCTCCATCAAGTTTAGAAAATAGTCACTAACTATTGGATGACGCAAAGCTTTTACTGAACATTGTGGGATTGTATCCATAAAAGGTTTTGATGTACTCTGCTAATCAAACAGCTCTTTCTCTCACTTCCAGAAGTTTTCATCCTTTGAGATTAAGCCAATAGCTTCAAGGGCAGTGAGTTTCAGGTCAGCGATAATCTTCAACTTTTCTGAAGTAAGACTGCTCCCTTTTCTCAGTCTTGGTTTTCCCGAGTAACTTTTTCCTTCGCTTTTCCTTTCTTAACCTCATGATTAAAATTAAATTACCAATAAATTTCACTCTGTCGCCTGCATCCAACATCCTTGGTCCATAATTCCCTTTTATGATGTTGGCCAGAGAATTTAGTGTTTACGTTTTCCTGAAAAACTGATTAACAATATAGGAGGGTGGAAGCTCTCTCAACTTAAAAACCTCTGCTGGCTCCGCCTGGCCTATCAAATCAATTCTGATCTCCTTAGCATGGCTCATCTGCCTGTTGCACTGGCCTCATCTTTTGCCAAAGACCCCCCCCAACCACCAACTCATTTCAACACTTCCCACCACACTTTCTTAAAAAGGAACTAACACGCTTTCAGCGTGTATTTTAGTTATTTTAAACTTTATTATTTTACTAGTGATGGAAAGAGGCTCAGCAAAGCAAAATATCCGGCCTGAGGCCACCCACCCAGTTAGTGGCAGGGCTGTCATTCCAAAGCTGCTCCTCATTTCCTCAGCCCTCCCCTCCTGTGCCTGGGCTTACACCGTTCCCTCTGCGAAAGTGGCTCTCAAGCTCACCTTGCAGTGAGCACTTACTCTCTAATGCCAGCTCAGTCTTCTCTTAGTACCTTTTTCATGTCCACTCTGAGACAAAACGAACTACTGGTCCATTTGTGTATCCAGGTCCCCTTGCCTACTTCTATTAGGGAAAGAGCAAAACCCTTTGCACTTAGACCTCTGTTTACTCCACTGCCACACAGCTCCTTGAAGGCAGGGCCTCATCTTTAATCCTTGGAGATGATCGAAGCTCCTGGCACACTGCAGGTGCTCAAAAAATGAGTGTTGACCCCAATCTTGATACCAGAGGAAAACTGATATAGCTGTAGATAGCTGTCATAATTATCAAAGAAAAGGAAAGAGTGGGGAAGAAGGTGTGTGAATATGTAACCGTACTGGTTATCTATAGTATACATGGATCCTATATAATAATATATGGGTCATCTGTATAGATAATCCATTAGGTTAATAAGGTACTATATAGATAACCCACACGAATTATCTATAATATGTTGATGGGATAAAGATAGAAATTGAGTACAAAGTAGAAGAGTGGCTAAATACCCCTATGGCATTTTTATCTTAAGACAGAAACTCTTTTAAAAGCCTCTGAGGATGGCTTATCAATACTTCATGTGCAAGAGGCAACTAGAGCGCAGGCCACTTCATAAATAAACACAACTTCTAATTTTCACAGCTCGGCAGCTGAGGAGGGTCATAGGCTCCTTAAGACATGTATTTTGGAGAAAGAGAGTCCCTGGCTCATGTGACTGGCAATGGTTCTACTAGGGGGAGAACTTGTGATAGAGTGAAATTACAGTGTTGCCACACTAAACAATGTGCCTTCTTACATTCTACCAGCTAACATCATATTACCTATACTCATTTATATTTGATAATGTTTCTTAAAAACCACGTTTCAAGTTTGTTTTTCACTTAAAAGATAAGGTGAAGAGACAGTAAAACACATGCCGCAAGAATTGGCAACAGTAGCTTAAGTGACGGCTGGTGGTAACTACACACCTCTTCTGTGCCCTCTGTTTCTCTCAACATTTACATTTCCCTTTCGGAATCTTTCAAAGCTGCATCCTACTGTCTACCTCTCAGCATTTGGAGAATAAGTATTTTCCAGGTCACTACTGACAGAAAAATCGCGATGCAAATCTATATACTTATAGTCACTTTGAAAGAACAGGTGAGTTAAGTACTCAGCAGGAATCCAAGGCCCCATCTTGCCCTTTCTGACGTATTTTCTTCCCTTTCTCCTCCTCCATCCTGTGGGGTGAGGACCGGGGGCGGGTGTTTATGGAATAATTTCAAAGTGTACATCAATCTGACCCACCAGGGTGAAAATCACCATTTCCCCCTAGTCCTCCACAAGGCCACATTCATCCGCCACTGGACATGCTGCCTGATGTACATCTCCTCGTCTCCATCTCAGGTTTTAATAACAAGTTCAAACAGACAGTTTGAAAAGACATTTCAAACCATTTTCTTTAATGCCGTGACAGACTTACACCAGCGTTACTCTACATAAATGCTTGCTTCACCCCAAACAGATACCAGAAAGGATAATTTCTCTTCAATTTACTCCTGCATCTTGCCCGTTAATTATTTTGAAACATTTTGCAGGAGACTGCTCAGTCCCATTAAACAAAAACTCTCCCTTCAATTCCTTACCCACTCCCACCCACCCCCCAATCAGTTTTTACACTTTGTGGTGTCATTTTTGAACTAACCTTTTACTAACTACAACATTCATAGTTAAACCAAAGGAAAGAGGAATCATTTGTAACAATGTTTTTCTCATCTGTAATATCCATCACAGGTTTTCTTTTCCAGTTTATTTTACATCACCTCCAAACAAATAAATCTGGGGTTAAAACAGTATCCTTCCCTTGCTAGGCTGTGCAATGAAAAAGGTAATTTCCACAGTGCACGACTAAACTGTACTGACTGGACAGAATCGATGGCACAGAAGGAAAGCGGTAATGCATCACAGGACCATCCCTTAACCATCAGTCAGCAGCAGAGATGACTGCCAGCGGCAAGCCATCAGCATACACGTTTTCCTCTGTGATTTCTGCTGAAATGTAGGCTATCCAGCGCATACCAGCCTTTGGCCAAAGCCCCACGGAAGTAACTACAAACCATAAACTTCCCGTCCTCTAAAAACATTTTAAATGGATAAAGTACGCAAATACAGCCACTGACGTTTCCAGGGAGTCTAACTTGTAAATGACTGAGTGTTACTGAAGTTGATTTTTAAGTGAAAAATTCAGGTGTGATGGCAAAGCAGTTTTTCACAATTCCCCAATATGATCCAGGAGTTGATGCAGTAGTGGGGAATTATATATGATGATGTAATTAAAAAAAAAAACACTTTTTTTTAACCACCAGCTTGGTTGATGAAGGATGATGCTGAAATATCAAAGTAAACATTTATGTAACTGAGGAAGCAAGAAGGCTACTGCCTCAAGGGCACATAAAAGCCTAGACTTTCCTCTGGTTCCTTTTCAGATGGAGACAAATGCCAGACTGCGTTACTTCCATTCAACTATCTAATCAACAAATATATGTTGTTGTACCTACTATATGCCAGGCACTGTATTAGGTTCCTGAAACACAGAAGTGAACAAAACAGATTTTAAAAACCCTACCCTCCATGGAGTACATTCTAATCAACCTGTTTTATTCATCTTCATAGACCTGAACCAAAAGATGTTTATTTTCATTTCTAAGTATTTCATATTGTAATTAACTCAGTTCAAATTTTATTCCTTTTCCTAAAGAGTATGGGTTTTTAACAGTTCATCATCTTCAAAAGATGTGTGCCTGATGTCAAGGAAAAGCATTTTTGGTTTGACATTCTTTTAACTACTCACCCACTCTGCAGAATGCTATGCTGCGAATGAACTACACAGACAACAGGAAAAGTAAACACTGTTTTCCAAGAATAAACGAAATAGAACATCTAATGTGTACTTCCTATTTGGTACTTTCCTATTTGATTTTATTTGTTACGACATCCATCTCTGCCCCAAGTTCACAAATGAGGCCCATTAAAACCTCCAATTCAGTACAGCTTTCTTGAAAATTTGCAAAGTGGCAAACAAATCTTCCTTAAAAACCCATCACTGATGCTCTTGATCAATAGCTGGCATCAGTAAACCTTAAATAGACTTGTGGGCAAGACTGCTGGAGCCAGGCAAAGATATCTCTTAATATGGATACTGATGTCATTTAGGCAGAGAGAAGCTGGGCAGATTTGCAATAAAAGGAAAGTGATTATATAATACATCCAAGCCATAAATACACACTCCATTAAGTTATAAAATTCTATATGTCTTTAGGAGGGCTTCCTGTCAGCCACTTAACTTAGAGAAAAAAAGGAAAGCTCTATTAATCATTCATTCGGCCAGAACTTACCGAACCCCTACTCTATGTCCAGCATAACACATCATCATCATCACTACCATGTGTTGATTCACTGTGTACCAGATACTGTACTTGTTGATTACATGCTCTATCTCATTTAATCAATGAGCAACACTCTAAGAGGAATGTAAATCTTACCCTCATATTCAGAGGTTATGTTATCTGCTTGTCATCAAACAGCAAGCTAAATAATCAGGCACTAAAACAAGGGTCTGTCAATCTCCTAAACTCATGATCTGCCCCGCCCCCCAACCAACTGTATTAAGATATAATTGACATATAACATCGATATGTTTAGGTGTACAATGTGTTGACTTGATACACTTATATACTGCAAAATTATTACTACCCTAGCTTGAACCACCTTCATGATGTCACATAATAACCATTTCTTTTTGGGGACAGGTACTTTTAAGACTTACTTTCTTAGCAACCTTATTAACTATAATCACCATGCTGTTCATTAGATCCCCCAACAAATTATTCATCTTATAGCTGGAATTTTATACTCTTTGACACCCTTCCCCACCCCACCCCCATCCCTCAGCCCCTGGTAATCACTATTAGTCTTTGTTTCTATGAGTTCAGGTTTTTTAGATTTCACATATCACGTGATACTAGTATTTGTCTTTATCTGCCTGACTTATTTCACTTAGCATAATGCCCTCAAGGTCTACCCATGTTTTCTCAAATGACAAGATTTCCTTCTTTCTTATGATTGAAAAATATTCCACTGTGTATATAAACCACATTTTCTTTATCCATCCATCTGTTGACAACACTTACCTTGTTTCCGTATCTTCATTACTGTGACTAATGCTACGATGAACATGGGTGTAGATATCTCTTTGAGATCCTGTTTTCATTTCCTTTGGATACACACCCTGAAGTGGGATTGCTGGGTCCTATGGTGGTTCTATTTTTATTTTTATTTTTTGAGAAACTTGCATACTCTTTTCCGCAGTGGCTGCACCAGTTTACGTTCCCACCATCAGTGCACCAGGGTCCCCTTTTCTCTACATCCTTGCCAACACTTGTTATCTCTTATCTTTTTTTTTCTTTGGGTACGCGGGCCTCTCAGTGTTGTGGCCTCTCCCGTTGCGGAGCACAGGCTCCAGACACGCAGCCTCAGCAGCCATGGCTCACGGGCCTAGCCGCTCCGGGGCATGTGGGATCCTCCCGGACCGGGGCACGAACCCACATTCCCTGCATTGGCAGGCGGACTCAACCACTGAGCCACCAGGGAAGCCCTATCTCTTATCTTTTTGATGATGGCCATTCTAACAGGTATGAGGTGACATCTCATTGCAGTTTTGATTTGCATTTTCCCTGATGATTAGTGATGTTGATTATCCTTTCATGTACCTGTTGGCCATTTGTAAGTCTTCTTTGGAAAAATGTCTATTCAGTTCCTTTGATCATTTTTAATCATTTTTTTCCATTGAGTTTTATGATTTTTAATATAGCTTGGATATTAACCTATTACATATAAGATTGCAAATAATTCTTTCATCCCATAAGTTGTCTTTTCATTTTGTTGATGGTTTCCTTTACTGTACAGAAACTTTAGTTTGATACAGTCTCACTTGTTAATTTCTTTCTTTTGTTGTTTGTACTTTTAGTGTCAAATTCTAAAAATCATTAACAAGACTGATTTCAAGGGGATTACCCCCTATGTTTTCCTCTAAGACTCTCAACGCTTCAGGTCTTATGTTCAAGCCTTTAATCTATTTTGAGTTGGTTTTTTTGTACGGTGTAAGATATAGGGTAAGCCCATGGTCTTAACTACTCCATTTTACTGTTTCCAAATCAGTTGCTTAATATGTGAATTCATTTGCATCATGAGCCTAGAATTTCTGAGTTGAAAAGGACTTTAAATATTATCTAATGAATGATGAACTTCAGAAGTCAGCCCATTTCCTTTTGCCATCTGCAACAACGTGGATAGATCTGGAGGGTATTATGCTTAGTGAAATAAGTCAGACAGATAAAGACAAATTATGTTATCACATGTATGTGGAATCTGAAAAATAAATGACTGTAACACACAAAAAAAGACTCATATATAGAGAATGGATTAGTGGTTACCAGTGGGGAGAGGGAATGGAGGAGGAGCAAGATACGGGTAGGAGAAGAGGAGGTACAAACTACTACGCATAAAATAAATAAGCTACGGGGCTTCCCTGGTGGCGCAGTGGTTGACAGTCTCCCTGCTGATGCAGGGGACACGGGTTCGTGCCCCGGTCCGGGAAGATCCCACGTGCTGCGGAGCGATTGGGCCCGTGAGCCATGGCCGCTGAGCCTGCGTGTCCGGAGCCTGTGCTCCGCAACGGGAGAGGCCACAACAATGAGAGGCCCGCGTACCACAAAAAGAAAAAATTAAAAATAAATAAGCTACAAGGGTATATTGTACAGTACAGGGAATATAGCCAATATTTTATAATAACTTAATGGAGTATAATCTATAAAAATATGGACTGTGTTATACTCTTGAAACTAATATTACATAATATTGTAAATCAACTATGATTCAATTTAAAAAGAACTCGCAGAAATCATAATGAGAAAAGTTTAAAAGGAAAATGAGTGCATTAATAATTTTAAAAAAAAGGTGGATTAAGAAACAGAAGTTAGCCCATTTCCCATGATCACATGACTTGCTAGAGGCATAGGTGAAACAAGAATTTAGGTTCTAATACAAGCTTGCTTCTACTATTCCATATGAAATTGTAAATAACCCATAATACTAATGATAATAGCAGCTAGTATTTGTGGAATCCAGTATCCATCAAAATTTTAAGCGCTATAAATTTAAAAGCTCATTTAATCTTCACAACTTTATGAGATGGATCCCATCATCCCCATATTACAGGTGTACACTTGTGACACAGAAAATATCTTTACCAGGGGCACACAGCTACTAAGAGGTGGAGGAAGAATCTGAATCCAGCTCCAAAGCCCAGCTCTTAAATACTATACTATTCTGCTTCTTAGTAAGTACCCAAAACCCAATTTTCCCAATGTATTAAACAACTTTTTAAAAGCCCTCAGTTTCAAACGGACTTGAGGACACGGGGAGGGGGAAGGGTAAACTGAGACAAAGTGAGAGAGTGGCATGGACATATATACACTACCAAATGTAAAACAGATAGCTGGTGGGAAGCAGCTGCATAGCACAGGGAGATCAGCTCCGTGCTTTGCGACCACCTAGAGGGGTGGGATAGGGAGGGTGGGAGGGAGACACAAGAGGGAGGGGATATGGGGATATATGTATATGTATAGCTGACTCACTTTGTTATACAGCGGAAACTAACACAACATTGTAAAGCAATTATACTCCAATAAAGATGTTAAAAAAAAAAAAAAGCCCTCAGTTTCTCTATGATGCTTCTTCAATCACCCCAGTACAAATTTATTTCCTTCTTTTCTCAACCATGCTTTGAGACTTTGACTATTTTATCCTATCAGCCTGATGATGTGAACACACACACTTCCTCCCAACAGAAAATTGCTCCTGAGATCAGGGGTTGTGTCTTTAACTCTATCTGTTCTCTCCAGTACTCTCTCTCTCACAATCACTGATCTCGAGTAGACAGCAAAAACTTTCAGACTGAACAAGAACAAAAAGTGCTGGCAAAGATACTTCTAATTCACCTTACTAAATCTGACAGAGGGTTTGCTCACTCAAAACAATCCATACCCACATTCAGGGAAAATCCAGATCTAAACATCATATTTTACAAACAAGTACTTAAGTAGTAGGTGTTTGCCTGATTTAAGGTATTCCACACCCTTCGCACCAAAATAATGACTAGCCATTTGAATTAATAGATATCCACATACTTCAGCAACAGCTGTCTGGAATGATATATCATGGTATTTTACACATTTTTAAAAAATTAAGAAAGATTCATACAGTTATGGAGGCTAACTCAATATTGTTAACTCTAATTCAAATCTAACAGAAACTATTCATGTTTAATCATCAATTCCCTTTTACTAAGACAGTAAGAAAACACACTCTTGCTGATCAGTAACTAATCACATTGCTGAGTTAACCCAAGCTTTGCAATGCCTTTTAAAACATAATGAGTGATGTGCATTGAACCCAGAACACCGAAATTGCCTAAGCTACTCCCTAGCACACTACACGACCTGCTTCCATCAGCTCAATTGTACATTAAACCAGGAATCTAGCATCCAGCATTTTTCTTGGCAGAAAATAAGTACTCAAATATTTATTCAATTTATGGATTAATTAATGAATTAATTTAGGCAACTGTTCCTCCAAAATTTCCAAACTTGAATTCTTCCTTTTCTCACTTGTGTTTTCTACATGGTACCCTGTGTGAAGCCATGCAGGGCTATTTCCCTGTGCTGGAAGATATGAAATAAGACCTTTTCCATCCTTTTCTGAACTCTGCTCTTTGTTTTGGCCGTGGGCCCATAGGAACTGATGTCAGAGGACGGGTGGTTAGAGGGATGGTACCTCGAGCTACATGGTCTGAGTCAATGATTACCCTGGGCACATCTTCCTTCTGATACTGGAAACCACCAGAACCACACCGAGCAGCCTGGTAAGATGGCAGTGGCTCTTGCTCCTCTCTGGGAATCAAGTATCTCCTGACCCTTGGATGTCCGGAACCACCCCTCCCTCCCACCTTAAATTCTCAGACTCCTGGAAGGGCAGAAGGGCATATATTGTCTTTTAGAGTGGAAAAAGTGTTACAGAGAGAGTATCTCTGAAAAAACTGGCTATTTCAGAGACAAGAGATTCTCTTTGGGCTTATTCAAAAGCCCTCCTCCCATGTTGCTTTGTGGGCTAGAGATTCACACACTAAGACACCAAAGCCACACTCACATTCATGCTGCTTTCCATCACATTTTAAATCCTTTACTGATTCCCATCACTCACTAAGGTACTCTCAAACCCTGCTTTACATCTGCAGCCCCACAACTGCTCACACTCAGTCACAGTCCTGCAAGTTACAACTTGACCTTGTCCCTTGAGTCTCATTTTACAGAGGCAATGGAGTTAAGAGCATTATTCATTAGCAAGTCAAAAATTACTTAAATAACCAAATGGTTCCTAAACTTCTCTGAGTGGTGCCAGTAGCAACTCACTGCCCTGGGTCTGCTTCTCCTCCTCATTCTTCCAGACGAGAAATTGGTATTTACCCAGCCATCAGTTCCCAAGGCTAGGTTTTCTCCCATGCAGGGGGAAATTGGGCTTGCTGCACTCTAAGTCATTTGATTGTGAATGTCCTACTGCCTGTCTCTACACGGAAGATGACGTATAAATGAAATCATTTACACAACAGCCACTCTAATTTATAAAATAAATCTTAGAGATGTCAAATTAGGCATATGACAAATAAAAATATCCTAAATAACAAGAGACCATGTATTGAACATTTACTATGTACCATGTCCTATGCCTAGAACTTTACCTGCATTATCAATTAATACTCTCAGCAGTCCTATAAGAAATGCACTAATGCTATTCCATCATGAGAAAGCTAAATATAAAAACTCTGCCCATAGTCATAGGGAATGTGAATTCATTTATGTCAAATTGTCAGTTGAAACTATACAGCGCACAGAATCTCCAAATGTAAGCAAACAAACAAAATGTGTACATATCTGTAGTAGTTTTTCTCTTTACTTTCTTACTATTTCTACAATATTCGATGGGGCGACAAATCTCTGGAATTTCTCATTTCAGGATATTTTCATTGACACAGTCTCTCTCATACAAACACTATCAGCATCTCTCTCTACTTGCTCAACTAGGTGGAGTTGAATCTAAGTGCAAGTAAAGTAGGGCAATGAATAATACTCATCACTTTAGGTGCTTTACTGTTTACATTGCAATATGATTCTCATACTCTAGTAAACTGCAACCCAGAAAGAACAACGTATTGTGAACATCTTAGACATGACAACCAGTTATAGGAAGTTATCCTTTCTTGGAAATTTGTAACTTTACCTCTTTTATTTCTGTTGTTTTTTTCTTAGAACTCTTTCAAAGCCCAATAAGGTAGAACCAGATAACTATCTTTACCTGATGGAGCAGGTAGAAAAGCAGAAAAATGAAAGAAAAGAAAAAAGGCAATTTTACCCTGAAAGAACCTAACAATATTTCATCAACATTTGATGAATAACTGATGAACTCTAGCTTTATCCTCTTCAGATTCCTTCCAGATTGTGCTACCAGTAAGTTTGACTGAGTCATTTGCCTACTAATAAAATTGTCAACAGGGGAAGTTAATTCACAAAACTGTATAAGTTACTAAAAATGGCTAGCACTTCTAAACAATAAATATATATAGATACTCTCTTGAATATTTTTCTCGGAAGCAGAAAGAGTCTCCACTCAACAATAAAATAGCTCACTGAATCATTTAAAAAGTGGACTGGAAAAAACAATAAGATCTTTAAAACCATTTATAATCTCAAACTTCTTAAACAACTGTGTCATTTTTGTTTGTTTGTTTCCCTTAGAGAATAGGCACAGGAAAAAAATCACTTAACCCATGGAGATCACAACACACAGACATACTTTTTAAAAGAGCCACATACAAACTGGTTAATATAACTAAGTCATTGTCAAATCATTGTTGGAAATCTTAGACCAAGAATTTAAGAGTTAATGTTTGATATTAAAAAATGTATATATATATATATATTTATCACTGATTTTTTAAAAAAATACATTTTATCATGCACACAGGGATGCCTTTAAAAGTTTGACTTTCTGTCCCAACTCTATCCATTGTCTCTCTGAAAGCTGACTCTGTTCTCCAAGTACCATTATTCTTATCTGTCATATTAGCTCATTTTTTTTCCTCCAAGTTACTCTTAAAGGAATATGATTCTCTCTGTTTTCAAAAGATACGTGATTTCCTCACAATGCCTGATTGCTTTATTATCTAGATGAGGTGCCTGATTCATCTTCCTAATTAACAAAGACTTTTTACACAGGATAAAAAGAACTTCTTGTGGTGGGTAGAGGAATGGTCTATAGAAAATGCAAAATCATACCCAATTGTCTTTTTAAAAAATCCCCTCTAATATATGAGATAGATCATATGATTTTCTGGCAGAGGAGAGACTGCCCAAAGACCCTAACTCCATTAGATTAGAACATGGATAAATGAATACTGCAACATTTTCTGGATATGGTCACGACAGCATCACCACAGATGTGCCTCAGATATCTTGGCCCTACCTACTGACTCCGCATGGATTACCATCAGTACTCTAGAGCAACGGTTCTAAAATATAATGCACTTAGATAGCTTATTAAAAACAGAGTCTCCTGGGTCCCATCTCCAGAAATTCCAAGTCACTAGGTCTGGGTGAGCCCATAAATTTGCACTGCTAACAAGATCACAGGCGATGCCAAAGGCCAGTTTTGAGACCACATTTTGAAAATCACTCTAGAGCACTGTGATTCCAAAGCACTCAGGGTAAGCTGTATCCCTTACTCTGCTTCTAAAATTCTGTTCTTGGACGATCCTGGCCTGCTGCTTTAAGAAGCACTTGCTCTTTAAAGAAAGGACACTGCGGAAGTGGGAGGCTATCCTCCTTTGTTTAAAAAAAAAAAAAAAAGTAATGGCTCTTCACTCAGAACAGAGAGCAAGCTGACACTGGTTTACAAAGGCCTATCTCATTCCTGATCCTTTATCATTTGAGAGATGTGAGCAGTCCAAGTCAAAAATGCACATTGCACATTCCCAGGAAGCCACTCACTGGGCCAACTGTAATTTTATTTAAGCCTGTCTGAACTTGCTTTTATTTTTTTTCCCCTGTAGCCACTCATGATTTTTTTTCCTTTTGCAAGAAAGAACTCAAAAACAAACCAAAAATCAAGCATTTCTATTTATATCAAGATTCACACTGTAACCCCCTATTCATCCTCCTATGCAAAAAGAAAACATAAGACCATAATAGCCACCCTTCAAAAATGATTAAATAACAATCATCTGAAAGCCAGATTGTTGGTAACATTTCCATGCCTTTTGTGTGCAAATGCATATGGTGGTGGTTGGAAGACCAAATATCTAAGAATAAAACAGATATATTCCTCACTGTAAAGCAGCAGTTGTAAACAGAAATTACTACAGCATAAATAATGTAATTTAATGGATCAAGTCAGGAGTAAGGCAAGAGAGAGTAGTAGGGACAATGGAGAATTTGAGAGTTCTAGCCTTATCTAAAGAAAGCTGCTACTTTTTAGCTCCAGACCAAAGTCCAATTCCAGTAACATCCATAAATGAGTCATCCTTGGGACAGTTACTATTTGTGGTTTTTCACCTAGTCCTATTTCTTGGTGCGTCCAGAGATTTTAAGTTAAATTATAGGTGTTATGTATGAAAAATTACAGAGAAAATGGATGATGGTAACTTCTTTCAAATAAGGTTCAGTCTAGTCTCTGACAGGCAGCCTGAGATGGGATAAGTCACCTTTATCCAATTCAGGACTGTGTTGACTCAAAGTTGGCTGGTGTCTCGAAAGATTTGGTCAGCCTCTTTTGCTCATACTCTTGGACACAGTTTGAAAGCCTATGGTGTGTACCAGTATCCCATGTCCTTCATGGGTGCTGAATTCCGATTACTTTATGTTCAGTACTGGGAGACTGTCAAAAACTGTTCTGCTTTTTCAGTTATTTGCTTCTTAGCTTCCTAGCCTCACACCCTACAAGGTGTAAGAACTAGGCAAAATGCCTCAGGCAGCAGAACTGCCGAGGATCAGGCTAATATCTAGTATGTGTCTTCTCTCTGAGATCTTGGCCCCTCAAGTCCTGGCTGCTCTGGTAGCCCCAAAGTTCACTGGTGGTCCCTTCAGTCTTGTGAGATTGCCAAAAATTCTGCTGCCTTCTTAACTTCCTATGCATGATCTTTTGCCTGGTTTCTCAGCCTTTCATTCCAAACCCAGAGCTGGCAAGTTTCCTGAAGGGAAAAGTAGCTTATAGAATGCGGGCTCACCACTCCATAGTTCACTTGCTCTAGGAGTCTTGGTAGCTCTTTGATTTCTTCAAATTAGGTATGTTTCAGACTTTGTTTACATTTGGCTTTTCTATTGTTTTCCAAGAAGCAATGGTTTGTCATAAGCCACTCCTACTTACCCAGACGCAGAAGTCCCCAGATTAATATAGTAATAGAACTACTTCCCCAAGAAATAATGTTTTTATTCTGAAATTTGGAGTTTAAAGTCAAATGTAAACACCTAATCCACAAAAGCTATGTAGCAATTTTTTTTTAAGAATTGACTACAAAAAAAAATTGACTACAAATGTGATTATTTATACATATATATGCATTCCATTTCAAACAAGACATCAACTAATTCTTTTGGTTCAGTGCTCTCCTTTAAGACAGATATGTCAAGCATTGTTTGTAATTTGTCAGCAGCCTTAAAAGAAATTTCAAATAAGCACAAATTAATGTTACGGTTTAGAGTACATGAGACACTCTAGATAAATATTTGATGATAGATGGACAGTAGGCAGAGGAATGGTTTCATCTAACATAGTAACAACAACAACAAAAAAGTGACAAGATGCACACCCTTATGCTTATCAGGGAACAAGATGAGGATGCTACTGACAGAACATCACTCCCGTAGCTGCAAGTAAGTGGCCCCACTTAAAGCAAAGAGACAGATATCTAAATATAGACACCATCTGCCTTAAGCCTTTCTGTATAATATAGTGCCTTGGATGAAGAGGTACATAAGAGGGACGGTAAAATAACCAAATTATTCCCATTACCGTGTGTTATCTCCACTGGCGGTTTCTGATATTCCTGAGAAGTCATCTGCAGAAGAAAGTAAAAGAGCAACAACAAATTCTCTTTATCACAAATGTTGAAGGCTCTTTGAGATTATTGCCCTGTTGGGACAACTAGCCTAAGGAGTAAGGAACTCCCCACCATGGAGGCAGGTTGAGAATGTGGCAGTGGCCTCGGTATGAGATTGTCCATAGTGAATGCTGACTTAAGTTCCTCTGGGATTGTAAGTGACTACACGGTGGGTTCCTGCTGCGAGGGCTCTAGTCCTTCCTGTAACGGGCCTATACTCTGTGGATGTTATTACTAACAGCAAATACCCAGGCACCTGTATGATGGGGATGTGGAAAGACATCAGAGCACAGCACATTTTCTAAGCTAATTGCCTGGTTTTCACAATTATCTAGTCTTAAGATTGAGTCACCCAAATATCTAGGCCTGAAAACAAACAATGAATAGAAATGACTTTAGCTTGGTGTGCAGTTTCAAATAATGGGGGAAAAAGGAGCATTACCTGTATGTGGCACACACTGTGCCAAGGATATTACATGAAATCTGTTCATCTTCACAACAACTCTTATAATCCTCATTTTTATAGATGAGGAAAATGAAGCACAGAGTGGTTTAGTAATTTATTCTAGGTGGTAAGTAACACAGAGCCGACCAGAAACTAGGCCTCTAGTTGCCACATCTCAAGTCCTTCACCACATGGCTTTACGGGTCTCCCGGACTGCACTGATCATCTTAAAGCTTAGCTTCATAGTCCCTATACTTTAATAATGTGACTACAGATTAAGGACATGTGCCTTTCCTTGCCATCCTTAAATTCTGAGCTAAATAAAAAATTAATGACATCGTGGGAGCCATGATTCTTCCCTAACACACCGTGCTAAGACATGGTTTATGAGATCTTTGTATCTAGTTGAAATGTGTTTACTAAGCCTTGCCAGGAAGTTCTTTCTATGGCGATATTATACACTGGCCACATAAGTGGCTGCAAGAACTAAGAAACCTTCCTTCCAACCAGCCCTTTACCTCCAAATAAGTAATTAAGTAGATTTGGAAAATGAAGCATCTGGTTAATTCCCTTTGACAAGTCACTAGGCCTGCATAAAGAATAGTCACTTAATACAAAAAGGGTGAGAAGATTGCACAGTTTGCCTACCTCAACACTGCTGCAAAACACACACTGATGTGTAGAAAAAGTACCTTTGAGAAGGCAAAACCTGGTTTGATTGCCTGGAGACTACACACTGCAAATCTGCTTTTCAAGGAGCATTTACTAAGCACTAGAGGAAAGAGAACAGGTGTCCCAGTCTGCAGGCCAACATCTTGTTGCTGGCTTTTCTAATATCTTTGCAACCACGAGCAAGTCACATTGTGAGCTTCCGTTTCTTCCTCAATAAAAGAAAGGTGCCAACCTGCCTCATGACGTTTTTGTAAAGGTGGCACCTGTGGAAGCAATTCAAAAACTATTCACACAATAAGATCATGTATATGATATATGCATATATATGACACACACACACACAAACACACACACACACACAAAGCACCAAGGCGAAGCTGTGCATATTATACAGATGCCAAGGACTATATCAGCAACAAGGCAGAACAGAGCAGACAAGTCCACTAAGCCACCCCAGAAGAAGTGAGCCTGAGAGAACATGCTGGGTTTCCATAGTGATAGGAAAAGGGCAGAGCAGTCCAGGCAAAGGAATACGAAGGGAGAGGAGTACAAAGGTTGGCTACAGAAATGGGTCCCAGAGAGCCTCGCTAATGAGCACCAGGTAAGTGTGGAATTCTGGGAAGAAAGAGCAGTGGAGAAGACTCACTCATTAATAGAAAATCATTTGTTATAGAAAAATCTGTGTGCCAGGCACCATAAACCAAAAACACCAACATGCAGGATCCTGCTTTATCCTGATAACAAGCCCAGGGAAGGGATGCCCCCAATTTACTGATTAAGTACCAGAGGCTCTGAGCACTTTCTCAACTGCCAGGTCCACATAGAGAGTAAGAGGTAGAAGACAGGTTCAAAAAGGGGTCTGTTTGACTCCAGGAATCATGCTTCTTGCCCACCTTGCTATGTTGCCTCTCTTTATACCACGTCAGGATACAAGCCAGCTTGTGTACCAGCCTGTATTTCTGTAGATGAGAACAACTTTCTACTTAAATACATGGAAAAAAAAATGAGGTATGATATACACTCCGATGTTTCACAGCCCTCTCTCTCTGTGTGGTGGGGTCATAGGGGACTATCTCAACATCCTGAAGTATTATCCAACTTTTTTTAATCAGAAAGAGAAAACAAGTAAAATATTAAAATGCAACCACATTTTTCCTCCTTAAGGATAGCTCTGTTTTTTAATTTTTCCAAAATTATTCAGAACATCTGTGTCAAAAACAGAAATGAGGGAGTCAAAAGGGGTAGCCTGTTTAGGGTTAAATATTATAAATTTGATTTTTTATGATTATAATTATCTATGGGACATGAGAAGCAGCTAAAAACATCTGAGTGAACCTAGTCTAGTGAGGGGTTGGACTTGAGGTTCATGATTATAGGGGCAGGAGGTCACTGTAGAGCTCTTCACAAACTGGGCAGTCCCCACCCCAAGACTTTCAGAGGGAACTTTGGTGAGAACCACTAATCTAGAATTCACTGTACTGGTGGGAATACGCAGTGACACCTCAAATATGCTGGCCTGGAGAAAGGCTAGGAATCACAAAGAGATAATTGATAGAGAGAGATGCAATTAGATAAGACAGTACAGGGAGAAGGTAAAAGAAAAGCAGTAAGCTCAGGACAGACCTAAGGGAGCTCCATATTTGGAGACCAGAAAGAAGATAAAGGGAAATGAAGGGCAGGGGAGAGGAGAGTGAACAGAAGTGTGGGTGGGTAGGAGGGTATTAAAAAGAACATTCTAATATGAATCCTTATTTCTTATAATGAAAGCAAACTTTAGAATGTAAAACTCTATTTTCAAAAGAATATTTCATAATATATGTAAATTTTTACCTGGATTAAGAGAGAAAATGAAGAAGCTGGCTTCCATTTAGCCAATATAAAACTTCATAATCTCTTATATTATTGGGAGGAGATCACAGACTATTTCAATGATTTAATAAGCAGATAAAGCTTTTTCAAAATTAGCTGTTTTCAACAGTTAAGAGTTAACATGGATACCTGTAAGTTGTTTAATGAAAACCTGTTTCTAGGAGTTCTTAGGGCAACTAACAAGGCAATCACAATATTAAAATGCTCTTAACACTAGCAAAATAGCAATTAATTAAATCCCAACATGCAGTTATTCCTATTAAAAAAAAGATTTTTACAAAGTTTTACATATCAGGCAATCTTGAACTTAAATCTGAACAGTGTACTCACAGAAAATAGCCAAGGTCAAGAAATCCTTACCCTTTTTTGTTGTGGGAAATACTCAGAATCACAAGGACCAATCTGCCCTTGGATATTCTAAGACCCTGCCTCAGTGACTACTTTGTTTCATAAAATCCCAATTTTTCCCCTCCTTCTTTGACACATTACTCATTAATGAACTTTTTCCCTATTATAAGAGCCTGAATAAAGTCATCTCCTTAATTGTCTGGTACATTTTTTCTTTGACACATTTAACTGTTAAGAGTTTTCCAGAGAAATGTAGCAAGAAATAAATGAGACCATATCACACATACTTTTTCCATGCTCCTTTTCAGAAAGATGTATGAATGCAAAACATCAGGTAAATAAAATTTCATAAAGGATACTGAATATCAATTGATGCTGCTAGTGCCACAACTGCAAGAAAGAATGAGTATCTATGTAAAATCCCACTTTGCATGAAGATAAATCAGTACAATTGAAAATTGTTTCAAATTTCTTATTTGACTACCAAGGGAAGTAACAATAAGCAAGGAAGCCTAACTCCCCAACAACAGGAAACACTCCCAACCTCACATAACCCCACAGGGGGCACTGGGCCATTTCATAAGGGCCAGAAGTTTTGACCAATTCTAGCAACATGGAAAGAGAGAAAATCATTTTTAGCCAAGGAACAAGATCCTAACCATGAAGATGATTTAAGGATAAAAACCTCACGCCCACATGGGACTCAGGAACCACCCAGTTCCAAATTTCAACAGCTTCCTGAATCATGAGATCCAGGCCCAATTCAGTGCGGCAAATCCAACTGATGTTTTAAGACGTGATTTTCCACTCCCTGGCTTCAGACTATACTACAAACCTACAGTAGTCAAAACAGTATGTCCACACGAAAACAGATATCTAGATCAATGGAAGAGGATACAGAGTCCAGAAATAAACCCATGCACTTATGGTCAATTAATCTATGACAAAGGAGCCAATAATATACAATAGAGAAAAGACACCTCAATAAGTGGTGCTGGGAAAACTGTACAGCTACATGTAAAAGAATGAAATTAGAACATTCTTTAACACCATACACAAAAATAAGCTCAAAATGGATTAAAGGCCTACATGTAAGACCAAAAACTGTAAAACTCCTAGAGGAAAACATAGGCAGAATACTTTGACATAAACCGTGGTGATATTTTTTGGATCTATCTCCTAAAGCAAATGAAACAAAAGCAAAAGCAAATAAATGGGACCTAATTAAACTTAAAAACTTTTGCAAAGCAAAGGAAACCACTGACAAAATGAAAAGACAACCTACAGAATGGGAGAAAAGGTTTTCAAATGATATAACTGATAAGGGGTCAATATCCAACATATATATAAACAGCTTATATAACTCAACATCAAAAAAATAAACAACCCAATTAAAAAATGGGCAGAAGAAATGAATAGACATTTTTCCAAATAGTAAATGCAAATAGCCAACAGGCACATGAAAAGATAGTCAACATCGCTAATCATCAGGGAAATGCAAATCAAAACCACAATGAGATATCACCTCACACCTGTCAGAATTGCTATCATCAAAAAGAACACAAATAACAAATGTTGGCAAGGATGTGGAGAAAAGGGACCCTCCCACATTGTTGGTGGGAATGTAAACTGGTACAGCCACTGTAGAAAAGAGAATGGAGGGTTTCTCAAAAAACTAAACATAGAACTACCATATGACTTAGCAATTGCATTCCTGGGTATAAATCTGAAAAAAATAAAAACACTAATTCGTAAAGATATATGTACCCCAACGTTCACAGCAGCAGTATTTACAATTGCCAAGATATGGAAGCAACCTAAGTGTCCATCAACAGATGAATGGATAAAAGAGATGTGGTGTATATATATATATATATATATATATAAAACACAATGGAATACTAAGTCATAAAAATGAATGAAATTTTACCATTTGCAGCAACATGGATGGACTTGGAGGGTATTATGCTAAGTGAAATAAGTCAGACAGAGAAAAACAAATACTGTATCACTTATATGTGGAATCTAAAAAATACAACAAATTACTGAAAATAACAAAAAAGAAGCAGACTCACAGATATAGAGAACAAACTAGTGATGAGAGGTAAGGGGGTAAGGGATTCAGAGGTACAAACTGTTATGTATGAACTAAGCTACAAGGATATATACTAGAACACGGGGAATACAGCCAATATTTTACAATAACTATCAATGGAGTATAAACTTTAAAAATTGTGAATCACTATATTGTACATCTATAACTTATATAATATTGTACATCAACTATACTTCAACAAAAAATTTAAGGAAAAGAGAGTTGTGATTTTCTGTAAGTTTATTTTGCTCACACTGTATTTCAGTACTTCTGTGAGACTTCTCATATAAATAAATGCCTAAATCTGGGCGGGGGTGCGTAAAATAGTCTAACCACATGTTATTTTAGATTCTGCATCAGTGAATTTACACAACAACTTTAAGGCAGAAAAGTTTGCAGTAGAATCAGCCACACTATATAACAAAACTTCCCTAATTTGGACTAAAAATTAGCAACCTATTTCCTGAGCAATGCACAAAATTATGCATATGTTTTATCTCAGTTAAGTCTGCAGAAACCCCTACAAGATAGCATTCGACAGATGCAAAAGATGAGACTGGGAGAAGCTTTACTGTGTGCCCACGACAACCAGGTTGGTGGAAAGTACCTGGTAAATAGTGATTATTAAGGAAGGATTCAACATACAGCATTGTTATAGTGGAAGGACAATGAAATTTGTATGAGGCCGACAGAACGTAGTCAAAAGTATTTTAAGTGACCAGTTTAATTAATTCAAAGCAATGATAAGTAATTATAGATCAATCTTCTGAATGTCAATGGATAGTTCTAAAGTGCTGCGGCTTGCTTGAAAAGTTTCTTCTGAGTTGATTAAATACTCTCTCCAAAATCTTGTTTACATTATTCATTTGCTCAGCAACCCCTGTCGTCAGAGAAGTGCAAGTTTCCACCTGATCCCTGAAGGGTTAGCACATATTTTTAATTAAAACGGTCTTGAATAAATTGAGTTGTTATTCTTACAGGTTATATTACTAGTAGTATTTACTCCAAATAAAAGGTTAAAAAACAAGGTACATTATAAGTAGACAAATATAGGTGCCTTGGACACTGAAAGATACACCTAAACCTCATATAAAGATTGGACTCCAAATTATGAAAAAGGGACAGTAAGTCATTTCTATAAGTTTTCATGAGTGATTCACAGCATCAAAGAATGTAAAGATGTGTCAAAAGTTTACAAGTTTAAAGTACAAACTGAGCACTTCCTTTAGGAAAAGCTAAAACAAAATTAAACACCATTAGAAAGATTTTGACACTTTGCTCTCTTATGATCTAAATTATAGTAACAGGGTTGTGTACATAATGATGCAATTATATGCTGTCATGAACAGTTTAATTATTATATGCCTGAGTGGATTTTTTTTTTAAAAATCAAGTGCTCCATAGAACTTCTACACCTGAATGCTTCTAACCCAGATTGGCCATACTTTCACTATATTCAATTCTCCATGGACACAGAGGAGTGGTCTTTACTTTAAAATGATTCTATTTAAAATTCTTTAACTTGACTTTTAAACCCTTAACGATCAGGTGCCATTTTCTCAGCATCTACTCTGCAGAGGGGCTCAACTCATTCATTCATTCTTTCTGACATTTGAAAGCCTCCTACACGCCAGGTACCAGACTAGGATGTGAGGTGGACATTTGAAGGAGGCCACAGGATCTAACTGACAAAGAAGAGGACTGGAAACCAACAGGGAACTCTGAAACAGAGAGGCAGCTTTGAGTCATGTCTATGCACTCCGGTTCCACAGTTGGATCTAGTTTATTCCTAGGTGTGACGTGAGGTAAGTTACTTAAGCTCTCTGACTCAACGTCTTCTTCACTGGGAAAATGGGGGCAATGAAAGCCTCTACCTTCGTGAAGTTGTCGTGAGGACTAAATGAGATGCCTATGCCAAGCTCTTAATACAATGCCTGGCACAGAGTATGTGCTCAGTGAGTACTAACTGCCATAGGCTGATCATTACATTATTACTGCTGCTTTTTGCATTGTAATAAGCGTCATGATGAGCCATGTGGAGGATGCTAGTAAGAGTGCCAAGGAAGACCAACAGATCTTTCTGGAGCAGCTCAGTCTGAATGGACAGAATTGTAGGAGAGAAAACGCCAAGTAATGGGTCTTCAGCATTTGTTCAAGAAAAATTTCAAGAGAAGATGTCGTGTTCATTTAAATGACCGTTTTGTCTTAAGAAAGCAGCCTGCAGCTACTGATCAGACCAGAACCCTAGCCATGCTGCTGATGATATCATCATCATCATAAATTCATTTGCTGCATCATATCTTGGCATACAAATGCTCACTTGTTACAATTATCCTTTCAGTTTGACACGGAGAGAAAGCAACCAGAAAGCAACTTCTATTACCCTGGGAAGCTCCTCCAAATCATTAAAATTCTGAAGCTCTCCTCAGGCTGAAGGCAGATCAGACCCTCATCAGTGGCACGTTCTATTAAATACGCAGATTCATGTTTGTTGTTCTTTCCAGCACAAGTCCTTGAGCTCACAAATCCCACAGCACTGAAAGTCATTATTTTTTAACCTAATTTAATTTTTAAAGCCCCAAATCCATCTTCTGAAAAGGTCAACATTTCTTGTTATAGGTCTTGGGCCCTTTCTAGGTACTAGTCACTGTGTTAGGATTGTTACACACAGGATCTCATCACCTATTCTCTTTCTAGGGACATGCTGCTATTACTCAGGGTTTTCAAGATAAGGAAACTGAGGCACAAGATAGGTGAAGTCATTTACCCAAGTACCCAACTTACCCAAGTTTCATTACCTCGAACATATTAGAGCTACGATTTGAACCCAACTTTGAACTCAATGTCCATAGCCACTGCATTAGAGCATAGGCACCTTGAGAATACATTTCATTTTCTTTCTTTTCTTCGATGTTTTAAAGCAATACTCATTTTCAAAATACAAATTAAGGTAGGGGAGAGGGTGAGGTAAAGTGAGGTGAGGGGGGTGAATGGTGGCAAAAGGAAAATGAAAGTAAATTATTTACCCACTGAGGTCAGATGTTAAAGTGGAATTCAGGGATAACCCCCATCAGGTTGGGTTTATCATGAAGATTACGCAGGGTTCTCTTTATAACCAAAGACTGAACTCAATTTTGAGGCAGGGTCCTAGGCAGCAATGGCTGCTGATTTCCTATTAGACTGTGACGTTTTCCCCATATCATTTCCCCCCATTATTTTCAATTTCCCCCGTTATTGAGCTTCATACCAGAAACCTTCTCCCAGGCATTTACAAGGTGACTGGTGAGCCTTCCTCATAAAACAGGATGAAAGCGACTTAGCTACATGCAAGTCTTTAGGACCAACCACATGACAACTATTGATGAAGACAAGGTTGTTGTAAGTATAAAAATGAGACAATGCTTTGCTTAGCACAGTGCCAGGTACACAGTGGGCACTTAACGTGTGTTTGTTCCATTATTAATAATAATTTTATGGATATTATCATAATTCCTAAAAAGAGTCATTTAACTAATATCAGAGTAACACCCCATGTCAGATGCTCTTCTCTCAACATTATGCAACCCAACAGAGAGAAGTAACTAAAACAAATGACCAGCCCCCACGGGGAGGCATCCTGCAAGTGGCTGCCCTGTTTCACTTGTGGTAACAGCCACATGCTCAGCCAGAGAAAATTATTATTTTTATTTTTTTTAACATCTTTATTGGAGTATAATTGCTTTACAATGGTGTGTTAGTTTCAGCTTCACAACAAAATGAATCAGTTATATATATACATATATTCCCATATCTCTTCCCGCTTGCGTCTCCCTCCCTCCCACCCTCCTTATCCCACCCCTCCAGGCGGTCACAAAGCACCGAGCTGATCTCCCTGTGCTATGCGGCTGCTTCCCACTGGCTATCTACCTTACGTTTGGTAGTGTATATATGTCCATGCCTCTTTATCGCTTTGTCACCGTTTACCCTTCCCCCTCCCAATAGCCTCAAGTCCATTCTCTAGTAAGTCTGTGTCCTTATTCCTGTTTCACCCCTAGGTTTTTCATGACATTTTTTTTTCTTAAATTCCATATATACGTGTTAGCATACGGTATTTGTCTCTCTCTTTCTGACTTACTTCACTCTGTATGACAGACTCTAGGTCTATCCACCTCATTACAAATAGCTTATTTAATTATTTATTCAATTATTTTAATAAAAGTTCATCAGTAGGGAGAAATCAGGCCTGGATTAGCTTGGCATCAGAGGTAGGAAATTCATAAAGAGGAACAAAAATAATTTTTTTTAAAGGATGAAAATCCATTACTAGACATACCTCCTTACCAAATGCAGTTCCAATTAAGTGCCATTACCAGTTAGATAAACTGAGTCCAACAGTGGCTGGATTCATGGAATGAGCTAATGAATTTAACTAGTCACTTAATCTCAAAGATGTCCAATCCATGTGCATGAAGGCACTGCCAGTTAGCTTGACTAGCAAAAAGAGTTGGCATGTAAAGGGCCCCCAGACTCAATTCACATTTCATCAGATGCCCCCCGATAATGTTGGCTCACAGCTGGATTTGTACAACACAAAATACACACAGTTGCATTTAAATATTTATAAGTATAAATACTCAAAAGGGTGTATCTTTTTTACTTGTCATACAGCTTATGGAAAGAAGGTTGCAAAACTCTTGGATGCCTCAGAAGAGGGTGGCCCCCAAGGCTTTCTTCACTGAAGTTGAAGAGCATGTATTTCACACCTACTCTGTTACACTCACCCCTACCCATCTCCCAAGACCAGAACTGACTTGTTACTTCCCTTCCATGCTGACTTTAGACATAACTGTCAGTTGTGCAAAGTCACACTTTGGAGAACGCTCTTTCTCTTCTTAATGACAACGCTAATTATAGAACTAACCTGTTTAGTCTCTCGCCCCAAAGATTTCAGCATTTAACTCGACTCTCCCATAATTCACTGTAGTGCAGCAATTAAATTAATGGCAAATCAGCAGTGTGGAATCCTTTAAATCCCTACGGGCTTGTTCCTTTGATTAGACCAGATCAAGGAAGCTGCAGCTATTTGCAGGCAGATTAGAGGGGCTCCCTTTTTTTATTGCCGTCAGCACTGAAGATTGAAAGGTCGCGTGTGTTGACATCTTACCCATATCCACCTGTGACAGTTTACATTGAGGTTATTCTTAAACAAGGTTTTCAATACAGCAAGAGAACCATATGGATCAGGAGGCATGAAGGCTCCCTTATACACTTCAGGCAAAGGTACCGGGCAGGTTTATACTTCTCTTCTTTCTCAGCACACCCTGGCTGCCACCTCCAGGGGCCAATAACTGATGCAGGCAACCAGTGTTCTGATGCTCTGTGAGATGCGATGCAGCCTTCAGGGTCATACAACACCCAATTAGGTTCTTCATGGTTTGGGGGCTAAGTTGCATTTTATTACATTTCAATCTTTGGCAGAAAGAAAAGCATCTCTTAAAATGCATTATCAGTCATGCCCAAATCTAGCTTCATCAAAATCACCTGGACATTTTCTAGTTAAAAAAAGTTCAAAGAAACAGCTTCCCACGGGCTTCCCTGGTGGCGCAGTGGTTGAGAGTCCGCCTGTCGACGCAGGGGACACGGGTTCGTGCCCCGGTCCGGGAAGTTCCCACATGCCGCGGAGCGGCTAGGCCTGTGAGCCATGGCCGCTGAGCCTGCGCGTCCGGAGCCTGTGCTCCGCAATGGGAGAGGCCAGGGCGGTGAGAGGCCCGCATACCGCAAAAAAAAAAAAAAAAAACAGCTTCCCACAACTCACCCCAGAGCTAATGAATAATTATCTCTTGGGGATTGGGCCGAGGAATCCGTTGTTTCCAAAAGCTCCCAAGATGGTTCTGGTAATTACCCCATTCAAGGAATCATTGGCATAAGTCATAATGCAAAGGTATAAGGAAGTACACATGAAGTACATAAATAACAATGCTCAATTAACTTAAACATTGAGTAGGCTTGGAAAGTCAGGCTGCCTGAGATTAAAATCTCACTCTCTAGGGTAAATTGCTGAACCTCTCTGGGTCTCAATTCTCCTCAATTTTCAAACGGGATTAATGACACCACAGACACATGTATGTAAAGCTCTTAACTTTGGGCCAGAACCAAAGTAACCTGAAAGTATGAGTGATTATTATTCTTTAACCAGATTCCAGAAATTCTAGAAAACAGAGCTCAGTGCATAGTAGTATACAGATTTTCCACAAAACACAGTAGTCTTTTTCCTCTCACTCAATTCTTTACACTTAATACTAAGTGTGGATTAGGCTAAACGTAATGAATAAATTAGAATTACAAGTTGCATTACTTAATAATTAACTTAATTCTAAGGCATCATCAATTCACTAATAGCTTCCCTGAAGTTAAAGAAAGGAAACACATATGTGATGATTGTAATTGGGATGACTACATCCCAATTTCAGAAATGTCAATATTCCCTGGGGTGAGGTGAGATGAGGGAATCCGATCTCATATAGAACCCAGAAAAGTCTGTATTAATAGGACTACATGTATCAGCCATATATAAAGTCCTTCTCCTGAATTGCAATCAGTAGAACAAGAGTCCTACAAAATATTCCAGTGGCGAATAGTTTGGGAATCACTGTCTGTGATCACCCTCTTCCCCACCCCCGTCTCTCCATAGGTTTACAATGCATATTCGAGGCACACACACATACTTAAAAATCTGAAGGTTGAGAAGTCTTCCTAACAGAAATACCAACTTAACTTGGCTTGAGCTTTCCTTCTTACCCTTTGGGGAATAAACCCTATCAGGACATATTTTGAAAAACTGTAAATTAAGACCGAGTTTCTTGGCTATGCTAATTATGAAAATGTTTGTCCAAATATACTATCTGGTTAGAATGAGAGGTCTATGGGGAAAGGAGTTCCATGTCGTTAGACTAACCGCAGGAATCATAGCTTCCTTCCAAGGGTAATAAGACCTTTTTGTGTTGTTGTTTATTGGATTTTTTTAATGAACCATGAGAAAACAATAGAGAAAGCCATTACTTTTCCTGAGAAAGCTTCTAAGTTGAGAAAATTATTGAGCATTTATAATGCATGATAATTTGACAGACACTTTTACAGTTTTTAATTATTTCAGTGATAAGATTAAAAATCTAGAACTGTTTATTCAGACCCACCTTGGTAAAATAAATATATTCAATAAGCACAGAGTACAGATAGCTTTAATATTACTTGTAGACCAGGAGGATCCATTTCTCCCAAAACACGTATCATCCCATGTGTGCTGTGATTTACAATCCCCAAAGCATTAAAGTTTGAATTGTGAATCTACTGTTTCAGATTCATTGGAATTCTGATCCTACAGTCACTCTAAAATAGATGCAGACTAGAAGAAAATTCTCCACATTTTAAAGCCAGATGGCCTATATCAGCTAAATAGTTTTTCATGGCTTCTTCAGAAAATTCATGTTGGAAATAGTGAGTTAATTTAAGTAGATATGAATTTAAGGGATCCTTAGTCATCAATCCCAAACTTAGGACTCTATTTCAAGAAAATATGTTTTAATTAAGTTAAAAAGTAACAAAAAATATATATATTACAACCCTGGCACAGAAAACTTTTAAGAAAATTCCCTTAATGTTGAGGGGAAAAAAAACTCTTTCACGTTCCATTGTGGGATCAAATAAAAATTTTTCTTCACTTTGAAAAATGAGATCTTTATTTGAACTAACCTCTGGAAGCACTAAAACAAGACCTGATTATTTCATTGAATTCTCTAGTATTAAATATGTTAATCCCTAACCCCAACCCTAATTTTTAATCATGATTAAAAAAAGAATTCCAAAAACTACTGTTCTACTGCTTCTAGTCTTAGACTGTTAGAAACCCAGGACCTGGATTATACTATGCAACGTTCTTAAACAAACAAGCTCCTGGGCTCTCTCTACTATAGATACAAATACTGGCGTACCCCGGAGAGACTGCTTGCTGGGTTGCAGACCACCACAATAAAGTGCTTAACACAATAAAGTAAGTCACACGAATATTTTGGTTTGCCACTGCATATAAAAGTTATAGTTACACTATACTGTAGTCTACTAAGTGTGCAATAGCATTATGTCTGAGAAAAAACAATGTACACACCTTAATTAAGAAAATACTTGATTGCTAAAAAATGCTGTTATCAGACAATGCAGGGTTGCCATAAATTTATTTTTTTTTAATAAATTTATTTATTTATTCATTTATTTAATTTTTGGCTGCATTGGGTCTTTGCTGCTACACGCGGGCTTTCTCTAGTTGCAGTGAGCAAGGGCTACTCTTTGTTGCAGGGAACAGGCTTCTCATTGTGGTGGCTTCTCTTGTTGCGGAGCACAGGCTCTAGGCACACGGGCTTCAGTAGTTGTGGCTCACGGGCTTAGTTGCTCCGCGGCACGTGGGATCTTCCCGGACCAGGGCTCAAACCCGTGTCCCCTGCATTGGCAGGCGGACTCCCAACCACTGCGCCACCAGGGAAGCCCATAAATTTTCAATTTGTAAAAAAAGCAGTATCTGTGAAGCCCCAAAGCCAAGTGAAATAAAACAAGGTATGCTTGTATATATAAATATACACAGACAGACTCCCCAGCAGTCTGGGAGACATTACTATACTGAGTAATTCAGCTAAATGAAATCAAGCAACTAATAAAAAGAATTGCAACCTGTTCTCTTCATCACATTTAAATCTCTTTTTTTAAGATGAAAGAAAGCAGCTATATCATAGACTTAAAAAGCACATTATGTTATAGTGTGATCTCTTCTCTATCACTGTAAGAACCGTTCAGCTGTACATGACAAGACCACTTCATATTACTCCCTATTTGAAGTAAAAACGTTGGAAGCTTTTGCCTTCTGCAAGTTACCTCCACGTTTGCCCATTAAGCATTCAGAGTCAGTCTCTCACCTAAGAGTCTTAGAAAATAGGCCATTACTTTATTTAGGGCAAAGGTCTTCAGGGGCAGCAAGAGGCAGGCTAAGTATGGGAGACCACAAACAAGCCATGTTCTGCCTAACTGGAGTACCCCACTTGGAATCTGTTTGATAAACTGATTATAAGATTATAAGTGATAAAGAAATGTGCAGATTAAAAATAAATATCTGAAAATCACTATTTTAGTGGAAGAGGGACACGCATGCAAGACAAGACTCACCCTTGCATCAAGGTGAGGATCTCGGGTAGGATTTCCTGTTTGCTCAGACAGTCCTTTGTACCTAAAGGCCCAGAACAAAGGGCCACATTATAGAGAGTGCCCTGCCTGCCAGCTAAGAACCAGCAACAGCTCTGTTCCAGGAGCACAACTCTGAATCCTATTACTGATTCAAGTACTGAGCGAAACAGAGGTTGAGTGTTCAGGTTTGCCTAAGGCAGTAACAGTCTATGGTGCCACCAATGAACTGGGCATGGTGCCGGGAGCAGGGGCCATCCTCAAACCACAACAGTCACAGTTCCTGTCTGCCTGGAGTTCAAGTCTAATGGAAGGATGATGATTAATCAAATAATAAAAAGAGCTACCAAATAATGAGCCCCTTCTATGCATCAGGGACCATTCGAACATCAACTCACTTAATCCTCACCACACAGTACCTAAGGATGAGGTACTATGACATCTCCATCTTACAGAAGAGGCACTAGGGAAGAGCTTCAGGGCAGAGGTCAAAGCACCAGCAAAGGAACCATGGTAGGGGAAGGGCAGGGTGAGCATGGAGACTAAAATCTGGCCTGTCAGGCCAGAGAGCACAGAGAGGGTGGTGAGCATGGGATGCTGGATGGCAAGAGACAAGAGAAAAAAGACGCATCAGGGTCATGCTGGGTAGGGTCCTGTCGGCCACTGTAAGGGGTTTCTGTCTTTATCCTAAGACTAATGGGAGCTCATTGCCGGAAGGTCACTTGGCCATGCATGTGTTTTCAGAAGTTCTCTCTGGGTTCATCTACACAATTTCTGAGCGCAGTCAGGATTTACCTGGCACAGCCTTCTCTCACAGACTGACCAACGCAAAACCAACCCCATTCTGGATCATTCTGAATGTTCCTGATGCGTTTCCACGGCCTGCCATGGACTGACCACCTCGGTAGTAACTGCTCCAACTAATTTCTACCTGACTTTCATCATGTGCGAACACACATCAATTTCTTACACTTTAGCATGGAAGGGGAACTTTGAGAAGAGCGAAGTTTAAAAACAATGCTATTCTCTTTAAAATCTTTTCCTCATTTGTAGGTGGTGGAGGGGACAGAAATCATATCACATTACGGAATATCATGGGACATCTGTTCACACTTAAAAGTATTTAGGTGTTATATGTAAATGTTGAGAAGAAAAAAAGTCCTGTTTTCCTTATCTCTTGGGAATCAAGCTTTGTTTTTAAAAAAAAATTCTGAGAATTAACAGAAAATGATTTATCTATCCTTATTTCTCTGAAAAGAAAACAATTTTTCTTCTTTCAGTGTATAAGGGTTTAATCACATTTATAAGGATTTTATCACATAAGAGCAACCACTGAACCCTGAACAAGGGCAGAATTCCATGGGACTGAGTCTTTGAATCACAACTACTGGTCCTAAAACCATAACTCCATTGATAGTGATTAAATACCCATTACTGCACCCTCCCTCCATCCCTTCCTCCATTCCTCCCTCTCTGAAGAGAGAAGGGAACGTTTTACTAAATCTATCATTTATTAGGGGGGAAAAAGCATAAAACCCTGAATTCTAACAATCATGATCTTGCAAAGCCATTCATGCAGGAGAAGTTATAGTGTGTCTGGAGGGATGGCCTTGGATATGGACATGAACTTTAATCAAAAGAAATTGGACTCCAGGAGAGGCTCTGGCTTTGGGCAATTAACTTAAGCCCTCTGGGCTTCAGTATTCACATAAGTAACACAAAAAGGGTAACAATATCTAAGATTGTGGTAAGATTAAATATTTAGCACAGGGCCTGGCGCAATAAAGGGTAGTGGTATCAGTTTTTTATTATTATCCACAAATAGTATAACTGTACCTAAGAAATAACATCTACTTTGGGTTGGACCCATCACCCTTATAGCAAGACTGGTGCAAAGAGAAATGTCAGAAAGTTCTTTTGTGGGAAAATGTATCATTTGCCCTTCATCTGCGGAGTCTGGGAGTGTCACCACAACATCTTCATTTCCCCTTAACTCCTCTGGAAGTGTAGAAGTAAAAAGAAGGAAAACAAACAAAAAAAACAAAACAAAACAACAACAAAAAAGGAAAACAACCTACTTAATAAGCAACACTGTGACAGAACTGAGCCGACTAAAAGATCCTTTTGTCTCTTGCTCAAAAGGCATGACCCAATGAGCAGAAATAGATTTGTCCAGGTTCCCCTGCATTCCTGACATGAACAGAGAGCCTCTGGGCCAAGTCCATGCCATTGAATCTTCCACTGTTCAACTAGAAGGTGAGCAGAGTCATATTTTAAATAAAGGAATTTTGTATTAATCATATTTTTACTAATTTATTAAGCCAATTTTATATCAAGATGGCATCATAAGACTTCGTCTTTTAAACAATTCATTCTTAGGCCCATTTATTTCCTCAAACTAAATTCCTTCTCTTTTGATTCTGCAAAGTTTTGTACAATGCTCTGCTGTAAAAGCAGTCTCGTCTTTGCTGCCTTTCAACTCTGCATTCTTTGTTTTCTCATAGAGAGCATAAAAATATTTATAATCCTTCAAGAACTTCTGACAGGATAGGAAACTGCCTTTATGCGCCCAAAAGCCCCCAATCCCCAAGACATCTAAGCAAGGTAAGTTGGGGGAAACATTTAAATAGCAGTAATTATCATAGCTCTGATTGCAAGAAAAACAAATGCCTCAAATACCATTATTCATTTAAGTTTTCTGACAACCTGACATTTATCTTTTTTGGTGTTATATTATAGAAATGTCTCTTATTATATTCATTTTACAGAGACTGACTACTTTTAATACTAATGAGATACATGTCCCAGAGTTGATCCTTTTCTGCCAAAAAAAAAAAAAAAAAAATTGGAAAAAGCTAAAGCTATTATGCTGATTACAAACCAAAGTGTGTTACGGTAAATGATGCAAAGAAAATTCAACAAATAGGTATATGCACTTGAAAGTGGTACTTCTCCACTCTCAAAGTGCTGGTTGTAAGATAAGCACCAACACTGAGAAATCCATCCCCATAGAGACGGCCGGTTTCTCCAATAAAATTCAATTCAAACCAAACAGTAATTAAAGCAGTTAATTTGTATGAGCACTGTTCCAAGGTTAACTAAAGGGTTGGGGGGAGCTGGATGTGGGAGATCAATTAGGAACCTATTAAAATATTCCAAGAGACAGAGATAGGTAGATAGGTAGACAGAAAGAGAGAGAGAGAGAGAAAGAGAGAAAGAGAGAGAGAGAGAGAGAGAGAGAGAGAGAGAGAGAGAGAACAAACATGGGATAGAGAAGTGGAAATAGAAAAGGAGGACGTGAGAAATAATCACGAGAGAATGACCAGGAACTGGAGAGAATATGGGAAAGTGAAGTAGAATATTTCAAGGCTTCAGAAATTTGACAATGGGAAGGCCATTATCCATCCAAAGAATGGAAGAAGCAGTGGTTTGGTAGGGAAGAGTTTTCAAAATACTGTTTGAGGCATTTGCACATGAAATCTGACCCCACAGAGAACTGTAGTTAACAACACTGGGAGACATATCAGAGGTAGAGATGTTATTTTGGGAGATGGTTACAGAACCTTATACTCAGAAGGGGAACTGGAAAAAGAGACATCTCCAAAAATCCCAGTGCATTTTTCTCCCTAACACCAGCAGTGACACAATCAGGACGGGGACTGTGTCTGCTTACCCAGCAATTAAGAGAGATAAAGTAGCTGAGGCCGACAGAGGGCAGAGGCTCAACCCCGACCGGACCAACACCAAAGGCAAGATTTTCTTCTGGTAGAGGAGACCAAAATAATTTTCATCATTAAGCTTATTTTTTTCATCCAGGGAAAGATGAAGATGTATTCACATTATAATAATTTGAAAAATTCAGAATTAAAGAAAAAATAAGCCTCAGCATCTTAAATCAACTGAATATAGCAACAGAGAATGGATGCAGCCCCAAAGGGCCTCTATCACATTCATACATAATTAAAAACACCAGTCATGTTTATAGACCAATTTTATAGGGCTAAATTAATGAGCAGTTTTGGAGTGTTCTGGAAATTCCACAATATTCTTTTTTATATTAGAGCTTTTGCATTTAGAAATGGTTAGATAAGAAAATCATTAACTACATCTTCAAAAGAGCAGAAGTGAGGCACAGGAGGCTCAATTTCATCTGTGTATTCCTCTTAAAACATAACTCTAATTTTTACATAGCACTATTTAAATAGCAAACGCAGCTGACTTTTACAATGACCCATGTTGAATTTGGTGCCATTTCCCACTTCTAGAAATTTGCTCATGTCAGAAAAGCACACTACTTATACTCCCTTCAATATAAACCAATTGCTTGGGAACGAATGAAAAAAATAGGAATAAAAATAATAATAGCAGCAGTAACTGAGGAGGTATTTACTATGTGCCAGGCACGGGGCCAGACAGAGACTCTGTGTTCATCATTTTTTTAAACTTCACAACATTTCTATCAGTTAGGTATCTTGTGATGTCCACTGAACAGATGAGGAAACCAAAGGTCAGGGAAGTTAACTCAGTTACTTAAATATTTTTCTCCTTGTATAAAATTACATATGCCACAGGGTCTGAAAGCATTTTTTTTTTTTTTTTTTTGCCTGCCCATCCATTCCTTGGTGAACCTTTTTTTTTTTAAATTTTATTTATTTATTTTTGGCTGCAATGGGTCTTCATTGCTGCGCACGGGCTTTCTCTAGTTGCGGGGAGTGGGGCTACTCTTCGCTGTGGTGCATGGGCTTCTCATTGTGGTGGCTTCTCTTGTTGGGGAGCACGGGCTCTAGGCACACAGGTTTCAGTAGTTGTGGCACACGGGCTCAGTAGTTGTGGCTCACGGGCTCTAGAGTGCAGGCTCAGTAGTTGTGGCACACGGGCTTCGTTGCTCCACGGCATGTGGGATCTTCCCAGACCAGGGCTCGAACCCATGTCCCCTGTATTGGCAGGCAGATTGTTAACCACTGTGCCACCAGGGAAGTCCCCAGCATTATTTTTCTAGTCAATTACTTATTTATGTAAGACACAACAAATAATCATTAAACTCAATATAAGTAGAAATTGAATTTAATACTGTGGTTATTACTTTGAAACCAAAACTCTGTCCTCACCAGAAACCCACATTAGCAAAGCACCCAAGGGTTGAATGGAGTTGAAGGAGCATTTGTGAGCTTAGAACTACAGCAGGCAATGTAGGAACTGGAGGGGCTGTAACCAGGAACCCAGGGAGTTTGTGGAAAATCACAAGGTTAGGGTACCAGTTTTTTGGTCACTTAGACATACACTTAGGTGCTTACCAACTTCATGGGCTTGGCCCAACCAGTTAACCTGCCCAAACCTCATGTTCCTCTAGGGGAAACAAAATGAGGATGCTAATGCCACCAACCTCCCAGCTTCATCATCATCATTCTACGGGAAAATACACACAAAGCACTTAGCACAACTAGCATACAATTCACTAGGTAATACAGCTATCATCATCATTACTGTTGTCAGTAGTAACCATGACCTCAAGGAGATAATAGAGGCAGGAGGAGTAGAAAAGAAAGACAGCTATGAGGTCAGTCACAGCAGTCTCCAAATTCCAAGTCTCTCATTTAGGGGGTGTGCAAAGTTACTCAACACATCTGAACTTTACTGTTCCTAGGGATAAAATATAAATTAAAATACTCCCCTCGAAGGAGATGGAAAAACAGAGCTAATGTGTCAAAAATACCATACATAGAGCCTGGAACATAGGAAGTGTCTTTTGTTGTTCGTATGAAGATGCTTTCAACACTAAAATCATGCAACAATTACAGGCCATAGAGGAAATAAATGCAAATGTCAAATAAAAACAAATCCCGCTGTAGGTGAAGAAAGACTTTATTGGAAAAGACAATTGCAATAAGGTGAAAAGGACTATTATAATAGGAAGAGGAAGACTATTGCAATAGGGAGAGAGTTCTGACCATGAGATCTCTAAGTGTCTCAAGGTCAGCAGAAAGGAATTTTCTTTCCTAGGGAGGGGTCAACAAAGCTAGAAAGAACCAGCTGTGGTGAAATAGGAGGACCAAGGGGTCTGTCTGGACAACTGATCAGGGAAAGTTTTTCCCTGAGGTCAGCCAATCCTCAAGGTGGGGTTTTTAAGGAGGAGCAGTTCTGCATTCCAGTGGCTCAGGTGAAGACCAAAGTTCATGGGCCTGGGAGATGGAGAGAAGCTTGATTCAAGTTTGGTCAGTTTAAGTTGCATGTATTTGAACAGAGGGTACAAATAGTTCGGGCAAAGGCAGAGAAGGGGAATGTGCAGGGTCTGGCCTGGCCATAGGTACACAAGAGGGGCATCCATGAGTCTCAGCTAAGCCATATGGGCAAGAGAAGTTCTTTGCCAGCCTTTCTCCTGAGGACAGGGGTAGAGGGTTTCTCTATCTATTGCTATATTCCAGGAACACGGAGCTCAAGCAAAGATTAATATTATCACAAACAAAACTATACATATAGAGTTCCGTACTTTTAATGAACGAACTTGTTGTGATATATTCAAACCATCACCACTGGTTTTTTCCCTATAAAAATAAGAAATATTAAGAGGTTAAAAAAAGTCTCTTATTAACCCATGGGGGGCAGGGGAAGCAATTTTAACTGCTTGAGGATTTTAGAAATGTAGTTTATATTTTTTTCATTTCTTCTTTGAAGGCAATTTCGTTACTTAGAATGTTTCACACACAACCTCAAACATGGCAAATTCCAGAAAAATGGCTGATACACAAAAGAAGGCTACTAAGACAACAGGGAAGTATGTCATTCCTTTCCTGTCATTAACTATTCATTTTCTTTGAAGAGAGATGCAGAGAGGGTATTTGAGTGTTTATACCTCTTTTGGGGTTTCTAACAGAGTTAGGTCTTCTATTAAGTCTTCTTTGATATGATTATTATTAGCTTATGTATATTGCATGTGTACTATCTTGCCAGGTATCACCCTAACCACATTATGTAGTCATTACTATAGACCTCCAACACAGTCCAATGAGAGCAGTACTATTGTTAAAATATTTCATATAAAATTTTGCATTCTACAACTACTGCAAAAAAACATACATTATTATTCTGGTACATGAATTTAATGCCAAAAGGTTAATTGAAGTTTTCATCTATGACAATAAGTATACGCATGCAGATATAATCACATACAGAACATAAACTTGCATGATTCATGGATCAAACAGAGGACATATTAAACATTTTTATCTTGGTGGGCAGGAAGCTCAGACTTGGATTTAATGGTCAATCTAGAACCAGTAATGATTTCACCCAAACTCCTCTAATAAGAGGAGGAAACAACATTGTTCCACTCTGTTCACACTGTGAATAAAAGGTGAATTATCCTGGTCTGAGTTCTGCCTGCTCACTTCAGAAAGTAGAAAGTTCAAGCATACAGAAGCATGGAGACTTTTAGTTGGGTAACAGGCAGGAAACTAGTCCTCATTATAGAAATAATAACAACAGCAACAAAAGTAGCAACAACTAATAATAATAACAACTAGGGCAATAATAAAAATTGTGGCATAAATATACTGATTGCTACGACCTGCTAGGCACTGGTTGAGCCACTTATTTTACTATCAAATTTAATCCTTCCATTTAGAGATGAAGGAATGAGAAACAGTTAAGGTTACACAGCTACCAAGAATGGAAACCCAGAATTGACCTCAGGCCGTCTGACTGCAGAGCCAGCGCCCTTCAAAATAATCGGGTTTAATGACTTGGGTCCTGTCCTGGTCAATATATCAGAAAATAATCTGAGCCCACAAGTTCAAGGGTAAGGGAGTCTAGCAAATTAGAATGAACTTCATTTACTGAAAACGTATTAGGTTTTGATATGATACTGTCACCTCCAAACCAGTTACCTAACCATGATCATCTCATTTCTTAATGCCTCTCTCAGCAAAGAAATTGTGCTGTATATAAACAAGAGAATGAAATCTGGCAAAAACATTAGAAAAATGATGATGATGATGGTGATGATAGCTAGGGGAGCTGCAGCAGCAACAGATCTTCCATTAAAACCACCATTTATGTGCCAGGCTCTATGCTATGGGCATCACATATCACCTTTTTTCCCTACTATGTTGCACGTTCACTCACCTTACAAAATGCCTTACACGTAACAAGCACTCCATTTTTTTGCATTAATAAATGAACAAATAAGAGAAACAACAGAGTATATTGAGGGTAGAGAGACATTATTCATAACACATGCTCAAAAATTCTCAATGACACAGAGAGTATAATCACACCACATATCAAATCCAAGCCACATACCATGGAGTGCTATTGAAATGCAATGTAATATTACTATTGCTTTGGGAGTAACTGATGGAATCCGGTAAAGGACACTGTATTAATTATATTGTTTTCCATGGAACTTTTCTCAGGTTGCCCAGGACAGCAAGACTATAGAACATTCATGATGAAACTGTCAAAGAGGACTAGACTTGAGGGACCTTTGGGAGAAAAGAGATTTGAAAATAATGTACTGCCCGCCCATGGTGCAGACATGCCTGTCTCTGCAAGTAGGACCACATTATTGATGCTCCAAGGAAGAAAGAAAATATGACTTTGTCCCTTAACTGACATCAAAGTTACAGCGCTATGCAACAGTGCCCCAAAGCATTTGCAAATATTTTTATTCAGACACAAAGCCTGAGTGTCCTAGGAGAAGACCGTAATGCCAACTGATCCAAAATGCAGTGGTCAGAAGGCTCTGTGGGGGGCCCAGGGGGAGGGTGGGTTAAGTCAATATTTGAAATAGACAAGTCTCTAGAATCAAAGGCCTTGAAAGTCTATGGTAAAATGAAGGACCCTCAGATCTTTCACCTTTTCACATACAGACCCCAAACTACAATCAGTAATGGCAGCGATATCACAGAAAAAATAAAAGTCTACCTCTGAACTGAAGATATAGCTATTCTAAAGAGCAGTTTCCCTACCATTGCTCATTTGTCTAAGCCTTTCTTGACCAACAGGAAGTAGTTAGTAAAGGACACATTTCTGTACACCCGTTACAAAGTATCCTTGTTCCAACAGCTATATCTATAAACTGATAAATGCTGTCAACTCTAACAGGAAGTGGAAAAGGTTCAATTTTCTAAGTATGATAGAAGGTACAATAAATATTCACATAATATTTAAAATGAGTGAATGTAAACAAAAATAGAAATTAAGTGATTCAAAGCTGGGATTGTTAAGAGGAAGTTTTATTTTGTTTTGTTTTTTAATTAGAGAGAGAAAGAAAGATCAAGTCACATGTCAGATGCAATTTAGTTTTTTTTTTAAGCATAATCTAATAGTAAAATAGAGGGTCACAAAGAGAGCTGAATTGATCAGAAGAAGCATATATTTCTGTGCACTACAAACAACCATAATCCCTTGAACAATTCCCCCAAAGCTGCCTAACCTCAAACATTAGTCAGTCCATTTAGGATGTATCAGCAAATTGGGAAACCTCCAAAGGGGCCTGACAGGTTAGGCAAAGAAAGCACTGTATGCCATCCCTTCTTTCAGTGATGACTAAAGATCTACAGGTCAGAGAGGGGCAGGCTCTGTGTCTCCTCCATTAATTATTTAAGGTAATATCCTGGATGCTAGTAAATCCTGATAACCGCAAGTATAAACCCCTTTGTGCTTCAAAGTTGTGCTTTCAATAAATAAGCCAAAACACATCTCTTCTCTAAAAAGACATATTATAATGCATATTTTATCTTTTATAGTTGGTGAATATCCTTTCACCAAGATAAACTTGGATTTTTTCATACATTTTGGGTCAATTTACAATAATAGACAGGATCCTGTCTCTCATTTACTGCACAATTTCTACGCATATTAGCCATCAGCTAATATATCCATGTAATCAACCCTGGTTACCTAGGTGTGGATGACGTAGAGCTTGTGATAAATCTGTTCACTAGCAATAATGACTGGGTTTCAAGGTTCTCTAACCTAGTTTTTTTTTTTAATGGTGAATTTCAAGCATATAAAGAAATAGACAAACTAGAAAAATGCATCTTGATGTACCTACAACCTTGCAAAAATGATCAATTCATGGCTAATCTTGTTTCATGGCCAATCTTACTCTAATCCTCTCCCCAATCTCATATTATTTGGAAACAAATCACAGTCACTACATAATTTCAACTTATACATTTCTCTATCTACCTCTCTAAAAAACAAGGACTTAAAAAAGCTTTAAAAATAAACCACCTAAAATTTAACAAATTGACATTAAGTATCCTTAAAAATAAAAAATTAATAATAATAAAAAAATTAATATTAACTATGCAGTAAATGTTCAAATTTCCAATTGTCTCATAAACATCTTAACTCCAAACCTAGTTTTTAAAAAATCGTTAGTATTGCCAGTTAATTTTTTAAGCTACAACTATTGCTCAAAAAAAAAGTTAATTTAAATGTGCTTTAATTGAAACTACTGCCCTACTGCTCTTTCGGAGAGAGAGATCACAAAATGCAACTACAGACTGTCAATTTTTGAGAAACCTTAGGAATGACTGATTTAGGCAGAGTCAAATGATTGCAAACTAACTCCATCACATGCAAACTGGCTCATGAACACCAGGTATATGATAAGTAAGAGTCACTATTCGCTGAGGACTTTGTGTGCCAGATCCTTGGCTAATCCCTTTTGATTCAACTTCATTGAATCCTCATAACAACACCCGGAAAGGTCTGATGACTTACTTGATCATAGGCACCCAGGTAGTAAGGGACTGAGTAAGAGACTTAACTAAGCAAGCCAAACCACCCAAACACACTCCCATCACCGACACTGTATCCGGAACTTGGCGACACAAATGTAAGTGTTCCATAAAGGGAGGCATAAGCAGGAAGAACATTCTGAGTAGGTCGCAGAATCCACTTAAAGTACAATGAGGAACTGACTTGCGCTGGCTCCTGCAATTTCACAATTACCTTTTTTCTTTCTTTCTTTTTATACTTTAATCACCACTCAGAGTCAGAAACATCAAAGGTGGAAATACTACTATCCAAGCAGAGGATCCACCCATGGAAGCAACAGTTAAGTCTACGTTCTACCATAAGATACTGGGAAGGCTCACCTCCCATGTCACACTCCTTCAACATGAAGAAAATACAGATTTACAGTGTAGCAATTAATAGGTACAGTCCGACACTTCTACAGGCTACAAGGAATCTATCTGGAACTTGCCTCCCCATTACTTCATGCTTGGGGTTTTCCATGGTGCCTGGCTATCTCACACTTGCTAATGGAGAGAACTAAGCATATTGCAAATTCAAAACACTTCATCATCACATTTTATAGTACAAAATAGTGAGTCCCAAGTTTAGCTCATTCTCTGACAACTCAGAGATGATGAAGTCTTTAATATCAAGCCTTTTATGCAGCAACATTTCCTCCCATTTTCATCTCCCCTTTCCTACTATCTCAAAGATATAACCAGGTGAAAAAGTTCAAGTTCTTTAACTCAGAGAATTTAATTCTCTAGCCAAAGCTAAGGGATTTGGATGGACTCTCTAAAAGGCCTGTTAAAAACACCAAGCGATTAGAGGTTCTTTATTCAGTTATTTACAAGACCCTCTGTGAAGCCAACATTCTGTAATCCAAATGCAAATGTTCTTTGAAGGAAGGAAAGGTTGGAAAGAAAACCCTAACAAGATCCCAAAGCTACTGAAAGCATCAAGAGAAATGAAGGTTCCTTTGACTTAAATATGAAGCTTTGTTAAGTATTCAAAAAACCAAAGCAGTGGAGCCTTGCTGAACAATCTCTTAGTTCCTATGACTGAGCTAAAATATTATATTTGAGATGCTCAGGCCGTCAACGTACTTGCTCAGCCCCTATTATGTCCCCAGCAGTGTTTTAGGCACTGGAGCTGTGTCCTAGCCCTAGCTCACGTTTGCTCTGATTTGCTGTTTACTTTAGCGTGTGTGTGTGTGTGTGTGCGCTTGTGTGCTTAACCACTTTTAATAATGAAACTTTAGAAAAGGAAACATGTAGACTCCTCCACAATTTGCGAGCCGTATAGGCAAGCAAATATACTTTTGATTATGCAGTTTAGGGAACCTCATAGTAAGGTTTAAAGATACTTTTCCTTTGTATCTGATTTCAAGTAACCTTATATTTATTCATCTTACATTAATTGTAGACTGTTGAGAGGCACCATTCAATAAATGGGAGGGCACCTAGAAGCTAGCAGCGTTGCAGGAGTGGAGTCTTGGAGGCCCTCTGTGGGCTGAGGATTAATTCTACGCTGCTGCATCATAGGAAGGTCTGAGAGGCCCTGGGGGAGAACCTAGGACCTCTAGAATGACAGAGCTGGGGGCACTCTTGAGAACTCAAGGAAATAGCTATATTCAACAGTAATATTTTGATATTTTAATCACCAGTATGACTAAAGCAGCATTTATGACTACAACAGAATCTCAGCAGTCCTGTGTCACCTAGTATGGAAAAAGAAGTCCAAGCCCCGTATTCAGGCTAATGATACGTTATATAACAAATAAATACCACGCAGATTTTACATAAACAGAAAGAACAGGTTATCTTGGACTTCTCAAAAGTTTTTATTGAAAATATAGCAAATAGCTAACATGTAAAGATTCTAGAAAAATACTTTTTGCAACTTACTTTCTCCAATACAAGCTTTACTATTCCACATGTGTCAATTTTTATGTGAAACATGAAACCATAAAGATTTTTCCTGAATAATAATGATAGTGACTGCAAATGAACAGAGGCTATTTCACCTTCACTAGCCCCGTTTCCATTTTAACTCATATATCCCACACTTTCTGCTACACACAGCACTTCCATGGTGGGTCAAGGGTTGAACTAGATGACATTTAGAGCATGAACAGTGCTGAGAGGTGTTATAAAAAAAAAATAAACATGTCATAATGCATAATACATAACAAGTAACATTTTCAGAAAAAAGCAATATTATCTTCCTTTAAGTAAATATCACTAATTATTTCCCTCCAGAACAGGAGTGGAGTTCTAACATAAAGCTGCCTATTCACTTTACCTTTTCTTCCTCAGAGGTATGGGTCGTGATTGGAAAAGTTGAAAAATCAAACTCAAGCTGCAGCTGAGATAGCTAGCAGATCACCTTTAGAAGGCAGAGAAAAAACACACATGCTCTCATTAGAAAGCACGTGCGTGTACTCCTCACTTCTCAGAAGGCAATCGAAACCCTGATTTCCAACACTCTCCAGTTTAATGGAGCATTAGTTAAACTCCCTTCATCAGTGTTCGAATTTTGAAAAACACACTGAATTAAACAAGAATACCAAGAAGATCAAATAGCAGTTTTCTTGAATTTAGTTTATACCCCTCTGGCCCAGACAGTACGTAGCACTGACCCCATGTACTTCAACTAAAGCCACACGTGCCCACCCACTAATCACTGACACCTGCTTCCACCATTCTGCTAAGAACCAACCAGAACATCTGCCCACTTTAAAGATTCTGTGCACATCTCAATTTACATAATGAGCTTTTAAACTTTTACTGCAAAAGGAGAAGCAGTCAGTATGCTAACTTTTGAGGCTCTCTGTCTAATTTTCATTAGGCTCACCCTAATTTCTTTTCCGTCTTGGGAAAGAGGGTCTGTGCTTATTTTCATCACCAAAAGTTGGCCGTGCTCACATACAAGCCAGAAAGTATGAGGAATTCCTTCTACCTCAAGTTTCCCGGTAGCAGAACAGAAGGCATCCAACCGATGTCATCTGCTTGGAGTTTTTATTACTCTGAGGCAGCTGTATTACATAGTGGGCCTTGGTATTCTTCATGAATTAAATGAGAAGCGGACAGTAACCCTTCCAGCTTTAACACTGACTCTGTTTACTGTTGACCAAAATAAGCAATGAATTTCAAAGTGTAGGGACATGGCCAAGTTCTAAAACTCTGAAATAAATCAACACAAAGAACAACATTCTCCTAGCAATTAGGTAATCACAGGCTAAGATGTTCAATATTCATAATGTTTTTGTGAGCCAGACCTGAGTTTAGCCAGTCTTACCTGTTTGTCTGTATTAAGCCAAAAAAAAAAAGAAAAAAGTGGTAAGTTAATATTTTCACAATATCTAGTAGTTAAAAGGAGTAAAATGTTGCATTAGACACCATTCCTGCTCCCCCCAGAAACTCTCACTTTCAACAGGTAACAAAAATGTGATATAGCTACCATAAAAGGGGCCAACAGCTACTGAACTCAAATTGTGTGCCACACGTATATTTTATTTTCAAATAAAAAGTAACACTTATTCCTAATAATCCATTTTTTTTATTTATTTACCACAATTATCCTTCATTTTAGAAAAATGGAAACCGAGGCTTAAAAAGTTTAATTTATTTTTCCCAAGGTCAAAACTGTAAATATTCAAAGCCCAGGTGTCTTCCTAAAACTTCTCACTCTCAAAGGACTTGAACATGGAAGGAATTCAGACAGTGATTTCAATCATGTCTCACTTGATTTTCATGAAGAAAAATGTGATCAGATTTAAGTTTCACCCCTTCTCTCTCTTACTAATGCACTAAGGCAGCATTTACTGAATGCTTTTTGTGGCTCCAAACCCTGTAGATGATTTAACTAATTTTCAACTCAACCCTATAAGATAGGTATTATCATTACACTATTTTAAAGGTGAGGATACAAGTATCAAGATGTTAACTAACTCAACACAGGTAGCAAATTCAGGCCTCTAACCAAGGCATTGTGGCCCCAGGGTCCATGCTTTGAGCCCTGTGCTACATTACCCTCAGCCTCCGAAAACAAAAGATAATTGCAAAGCAAAAGAGAAGTGACGTATGCTCGGAAGCAATAAACCAAATCTCCTATCCTGAAACGTACACCCTGCACTCAAGCCTTCCTTGCATTTCCAAACTCAGGATACCTACTGATTTCAAGGTGGAAGGCAACCTGGTGGTTCAGCAATAAGTGGATAAAGTCCAACAGTGCCAAGTTGTTCCTTCGAAACACGTTAAAAGACTTATTAAATCAGCTCAGATCTGAGAAGCAAACCATAACCTACTGAAATGGGATCTTAAAATTAAGCAATAGCAAACTAGAGTGTATTTACATTTCAAGAAAAAAATGGAAGTAATTCATTAGCAAGGCAAAATACAGTCAGCCAAACTGGTACATAGTTTCTTGCCTCTATACACGCTCTCTTCTCTCTCACAACTAGGAGCCCTACAGAAAACAAGGTTATAACAGGAATGCTGACACAACTGACCTTATAACGTATCATACCGAAAGCCATAATTATATCTTCTAATTGAATACTGGGTGAAAGAAATGCCAACCAGGACAAAAACATAGCTTAGAAGCGGTCCATCAGAATTTTTGGATTACAGAAAAGGCATATGAAACACTATTATCTTCAGACACAGCCAGAAGATGTCGGACAATCAATTCATATAACATGCCAGCTGAATAAAATCTGCATACAAAATTTATGAATGCAGTAATATTCCTTTTTAGTACAACTTATTAATGGTCAATTTAATGAACATCTACAGCTGGAGTGATCTGGTTCTGTATGATATTTTAATCATCTTTAGCGGTGGATTTAAATGCATTTCATTTTATATCCATCAGCTACATGAGATAAGAAAGCCTTTACGTAAGTACTGAGATATTTGGGGTAGGTTACCAATTTCATCTTTATGCTGTTACTGATTTCCTTAAAATTTTTTTTGACAAGAGAAACAGAATCAAATGTTCCATTACAATAATATTTGCTTTAATGTTTATATTAGAACACAAAGGTTTCTTGAAGCTGTATTACATGTTCAGTTAGTTTAAAACCTCCTTTCCATTCCTTTTCCAATAAAAAAAAACTCTCCAATCTTATTTATATAAAACAATCTTCCTCAAAGCTATTATCCTCTAAAACATATCCTGCCAGAATGTTGACATCTCTGACATAAATATTCTTGGAAATTAATACATCCTATTCCTTAAAGTAAAATGTCTTATTTCCATTTATTGGTTGACATATTCTTTTAAAAACTGTGTTCAAGTCAACATTTCCCACAGATTTTTGGCTAAAACTAAATTTTACCATGTGGTGCAAATAACGGAGGGAACAGGCAACATTTAAGAAAAGAGAAAAACAACACTGGATAAATGGGAATACAAATATTCAGAGTTTAAAATGTCGGTACCCATCTATGGTCACAAAGTCAAATATTGGGTTGGCCAAAAAGTTTGTTCGGGTTTTTCTGTACGATGTTATGGAAAAACCCAAACAAACTTTTTGGCCAACCCAATACCTAGGTGATTCTCATTTTAGCATTAGAGGCTTGGTATAAACACCACACTCATCTTTGGGAGTCATCTCAATAAGTTGGATATCGAGCAAAAGGCTAAGGAATCTAGGTCATTAAGGTCAAGACATTAAGGTCAAGAGTTGGCTGGCTAACTAGTAAAGGCACAAAAATTAAGGAATGAATGATAGCAGTTTTTAAGTTAACTGTCTACAGGCTTATGTGTCTTTTTTCATTCACTTCATCTTCTGTTCCTTCAATGATTTCTCTTTGAGCTCCTGTCCACTAATCTGTGCTGGCTCTAGGGGAATGATTCCTGATCTTAAGGACCTAATCATCTAATATGAAACACAGTACGTGTATATACACAACTGTAAGACAAGGTAAAATGGATAAGAGCCAGAAGAAATACAAAGTGAGGATTCAGAGTAGATCGTTGCTACTCACAGAGAAGAGAACAAGAGAAGACTTTATAAAGGACAGCTGGAATTTAGAGGAACACAGAAAATTGGGGTAACTTTAGGTAAAGGGAACATGAAATTGACTTAAGGACAATACACATAAGGACAAAAGTGCCTAAAATTTTAGACTTAGAAACACTGACTTTCAACAATGAATACATCTGAAGATAACAGGAATTTTCCAACTTCTCTAATAAGTAGGATGTGCATATATCCAGGAAGATCATAACTCATTAAATTTCACATTAAGCTTCCTGAATCTGCCTAAATTTTCTCATCTTATCAGGAAAGCCAATATATGCTTACACTGTGAGGTTAAAGCAATGAACTTGTGAAGAGAACCTGTCAAATCAAATTATCAACAAGCAATAGTCCCACTATTTAGGAGTATCTAACCCTCAATGTCAGTTTTAAAGAAGCGTGCTTACATTTGCATTTTAATTAGGTCATACCTTCAACATCATCATATTAATTTTGGTTTAATGCTCTATTTTTATTGCCATTTCCAAAATGACATTTTTAAAGGTGGACATCAAGGAATAAAACCTCTGGTTGTATTTTGACAACTCATAAATACTGAACTTCCCTCGAGTAGTATGAACAGAGATATGACTATGTCTAAAATTCTAAATAGTTAAAATAATTGGATTTTAAAAATGTCCCAAGAGCAAATTATTAGATTCTTATTTACAAGCATAATGGGGTGTTGGATGGAACATGAAATTTAGGTTCTTGTGAGTCACCACAAGCTAAACATGGACAGCTCCTAAAAAAAAAGTAAATGTCGTTTTGTCCAAGACTTTTCCATTAGAATTTAGAGGTGATTTGTATTGTTCTTTGTGGGAGAGGGGGACAGGGATAGACCAATTAAGAGCCCTTTCTCTCCATTTAAAAAAGAAAACAAAACACACAAATACTTTTTTTTAAGCTGTGATAAACTTCATCAATTTAAGCTTTTTGAAGTGTAAAATTCAGTGTCATTTCGTACATTCACGAAGTTGTGCAACCTTCATCACTACCTGTTTTCAGAAAGTTTCCATTACCTGAAAAGGAAACCCAACGCTCATTAAGCAGCAGCTCCTACAACCAGCCTCTGGCAACACTAATCCTCTATCTATGAATTTTCCTATTATGGGTATTTTATATAAATGGAATCATATAATATCAGGCCTTTAGCATCTGGCCTCTTTCACTTAGCATAATGTTTCAAATATATATATATATATATATATATATTTTTTTTTTTTTTTTTTTTTTTTTCCGGTACGCGGGCCTCTCACTGTTGTGGCCTCTCCCGTTGCGGAGCACAGGCTCCGGACGCGCAGGCTCAGCGGCCATGGCTCACGGGCCCAGCCGCTCTGCAGCATGTGGTATCTTCCCAGACAGGGGCACGAACCCGTGTCCCCTGCATCGGCAGGCGGACTCTCAACCACTGCGCCACCAGGGAAGCCCTCAAATATATTTTAACTTAGAATATCTGTAAAGAAGAAATGGTCGAAGTCTTCATTTCTCAATTTTTTTGCTCATTTTTTTTCTCCAAAATTATTCCAAAACTGTATGAGGCTTTGTGTTCACTGTTTATAAGGTAAATAAATACGAGTTTTCACACATATAATTTTTCCAAGATAAGAAGCCAATGACAAATGTCCATTTAAATTAAAAATCCAAGCCATTATTGACATCAGAACTTGTTTCTATAAAAGCACAAAAGAATTGTGACCACCTATAGAGGGGTGGGATAGGGAGGGTGGGAGGGAGGCAGATGCAAGAGGGAAGAGATATGGGAACATATGTATATGTATAACTGATTCACTTTGTTATAAAGCAGAAACTAACACACCATTGTAAAGCAATTGCACTCCAATAAAGATGTAAAAAAAAAAAAAAAGCACAAAAGAAGACTTACAAATATGGAAATCTACATTGGTTCACGGCTGGGGAAACCCAGTATCACCAATATGCCAAATTTCCCTAAATTAATCTACTATTGAATGCCCTTCCTTTAAAAAAAAACTCAATGGGTTTTTCCACACAACTTGAAAAGATGAAAAAAATACGCCTTAAAGAGTCAAGGGTAAAGATCAGCCCAAAAGTGTGACAAAAAGTAAGGAATGACTCACCTTCTAGACATAAAGATACCCTTAAAACAGTAATCAAAGCACTACATAATTAAAACTCAAAGAGATCACCTGAACTTGGACAGGCAAGAAACAGACCTACACACATTTATGTCAAGACTATGGGGAAAGAATGAACTGGAATACTGGTTATCTATATGAGGCGAAGTGGGTTCATAATTCATACCACATATAAAAATATTCAGATGATATCAAGGCATATACAAAAAAGAAAAAACAATTTCAGAAAAAAATTATAGCAAAATACTGTTATGACCTCAGCATTGGAAAAAATTTCTTAAACTAGATCTAAACTGCATGGGCCATAAATGAAAACACTAAATTTGGCTACATTAAAATAAAAAATCTTGATTATCTAAAGGTTCGCACACAGACATAAACTCAATAAAAATTCAAGCCAAAACTCCAAATCTATTTTGAAATGTATATGATCACAAAGGAATTGAACCTATAAAATATAAAAATATAAATTAGTTGAAAAGAAAACAATGACCCAGTGGGAAAAAACAGCAAAGAATACACATAGGCAAGTGACCAAAAAAGACATCCAGAGAACAAATGAAAAAATGCTTGATCCCATTGATCATCATCATTTCATTTCAATGAAAACTAAAACAATAAGGAGATAACATTTTATACCTACCCACTAGAATAGCAAACTTTTAAAAAGTACATGATGCAAGTATTGATGAGGACATGAGAAACAGGAGCTCTCACACATTGCTATGGAGTGTTACTTGATACAATAATTTAATTGATATTGCAAAACCACTTTCCAAAGTTGAAGAAATGTACTCCTTCCAAGACAGAAATTCCACTGCTAGGTAAATATTCTATAGAGACTCACTCACCAGTGCACCAGGAGACACATACAAGGATATTCATTTTACACTGTCTTAATGGGAAAAAAATTAGAAAAAAATCTAAAGGGAATCATCATCTATTCAGACAATGAAATATACTACAGTAGGTAAAAGTCAATGAATTAGATCTTCACTTATCAGTGTGGCTGTGGCTATATCTCAAAACCAATGCTGAGAGAAAGAACTTAGATACAGAAGGACACTGTCCATGAAAATATCAAACAACACTATTTGCTTTGTAGGGATACAGACTCACATAAGAAACAGATGAATCTCAGCAGGTAGAAACACAGCAACTTCCAGACAGTGGATACCTCCAAAGCAGTAGTTCTCACAAGGGGGTGATTTTTGTCTCCCAAGGACATTTGGAAACATGTGGAGACACTTTTGGTAGTCACAAGTAGGAAAGGGTGTACTATGCCACATCTAGTAGATAGAGACCACAGTTGCTGCTAAAAAAAAACCTACCATGCAGGACAGCCCTCCACAAGAAAGAAGCATCTGGACCCCAAATGTCAGTGGTGCCAGGGTTGAGAAACCCAGCTTCATAAAGAGAGGAAGGAGAATAAGATGTGAGTTAAGTGGACATGGGGTATATCTAAAACTTTGTATTATAAAAAGAACTGAAGCACATACAGCAATATATTAATTTTTTTAAAAATCTGTGTAGGACACAGATGTTAGCCATATTATTCCCTGTCCAGTTTTTACATTTGAAATATCTCTCATAAACTTTGAAAGTTTAGATAATTCAATAAATAAGCACTGGGTTAATTTCTAAAATTGATGGCGGTTACGTACTTCTTTTATTGGCATATTTCTGGAAATATATTTTTGGAAAAATATTCTCACACCTGATCAAATGTTATTTGCACGATTTTTCTTGACATTCATTCTGTACAGAGCTATGTGGAAGAACTCGGGATTTATCTATTTTACCACAGTTGCAGGCAAGGACATTCTCAAACCACACCCCGAGAAAGCTAATTTAGTCCTTTTCTGTTTTTATAGCACACTGTAATAATTCTAGTCAGTGTTCTGAAGAAGCTGATTATCCAGAAGGGTGGACCTTTATCACACACGCTTTCATGCTTCCTTAGCTAGATGGCTCCTGATGGGAATTTCTCCCAGCCTTATGGATTCTGGGAGTTCCTTGAACCTGCTTTGAAATGAATCCATGCACTATTTTATTTTGAGGTTGGCAAACTTCTTCTGCAAAGGGCCAGGTAGTAAATGTTTCAAGCTTTGCAGGCCATATGGTCTCTGTCACAACTACTCAACCCTGCCGCTGCAGCACGGAAGCAGCCATAAACACACAGGAAGTACTGAGCGCACCTGGGTTCCAATAAAACTTTAGTTACCAAAATAGATGGAGTGGAATTTGGCTCCAGGCCATAGTTGGTGCATACCTGGAGGGTAAGCAAAAATGGTATTACTTTAAAATATTACTTTAAATTTAAGGCCACGCTCCAATCTCTGAAGGTATACTTTTGCATAAATTTCAACTGTTACAGAAATTTTACACAACTAAAAATGAATTCATAAATATGAAACAAGTCCATAAATGATGAAAATGTTAATGTTTTTACATTTACTGTACACCAACTTCCTTCTGCAAGTGTGTTATATGATCTGATTTACCAAATTACTAATTATAATTGGCTCCATTTATTTAAATTATGTTATTAATGATTCTTTGGGGTAAAATAAATACACATATCTTATCTTCAATTTGACTAAGGGGTTGGAATGACAAGGACAGTGAAACGATACTCCCTATACAAATAATAGCTTTCTATTAGGTTTGCCATTTCACCTGAATAATTCCTTATAATCATGAATAATGATGTTATTTGACAACCTAATGATATCATGGTATGTAGCTTCAATCCATCTGTCTTTGTCAAGAAGGTCAAATATTTGTATTCGGCTGCACTAGGCAAAGTTGAACAAACAGTTAAACGATATCATGGCCCTTAATTATTTCTCCAAATGAAACCAGCAAGTCCCATTTTACATTCTAGATGTATGCAATACAAATCTACTTCAAAGAAATTGAACGCCTACTCAATTTTCAACCAAGTTTAAGCTCAACTTTTTAAAAAATGGTTTAACTCAAAGAAAAAGTCCCAAGATTGTCTAAGGATATTCTTAATTGGCTGTTGCTGGAAACTTACTCTACAATAGAGATTTGTAACTCTCAAAATATACCAGGGATTTTCATCATACAGGAATCTGAAATCCTCAATGTGATATCCTGAAATTGGCATTGAAGGTAAGAATAATTTATGATAGACCTGAACTATAGCATCAATAAAGAAACGCTTGATAGTGTGTCTTGCTTGGAGAATCTATGAATGACTTCTCCTAGAAAACAATGCCGAATGGCTGATGTAGACGGACATGCCTCATTCAGTGCTTCCACAGGGCCCATACAAGACCTGGGCCCCTGGGGATGGAAGATAGTGAGAACAGCAAGGAATGATGTGGGGACACCTGAATGACAGTGCAGAAAACCATATATATATATATATATATATATATCTTCTTCCTTCCTTCCTTCTTTAAATCCAAAGTTTTCTTACTCCACTAAAATAAAGTCCCTAGAAGGCGTGATTAATCTGGTTCCAGGCTCCCAAGATTTTCCCATTTCCTTGTCATGCTTCATCATCCCCACAGGTTTTCTTTCTGTTTTTTTTTTTTTTTTTTTTTTTATAAACATTCTTGAGACTGCAAGCTTGCTTCTGTCCTAGGACCTTTGTTCTTGTTTCCCTCTACCTGGAATTCTCTGTCCTTCATGGGGCTTATATCTCTTTGTTATTCAGTTCTTAGATTCCAGATCACCTCCAAAGAAAAGCCTTCCCTGACCACCCAGTCTCAAGCAGTCTGTTTTGTTTTATTCATAATCTAACACCATGTTGTTCCTGGTTTGCGGGTTTAATCTTTCACTGTCAACCTCTGCACAGAAGAATAAAACTAGGACCTTTATCTGCCTATTCATTGTTATATACTGAGGCCCTGGCACATAGCAGGAACTAAATACTTATTACATGATAAATGAACATATTCACTCATTCACAATAGACAACTACGTGTCTAATGTGAAGTCAGCAAACTATGGCTCAGGGGCCAAACCAGCCTGACATCTATTTTTGTAAATAAAGCTTCGCTGGAACACAGCCATGTTCATTTATTTACCTATTGTTTATGGCAGCTTTTACATTACAGCACAGCTGACTAGTTGCAGCAAAGACTATGTGGTCCAGAAAGGGCTTATTACCTGTTCCTTTACAAAGAATGTTTGCTGACTCCTGGTCCAGGGCACAGTATATGCTCTGAATACATAAAATTGATAAAGTACCGTCCTTGCCTTTAAAGGGGTTACATACAGTCCACTGCATGTTTTTATTCAAACCCTTTTGAATTAAAATTCTATAGCCCAAAAGAAAGCTCCTTCAAAGCGGAAGTGTCACCTACAAGAGGTGTAGTGACGCTGCAACTCAGGAGGCTGCTGACTGAAAGCCTGGCAAGTAGGACCTCAATGCACGCCTAAAACAGGTCAATGAAAGCAAGTGTGAGAAGACTGATCTGGAGCTTCACTGTTTAACACGATAGCCATTAGGATCTGTGGCTATTTAAATCAACTCAAATTAAGTTAAAAGTTAAGACCTCAACGACACTAGCCACATTTCAAGTGCTCAGGAGCTATCTGTGGCTACTGTATTAAGACAGAACAGATTTATAATATTTTTCCATCATCACAACCACTTGTAGTGGCTACCACTGTTCCAGAGGTTCAAACATGTTCAGTGGGCAGCGTGAGTTCCTTGGAAGCTGAATGGGAAGCCAGGGATCATGTGGTTCCCATCTCCTTGGGAACCTACTCCTGAAGAGCACAAATCAAAACTGAATTATGGTTAAAAAAAAAAAGAAGTCTGAAAAATATTGCATTCTGCTCTACAAAGAAAGTTCCAAGAGAATAGAAGCCACAGCTTCCTGTTCATCCAGTGTAACCTTGTGGTTAAGAGTAGAGTCACCAGCATTTCTCCAAAGAAGACATACAGATGGCCAAGAAGCACATGAAAAGCTGCTCAACATCACTATTAGAGAAATGCAAATCAAAACTACAGTGAGGTATCACCTCACACCAGTTAGAATGGGCATCATCAAAAAATCTACAAACACATGCTGGAGAGGGTGTGGAGAAAAGGGAACCCTCTTGCACTGCTGGCGGGAATGTAAATTGATACAGCCACTATGGAGAACAGTGTGGTGGTTCCTTAAAAACTAAAATAGAGTTACCATATGATCCCGCAATCTCACTCCTAGACATATATCCAGAGAAAACTCTAATTCAAAAAGATACATGACCGGCCCGGGAGGATCCCACATGCCACAGAGCGACTAAGCCCGTGCACCACAACTACTGAGCCCACGCACCACAACTGCTGAAGCCCACCTGCCTGGAGCCCATCTCTGCAACGGGAGAGGCCACCGCGATGGACGGCCCACACACTGCAATGAAGAGTAGCCCCCGCTTGCTGCAACTAGAGCAAGCCCGTGCACAGCAACGAGGACCCAACACAACCAAAAATAAAAATAAAAAATAAATACATTTATAAAAAAGAAAAAAGATACATGAACCCCAATGTTCATAGCAGCACTATTTACAATAGTCAAGAGATGGGAGCAACCTAGATGTCCATCGACAGAGGAATGGATAAAGAAGATGTAGTATATATACATATAGTTGAACATTACTCAGCCATAGAAAAGAAAAATATCATGCCATTTGCAGCAACATGGATGGACCTAGAGATTATCATATTAAGTGAGGTAAGTCAGAAAAAGACAAATACCACATGATATCGCTTATATGTGGACTCTAAAAAATTATACAAATGAACTTATTTACAAAACAGAAACAGACTCACAGACATGGCAAACAAACTGATGATTAACAAAGGGGAAAGGGCTGGATAAATTAGGAGTTTGGGATTAGCAGATACAAACTACTATATATAAAATAAACAACAAGGTCCTCCTGTATAGCACAGGGAACTATATTCAATATCTTGTAATAACCTATAAAAGAATACGAAAAAGAATATATATATGACTGAATCACTTTGCTGCGTGCCAGAAACTAACACAACGCTGTAAATCAACTATACGTCCGTAAAAAGTAAAAATTAAAATTAAAAATAAAATTAAAAAGAGTAGAGTTGCCACGATCAGGCTGCTCAGGTTAAGTTCTTTGCCTGAGGTGCACCCTAACGTCTCTCAATCTATCCCCTTGTTTGTAAGATGGTCACAACAACTTAAAGTGTTTTTGTAAAAATTAAGTGAGTAAATATACAAAAAGCACTAACAGCACCTGGCCCATAGTAAGTACCATACAAGCACTGGCTTAAAAAAAAAATCAACTAGAACAGCGAGCACAGGGCTTAGCACACAGCAGGTAATATTCAAGCTTTGTTGAACTGAAACAGAACTGAAGCTGACTCTGAGTCAAAGGCACTAACAGGCCAAATTTTAGAATTAGTGGGCAGAAAACTGACTCACTCATCTGAGAACAATCCATTCTGGAAAATAGGCTGGTCCCTGAGAAACCATCTCTCATCACCCTTCCCAGGGGATGACAAAGTAATACAATATAAGGAACCCAATTTCAATATACATTGAACGCTTTTTGATAACTTGTTGTAGACAGCCACTATTTATTTGAGTTATATAAAGATGTATAAACAAAACATTTAAATAATTCAAGCTACAGCCTTCCAGAATTGTCATACTACCCTTCATTTCTATAGATACTTCTTTTCAATTAAGAGATCCCAACTAACCTACATTTTCACCTCTCTCAATCATTATTAACTTCTGCACACTGTTTCTGTCACCCTTGAGTGTCCAGCCCATCATTGCCTCTCAGAGTTCGTTCACAGATGTGCATTACAAGTATCTAGGGTGATTTGTTTTTTTTAAATTCCAATTCCTGGTTCCTACACACACCTTTCTAATTCAGAACCCTCAGGGCTGAAGAGTCAGGGCACAGTCCAGGAATGGGCATTTTAACCAACATTTCAGGTGATTTTTAGTCCTCCTGGCATCTCAGTTATTTTAGATCAAGATTTCACATATACATAATAAGAAGAAATGCCAAGCAGTGAAATAGTTTGGAATCACAGCTCTTCCCTTTTGGAAAGGTAATGAAGTGATAATATATGCTTTACTCACACTCATTCATATGGCTGTATGTTACATACATACACACACAGTACTTGTAGGTGCAAAGTATTCAAAGAAAATCTAAGACGTAGCCTCTTTGCCATCAAGGAACTTCTTGGATGAGGTGCATACACATAAATGATGCTAACAACTGTTATGGTGATACATGATTGAGAGCTCAATGAGTGGAAGTGCAATAAGATTTCAGAGGAAAAAGCAATCAGGCCAGTCAAGGTTGTCAGCAATGTGAGAAATGGCCTTCGTTGGATCCAGTAGTCAGGGCAGGCAGGAAAATAGTGACAGTAGATATTAAACTCAGTGGGTTTCCCACGACTTTGTTCTTCTCTCAGTTAGAGCTTCGATCTTCGGACATAAAAAGACTAAAGCAAAAATGACAGCCTTCCTAGTTATTAACCCAAGCGGCCTGGGAAAGATTACTAAAGCTTCACAAGATGGACAAAAGTAGTTGCATCTAAGTGGTCACAGAGGAATGACAGTCTGGGGGCACCATGAACTGAGCCAGAACGCAGCCCCCGTGTCTAAGAAGCTGTCCTGGAAGACCTCACACAGCACAGCATGCTCTTATCTTCCTGTGGCGTCTGTAATAAAAATCATTGGCTGGTTTCCTCATTTGGCATCTAATCAAATACTTCGCCCTGAAGTAACTTTTCTCATGGTTCAGGTCTTAACCCTCCAATGATCCTGTCAAGTTCTGGAAAGAAGGCTATGCATCTTATTTCTTGGCAAGTCCCCCAGTGCCTAGCACAATGATATCACACATCAAAAAAAGGTCTTGAATTAATCATTTAGAAAACCCTTATGCAGCACCTACTATGTGTCAGACACTGTTAGGCGCTCAAGGGAACAGACCGATAGGTTACTGCCACTGCTGACGACAACCCTGTGATGTAGAAAAACCATTAAATTGCACACTTCAAATTGGGGAACTGTATGGTATGTGAGTTATATGTCAATAAAATTGCAATAAAAAAGTAAGTAACAGTCACATAAATAACGGTCAAATAAAGACAGCCTTACAAGTCCACTAGGTGGAAGTTTAGGGGAAAAAACCAGACAGGGCTTAGTCATTCCTATTTAGACTGATTGTGACACATCCATAATACTTGATGGCACTGTACCTAAATATTACGAAAAGTGGAATGCTTCTAAGAGAGAACAAAACAACAAAACTAAATTTATACAATTCTGGTTAAGTACATAGGCAGCAGAATCAGAAAAACTTGGGGTCAACTCTTGGTTCTCTTCCTTAGTGGTGTGACTTTGATCAAATCACCTAGCCTACCTGAGCCTCAATTTCTCCATCAGTAAAATGGAAATAAACTTATAAAACATGTTCAATCATAATACATTGCTGTAATCAAATAAATGCAAATTAACACGGCACCATTTGCATTTATAAAACTAGCACAGATTGAGAATACTATTGCTATTTAACATATGCCACAAACAGCAAAATGTTTTCCTACTCTGCTTATGGATACATAAACTTTACAATGTTTGCAGCATGATGTGTAATAGTGAAAATTCAGAAACAAACTGAATATTCAAAACCAGATGAAATAAATCAACTATGGAAAATCCAATCAACAGAATATTATGGAGCCAATGATAATTAAGTTAACAAACACTGTTTTAACAAGGAAAAACGCCTGTGATATTAGAAATGAAGTAATAGTTATAATATTATATGCAGAGTATGATGCTAGTTTTACTTAAAACTGTTTAGGAGAAAATCAGAAGAAAACATCTTAAAAGATTAACAAGGATTATATCTGGATGTGGAATTATCAGTCTTTACTTTCTTTTTCGTACTTCTGTGAATTTTCAAAAATGAACAGCATTAAACTTTTGCTCATTTTATTCAAAACCAATACATGCAGTGCCCACTTGTAAGAAATGAAAAATAAAGCCTATTCTATATGGTGTCATCAGATTATATTATAAACTGAGGTTATTTTACTATACAGATCAATGGCTACATGGCACTAATGATCAAAACAAGAACTGCAAAGTATATTCTCAAAGTATAAGCACACCTAAGCTACCCTACCATATTCACAGCCACCAAGATCAAGTTACACTTTTTTAAAAAAAATCGGTTCAATTAAGGTGGTGAATAAGTAGTTTGAAACTCTTTATTATCCTAATCCAAACATTTCACATCACAGCCACTTGTTAATTATAACGTAATTGTATAATACAGCTACTAAAAGAACTGCCAAACACAATATTGATCTGAGGAGCCTCATGAAGCTTTCAGAGCTTCAGTGATAAGACATAATGTCTGTACTTAACCATGACCGCAAATGTGAAAGTGATTAACCCAATAATGAAGGAAATTAATTCAGAGAGAAAATATGCTTTAAAAAGATTTTTTTCTTAAAAATAATTTGTGAAAAGGAAGAAATAGTTCCCTAAAATCATATAACTGTTAGCTACACGTCTGGGTGAGCCCTTCTGCCCTATGGTAAGCCCAACTGCAGAAATCAAATTTAGCAGTGATTTAATTTATAATTATTTTTCAGAGTTTGAGGAAAAGGAATAACTACGTATGTTCATTGGGCTGAACAAATTCTGATCTTTGAGTTCAGGGTAGAAGTCAAAGTGCTCTATGGCAGGATGATATCATGAAGATGAGCCAACGGGTATCAAATCAAGGGATTAGGGGGAAGAGCTGCTTCCCTACTCCCCATCACCCCAAAAGGTCTGCAGTTCTAGTGGACCTTGGACATCTGTCAAAGCTATCTTCTCCCTACCTATTGAGATCATGGGCCATAAAACCAGGGGAAGGAAAACAAAACAGCAAGAGACAGAAATGAATCTGAAACCCACTACTTTTTTTTTTTTTTTTAATAAGTAAAGGGCTACACTGGGTTAGCCTGGTTACCTAGAATAAGGCTTGTTCCTGACCTGTGATGTGGTCCAATGGTTGAGGAAACGATTTTTGCAATTGGAGTTGCCTCATTCATATCGAGACTCCACTACTTACAAGCTGGGTGAATTTGGGCACGTTACTTCCCTAATGCTAGATTTCTTTCTCAATATATGTAAAGTCCAGTTAACCAAATAAGTCAGCTTTCAATATGTGGTAGCTCTTTAATTTCTGAGTATGAAAGGTTTATAGAAAAATATCTGTTAATGAATGTTTGTTAATAGAAATAAAATTTTCCCTCAGACCCGTTTTTAAATGTTTTATATCAAAGTCACAAAAATGTTTTTAGCTGCTTCTAACTAATGCAGGTCCACATTCTTTCTTACATTTATAGTTTTCACCTTCACTTCTCTTCTGGATGAGATCATCTCTCAAGGTTTCTTCCAGTTCTATCATTCTATGATAATGAGACTGGATGGGGAAAACATATTATTCAGGCTCTGTTTTTGATTGCTATTTTTCCTGTGGTAAATCTCAGAGAGCTGCCCAAATCCCCTGCTGATTGTCCTGGCCAAGATGTTGATAAACTCTTAAATTTCCAGTGGCACTCACCTGCATGGACAAACTGCTCTTTTCAAATTCTGAAAACTTCTAAGCCATCTTTTTACTTCTACTGTTAATAAGCTTTAATTTGGTGACATTAACCCCAAGGTTACCAAGTGTGGTCTCCTCTTGCCAACCCATCTCAGCTTTTCGTAGAAGAGGTCATTAGGCCATTTGCAAAAGTCAGGTTTGATTACTTCTCATTTTCAGCCAATTTCATAACTGTGACTAACTTTAGTCTTATTTTCTTCCAATTAATCAACAAACTCATATTCTAATGACAATATGCTTCACAGTCAATAGAACTGAGCTTTACATGCCATTTTACAGCTTCTTTTTATATGGTGAGTAATAATGGAGTCCACAAAGACTTGTTACATGTCACTCTTGACTGATGTTTCTTTTTTTCCCCATGGTACTTTTTTTAGGCATGGTGGGTAGGTGGCAAGGGATGGATATATTCCACAGGATCTGTAGCACAAATCCAAAGCTTCTTTCCTTTTGCAAACATCAACTCTTCAACACTGGTTACCTGGGAGAAACCATTTAAGACCTATTTCCTATGTTATAGGGACTCTGTGGTTGACAAATCCATGTGTTTAGAGTCAGTATCAGAGACAGATATTCTTTTGTCTTAATATCTTGGACTAGTTTATTTACCATCTATGATAGATAGCAGTATTTACAAATATTCATTCTCTCTACTCCAAAGATAATAGGATGGCCACATGACTTGTTTTGGCCCACAGAACGTGAGTGGATATAACACATGGCCCTTCTGAGCAAAAGCTTTCAGTATGTGCATGTGGTCTGGCTTGGCCTCTTAAGCTCCTGTCTTCTACCATAAGAGCAACACAATTTACACAGTGCTTGCTTCTTCAGCCTGGGCAAGGAGAAGAAGAAGACAGGTGGAAAAGACCCAAGCGTGGAAGAGCCACAGCTGATATGCAGACCTGTGTGCAAGAAGTTCATGATGATACATGTAAAAGAATGAAATTAGGACATACTCTAACACCATATACAAAAATAAACTCAAAATGGCTTAAAGACCTAAATGTAAGACCAGGTACTGTAGAACACTCTTTGACGTAAATTGCAGCAATCTTTTTTTAATCCATCTCCTAGAGTAATAGAAACAAAAATAAACAAATAGGACCTAATGAAACTTAAAAGCTTTTGCACAGTAAAGGAAACCATAAACAAAACGAAAAGACAACCCACAGGGGCTTCCCTGGTGGCGCACTGGTTGAGAGTCCGCCTGCCGATGCAGGGGACACGGGTTCGTGCCCCGGTGTGGGAAGATCCCACATGCCGCGGAGCGGCTGGGCCCGTGAGCCATGGCCGCTGAGCCTGCGTGTCCGGAACCTGTGCTCCGCAACGGCAGAGGCCACAACAGTGAGAGGCCCGCATACCGCCAAAAAAAAAAAAAAAAAGACAACCCACAGAATAGGAGAAAATATTTGCAAACAATGTGAACCGACAAGGGATTAATTTCCAAAATATACAAATAGCTCATATAGCTCAATATCAAAAAAACAAACAACACAATCAAAAAGTGGGCAAAAGATCTAAATAGACATTTCTCCAAAGAAGACACACAGATAGCCAATAGGCACATGAAAAACTTCTCATCATTGCTAATTACTAGAAAAATGCAAATCAAAACTATAATGAGGTATAACCTCACACCAGTCAGAATGGCCATCCTCAAAAAGTCTACAAATAATAAATGCTGGAGAGGGTGTGAAGAAACAGGAACCCTCCTACACTGTTGCTAGGAATGTAAACTTGGTGCAGCCACTATGGGGAACAGTATGGAGGTTCCTTTAAAAACTAAAAATAGAGTTACCATATTATCCTGCAATCCCACTCCAGGAATATATCTGGAGAAAACTATAATTCAAAAACATACATGCACCCCAACATTCACTGCAGCACTATTTACAATAGCCAAGACATGGAAGCAACCTAAATGTCCATCAACAGATGAATGGATAAAGAAGATGTGAGATATCTATGCATATATATATACATATTTGTATACACACACACACACACACACACACACGCACAGAGAACGGAATACTACTCAGCCATAAAAAAAGAATAAAATAATGCCATTTGCAGCAACATGGGTGGACCTAGAGATTATCATACAAAGTGAGGTAGGTTAGACAGAGAAAGACAAATATCATATGACATCACTTTATATGTGGAATCTAAAAATTATACAAATGAATTTATTTACAAAACAGAAAAAGACGCACAGACATAGAAAACAAACTTACGGCTACCAAAGGGGAAAGGGAAACAGGGATAAATTAGGAGTTTGGGATTAGCAGATACAAACTACTATATATAAAACAGATAAACAACAAGGTCATACTGTAGAGCACAGGGAACTATATTCAATATCTTGCCATAACCTATAATGGAAAAGGATCTGAAAAAGAATACATACACACACACACACACACACACACACAGATGTATAACAATCACTTCGCTGTACACCAGAAACTAACACAACATTGTAAATCTACTATACTTCTAAATAAACAAATAAACAGTGAGTCTTTGTCCTGAGTGCAAAAAGAAGCTGTCAAAGGATTTTTCATGGGGATGAAGTGAGGGATCCTGTGATTAGATTTGTGTTTTGTAAAGTGTTCTCTGACTACTACATGGAGAATGGCCTGAAGAGAAGGTAGAGTGAATGTAATAAAATAGTTCAGGCGAGAAATGCTGGTAGCTTGAGTTCAGGCGCTGGCATTAGAAATCAGAGAAACAGATGGATTCTTGAAATTTAGGAAGTAAAACTAGCAAGACTAACCCTGTGAAAGAGAGCAGTGAATGTGAGGGGAGCAGGAATATTCTGTAATATCACCATCTATGAAGAGACACATCTTACACTAAAGAAGGAATATAAGAAATAATATCTCTGGGTTATGAGTTTATCAATTAATTTTGACTACTTTAAAATAACACAAAATGGTAAACTCCCTGCCACCACAGTTACAGATGGAAAATTTTATTACTGAATAATGGTGTATACATAAATCACATTTGTGAATCTTGTAAATCTTAGGAAGAAACTTCGAATAAGTAGATGAATATCAATATAGATTTATTTTGGAATTCAATTTGAGTTTTCTACTTTAATATAATATATATCATTTTAGAAAATAAGTAAACAAAAATATAACTATATAGACATAATTCTAATGATCATCCCAATGGTACTAAAAAGTACCTCAACATGCCAAAGACTCTGCTACCTGAGTTGGCTGAAATTCTATTCCTGTTACATGAGATTTGGAAAATAATTATGTGGCTTTTTTCTCGTGTCCTAAAAATTCAAAGAGGAATTCCAACCACCTTTGGAGTAATGGCTCATGGCATGGCGCCAGGGACGGGCTTCGGGCTATAAAGCGCAGCTGTCATCTGTCTAAATTCTGTACACTTGGTTTTTAAAAATATCCTAATTCTACACCTGGATCAGAAAGTAGAGAAGGATAATTTTGATAGAGTGAATATGCCCGCGCACACTCGTGGACGCACGCACGCACGCACACATACACGTACCTCTGATTCAACTTTTCATCCTCAAACCCACAGAGCAGACACCTGTGGTACCTACTAACTAAGCTTCTATTCCCAACCAAATTCTTTTAGGATACCTGCCCTTACCCATAGCATGTAGTTCTGGTAAGGCAGTCAAACAAAACACCTCACCTGCCCCAGGAAAGAGACCAAGCCTAGGCCAAACAGATGGTCTGCTCTGGGAATCTGACTCTTGGCGGTTCCGAGTGACACAGGGACGTGCATGGCTGGAGCTGCATCATTGCAATGGCACCATCCTGAGGAGACCGTCATTTCTGCAACCAAGATGTCCAGAGCCGCCCTGATTTCATCTATTTCTGAGGCCTGCTACTGTTCAGCTTTCGCTTTGGATTCTGTGACCTGTTTCCCATAGTATTCAACCCATTGCTTTTACACAAGTGGAGGCTGATTCTCAGAGAAGATAACTAAATTGCCTAAAGTCACACAGATAAGAAATGGCTGCATTGGGAGTCACATTTCTGTTGGTCTGATCTCAGACCCATAATCTAATATATTCACTATACTGCTTCCTACTATCATATTTCAAATGGAATTTGTAAAAAGCCCAGTAACATCTGTTTATTGCCCTAGTGCACCATTTAGGACTCACAACGAAATGTAAACTACATCGGCTATTTTGCTATTTGCAAGTGATATATGACTTAAAAAGCATGTCCATTTTAACTAGTCCTCTAAAACCATTTATGTTTTCATATTACCTTCAGATGACTTTTCTGTGGCTATCTTACTAATCCAGAACGATCTTTTATCCTCTGTTCACAATGATCTGTTTCAATTTCAGAGATAACTGTCCAATAAGCCCTTTTACCATTATGGATAGAATTTTCCTTTGGAAATAGAGATAAAGAAGATGTGATGTTTGTTTTCATTTTCTGACAGATTCTTCTTTCACTGAGTATTGCATGTGCCTGGTTAGGAGGACTTACTACTAATTGAACCCTTATCAACATTACCATTCACAGAGACGCCAATGAGAGAGACAAATCTCAACAGATTCAGGCTACAGCTTGGTGAGGCTGACCACCAAGAACACTCATTCCCAGAGGTTGCCAGTACTCTTATTATGCCTCCTTTACACCTTTGTCTCCCAACAGTGAATGCAATGACAGCTCTGATAGCAAAATACTGTGAAACTCATAAAACCAAGGTCATAAATGAAGAATGCAGGAGATCCAGGTTAGAAAAGGAAATCAGAGGCCTGAGCAGGGCATCTTCTTAGTGAGAAGGGAAGACTGAATCAGCACTGAAAACCAAGCACAGTTAAGCCAGGATTTATGGGCAATGTCTGCAATACATGAATCATCTGAAATTCAAATCCAATTTCACATATTCTGTAAGCCCAGAATAGTCCAATGGTCATTAAGTTTCTACAAGACTTTGGTTAAAACAGCCACGCTTCATTTTTGTTCTCCTTTCAGGGATTTCAGGACCCTTAGGACTTCTTATCTCTTCTACATTTTATTTTTATTCCTTGACTTTGCATAGAGTATCTGCTCAGTATAATGGTACCTTTTGGGCCTTTTATCTCTGTCACTTGTTGCAAAGCCAGTCAAACACTTACCCTTCCACTAGGATCAGTACCAGCGAACTGGAAAGAATTTCATTTGAAAAAGAGATGCCATGGGAGACAATAAAGACCAGGCTTCTAACACAAAGATACCTGGGAGCAAGTGCCAACTCTAGTATTTACTAGCTGAAATACTTCGGGCAATCACATTACCTTTCTGAACCTGTCTATCTCACAACATAGATAATACTACCTACTCAGAATGACTGCTTTAAAAATTCAAAATAATAAATCTAAGGTTTTAGCACCATGTATGGCACATGGAAATCATGCTGATACTGCATTATCAGAAATACATCGAGTGCATTTATGTACCATGTACCATATGAATACTGCAGATTCAATAGTAAATGATAGAATGATGATCTCTAACCTCTCAGGTCTTCCATCTAATGTGAAAGACAAAACATGAAGCAATTTCCACAAGGGATGAAAAGTGTTCTGATAGGGAGACTAAAGGTTGCTATTTTTATTAATTATAAAACACATGTCCAACACAAGTTAAGAATCTGGACTCTATTTTCAGACCTTCTGGGCTGGAGTCCCATGTCTGCTCATTAATATCAGTGTGACTTTGCATAAGAACTTTCAACTGTGAAATAAAAGATACTAGTAACATAAAAAAACTAGCATTTTTTATGAGGGTTAACAGAGAAAACATTCAAAGTACTTAGAACAATGCTGGATTAAGTACTTAAACCTTCAGTAAATGCTAAGCCTAATGACTAGCACTACCACGATTCTGTCAGTACTGAATGCAATCATAATTCTGAGCTTTACAGAAATGGTCGTCACCCTTCAGAATGCCTCCTTCTGAGCATGCAAACATTTCTCTGTGTGTTTTGAGCCATTCAAGCTGTAACTAGAACAAAATCTAAGGTATCTCTAAAGATACTTTCAACTTAGACCACTCATCTTTAGATCAGAAGTTTACAAATGTTGGTGCTGTAATTCTGAAATTATTTTGAGTGTACTGTGGGATTGTAGAGTAAATAGGAGAGAAGAGGAATAGAGGAATGTGAAAAAGAACCTCCCCATAGTGCTGGATTTTAAAGGGGGCATCAGTATGAACCCATGATTTAAATTACATGCATACATACATATAAAAATGGCCTAGAAACAACATTATCCCAGGAGCAATGAGTACAGTCAGCACCTAAATCTTGGTTTCTAAGTATCATTCTCTACTAAAATGAGCCACGGCACTTTGGAAATTGCTAATTCCATGGCGGGAGCAGGGAAAGTATAGCATGAATGTGAAACATCGTGTGCCAGCAAATAAGGAACTGCTCGAAGACTAACTTAGGCATGTCAAAAGGACACAGGAAGTTGTATCAGGGGTATCTGCTGCAAAAATGAGTTAATTGGCACATTGAAATGATAAAGCTATGTATTATAATACCTTGAATTTTTTAAAAACTGAGTTGACTAGATGAAAGAGTCAGAGACAGAGTTAAAAAAAAAAAAAAGAGTCAAGTTCTCCCCGGCAAAGAAATTCTAGACAATAAATGTATAAAAAAATGATAGAATTAGATAGCCAACATCTTGTAAGCCCCATATTATAAATGACTCAGGTGAAGATGACTTATGAATGCTAAAACTAAACCACTAAAAGAAATTTTATTGGGAAACAAGATATTCAGATGAGAATTAAAGTTGCCATAAGCCTAGGAAAAGACAGATTGCTTTGTAGCTATGGTAACAAGTAGCTTCCAGAACCAGACTGAAGCCTATTCACATGACCCTCTTTTGCTAGTCAACCAGTGACAGCCTTGAAAGTCAGCCATTCAGAAACAGACTCACACATCTCCAAGTACAAACTAATCACACTAACTTCCCTCTCACTTTAATAAACATGCTCCTATATATCATATGAATCCACTTATAGCTCCAAAAGATCTGCCAATGCCTCGCTCTACACTTCCTAGTTTAATTGGCTCAGAGAGACTGTAGCTGACCAGCACCATTCTCCCTTACAATAAATTCAGCTTTATCTTTTTATTTCAGGTAATGAGTGGTCATCTGCACTCTTACCCCACTACATATTAATTAAAAAGGAAAAAATGTGTCTTTTACAACAAGACAATCTGACAGTCACCATCTACCGAAGTGGCCAAGTTTGGCAGTACCAATAGTAGGTAAATCAGTTGGCCAGACATGATGTGCCCTGGTACGATGCACTGGTAAGTAGACAACATCACCTATTTGGTGTCCTTGCCAGCAATGTTTGACCTCATCTGAATCATGAGAAAATCAGATGGATCAGGAAAGTAAAACGTTACATGGGACAACTGCCCTGGAATCATTAAATGACTTAATGCCATGAAGAACCAAGGGAGGAGGTAGGGACATATTATAGGTTAGAAGATATTAAGGTGATTTGATAACCAATTGCAATGAATGCAATTCATTTGACTGGGATCATGAATCATGGAGGCAAGAAGCCAACTGAGAAAATCTGAGCATCAAAACTACGTTGCTATCACCGAGTTGACGTGGATTTTCTTGGGTGCAGCAACAGTGGTGTAGTTGTATAGGATGGTGCCCTTATTCTTGGGAGATGCATGCTGCATTATAGGAGTGAAATGTCTTGATGTCTTCAGCAGCCTACTGTTGGATGCTTTGGGAAAAGGGAAATGTCCGACTATACAGAAACAGCACAAGTATATCAAGAACGTAAAGTTAATGAATCTTGCTTAGAGAGAAACAGGTGGTCACAAAACCGGTTTTTTCCCCCAAACTTCTCTATAAGTTTAAAAGTTTTTGATTCTCACTTATTTTTATTTTGAAAATTACATTCCCATAATACATTTGGAATATCCCAGATATTTTCCCGCTGCCCCAATTTCTCACTTACTATCAAAATAAATCTGTTATGCTGTAACTATTTTTGTAAGTCAGCTCATACCTTTATTGGCGGAAGGTACAACCCAAATAAGCAAAGTCCAAAACATTTAATTTGCAAAATGATTTTCCTCCCACATAAAAAAATAAATAAAAAGACAAATGTTTTTCAGTTAAGAATAGCCAAGGTAAGATTCCCTTTGGACTTTAAATACCCTTCAGTCTTTATCATAAGCATTTTATCTCCAGTGTCAGTTATGCCACTGGAAGTTGGCAAGAGGAGAATCCTCCCGGATTCATTAGGAGAGAGGGAGGCCGCCTCGATGCATTCGGACGGACACACAAAGATGCCAAGGGCATCAGTGGACCCTGAGGGGCCTCCCTCTGCCTCCCACACTGACACTAGTCTGTGGTGTCTCATTTGAGGGGTCCCTTGCGGGAAGACCAGCCTTAATCTGACAGAAGAGCATGTGAACAGAGGCCACCTGGCTCGATAAAATGCAGCTGGTTGCCGCGTCCCCAGAGGGGACAGGGAACTGCTGAAAGACAAAGTGAAACAAGATGCGAAAAGTAGGCACTACAGATGAACAGACAGACCAGTGATGCCTGGAGAAAAACCTTTGACCTGGAGCACGGTATTGCAGCTTGAGAAACAAGCTATTAGGCAAAGGTAATATTCTAGCGGGAGCTGGAGCCTTGAAGAAAAACATCCGTGTGCCCTGGAGCGGGAGGCAACTTTGATTCCAGCTGGCAGGAAGGCTGCAGAGCCTCCTGCTTGCACAGGAGAACCTGCTCCATCCCTGGTACAAAACACAAACAGTGACCCTTGACATGCTGGGCAAGGGAGGAAGGAAAATCTATAGTTTTACAGGACATGAGGCGCAAGCAACTGAGGGAAGTCGCTGGGGGAGGAGGAATGGTAGCTTTAGTATTTATGGACTTACAGGAAGAGAAATCCATTCTGATAGCAACCCCACCCCAAAGGGAACTAACCACACAATTTTAAAAAAAAAGTCCACTTTCACAGACCTGGTCCTGCTAAGGAAAACAGACTAGAAAGGGAAGTTTGGGCTTCAATAATAAAATATTCACAAAGAGGAAGAGAAAAACTTTAAGAACCTTTTCAAACAGTACATCACATTTGAGTCTTCTAGAACTCTGGTAACTGCTTAGAAACTTAACAAGATAGCTAATATCTGACCCCTTCATACTTTCCAGGGACCATTTAAGCATATTACATATGTTAACTCACGTGATGCTCAGAGCAACCCCACCTTAAGCATGAGGTAACTAATGGAAAGACAGCTGAAGTAACTCCTGAGTTGTGCTACCTGTGAGGAGCTGAGCTAGGATTCACATGGAGGCATGAGCTGCAAAGCTCACGCTCCCTCAGCCCCACGGCTACTGTCTCTGTGTTCCAAATCACCTTTACCCTTAGGAGATAAAAAGAGAACAAAGCTTTGAGTCTTAAGTGAAAATTAAAGCAGAAATAGTGGGGACAAAGGGAGAAGCTACAGCTGAGGCAAAGGAGTGGGTGCAGGGGAGCAGTCCACAAAACTTTTGGTCTCCATACCCCTTAAAACTGATGAAAATTATTGACAACACCAAAGAGCTCGTGTTCATGGGGATTATATCTATTGATATTTAATTAGAAATTAGAACTGAGAAAATTTTACCTAATGATTTAAACAATAAACCTACATCATGTCAACATAATATTTTTATAATAAGCCTATTTTCCAAAACAAACAAAAAGTGTTACTGTGAAGAGTGGCGATATTTTACAGTTTTGTCAAGCTCTCATGAATGGCTTGATGAAAGCCTACAGTTAGGCAAAATCATCTAACACAAAGTCTATCTTATAATAAAGTACTGAGTATCTCATGTAATTTATTGAATAATGTACTGAAAGTGAATAAAAGAATGGTTGTCTGGGTTGTAAGTGTATCGCTTGTTACTCCTTTGATTATGTGGCTGACGGGAAGTTGCAGCAGCTGTCCCTGCCCAGCAGCACCAGAGAGCATATTGCTAGCCCGGGAAAAGGTCACATTCAAAATTCAAAGTATGGCTTCTACTGAATGTGTATCACTTTCGTACCATCTTAAAGTCAAAAAATCATAAGCCAATCCATTGTGAGTCAGGGACCATCTGTATTATTCTTTGTAGAATACGACAGCACAGCTCTGCTTCGGGAAACAGGCTATCTGGTACATTGCTACACCCCCAGTCTCTTAATTTATAACTTGGGAATAGCATTCTCTACCTCCTCCAAAGGGCTTCCAGGAAGATAAAGTGAATTTTTAAAGCATGCTTTTGAAGCACCATGAAATTCTTGGTGATAGTAGACTAAAGAGAAAAAAAGAGAGAAAAAGAAATCTTTTTAAAAAGATGCAGAAAACATACAAATATTTAATTGATCTCTGGATAGAAAGGCTTTGTAAGCTTAAAAGAACTGGAAAAACTAACAAATGATAAAGTTGACAAGCTTAACTAAAAAAAATTGAAATTTCTGTATGGAAACATCGTAAGCAAACTGAAGAGGATGAGTCAAAACAGAAATAATATTTGCAACAAATATGATAGGCAGTGGGTTAATTCCTAAAACATCTCTAAGAAATTGAGTTTTAACAAATACACCAATAGAAAAGTGAGCAATGGACATTAACAGATAACTGATTAAACACATTTAAAAGTTCATTCTATTATCAATTGTGTAACTCAAATGGAAAACAATGACATATGTAAAATCTATCAATGTGGAAAAGGTTAAAACAAACCCCCAAATCTTAAATTTTTAAAGTTGATGAGACTGTCATGAGATGTGTATTTCCAGTGTTGCTGGTATAAAACAAATTTGGGAATATTTGTCAATTTACTTTTTGGATTTTTGAATTTTTGAATTTTATTTATTTTTTTATACAGCAGGTTCTTAGTAGCTATCCATTTTATACACATCAGTGTATACATGTCAATCCCAATCGCCCATTTCATCACACCAACACCACCACCCCTGCCACTTTCCCCCCTTGGGGTCCATACGTTTGTGCTCTACATCTGTGTCTCAATTTCTGCCCTGCAAACTGAAATCTCTAGCATTTTTCTAGGTTCCACATATATGCGTTAATATACGATATTTGTTTTTCTCTTTCTGACTTACTTCACTCTGTATGACAGACTCTAGATCCATCCACATCTCAACAAATGACCCCATTGCATTCCTTTTTATGGCTGAGTAATATTCCATTGTATATATGTACCACAACTTCTTTAACCATTCGTCTGTCTATGGGCATTTAGGTTGCTTCCATGACCTGGCTATTGTAAATACTGCTGCAGTGAACACTGGGGTGCATGTGCCTTTTTGAATTATGGTTTTCTCTGGGTATATGCCCAGTACTGGGATTGCTGAATCATTTGGTAATTCTATTTTTAGTTTTTTAAGGAACCTCCATACTGTTCTCCATAGTGGCTGTATGAATTTACATTCCCACCAACAGTGCAAGAGGGTTCCCTTTTCTCCACATGCTCTCCAGCATGTGTTTGTAGATTTTCTGATGATGTCCATTCTAACTGGTGTGAGGTGATACCTCACTGTAGTTTTGATTTGTATTTCTCTAATAATTAGTGATGTTCAGCAGCTTTTCATGTGCTTCTTGGCCATCCGTATGTCTTCCTTGGAGAAATGTCTATTTAGGTCTTCTGCCCATTCTTGGATTGGGTTGTTTTTTTAATATTGAGCTGCATGAGCTTTTATATATTTTGGAGATTAATCCTTTGTCCGTTGATTCATGTGCAAATATTTTCTCCCATTCTGAGGGTTGTCTTTCTGTCTTGTTTATGGTTTCCTTTGCTGTGCAAAAGCTTTGACGTTTCATTAGGTCCCATTTGTTTATTTTTGTTTTTATTTCCATTACTCCAGGAGGTGGATCAAAAAAGATCTTGCTGTGACTTATTTCAGAGTCTTCTTCCTATGTTTTCCTGTAAGAGTTTTATAGTGTCTGGTCTTATATTTAGATCTCTAATCCATTCTGAGTTTATTTTTATGTATGGTATTAGGGAGTGTTCTAATCTCTTTCTTTTACATGTAGCTGTCCAGTTTTCCCAGCACCACTTATTGAAGAGACTGTCTTTTCTCCATTGTATATCCTTGCCTCCTTTGTCAAAGACGAGTTGACCAAAGGTGCGTGGGTTTATCTCTGGGCTTTCTGTCTTGTTCCATTGATCTATATTTCTTTTTTTGTGCCAGTACCATATTGTCTTGATTACTGTAGCTTTGTAGTATAGTCTGAAGTCACAGAGTCTGCTTCCTCCAGCTCCATTTTTTTCCCTCAAGACTGCTTTGGCTATTTGGGGTCTTTTGTGTCTCCAAACAAATTTTAAGATATTTTTTTCTAGTTCTGTAAAAAAATGCCATTGGTAGTTTAATAGGGATTGCACTGAATCTGTCAATTGCTTTGGGTAGTATAGTCATTTTCACAATATTGATTCTTCCAATCCAAGAACATGGTATATCTCTCCATTTGTTGGTATCATCTTTAATTTCTTTCATCAGTGTCTTATAGTTTTCTGCATACAGGTCTTTTGCCTCCCTAGGTAGGTTTATTCCTAGGTATTTTATTCTTTTTGTTGCAATGGTAAATGGGAGTGTTTCCTTAATTTCTCTTTCAGATTTTTCATCATTAGTATATAGGAATGTAAGAGATTTCTGTGCATTAATTTTGTATCCTGCAACTTTACGAAATTCATTGATTACCTCCAGTAGTTTTCTGGTGGCATCCTTAAGATTCTCTATGTATAGTATCATGTCATTTGCAAAGAGTGACAGATTTACTTCTTCTTTTCCAATTCGTATTCCTTTCTTTTTCTTCTCTGATTGCCGTGGCTAGGACTTCTGAAACTACGTTGAATAATAGTGGTGAGAGTGGACATCCTTGTCTTGTTCCTGATCTTAGAGGAAATGCTTTCCGTTTTTCACCGTTGAGAATGATGTTTGCTGTGCGTTTCTTGTATATGGCCTTTATTACGTTGAGGTAGGTTCCCTCTATGCCCACTTTCTGGAGAGTTTTTATCATAAATAGGCATTGAACTTTGTCAAAATTTTTTCTGCATCTATTGAGATGATCATATGGTTTTTCTTCTTCAGTTTGTTAAGATGGTGCATCACACTGATTGATTTGCGTATACTGAAGAATCCTTGCATCCCTGGGATACATCCCACTTGATCATGGTGTATGATCCCTTTAATGTGTTGTTGGATTCTGTTTCCTAGTATTTTGTTGAGGATTTTTGCATTTATATTCATCAGTGATATCAGTCTCTAATTTTCTTTTTTTGTAGAATCTTTGTCTGGTTTTGGTATCAGGGTGATGGGGGCCTCATAGAATGAGTTTGGGAGTGTTCCTTCCTCTGCAATTTTTTGGAAGAGTTTGAGAAAGATGGGTGTTAGCTCTTCTCTAATGTTTGATAGAATTCACCTGTGAAGCCATCTGGTCCTGGACTTTTGCTTGTTGGAAGATTTTTAATCACAGTTTCAATTTCATTACTTGTGATTGGTCTGTTTGTATTTTCTATTTCTTCCTGGTTCAGTCTTGGAAAGTTATATCTTTCTCAGAATTTGTCCATTTCTTCCAGGTTGTCCATTTTATTGGCATAGAGTTGCTTGTAGCAGTCTCTTAGGATGCTTTGTATTTCTGTGGTGTCTGTTGTAACTTCTCCTTTTTCATTTCTAATTTTATTGATTTGAGTCCTCTCCCTCTTTTTCTTGATAAGTCTGGCTAATGGTTTATCAATTTTGGTTATCGTCTCAAAGAACTAGCTTTTAGTTTTATTGATCTTTGCTATTGTTTTCTTTGTTTCGATTTCATTTATTTCTGCTCTGATCTTGATTTCTTTCCTTCTGCTAACTTTGGGTTTTGCTCGTTTTTCTTTCTCTAGTTCCTTTAGGTGTAAGGTTAGATTGTTTTTTTGAGATTTTTCTTGTTTCTTGCAGTAGGCTTGTATAGCTATAAACTTCCCTCTTAGAACTGCTTTTGCTGCATCCCATAGGTTTTGGATCATCGTGTTTTCATTGTCATTTGTCTCTAGGTATTTTTTGATTTCCTCTTTGATTTCTTCAGTGATCTCTTGGTTATTTAGTAATGTATTGCTTAGCCTCAATGAGTTTGTGGTTTTTACATGTTTTTCCCTGTAATTCATTTCTAATCTCATAGGGTTATGGTCAGAAAAGATGCTTGATATGATTTCAATTTTCTTAAATTTACTGAGGCTTGATTTGTGACCAACATGTGATCTATCCTGGAGAATCTTCCGTGTGCACTTAAGAAGAAAGTGTAATCTGCTGTTTGGGGATGGAATGTCCTATAAATATCAATTATACCTATCTGGTCTATTGTGTCATTTAAAGCTTGTGCTTCCTTATTAATTTACTGTTTGGATGATCTGTCCATTGGTGTAAGTGAGGTGTTAAAGTCCCCCACTATTATTGTGTTACTGTCGATTTCCCCTTTTAGAGCTGTTAGCAGTTGCCTTCTGTATTGAGGTGCTCCTATGTTGGGTGCATATAAATTTATAATTGTTATTTCTTCTTCTTGGATTGACCCTTGATCATTATGTAGTGTCCTTCTTTGTCTCTTGTAACATTCTTTATTTTAAACTCTATTTTATCTGATATGAGTATTGCTACTCCAGCTTTCTTTTGATTTCCATTTGCATGGAATTTCTTTTTCCATCCCCTCACTTTCAGTTTGTATGTGTCCCTAGGTCTGAAGTGGGGCTCTTGTAGACGGCATATATATGGGACTTGTTTTTGTATCCATTCAGCGAGCCTGTGCCTTTTGGTTGGAGCATTTAATCCATTCATGTTTAAGGTAATTATCGATATGTATATTCCTATTACCATTTTCTTAATTGTTTTGGGTTTGTTTTTGTAGGTCCTTTTCTTCTCTTGTGTTTCCTACTTAGAGAAGTTCCTTTAGCATTTGCTGTAGAACTGGTTTGGTGGTGCTGAATTATCTTAGCTTTTGCTTGTCTGTAAAGCTTTTGATTTCTCCATCGAATCTGAATGAGATCATTGCTGGGGAGAGTAATCTTGGTTGTAGGTTCTTCCCTTTCATCACTTTAAGTATATCTTGCCACTCTCTTCTGGCTTGTAGAGTTTCTGCTGAGAAATCAGCTGTTAACCTTATGGGAGTTCCCTTGTATGGTATTTGTCGTTTTTCCCTTGCTGCTTTCAATAATTTTTCTTTGTCTTTAATTTTTGCCAATTTGATTATTATGGACGTGGGTGGCTATTTCCTTTCGCAGGCTAGGGAAGTTTTCGACTATAATCTCTCCAAATATTTTCTCAGGTCCTTTCTCTTTCTCTTCTCCTCTGGGACCCCTAAAATGCGAATGTTGGTGCCTTTAATATTGTCCCAGAGGTCTCTTAGGCTGTCTTCATTTTTTTTTGTTCTTTTTTCTTTATTCTGTTCCACAGCCATGAATTCCACCATTCTGTCTTCCAGGTCACTTATCCGTTCTTCTGACTCAGTTTTTCTGCTATTGATTCCTTCTAGTGTAGTTTTCATTTCTGTTATTGTATTGTTCCTCTATGTTTGTTCTTTAATTCTTCTAGGTCGTAAATATTTCTTGCATCTTCTTGATCTCTGCAGCCATTCTTTTTCTGAGGTCCTGGATCATCTTCACTACCATTATTCTGAATCCTTTTTCTGGAAGGTTGCCTATCTCCACTTCATTTAGTTGTTTTTCTGGGGTTTTATCTTGTTCCTTCATCTGGTACATAGCCCTCTTCCTTTTCATCTTGTCTATCTTTCATGTGAATGTGGTTTTTGTCCCACAGGCTGCAGGATTGTAGTTCTTCTTGCTTCTGCTGTCTGCCCTCTGGTGGATGAGGCTATCTAAGAGGCTTGTGCAAGTTTCCTGATGGGAGAGACTGGTGGTGGGTAGAGCTGGCTGTTGCTCTGTGGGGCAGAGCTCAGTATAAGTTTAATCTGCTTGACTGCTGATGGGTGGGGCTGGGTTCCCTCCCTGTTGGTTGTTTGGCCTGAGGTGACCCAACACTGGAACCTGAATGCTCTTTGGTAGGGCCAATGGTGGACTCTGGGAGGGCTCACACCAAGGAGTACCACCCAGAACTTGTGCCACCATTGTCCCCATCCCCACAGCAAGCCACAGCCACCCACCACCTCTGCAGGAGACCCTCCAACACCAGCAGGTAGGTCTGGTTCAGTCTCCCCTGGGGTCACTGCTCCTTCCCCTGGGTCCCGATGCACACACTGCTTTGTGTGTGCCCTCCAAGAGTGGAGTCTCTGTTTCCCCCAGTCCTGTCAGGGTCCTGCAATCAAATCCTGCTAGCCTTCAAAGTCTGATTGTCCTCCTCCCGTTGTCAGACCCCCAGGTTCGGAAGCCTGACGTGGGGCTCAGAACCTTCACTCCAGTGGGTGGACTTTTGTGGTATACGTGTTCTCCAGTTTGTGTCACCCACCCTGCAGTTACAGGATTTGATTTTATTGTGATTGCGCCCCTCCTATCATCTCATTGCGGCTTCTACTTTGTCTTTGGATGTGAAGTATCTTTTCTGGTGAGTCCCAGTGTCTTCCTGTCGATGATTGTTCAGCAGTTAGTTGTGATTCTGGTGTTCTCACAAGAGGGAGTGAGAGCACGTCCTTCTAGTCCACCATCTTGGTTCAGGCTCGAATATTTGTCAATTTAAACAGTGCGTAACATTTTAGCATTTAACGTTTTTAGTGATTCCAGTTTAAGAAATTAATCAGGAATGTGACCAAAGATCCTTCACTAAAATATTCATTACATGTAGGTTGAACAGTAAATAATAAATTATAGTAGATCCATACGGTACACTACAACTCCATCAATAAAAATCCTAGTGTTATTAAAACATCAGAAAATGTCAAAATAGGTTAAAAAGATCAAGTTATAAAATATTTCTCTCTCCTAAAGAGACATTAAAAAATTTAAAAAAATTAGAAAGAAATAAACTGAAATTTTAGCTGGGGTTATTTCTGGGTAATGAGATTATGGATAGTTTTTATTTTGTGTAATGGGAAGATATTCTTATAATTAGAAAAAATAAATGCAAGAGTTAAAAATCTGTTACACCTAGTATAAACTAGATTGCTTTTACATATACATAATTTAAACAAAACATTTATTTAGTCAAGCAATTCATTAGCTGCTTAAAGCATTTGGTATTCTTAATGCAATCTCTTAGTTATAGGTTAACTCATTTTCTCTATTACATTTCAGTAGTTTCAGGACTCTATGAGTGCTAAGTACCTACTGTGTACTGATTTTTATATCAGGAGGCTGAGATGTGCAAAAACAGAGATGAAGAAAAAAACAAAGAAAAAAAGAGTAGCTTCATTTGAAACAATAAAAAGAGAAGTCTACAGTCCAGAAAGTGAGTCAGTTCTGGCCCAAACCCTTCCAGCATGTGCAGGTCAAGCACTGCAAAACAAAGGCCTATTGTTTATCAGCAAATTGTTAGCAATCTCATGACCTTGAGGATTGCACAGAGATGCTTGACTTACCAAAAAAAAAAAAAAATTCCATTAAAATTAGTTCAAAGAGAAGGACACAAAGGTGGTGTGAGAGGGTCATTTTTCAGTGCTGTGTGTGGAGGAGAGAGATGAGTACAGTAACTCCCATTACAATTAATCAGAGTGGAGCATCTAGACTAATCTAAACCCCCTGAGGATTTAATTTAAAAATCAACCCTGGCAAAGCAACTCTCACCCATGAATGAACCCCACGCTTGTTCACTTAGCTACTCTTTCCAGGCACTAAAGACAGTAGAAAAGAATAACTTTTTTTTTTAACCACACCTCACAGGAAAAAAAAAAAAAAAAAGCTCATAGAATGTCAAATTCCCATCATTTTTCAGGTTTATTTTAAATCCTGGGTATTATTTTAATGCCATTTTAAACTGAGTACTTTAAAAGTGGTTCTGGGTTATTCCAGTTGCTATGTGATATTCACAAAGAAATCCAGAAATTTCCTTAATTTGATTTAAGCTTCAGTTTTATGAACTTAGGGCCACAATTAATGGCACCCCTTATCCAATACCAAGCCCTTGATCAGCCTCAAAGTATCAGGATAAAGGACAAAGAATTATTATTATGCCATGGTTCCACAGCCAAATCCATTCATTCTTCCGACTTTCACATCATCTCGATTTAGTCCTCAAAATAGTCCAGGAGGCTAAGGTATCTTTATTTTCAGATGAGGAAACAAAACAAAAAAAAGATGAAATCACTTGACTAGAGTCCCCCAAATGGGACTAATATCCAGTTCTCCAACTCCCTGTCCCAAACTCACTGGTAGTTTCAATAGGTATATAAATGGTTCTGCACTCAAAGAGGATAAACAAAACAGTAGACCCACTACCAGTCAAAGTCTTTCTCCTTCCTGCAAGTTCAACAATGGTGGCGACAGGACAGGGACAGAGACTCACTAATCATCGTTTCCCTGTGGTTTGAGTTCTGTACTGGGTCAGGGAAGGCCTCTGTGAGGAGGTGACATCGCAGGAACTAGAACAGAGAAAATCAGAACTGGGGAGGCATGTGAGAGTCAGAGGGAAGCACATTCATGGTGGAGACAAGCCTGGTGCCAAGGCCCAGTGGGGGGAGTAGCTCGCTGAGGCGGGGGCCAGAAATCCAGGAGGCCAAAGTGAAGACTCAAGATTTTATTCTAATTGAAAGCAACCACCACTAACAATTCTTAAAGCAAGGGAATAACGTGGTCTAATGTCTATATTAGGAAGACCATGCCAGCTGCTATGTTATGCTAGATTGAAGGGCCGGGGAGGGAAGTGGTTGGGAGGTGGTGTAAACAAGGAAGCAGAGAAATGATTGTGCCTGGTCCAGGCACGATTTGGCAGGAGTGGTGCAGATGGCGAGCAGCAGACTCAGGACACCTTTCTGAGGGAGAGCCTCTGTGTGTATTGTAAGGATGTTTTGAGGATGCTCTCGGTTACAAGTTCTGGCATCATCTCCATGAGGAAAGAGCCACAGAAACTCTAACTGATCCCTGCTGTTGGTCATGTTTCTGCATTTCCTGAACAATCAGCCTATTTTTACCTCAAGGAGAGCATCTCTCTTTCCTTCTTTAGGTTGGTGCTAGAAAGTTCAGGGCCAATTCTGTGACCCATCTCTAACAACTATATGGATATCTGGTATCTATTTCATGCACTACCTTCACTTTAGCTCCATCTTACTTTTGTTTGCTTTTATTTTTAAAGCACTTCATCTTACTATACTTTATTAGTCAACTTAAGTCATTTTCTAAACATTCCAGGAAATAAACGAGTAAACAAACCACCTTGGTTATGCCTTGGTTGTTGTATAAATAACTATAAGCCTAAAGGTTTTATCAAAGGAATTCATCAGAAAGAGAGATTTATAAATGAGTATACACGTAAGAGAACCTGTATGCGTAAGAAGCCAAGAAGATGGGGCCATAAAAATTGATTGAAGGACCGAAGAAACTGCATACACATCTGCTCTATTCTCCCTGAGGAAGGCAAGATGTTGGCAAATAAAATCTTCGGAAATCAAAGTTCATCAGCTGATGACATACCAAACCCTCTGTTAATTTCTAACATTTAGGCATATATTAAATACCACCTCAGGCAGAGGGCTGAGCCAAGAAAGGCTCATTTCACTGCCCTGGCTGAAATCTACATGGAAATCTACAAAAACTATGCTGGGGTGGGCAGAGAGAAGGTTTTCATGCTGAAACCAACTGTTAGTTCTCTCTTTCAGAGCCGTCCACTTTGGAACAATAAATATTAACTATGCATCCAATTGTGAGTGTGTGCATGTGTGTAAAAATCCAGCCTGACACTCTTTTTTTCTTTTTTTTTGTGGTACGCGGGACTTTCACTGTTGTGGCCTCTCCCGTTGCGGAGCACAGGCTCCGGGCGCGCAGGCTCAGCAGCCATGGCTCATGGGCCCAGCCGCTCCGCAGCATGTGGGATCCTCGCGGACCGGGGCACGAACCCGCGTCCCCTACACCGGCAGGCGGACTCTCAACCACTGCGCCACCAGGGAAGCCCCAGCCTGACACTCTTAAGAACTACAATGATTGCCAGGTGTAAGAATTTACGAAATCACTCTGCTTGCTAAGAACCCTTGTCTTTTTTTAAGGTTTAAAGCTAAAAAGTCCAGGTAGTCAACCAGTTACTCACTGAACAAATATTTACTGATTGCCTGTCATGTGCGAGGCACGTGGGAATGCAGTCATGAGCAAACCAGACAGCAATTCCTGCCCTCATAGAACTCACATTCCAGTCAGTCTGAGACACAAAAAATGAGTTACACACTAAGTGAGACTATTAATGCCACAAAGAAAAAGAAATGGAATGGGGTACTGAAACCTTAAATAAAGGGGAAGACCATCCTGAGATGATGTTTGCATACAATTAGAATAGAGGTCTGAAGGAGATCAGAAGGCATGGCATACGTGCATCAGGGGAATAGCATTCCAAGGACACAGAAGAGCTGGTTCAAGGGCCATGAGGGAGGAGTGTGCTTAGAACGTTCAAAGAACAACAAGGACATGGCTGTGGTAGGCACGGAGGGAGTGTCCTGTGGCTGCCGTAACAAATTACCACAAACTGGGGGGCTTAAAACAACAGAAATTGATTCTCTCTGAGTTTTAGAAGTCAGAAGTCTGAAATCTAAGTGTCAGAAGGGCTAGACTCCTTTTGGAAGCTCTTGGAGAGAAAGAATCTGGTCTTTGCCTCTTCCAGCTTCTGGTAGCTGTCAGCACCCCTTGCCTTGTGGCCACATCACTCTCGTCTCTGACCCCCTGGTCACATTGCCTCCTCCTCCTTTTTTTTTTTTTTTTTTTTTTGGTACGCAGGCCTCTCACTGTTGTGGCCTCTCCCGTTGCAGAGCACAGGCTCCAGACGCGCAGGCTCAGCGGCCATGGCTCATGGGCCCAGCTGCTCCGCGTCATGTGGGATCCTCCCGGACCAGGGCACGAACCCGCGTCCCCTGCATCGGCAGGCGGACTCTCAACCACTGCGCCACCAGGGAAGCCCTCCTCCTCACTCTTATACGGACACTCGCCATGGGATTTAGAGTCCACCCAGCTAATCCTGAGTGAGCTTCTCATCTCAAAATCCTCAACTTAATTACATCTGCAAAGACCCTTCTCCATGTAACGTAACATTCACAGGTTCCAGGTATTAGGACATGGACATATCTTCTAGGAAATCACCATTCAACCTCCTACTGCAGTGATGACAGTAGATGCAATCATCAGTGACAACTTGTGGTGGTGGGGCGGGGACATATGCAGTTCACGTAGGACCCTTATAGATAATTATGATAACTTTGGCTTGAGTTTGAAGAAACTACGAAGCCATTAAGGGATATAAGCAGAGAAGTGACATGGATTCAACATGTTTAATAGGATCGATCATTCTGGCCACTGTATTGCAAAAAAGTCCAACAGCATTCAACCCTTAAATTGGTCCTTCTTCAGCTCAAGATTGTGCCAAATTTAGATTAGAATTGGAAAAGATGAGAAGAACCTGGCATATAATAGGCCTTCAGAAAATATCCATTAAAAAATGAATGTTCCTTTACCTAACCACCCTGTTTTGAAACAAAATTAATCCCCTAAAAACATATAAACCATCTACTATATTCAAGGTTCCACTGCTAAGAATGAAAGCAATCAACAAATCACATACTGCTATCTAACATGGCACTGAGTGACAAACCACATTTGTCTTGAGGATTTATGTCATCACTCGGCCTGTATGAAGAGTAATTGAAGAAACTCAGCTCAGTGGGGGCAAAGACATGCCCCAGTTGTGTTCTTTGCTATCGCTCTTCCAGTCATACTAAGTGAAGTCCCTTCCCAGGCCCTTTAACAACATCTTGGGCAGAATCTATAACTTTGCAAGTCACTTTTCATAATTAAAAGCATCTCTAGTTTAACAATCCAACCTCAGATTAAAATTTCAAGTCCTGTCTAACACAGATTTGAGATGCAACCTTGAGTGTTTAGAGCTCTCTACCAACTTCTTCCCTCGCTCCTGAGACTGAGCTACTCTGGTATTAGAGGCACACTTGCCTGTCAGCAGGTGAAAGGCAGTTTCCCCTGGTCCATTTCCAGTTTCATCTGCTGAGAACTTCTGCAAATATGGTGGTCTCTGCATGGTTCGGAATTGATAGACTTGGAGGTATTCAAGTTTCACCTTCACTCTATCTGCTTCTCAAAACCCATTCACAGAAGGATGGTCATGTCTCCCTTTGTAACTCTGCCAGTGGTTTATGATCCAATCCCCTTTCTGGAAAGGCCATGCCTCAGTTGGAACAATATCTACCTGACCAGCCTCGTGGCACCTACCCACTGATATTCACGTTTTTTGTTTTTTTAAACAAGAACCAGGGCAGGTACCTGTGCGTTTCCTCCAAGGACTGTGGAAAATTGGGATGGGGTAGAAAAGTTGCTCCCATCTTCTTTTCAGGAACATTACTGCTCAGTCTCTTCTTGCCCTGCAAAAAGCCTCTCCCTATCCACTTACCCACTACTCAGAAATAGGCAGATGAGAGGCAAGCACCGCTTTGTATTCCTGTGCAGTCTCACACTCCGTAGGGCAGATGGGAAGCGCTGCACAGCACCGCCACCTGAGAGCAGTGCCTACACGGCCTGCGGGTTCTGCAGCTCAGCCAACATCAAGCCAGGGAACAGGATGCCAGCACCTTTTCATGGAATCATCCCGCCCAGGGCTTTGAGCTACCTCCTGCACATGACTTTCCGGGCCAGTAGGGGGTGCCAGAAAGAGGGAAGAGAATACACTCTTGGCATTCCTCTATCCACTATACTTCCCCTGACCAGTTCTCCCCTTAGAGTTTGGGAACATGGGGATGTGATTCAACATGGTGGGTCTGGTTCTGGTGCTGCCACTTAGTAATGGGAGTGTGGCTCTCTCTCACACACGCGTATCTCACCAGAAAGGATGTCAACCTTTCTGTTTAGGCCCTAGTTGCTCATATTCAAGGACAATATGAAAAGTCCCACTCAATGTCTCTTCCAACCCTGAATCTCAATTACATTATTGCAGCTATAGCTCCATGATTAAAAAGCTTCTAGGAGTCATTTGGCCCCTAAACGGAATAGAAAATACTAACTAGTGCTCTGGATATCTACATTAGAAACTAAAGATTTTAATGTGATTTCTGTTGATTTATTTTATCTTGACACATCTTATTTAACAAATTTTAAAGCAATCATCTTTGGTGAATGGAAAGGGATCGTGGTTTACCGTTAAAGCATTGGCACTCAACAGATAATTCTTAGTTCCAACAAGTCTTGAACTGGAGATAAATCTTGAAGATGAAAAGATTTCTTGATAACTACTGTCATTTCAAAACCAATTAGAAAAGAGGAAACTTAGAGAGCCAGATGAATCCCACTCCTCCTGGCCTCTTCTGCCTGGGAGCAAATTAGGCTGCTCGCCAGCGCGTCTGGTGCCGCACTCACAGCACGGCGGAGTCAGGCTTAAGCCTCATAGATTTTCAGAGGTCATCAAGGTTAGTCCCAGTCCTAAATGAAAATGATGGTTACGGCCAGACAACAAAGCCACCAAAGTATCAGTGACAATTATAAATGACAGAGTATAGATTGACAGCAATATAGCACTGGAAAGTAGGAATAATGGGGACGTTTAAGACTCCAGGGCAAATGACTCCCAGCCAAAGATACAAAAAGGTTTGCTGCACATGGGACAGTAACCAGAAGTGGCAGAAAGAGCCACAGAATGAGGATCAAGAGTTTTGGGTGAAGTCTTGACTCCCATGAAGTAGGGCCAGCATTGGCCTGACACTCAGTTTTCCCATTCCAAGTGCCCACAGAGAGGACAGGACAAAATAGTGACCCCAATAATGATTGCCCATCATAAAATATTTTAATTTACTTAATTTATTTCTATGATATTATTTTTCAGTAAAAGATATAAGCAAGTTGAATGTGTATATATACACACTCTTCACCACCAATACACTCACACACGGGAAACAGACCGAGAAAACACTGCCACAGTCTCCTCTTGCTACAGTTAAAGCTTTCCCCTTAACTGGTGTTAGGCAGTTACCATTTCACTGCGAGGAAGCCGGCCGTTTAAAACAAAGAATTTTGCTGTTTTTACTTCCCTGGTGACTCTCCTACTCTGCCAGACTCTATGGTGTGGAAGAACAAATACCAGGCTTGAGCCCTAGGACGTAGCGGCAGCTTCCTCCTATCAGTGTCCGTCTCTAAAACCAGGGCTGGCCATTCCTGTTTTTAAAATATTGCAGTAGTTCTGTCCTTACTGCCTCCTGAGGGCCACTCACACCTCTCTGTCTCCTCCCCTGGGACTCTCCAGATCTCCCCACAATGGAGAAATTAAGAGGATGATTTCTGGCAGAGCGGAGAACTTCCAGGAACTACACTCACATTGGTCAGCGCCACGTGTCATACTAATTGTTGCATATAAAAATAACTCCTCTACCTAAGACATATCCAGCCAATCCTAACTCCCAACTGTGCGTCCATCTAAGCCAAACCAAGACTCTTGAGGCATATTTAAAGCCTAGAACAGAAATCTCCGGGAAATAATTTAGATTGCGAAACTAGTTCAGGTATCTAGTATTGTAGAGGGTTCTTAGGATAAGGCCAATTTGTGCCCAAGAGCTATTTGCAAATTTATAGGTATTTTTTCAGTCAGTTAGTTTGAGAAAGGAAATGGGAGCTAAGTACATAAATTAGATTAATTTGCAATAAATATAAATTATGCTAATTCTAAGAACTGAACATAAATTATACATATGTAACATATAAGGAATACACATAAGGCTCTATTAGCAAAAGAAAGGCATCTTGACTTATTGTATTGTAGAAAACCCATGTATATTCATTCAATAGATTTTAACAGTTTTGATATGTGCATGAAAATATAGGATAAACATGAACTGCCTACTGATGTTCTAACAAATCTATATTCATTCCAAATGGAAATTAGGATATACTCTGCATTATTTGAGTTAATTACATGACATTTCTTATGAATAATGATGTGTTATTCCATTCATTACTTCTAATTATGTTCCGTTACAAGTGCAAGGCTGGCAACACCACAACCAGCCTTTTCCTATTCCTCACAATCTGATGGCTTGCATGGAAAGCAGGTCAAAAATATGCCCAGAATATAATGAAAAGAGTTCAGATATTGTTAACCATGACAGTTTAAAATTACCTGAGGAAAGTTTCACGTAGAAATACATAGAAATGGGGAATGGCTTTCCATGTTACAGGATACTCATTTTTGCAATTAATATGAGAACTATTCAAAGTGTTATTTTAATACATATAATTATCACCCTACCATTTGCTAGAGCTGGAGGGAGAGCATCCCAAATGTGGTCCTTCACCCCCGCCTAACTCGCACACACACTAGCAGAATTATATTCTGTAAGAGATTGGCAGATGGTAAAGATATCTTTTTCTGGTTGTAAAAGTGATTCTGTAGGCTTTGTGTGATTCTAAGAGAATACAGGAAACCTCCTAAAAGCTCTCATTAAAAAGCCAGCTGGACTTTCCTCCTCAAATGCATAACCACGGTCAGGCCAGCTCATCTCACCCCACTCACAGCAGGGCCTGAAGCTAGGAGGTAAATCCTATAATGGAGAAGCAGTCAAGGTCAAAGGAAAAGAGTCACAACTAAGTAATTAAGCACAGGAGCCAAGTGAACCACAAGACCACCACTAGCCAGTATCCTCACCAACCGATAGGCTACAAGGAGCCAGGGAGAGATGGTGGACAACAGGAAGGGGCCTGGCTGAGGTCTAGAGACCAATACGTACATGCCTCAGGCACACTGTTTCATGGGTGAGTCACCTTTATTTGAAGGGGCCAGGGCAAAAGGTATAAAATCCATACATTTTTCTCCATCCAATTTCAAATGTTCCTCGCACACACACATCTATTAAAGCATCTATTAATCCCTTCGTGTCAGGGGCCAACAATCTATCAGTCTGTCTATTATTATAAAGACGCCAGTCTCAGCTCCAAGAATGAAAAAGAAACTTGGGAGAGGAAGAGCCTTGGCAAGGAGGGCTCCTCTTTCTCCTCTGCTACCCATGACAGTTACTGCCCACTGACCCTGCATGCAGCCTCAGAATCCTACTCAACACTGTGAGCTCACTACCAACTGAAGAGATGGCATTTGAGATAAAACAGATTTGCTCTCTGTGCAGTAATTCCTCAGATGACAGGTCGAGATAGATGACAGTCACACAAGGTTTGCCTTGCAATGGGGGTTGGCAGGATCCTCTGTGGCAGGTTCTGGACACTGAAAAAAGATGTCAGTCAATTTAGTGAATGATGAAAGCATCCAAGAGCTTCCTGTGTTCCTCCTGACCAATGCCATCAAAAACTGGTTCTAGCTGGAAGCAATGTACTCTAATAACCCAAAGGTAGGTGCACATTTATATGGAACTCTTTCCCATAGAAACAGCATAAGAACACTCTGAATAATCACTGCTACATGCAGACATTTTGAACACAAAAATCTGCCAAATAAAATCAAGAAAAATATGACCACAAGAAAACCAACTTTCCCCATTAGAGCTCAGGACAAAGGACGCACGATCGGCTTTGAATATCTCTCCAAGGTATTTTAAGCTAGCTAATATACAATAGGCTTACACAGGGTAAAAAAAAAAAAAAAAAAAAGGCATATGCTTAGGGACATTTTAAGAGCAAAATATCTATCTTTAGTAATAAAGATTAAAATAGTGCTTGCAGTCACTTTATTTGTACAGGGAGGTTTAAAAAGAAGCTCTTTTGAGAAATGAAAGATCATCAGATCGCTAATAACTGCAGTTTCCTGAACAATTAAAGAAATTCACAAGATTACAATCTACTCAGGAAATGACAAATATTTCTGATTTTTACGGAAGGACTAAAAGGGCACTTTTATCTATAGCATCTATTCCATAAGAAGCACTGTTATGTAATGAAGCTATTTTTATTATCTGTTCCTTTATTTCAAGAGTATTCAATACAGCAATGGTCTGAAAACAGAGAAAATTTAACACTGCTTGGGAAAACAAGGTAAAATTTTGTGTTAAAAGGCATTTGCCAGATTTTTCTTTTTTATCTATTGAAGTTGGACCTTAGAACACAATTTCCCTTGTACCAAACTTTTGTTTCTAATATGTCAGCAGAAATGTCCTTTAAGTTATATAGTCTAATTCTTCACAAATACACTTTGTAAGGCTGTCCTCAATGCATTATCCTAACGTGGCTTGGCCCAGATAACATTCTGTGTGCGATGCTCCCGCTTGGAAAAATCTGCTCTTTTTAACAACTGATTCAATAAACAGTTGACAAATGATTTGTATAATATAGTATGGCCAGCAAGCAAGGTTTGTCTCTGTCATTACACAACACATTCGACCCATCTGCAAACGTGGCCATGTTCCCCTTACATTAGAGCTCCATATGCCATTCTGAAGAGCAATCCGAAGATCAATACACTGTCTGCTGAAAACAACAGGACATAACAAATGAATAATTTTATTTATAATAAAAGCTCCAGTCCCCAAATGGATTCCACTAATGTTCAAATTCATTTTTCATGCTGAACTCAAGAAGAGAGGTAGACACAGCCCGATGCAAGGGGAGGGGAGTGAAGTATTAACTATATTGGCTCAAATTTTTTCAAGCCACAAACAATAGCTGGGCTGCACCAAGGTACATGAATAAAACGTTCGCCGCCGAATTCTGAAGATGCAATCTCCAAAATGCTTCTGTTCTCTCACCAAGACTCGCTGTAAAGCATTTTCCAGTAACAAGAAATTAATGGATTAAAGACATTCTGACATATGCTTCCACGGTGTTGTACCACAGAAGCCAAAGCCTATTCAATAGGCTTTAAACACTGTTTGCAATGAGCAGGAGTGTTTGCTTTAGGTGGGGACAAGGAGGGGTTGTGGCTCTTTTGAGAATGAAGCAAATAGTCTTGCTTCAAAAACATATCTGCAGTCCCTGATCTTACAGTTTTTTTCCTCCTCAGAAAGATATAAAAAAGTCAGTGAGCAAAGTCAAAAGAAAAAAAGGGTAGAAGAGGGGGGAGCAAAATGTTAGAGAGAACACAAGTTCAAAGATGACATTTACAAGTCTCTCTTGAATGGCACACTCCCCAAAGGCCACCTGAATACTCTTGTTAAAAAGAGATCATCAAAAATACAAAATACAATTTTCCGGTTCACATAAGATAGCAATATACTGCCCTTAAAATACAGACTTGTCCATTGGCCAATTAACACGCAAAAAAAGAAAAAAAATGGAAAAGAATCTTTTCCCATTCACTGCATTTAGACTTAACTCAGCACACTCATAACAGAAAAGTAAACAGGATTGTAACTGACAGAGCATGTAGGGAAAGTTGGGAAAATACAGCTTGAATAAGATACTAAAAAATCTGGAATAAAATGGTGACAAGACAGGGCTTTGTGCATGGGAAGACTGAAAAAGCAGGATTTCAGTCTTAACTGAAACTATCCACATGCTCCTCATGTTTACAGATTCACTTTAAATTCAGTCAACATAATACTTTTGGGTACTAAGAAAATGAGAATGTGCAAAGAGTAGGTTTTGCCCCCACCCCTTCTCAGGAACTAACGATTCAGTGCAGAGACAGACAGGAATAAACACATTTCTGGTCTGATGCAGACTGGGATCAGTGTTTGGCATGATGCCTGGAACAGAGTAGCTCAGTAATAAACTGTTGAATGAATCAACATGACAATAAAGAACCAAGTGTCACAGGAAGGATGGAATATTTTTTTCCTAAGAGGGCAGAACAGGTATCGATGCACTTTAGCTGAAATGAAAAGGATGGGAAGGATCTCAAGGTGAAGAGAGAGGCAGGGTAAAGGATGGGGAAAAAAACAAGTAAAGGGAAACACAACACTTGTTTAAGGAAATAGTTGGAAAGTGGGGAGGTTGAGTCAAGATAATGAAAATCTTTTAAAAGGATGCTAAGGAATTTGGACTTTATCCTCAAATAAAAGGAGATTCATTATATTCGTCAGTGGTTTGTTTGCAAAAGAACAGGAGAGTGGTAGCATCGGAGCTGTGGTTTAGAGTGAGGTGTAGGCTGGGCTGGGGAAGTCCAGGGGTAGAGATGGTACAAGAAGCTGGATGATCTAGAAGACCCACAGCAAGGGGCTTACCTAGGGCAGGTAGGGTAGAGCACTCGGGGATTAAAGCCCACTGCAGCCATCTCCCCATTTATTTTATGAAACATTAGTGGGCAGAGCCATCCACAGCTTCAATTCCCAAATCTCGGGACAAAAGAATATCACTTTCTGCAAGCGAATGAGTAACTTATTAAGATTCTTCTCACAGGTGTCACCTAACAGAGTACCAAGGTAAAGTAAAATATAAAGCTTCAGAATCATCATATAAAAAGGACTGCCTGAATCCATTATCCACTGGCCCTGAAACCACTTTTTTTAATTTTATTTTTTATACAGCAGGTTCTTATTAGTTATCTATTTTATACATATTAGTGTATATATGTCAATCCCAATCTCCCAGTTCATCCCACCACCCCGCCCCCTGCTTCCCCACCTTGGTGTCCATACGTTTGTTCTCTACATCTGTGTCTCTATTTCTGCCTTGTAAACCGGTTCATCTGCACTGTTTTCTAGATTCCATATATACGCATTAATATATGATATTTGTTTTTCTCTTTCTGACTTATTTCACTCTGTATGACAGTCTCTAGGTCCATCCACATCTCTACAAATGACCCAGTTTCATTCCTTTTTATGGCTAATATTCCATTGTATATAGGTACCACATCTTTATCCATTCATCTGTCGATGGGCATTTAGGTTGCTTCCATGACTTGCCTATTGTAAATAGTGCTGCAATGAATATTCGGGTGCATGTGTCTATTTGAATTATGGTTTTCTCTGGGTATATGCCCAGGAGTGGGATTGCTGGGTCATGCCCTGAAACCACTTTAAACACTGTAGATGTAAAACAGCTTTACAGAGTATACTGATTACAAAAAAGTTCCAGTTCTCACTGCTCTCATCCCCAGAAAGGGCCGGGTCCTTCTTGCTACCTTCCAAACACACTGAGGTTTGTTAATTTTAATACAATGTTCCCCTGTCCTTGACATTTACTCAAGAGATGGATACTGACCAGGACTCATTTCCAAAATGACAATCCCAGTGCCGTCTGAAACAAAACTAGTCGTTATTCACTAACTGTTCACTATGAACATTTTCCTTGAAGTAGACACCTCAACTTTGAGTTCAAACACATATATGACCCATCTATGCATCACACTTTCAGAGTTGGTTAAAAAGACCGTGAAAAATCAAGCTTCTTACTATCAAGAAACAAGTTAAAAAATCACAAAGCAACGTTCATTCCATTATTAACCATTTTTTTTAAAGTGCAACTCTGCAACTTCATATTCCTTCAGTCCAAGGCATTAAGATTTGTTCATCTCAATTCACATTTTCATCCCAAGTTCCCTCAGTTCTCCGACAAAAGTCAATTAAAAATGGCACCCAACGAGAGATGGCATTTAAACAATATTCTTTCAACACTGGAATTCTCAGACCTTTTGCTTAAAAAAATATTCCTCAAAGGAAAAAGGCAACCGCAAACTTGCAACAATATCAAATGAGAAAATAAAATTATTGTTATTTCAAGAACTTCAAGGTCTTTTAGAAAAACTCAATATAAAATTGGTAATACAACTTAAAAATTGTTTTTTATCCTTTCTAAATCATTCTAGTTTTTTTACTTCAATAAACAGAAGAATGTAGTTTTCTAATCTTGTATACTTATAATTTTAAATATTTTTATAAACTTAAGAGTTAAGTATTATCAAGAAAAATGTATATATTATTTACTAGTTTATTGCTATCATCATTAGTTTTGTAGATTTACAAAATTTAGGTTAAAATTTCCATTCAAGGAATTTGAGAGTCTACCACAGAAATCACAGTTACCTTTTGGTGCATGTTTTGTTAGCTGTATTTTTTTCAGTGTACAATAGTTACATGGCCAAGAAAGAAGATTATTCATAAAGTTTTCAAGCATTTTGAAAAATCCCATTGGAAAAAATATAACTTACACTGGAAAAAATTTTGACACATTTGTAGATTCAGAATAACTGAGAAATCTATTTCAAAGTAGAATCATGCCTCAATGTGGACATGATCATTATCTTCGAATATGAAATTTTATACTTTGTTGCCCTCTGCATAGTAAATTAAATTAGGGGGGAAAGAGAAAAAAAAATTCTGAGGAGTCAATACAAATGTCATATGCATACAGTCACGAGGGATAACTTCAGTAACATAAAAATAACTCTCCAGAGCATTTCACCAAATCCTGCTTCTCCCACTGCAAAGAATGAAGCTTCTACTGAAACTGATGGTCAGATGGAAATAAAATACACTACCACCAATGACACTGGGCAATAATCTAGAAGCTGGGATGTTTTCCAAGACAAAATGCCATCTCAGACCCTAACACGAAAAAAATATTTTGTAAGTATACTTATGTGTTTGAATTTAATTAAAATTCATAGCTTGAATGATCTCCAAGAGGTAAACAAACCAAGTCAGTCTCAAATCTTCACATAATCTTCACATAACTTTACTTCCACATCACAAGAGGGCCACCCAATCTCTACTTTACTATTAAAATTCCCAATTGATAACTGAAAACAAAGTGCTCAGGATATTCATTGGGTCCATTTTAGAAGCACCTATTTATTTACACAGCTACCATAGTGAAAAGGTCAAGCAAAAAATCACCTCCAAAGCCACGGTTGCTAAGCAACTCTTTTCAGAAGTTCTGCAACAGTGATCAAGCATATTACTGGTGCTACCAACTGGATTCAGAATAAATGTGAATAACATCTTACCTGGTTCCTCCAAAGCGGGAGCGGGGACGATCCTTGCTTAGCTTTTCGGACAGATCCTCGAGGTCAATCCTGTATTTACTTGGTCTGTTAGAATCAGAGGCTTTCTAATTTTTCTCTTTAAAAAAAAAAGGATACGTCCAGGTACCACAGGTTTCCTGTTCACCAGGGCGAAGGACAGTTCTGTTTTGAGAAACACCACAGAGGGCTTGATGAGATGTTGGCCGAATCTGAATGACATTTCCTCACGGTTTGAATTCTGGAAGAGAAGATGATGTAGAAAATGGACATTTATAAAATTCACTTGAGAAACTCAGCTCATATACCACTTTAAAGAAAACAAAGTCCATTACTACAGATTCTTAGTTGTAAAGAAGACATCATTAAAGCTGTTCCCCATTTAATGTCCACTAAGATGCATTCTGGGTAAGTCCTCCTAAAATATTCCACTCTCTCTATGCTAGTTGGATTTACAGTTTTCAAGCAACAACTTGTATGTGTCTTCTTAAACCCCTCTGCACTTTGGGGAGCCACCTTAACCCAAATCCACTAGGTCCAATCTGTCAGGTACTATTTTTAACCATCTGTTTCATCATCTTCGCTAAGCTGAAAATTTTTATGGTTAAGCATTGACTATAAACCTTCTCATTCTTAAATAGGTACCTGTGGGGACTCCCTTTTCTCAAATGGTTTTATCTCTGTTTATACAAAAGCAATTTAGAAAAAGTATAAACACTGTTTGACCTTGTGTATAATTACAAAAGCATGTGGGGTACTCCCAGAGAACTACAGTAAAATTTCAAAACTTAAAGCGAAAAAAATTGAGGAAAAATAAGGGACAAAATAGAGTTCAAGATGAAAACAATTCCTGGTTGATGCAGACGTATTATACAGCAAGGTATGTGAAATGTTGCATATCCTCTTTTCTGGAGAAAGCCATGGGTTGGGGTAGTGGGGAGAAGACAGGGGAAAGCAAGATTTGACACTTGGCATCTAGGGTACCAAGGAATGATTTTCCATCAGTCAGTGCCTATACATGACAAAGTTACTTTCTGAATGACTAAAACGCACCTTCCTTGGCAAATCACTTCATTTTTCTAATTCAGGAACCATCCTACTACAAAACTGATGAAAATTGAACCCGTCATGGGAAAATAGAAATTAAGACTACAAAAAGGATGACATCAGAAAATGGAGAACCATTTTATAAAGCATACCAATAAATGTGCCATTGTTTAATGATGCTAATATTCTCAATGACCCAAAAGATAGAGGGCTATGCAAAATTCATCTACTTTAGAAGCAGTCAAATAGCCGGAACTTAACACATTTCAGGTACAAAGGAATAGTATGGAAGTTTTGCCTCAGTGACACAAATACTGGTTTCTAGAACAATTACAACCATCTCACAAAAAAGAAAGGTAAGGACGTTGAAAATCATCTAACCCAGTGGTTTTCAAGGTGTGTTCCCTGGAGCAGTAGCATCAACATCACCTGGGGAAATCAGAAAGGCAAATTCTTGAGTCCTACTCCAAACCTATCAAACCAGAAACTCTGGGAGAAGGGCCCAGAAATCTATGCTTTATTCAGATGATTCAGAACCTGGATGATTCAGAACCACTGATCAAACCCAACTATTCTCCCAATCCTTTCTTGCAGAATCTTTGCCTGGTAGCTTGTTAGCCCACGCTTGAACATACTCAGTGACGGGACATTCACTATCCATTCCTTCCAAGATTATCAGCTCCAGCAGTTATAGGTTGCCCTCCATACTAAGTCCATCTTTTTGTGATGGATTTATGCCTTGAGGGTTCTATGAAACAGGTATCATGCAAGTGAAAGTGCGTTAGATATCTGAATTTAACCTTTATTTATTCCCTCCAGTTTTTCTAGAATAAACATGCAATTCATTTCAATCATCCTACAAACAGCATTGATTCAAGTGCCCTAAAGCTATCTGTGTGGGGTTTTTTTGGGGTTTTTTTGGCCTGCCCAGCATCCATTTTCTGTAGTTTTGGCCATACCACCCTAATTTTTCTGTGGGTAATACCCCACCATATTCCATATGTTGGGCCACTCCTACTGCCTGGTTCTAGGGATGGGAAAGTGACCCAGGCATCAGTAGTCTTTTGTCACATGAGTGATTCAGGAGTGGACACAGGACAAAAAAACGAGCCAATCAAAGGAAGGATATCCATGGAAGGATTACTGCTGATACTATGGGGAAAGGGCTTTCTTTCTTCTAAGATGCCAAACTGGTAGGACATGAACCTGGAAGAGCTAGAGGATACACCAACAAGAGGCTGTCTGATATTAGAGCCAACATGGAGGCTAGGAAAGCCAAGATACACAGAGACCCATACCTGACGACACTGTTTGAGCACCTGGATCTAACAGTGCTGGAAGGATTATATGTCCCTGGAGTTTGTTTCCTCTAACGGATAATTGTACAGAGTTGACTTAAGCATAGGCTCTAGCTGATGAGCTACTATTATGAGTCCATAGGCTCTCTTCTAGATTTCATTTTTCTTCTTATCATCATTTTCATTTCTTCCTCTATGCCCAAACTCGTTCCTTCCTCTCCCACGACAGGGCTTCATTTTTTTTTAATATAATTAATGTATTTATAAGCTTCACGGCAGTTTTATAAATATTTTATACATCAAACATATATAGGGCTCTTGTACGTACTTTTTAAATTTGTACAGAAGTTGTATCGTGCTTTAAAACTCATTCTGCCTTTTTCTCTCAACACTGTTTTACAGACTCATTCATGTTGTTATAAACAGATGTAATTTACTCTTTCTCACTGCTTATTCTCTCACTGCATTCCACTGTCATTTTTCTTGTCCATTCTTTTAGTACTGAAGAACTAGCTTTCTCCAGTCTTTCACCACAAATAACACTAATGACCATACTTACATGTATTTCCCTGGGTGTCTAAGCTAGAGTCCTCTTATTGGGTTTTAGCTTAGGTATTGATACATACTTAGATTTTTAAAAATATGCACCATTTTGCAATCCTTGAAGCAATACATGCAGATTTCTATTTTCCCACATCTTTGCCAACACTTGGCAGTATCTGATTTCCAAGGTTTATTGATAGGCAAAAGGCATCTTTTATTTTTAATTAGCTTGTCTCCAATGTGATATGTGTATGTGCATGTTTCTCCTTCTATGAATCGCCAATTCGTACTTTGCCATCTTTTGTATTCGTTTCTTCCCTCCTATTTTTGGATTTTTCTGGAGTCCCTTATATATTTAAATATTGATCTTGGTCTATTAAACATGACAGTTGTATTTTCACCATCTGTTAGTTTTTCTATCGTACACTCCATTGGACAAAAAGCATTCATCTTGATGTATTCAATTTTTTTTATGGTTTGTTCTCTGTGAATATTGTGAAACAAATACTTCTCTACCATAAGGTTACAAAAATGTATTCTTGGGCTTCCCTGGTGGCGCAGTGGTTGAGAGTCCACCTGCCAATGCAGGGGACGCGGGTTTGTGCCCCGGTCCGGGAAGATCCCACATGCTGCGGAGCGGCTGGGCCCGTGAGCCATGGCCGCTGAGCCTGCGCGTCCGGAGTCTGTGCGACCGGAGCCTGTGCTCCGCAACGGGAGAGGCCACAACAGTGAGAGGCCCGCGTACCGCCAAAAAAAAAAAAGTATTCTTAAATTTTCATCTATCAGCTTTATAAATATTTTCATTCTTAACAGTTAGGTATTTAATCTACTTGGAGCTTTGTTTATGGTATGAAGTACAGAAATGGTTTCATTTTTCTCCTTTTGTGAGCCAAATTTCCTAGCACCAATTGCTGGGAATGATAACACTGAGTTCCCATATGTACACAGGGGTGAATGATAACACTGAGTTCCCATATGTACACAGGGGTGAGTCTGGACTTTATTATATTCTGTTTCTGTGCTAGATGCTGGAGAACAAGGGACAATTTTTTTTCTCTGAAGGGTCAGATTCAGTCTGTTGTAACTACTCAACCCTATCATGGAAGTATGAAAGCAACCATAGACAATAAATAAAGGAATGGATGTGGCTGTGTCCCAATAAAACTTTATTTGTAAGAAGAGGCAGCAGCCTGGATTTGGTTTGTGGACTGTAGTTTGCCAACTCCTGCTGTATAATGTTCATGCTTTGTAAAGAGAAGGTGCTTCTTTATTTATTCTCTCAAATAAATTTTAGATTCAACTACACCTCTTCAAAAAGACTCTTGCTCAGGCATTGATTAGAATTGTACTGAATTTAAATTTTAATGGGCTAAATATGACATCTTCACAATATTCAACCAATCCATTTATAAATGCTACATTTATGCTCTATAATACTAAAATAAAACTCTTGTAATAGGGTTTTAAATTTCCCTTGTATGTTTTATGAATTCTTTCTTAGATTTATTCCTAGATAGCTTTTAGTTTATGTCAGTATTGTAAATGGTATCCTATCATCATCATAATTTGTAATTGGTTACTCCCAATACAGACAAAAGCTATTGATTTTTTTATGTTGTTCTTATAAGCTGGCAACCTAGCTGAACTCTTTTATTGCTGTTAATAGTTTCAGCTGATTCTCTTTGGTTTTCTATATAAATGATTTTACTTAGAAATAATAATTATATATTTCATTTCACTTATTCTACTTGTATTTGTCTTACTGCATTGGTCAGGTATCTGGTAATACGTTGTTAAGTAGAAGCAACACAGGCATTCTTGTCTTGCTCCCAATCTTAACAGGAATGAGTTTCAAGTTTTGTTTTCTCCATTAAAAATGACATCTGCAATAGGTTTTTAGGAGAAAGCCTTTAAAAAGCTAAAAAATTCCCTATTTCAAGTTTGCTCAAAAGAGTTGATTTCATCGGGAAAAAAAAAAACTTAACTTTATTAAATGCTTTTTCTTTATCATTGATCACCCAATCTCTCATTCTTTGCCATTAATGTGGTAAATTACAGTGAAAGATGTTTTTTCAACAGTGAAACATCCTTTCACTTTTATGATTAATTCAACTTAGTCACAATGTACTATTTTTTAATAACTTGCTAAATTTGAATTCTTTGTGTTTTTCAATGTCATGAGTCAAGTTGGCCAATATTTTTTACCTGTTTTTTGTTTTCAAAATTAAACTTAATGGCTTGGCTTCTTTCTTTGTTCTATAAGAAGTTTTACGAACAGGATTTTCTGTTCCTTGAGAATTAAATAGAACTTGCTTGTCAAACTGTCTGGGCCTCTTTTTATATTTCAGGGATGTGTAGTTTTAATTATCATTACAAGTTATTTAATGGTTGTTAAGTGTTTTCTTGCATTAATTTTTTAGCCATATATCCTTTTCACTTGTGTTCATCTGTATTGGTAAAAATTTATATATATATATTTTTTTTAATAAATTTTTATTTATTTACTTATTTTTGGCTGTGTTGGGTCGTCGTTGCTGCACGTGGGCTTTTTTTCTAGTTGCAACGAGCGGGGCCTACTCATTATTGTGGCTTCTCTTGTTGCGGAGCACGGGCTCTAGGTGCGCGGGCTTCAGTAGTTGTGGTGCGTGGGCTCAGTACTTGTGGCTCGCGGGCTCTAGAGCACAGGCTCAGTAGTTGTGGTGCACGGGCCCGGTTGCTCCGCGGTATGTGGGATCTTCCCGGACCAGGGCTTGAACCCGTGTCCCCTGCATTGGCAGGCGGATTCCTAACCACTGCACCACCAGGGAAGTCCAAATTTATATATTTTTTAACAGATTATATCTAGCCTATGAAATTTTTCAAAGGACCATTTTTTGGTTCTTTGTTTTTATTAATTTTCTCTATTTTGTTCCTTATTTTCTGTGTTTATATTTGTGTCTCCTTTTTTCCTTCCTTATTTCTTAAGATTTACCATGTTGCAGTTTTTCTAATTACTTGAGTCAAACATTGAGCTTGTGGAGTTGCAGACTTTCTATTTCTCTCTTCTGTAACAAAAGCTATATATTGCCATCAAAGTACTCCATTAGCTATCTCTCTCAAATTGTGAACTATTGTGCTTTTATTATCACTCAGCTTTAAAATTGTGCTATTCTTGTTATCATTTCCTATTTAACCTGAGGATTATTTCATAGTATGTCTTTTCATTTCCAACGTATGGAATGCATTTGCTATCTTTCTATTAATAATGAGTGATTTTAAAGCACTATAGTTAGAGAATAGAACCTCGACAGTGTTGATTTATTAGAATTTGAGGCTTCCTTCCTGGTGCATTAAAAGTTGAAGCATGTGCCTAATCCACATGCCCTACAAAATATATGCTGCCTTTGTTGACTAAGCAGTTCTACATACGTGGTACAGCAAATTCACTGTTTGTCATCCAAATCTTCCTCTGCTTACTTTTTGTCTTAATTGTTTCATCAGTTTCTGAAAACACTCTGTTAGATTTCTAACTGCAATTGCTTAATCAATGTCAAATGCCAGAAATTACTGCTTACTATATTATGGCACGTGCATAAGTCCTTGCTTATTTTATTCCCTTGATCTATTGTTCCTTTTTCATTTTGTATTTTACAACAGTAAATTTTTCCATCCCCTTATCTTCAATCTGTGTCCTTTTAAATATTTTTTATAAACATTATAGCATTTAGCTTTCTATCCATTGGACAATCTGTCTTGATTAGTTTAACCTCCATACTATTTCATCTTTTTGTTCCACTTTTTTCTCCTTCCTACCTTCCAGGTAGATCAAGTTTTTTCCTACTGTACAAAAATAAAACATTCTATTTTGTTTCAGTAGTGGTTATTATCTTATTACAATCCATACTAACGCTCAATTTCCCTGTCAATATCTAAAAGTAGATCCCTATCTCTGTCCTTAGCATATACTTACCACCTTGGATCTCTCAGATCTCATCCTCCACCTTCCCCTTGTCCAATTTCTGATCTTTTAAAATAATATAGTGTTATAATTTCACATAGTTATTGATATGCTGGTTTTGTTTTTTGGCCACTGCTCACTCCAGTGATATTTTTCATTTATCTTATTTTCAAAGGTCCACAGACATCCCCTTACACCAGGCAGCAATGGGCTCTGGACTACTTCCCCTTATGAATTTTAGCTCCCTCTTTGGTTTTTGCCTCCCACCCCGCACCTTTTTTCCAAAGCTCAACTATGCCTTTGAGTGAATATTTGTATATTTTATATAGCATTTCAAAATTTTTTTTAGTGGACAATTTTCCAATTATCTACCCTATAATATTCCTAGAAACTAAAGTTGTCATTGCTGTCTTCTCTGTGTGTCCTCTTCTTACAAAGACACAAGTCACTGGATTTAGGACCCCCTCCAATCCAGTATAGCTAATTTTGTCTGCAAAGATCTTATTTTCCAATAAGGTTAAGTTCTGAGGTTCCTTTTAGCGGAGATATTATTCAACCCATTACAGAAAACTTTCCTGATTCCTACTGTTTGGATGTCTATTAACCTTTTCCATATAAGGTCTTCAGTTTTCAGGGGATTCTTTATATTCTTGGTCATTATTTTTTTCAAATATTCCCTGACCTCAGTTTATTTCTCTGCCTTCCAGGGATTCTATCTGCTGGGGTTCTGGAAGGCCACCCCAAAATGTGCCTCAGTGACATACGGATTATTTTGTATTAAAGCTACTTAAGAAATAGCCAATGCAAGTGGGACACTCTAACCCTCCTTTCTGTCTCCGTGAAAGCAGGAAATATATCTCCCTTATGAAAGGTGCTTTGCTGGCATCGAGAGGTAGAAGAACACCCTCATCTCCAGAGACAGGGAATTCAGGCCAAGAAGCCTGTATAAACAAACCTTGTTACTTCTTTAATTTACTACCCGGAGCCCAAACTCTGTTTAGATTCTTCACTGATTGAACATCCAAAACTTGTTTCTTTGTCCTTTCAGTTCCTCACAAATTTATTGTTTCTTTGTCTAAAAAGTATAAAAGCTGCCTGCTCTGGCCACTTCTTAGGTCCTAGACCACCATGCACATGAACTAAAATTTGTTTCTTTTTCTCCTGTTAATCTCTCTCGTTATCAATTTTGTCATTAGTCTGGCCACCAGAATTCAAGAGGGGTAGAGGGGCAAATTTTTCCTTCTCCGACATATCTAACCCTTCTCTTCCTTCTCCCTCTCAAGTCTTTCTTCAGTCTTCTCATATTTCTTTTCTTCCTGACACCTTTGGGAGACAGCCTCAATCCATCTGACTGCTGATGAATATCAGCATGAATATAAGCCATCCACAATGCTGGTTCCTAGTGTTACATATTAGGCTTAATTATGACTCTACTCGAGGCTACCCTGTCTCTCACTTCCCTCCTTCTCAGGCATTACTCTTGCCAATGAGCTCATTTATTTCTAGTGCATTTCTTCTCATGAGTTCAGCCTGCCAACAATTTGAAATGTTAACTGCCCTCTTCACTGCTCCTTCCCTTTTGGTATGCCTACACAACTCACAAACTACCCTTTGTCGAGAGAAAGCATGAAGCGGTGGAATGAGTATTCAAAGCACATGCACTTGAGTCTTGGTTCTATCAATCCCTGATCCTCAGCAATTCACTGAACGTCTCACCCTCAGATATCTCACTTGAAACTAATGGATGACAGATACTGTATAGCACAGGAAACTTTACTCAGTATCTTATAATAACCTATAATGGAAAAGAATCTGATAAAGAATATTTTTGTATATGTGTGTGTGTGCATGTGTATATATACACATACATATACATATATATATACACACACGTATATATATATGTGTATATATATATATGTATATATTGGGTTGGCCAAAAACTTCATTCACGTTTTTCCCTAAGATGTTATGAAAAACCCAAATGAACTTTTTAGCCAACCCTATATATATAAAACTGAATCATTTTGCTGTATACTTGAAACTAACACAACATTGTAAATTACCTATACTTCAATAAAATAAAAATTTAAAAAATGGTTGACAGAGTATATGATGCAAATCTCACTATGTCTGTCACATGACATAGGCAGCCCAAAATGGTAATATTTTAATATTTCCTTGCTCAAATCCAATTCTGCCTCTTCTTTAATTGTGGTAAAATTCTGCCCACTTGTGCTGCTAGCAGACATGCTTCCTCAAGTTTTAATTTCAGTGGAGAAAAAATACTCCAGGAACTATAAACGGAACAAAGGTAGAGAGAAGTATAAGGGCCAATATTGTGTGATGGGAAGATTCCTGCAACTCCAGGATCGGAAACTGTCTGCAAGGCTGAGATAAATATTAAATAGTTTCCTCTCACATGAAAACTGCAGAAAGCAATTTGATTTTAAGCTAAAGTAAAATTGCTGATTTTTTTTTTTAACCAAACAAGAAGGCTGGATGTACCAATATTCTGTGGGATTCTCAGGGGAAAATCATCTCCTGGGATCTGTTTCTTAATAAATGTGAAGATGATGGCTTCTGGCATCCAGAGAACAAAGTACTGAGTTTGGGACCTCAGTCTAAGGTTTAGGGCCTTGGTCTTATTAGTGGGCCTTAGCTAAGACAGACACAGAAGGGACTAGGCTCCTTCCAGAAACAGTGACTGAGGCCTGCATGAGTCTCTATATAGACAATGACAGAGTATATTAATGAAAACAAAAGTCATGTTTTTAGCCAATTAATTTTTAAATTTGTATTCCTTAGTAACAACTTGTTTTGAACTAAAAATATGTGACTTCCAGGTATTTAATGAGTCTCCATTTCCCATCTTTTCAGCTACAAAAGTTATCTGTACCTTCTCTTGACCTCTCTACCTTCTGTAAGTAATGAAAAGGTCTCTACTATTCACACTTAATTTTGTGAGTTGGTGAATTTGATTGGCCATTTTTTGATAGGGCTAGATAGGCAACCTAACTTGCAGTGGAAAAAGGTTCAACAGCCACAAAAGAAAATGTCCCAGAATGTGGAATTTCCCCCAGTAACAACAGTAGATAACAACGGCTCACTTCCCAGTAGATCAGGTTTCTTCCTGATATGCCTGCAAATGTTATGTTAATGTCCAACTAAGATAAGTGCCATACTCTCCTAACGTTGTCTCAAAAAAGAAAAGTCAACCCTAGGATGCAACTAGAGATTCTCATACTAAGTGAAGTAAGTCAGAAAGAGAAAGACAAATACCATATGATATCACTTATATGTGGAATCTAAAATATGGCACAAATGAACCTATCTACAAAACAGAAACAGACTCACAGGCACAGAGAACCAAGGGGGAGGGGGTTGAGGGAGAGATGGATTGGGAGTTTGGGATTAGCAGATGTAAACTATTATATATAGGATGGATAAACAACAAGGTCCTACTGTATAGCACAGTGAACTATAATCAATATCCTGTGATAAACCATAATGGAAAAGAATGGTAAAAAAAAGAACATATGTGTATACCTGAGTCACTTTGCTATACGGCAGAGATTGCACAACACTGTAAATCAACTGTACTTCATTAAAAACAAACAAAAAAAATAAGAAAAAGAAAAGTCAACCCTAGAATTTTTGAGCAGAAAAGGACCAAAAAGATGACTTAGACCTAGTCCTCTCATATTAGACATGTTGAGTAAGTCTAGCAAGTCAAATGGCTTAGTCAAAGTCACTCTGACCTTTAGAAGGTCTCCTTTAGAGGATACTATTTATACAGGAGACTATTTAAGAATTTCTCAAACTTGGGAATTTAGGACTTCAGGAACCCCACCTTCAGAAATGATGAATTAAAGTTAATTGTCACTTTAGGGGATTCCTTGGTGCCAAAACCACATGGCAGTACTCTAAGACAGTCAACTAGTGATCAAAAATATATGCCTGTTTGTTATTTTCATATTATTTCACTAAATGGAAACGCAAAATATAAACTCCTTTTTGCAAATGTTAATCTTCAAAACCCAACAACTCAAGTTTGAGAAACTCAGGACTGCAGCAAAACAGGCCATGCTCTTGAAGATGTGAAATCCTAACCACCAGACCACTATCCCATGATTACCTTTCCCTACAGTGAATGATTTCTTTGCGACAAGTGAAAAGTCTGAATATTTTCACAAGCCACATAGCAGGCTGGCTACTCGAAGTGGGGTCTGCTTGTCAACCACCTCTGCTTTACCTGAGAGTTGTTAGAAATGCATATTCCCAGGCTCCACCCCAAATCTACTGCCTCAATCTGTATTTTAACAAGCTTCCCAGTTGTGTTATATGCACATTAAAGTTTGTAAGTACTTCCCCCAAGCACTAGTTCCAAAGCTAGGTTTATTGAAATTATCTTGTGAGCTTTCTAAAACAACAGATTTTTGAATAGAATTCTCTATCCTTAGCCCAACTCTCTAGCAGAACCTCTAGGGTGATGAAGTTAAGAACACAGCTCAAAGTACAGGGAACTCTACTCGGTGCTCTGTGGTGACCTAAATGGGAAGGAAATACAAAAAAGAGGGGATATATGTATACGTATGACTGATTCACTTTGCTGTATAGCAGAAACTAACACAACATTGTAAAGCAACTATACTCCAATAAAAATTAATTTAAAAAAATAATAAAGAATACAGCCCAAGGGTCAGTCTGTGAGATGGAGATAACAATACTACTTCCCAAGGACACACGTAAAGCATTTAATAAGTATACGATAAATGCCAGTCATCGTATTGTTGTTAGTGTTTTACCCTGGCAAAAAGTAAAGGCCAATTTTATTCAGTAAACAGTTGTGATTTGTCAACTAGTAAGCAAGTTAATGGCAAGTTGCTTGGAATAGCGCTTTTCATATAAATGGCATATAATTTTTAGTTAAGCAAAATTTTTTTAAAAAACACATTTTGGCACTACACTACCATTAGATGATTGTCAACCTCTTTATTCTAGAGACAGAGCAATATCTGATTAAATAGACGTAACAGCTAACAGTTACTCCCTACTTACCTCATTCTAAGCAATTTCTTCATAATCCTCCTAAAAATCCTATGAGGAAGGTCCTTCATACATAGACATTTATGCATCTCTTTACTTCTCATGTTATCAATTCCTAGATTTGAGAATCACTGTGTTCAAAGGATACTGACCCTTCAAGGCTATTGATATGTACTGCCAAATATCTCTCAGGAAATGTTTCCACAAATTTACATTTGATAGTAGTACAGGGAGAAGGGCCATTTCCCCATAATTTTGTCAGCACTGGGCATTCTGATTCTCCAAATCTCTAAAAAAATTTGTTATTATTTAGGAATATGATATAGTGAGAAATGACTTCTTCTAACTATCCTAGCTAAAGCAATCTGCCATGAAAACTGACATCTCCTAGGCAACCAAGGAGCCAGACATGATGAAAAGGAAATAATGTTCTTCTGGTTTAAAGAATGAAAAACTTGTATATATTTTTTTTACCTTGAAAAATAAACATGTTATTCCATTATGGCTGGGAGTGATAGGACTTACTTTAAAAATAATCTGTCATTTTTATATCCTGACATGACTCAGCAAATAGCAGAACTCTAAACCAACCCTAGAAAGCATGACCAATCCTTTTTGGGGGTCAGAAGAAGCCATACTGCAAGTAACTCCAGACACTTCTACTGATGAGTAAATATGTTTCTATTTCAATTCACTTCATTTAAAAACAGGGCAACCAAATGTTAACCAAAAAAGTAAATACATTTGAAAGTTGCTGGCTAATGGATCCCAAGACTAACAACAGGAAAAATTACTTGTCATCTAACTGACACTTTCAGCTGGCCAGGCTCTCAAACAAATTTTACTGATGACTTGGAAAACAATCAACGTACATAAATGGATAGCTGGAGACATATATTCAGGTTTAGATAATTTATAAAACATTCTAAGCTTACAGGCACACATCAAAATTCCACAAAAGACAGCCTAAGAACACCCCACAGGAAGATAACAAGAACAAAAAGAGAAGACAGCTTAAAGTGTCTCAGAATTCAAGCAAACAAAACTGTACCTGTAACATTTTTATACAAAGAAAAAAACCCAAATTTTAGTAAAGTGTATTAAGTCATCAACCCATGGTGTCACTGAAGAAAATTTTTCAATTTTTAACAAGTCAAAAAAAAAATACTGAAGCTCAACTATTTATAAACAGGAAACACACAGGTATTTGAAAATGCAAACTACTTCTTCAAGATCTCAATTCATCAACTACTCTGCTCCCCTCCCATCACTTTGTTTTCCAACATGTGCTTATGTAGCATCTCTAATCTTACTCTCACTGGTTCCTTCCCCTTCTCCAACAAAAATTTTCAGGGATTGATTACACTGAAATAATCTTTCCTTGAAATGGTTGCTCCTTAAACTCTGATCACTTATTTATTCATTCAACAAATATTATGTACTTGTAATATTCTAGGTACTATTCTAGGGGTGAAAGTACCAGCCCCTACACTCACGGAGCATTCTAGGGGTAGGGTAAGGAGGAACGGCAAGTGGTGGAGACCACAAAGCAGTCAGCAAGCAAAAACATTTCTGATTGTGAAGGAAATAATCAGGGAGCAAAAACAGGTAGTGACTTGAACAAGGTGGAAGTGGCTGGTTTAATGTCAATGGAAAGGGAACCTAACATTTGATCTGGGATTTGAATGAGGAAGAGCCCACTATATCTGAGTATCTGCGGACAGAAGGTTCCCGGTGGAGGACGCAGCAAATGCCAACACAAGAAGGAGCTTAAGGTCTTAGAGGAATGGAAGGAACAGTGGGATGGTGGAGTCTGAGAATAAAAAGCAAGACAAAGAAGTGCGGAGATGGGTTTGAAAGGTAGGCAGGGACCAGATCATGCAGAGCCTTGATTGGTGCTGCAGTCAGTGAGCGATGAGAAGCTCATGATGAAGAAGATTTAAGCTACAGTGTGTTCAGTTTTCAAATTTCAATTTAAAAAAAAAAGGTATTTATTATTGTACATTAAAATCATCTCAGGAGCTTACAAAAGGTCCTCATGCTCAAGTTTCCTTTCCTAAGATTTTTTTAAACTTCAGATACAATTCCTATACCATAAAGTTTACCATTTTAAAGCGTATAATCCAGTGGTTTTCAGTACATTCACAAAGTTGTGCAAGTATCACTACTATCTAATTTCTGAATATTTTCATCATCCCCAAAAGAAACTCCAGGTAGTTGATCCACGTTTACCCCTCCCTGCAGCCCCTGGAAAACATTCATCTATTTTGTCTCTATGGATTTACCTATTCTAAACATTTCATATAGAAAGAATCATATAGTATGTACCCTTTTGTGTCTGGTTCACTTAGCATAATGTTTTCAGGGCTCATCCATGTAGCATTTTTCAGTAGCTGATTCCTTTTAAAGACTGAATAATATCCCATTTTAAGTATATTCTACATTTTTTTAAGCCATTTATCAGTTTATGGACATTTGGGTTGTTTCTACATTTTGGCTATTATGAACAGTGCTCCTATGAACATTCAGGCACAAGTTTTTATGTGGATCTATGTTTTCAGTTCTCTTGGGGATATACTTAGGAGTAGCATTGCTGGGTCCTATGGAAACTCTCTAACTTTTAAGGAATGGCTAAACTGTTTTCTTTAGTGACTCCAACATTTTACATGACCACCATCAATGAATTAAGGCTCCAATTTCTCAACATACTCACCAACAGCCCACTCCCATATATTTCATTTTAATTGGTCTGGTTGAGACCTGGGCATCAGGGTCTTTTTTAGTTTTGTTGTTTTTCAGAGTTCCCATGGTAATTCTAATGTGCAATGAGGGCCAAGAGCCCCTTATTCCTGCCCATTCATTGCCAATTTCCAGACAAGTATTTACACCTACTCCCTGAAGTGCCCCAGAGCTCTTTGGACCTATTACATTCTTGCCACCACCCACCCCTCAATAATGACATCGGCTTTGTAGGTAATTCATCCAATGAGAGAATGAAATACAAATAAGGAAGACAAAACCTTGTATTTATGAAATACATAACCTTATATTTATATAATTATAACGTGTATAATCTTGTATTTATATAATTATATATAACCTTGTATTTATATAGATATGATAGAGCTTTATATTCATGCTACATAAATATGTCATTTATTTTCAAAGAATAGTGAGCATACATATTAAACTATTTTAAAATCATTTCTGTGTATACATGTACATATAGGAAATTTAAAAATTAAGAATGATTTTCCTCTGAGAAAATGGGTTTGGAATCAATTCTACTACCTTTTCTGCATACTTCTACTTTCTACTATGACTAGGCACTGGAGAAGCTATTTGAAGGGAATTTTTTCAAATACCCTTGTGTAATGTGAATTGCCAGCCCCCTTCTCCCACTGATCCACTGGAGGGATGCTCTTCAAGAAGAGCCCACCTTTAAAAAAAAAAAAAAAAAAATTGCTCCTAAAGTTCCTTTCATCAAGTAGAGAAAGATATAGGGAATGAATGAGTGACTTCTATGTGTTTTACATTTCAACTTGACCTTGAGTATTAAACACAGTACCATGCATACAAAAATGCATCAAATTTAAAATTACTTATGTCATTTAAAAAATGTATCCTGTCAAAGCAAATACAGATGGTGAAGGTCTTTAACACCAGCATCGAGGCCTAGAGCCATTTAGAAAATCAACAGCCTGTGCTTGTAGATAGCCAGCTCGAGTGGCAAAGAGAGAAGCCTGAATAAAAAGGAAGATTTCTCAACTGAAGGACAAAGTATGGCATGACTTCTCAGTCTGATGCAAGCTGAGATTCATCTTAACAGGAGAAGTAACCCAAACTGTATCTTCATAGGAACAGCAATGGCAGAAGGGAACTTACAGGTTATGATATTAAAACAATACCTAAGGAAAAGAATTACAGGTTGAAAAATCACCTTAATGTCATGTATCTTTCTGGAGAAATCATTTCCTACTGCATTCCCATTAATACTGTAGTTTTTACATAGCCATAAAAGATTTTTAAGAGTTCATCTCCATGGATAGACATGTGAGGACATCAACTTAGAACTGGTGCCAACGGCTGGTATGGTAAACCTATCAACCGCAATCTTCCAGAAGCTAGAACCACATGTTAGCATCCCTTCATCAGGGCACAGGCCTCTCAGAGGTTAAGAGACATCCAGGGTTCTTTACTTTTTAAAACAATTTTTTTTAACTAATGTGGAATTCCTGATTTTTTGTGGTGAAGCGATGCCACTCATAGGTTTTCACTAAAAATGGAATGGTAAGGCTACTTACAGTGTTGATTATAGCTACGTGTCACTAGCAATTTATAGATGGACGTACTTCTATTTTAAGTGTGCTACCATATTCTGCAATTTCTAATTGTGCTATTCAGAAGATAATTACATGAAGGATAAAACCTATTAACAGTCTACCTCAGGTTGTATGATCCAGTGAAGGTACAAGTTCAGAACTGTATGAAGGATCTTCCTTCAATCCTGTTCAACAGCATATGGGAAGCTCATTTAATGGTAAGATCTAAGTTCAAGGCCTTGAACTCAAGGCCACTCCAGACCACCCATCCAACTGGCTTCTCCCAGTCCTCAGAAGATGTTGGTTAAATGAAATCACAAAAAGTCAAACTATAGTCTCAATATTAGGTTCTCATTAGAACCAACATCGTCAGACCTGTTGCAGCAGCAGATAATCAAGAGAAATTCTCACAGGATCTTGAAGCAGGGCTCCTCCCCACTCCCACTTCTGCATATTTCACTACCACAAAATATAAAACATGAATTTGAAGTCAGTCCAAGTCTTAACCCATCTTCCCCCCAGAACGGATTTTGCAGCACAGCCTTATCCAAGGTTCCATCCAGGGTAGCTTCACTTTTTAGTGCCTGATAAATGCCTTCCCATTTCCCTGTGCCATAGACCAATAGGTATTTCTCAGTATCTCTAGGAGTGGCAATGGTGTCTTTTTTCATGTCCTCCTCCCTCACCATGATCGGCACTCATCAGGGGATCTCCATTCCCATCCATCTCATTACTGCTTCTTTCTATTTGTCACCATTTGGAAGCTCAGAACTCTTAATTATTAGCTTACTCCTACAAACAGTAATGAGGCTCCAACTGCCTACAGGGGCGCATCACCGAGCACTAACGAGCATGCAGACTGAGATCCACACCTGAATCCCATCACGTGGCTCCATTGTTCAGGCTAGGCGGGATGTTTCTTTCTATAGGCAAGCTTCTTCAGGAGAGCTGGAGTTCGCAGGGGGGCTATTGTGCATTCACTTTGGTCTTATGATTCACACTGACTCAAAGCAGCTTTCCTGCGTGGTGTACTCATTTACATACTGGCTATTGCCTCCCTTATAATAAGGCTGTACTGTTTCATTCTTCCTTGTCCTCCTCCTCACTTGTATAAGGGCTCACTGGAGCTGAGAGTTCTCAAAAGGGAAGACTAATTGGTCATTTTCTTACTTCTCTTGATCTCCGCCTGACTTCAAAAGAAAAATGAGGCTCTTACAATCATCTGGGTGAGGGCTTCCCTGGTGGAGCAGTGGTTGAGAGTTGTCCTGCCGATGCAGGGGACACGGATTCGTGCCCCGGTCCGGGAGGATCCCACATGCCGCGGAGCAGCTGGGCCCGTGAGCCATGGCCGCTGAGCCTCCGCATCCGGAGCCTGTGCTCCGCAACGGGAGAGGCCACAACAGTGAGAGGCCCGAGTACCGCAAAAAAAAAAAAAGGAAAAAAAACAATCATCTGGGTGATCTGTCCTATACAAACCTTCCTTGACATCTCCCACAGTGTTCAGCATGTTGCCTCAAACACGAGAGATGCTGGATAAATATTAATTGACATCTATACAGTTTTCTGAGCACCTAAGGACAGGCCCAGATCCATAGGAGACAGAAAGATACAGTTTGAAGAATGAGCTGGTCCCCCCTGAAACTATGACAGGGAGGTCTTTGTAGTTAATGGAGGAAGACAGGACTGACCTGAAATCCATTCCTTCCTGGACTTCCTAGCCTTCAACAGCAGCAGGAGACTTGCACCAATGACAACAAATGAGCATGGATTGAATCCTCCTGTGTGCCAGGGCCTATGTTAGCCCTTGACCTGCATTAGCTCATTTAAACCCCAACAGCCTATACAGTAGATATTTAGGAAACAAAACCCATAGAAGTGAAATGACTTGATCAAGGTCACCTATCAGCTAAGACCTCAAAGCTTGTCTCAGTAAAACAAACTGGCTACCCAAGCACTGCTCGGAGAAGGGCAGGGCAAGATGAGGGCTTACGGTGGGGTTTGAGGAAAGGTGATGGAGGCCAGCATCAGAGGTGAGAAGCAGTGGCCTAACCCAGGTGTGACACTCTACCTGTGTCCAGTGTAGCTGCTCCCTCATCCACAATGATCACCATGCTGAACACTGTCTAGAAGTGACTATGGCACAGGGATAAGAATGTTCTTTCCACAGCTTTATAAAGCTCAGAGGTGCCGCTTCTGAAAAGAGTACTTGGGGTCAGCATTTCTATACATGTGAAGCCAGCAAGAACACCTCGCACGGACACCCACCAGGTAGAGACAGTTAGAAAACTTGTGCAGTTAACTTATTAAAAATTTGCATTTGTTAATCATACTAGTAATGAGCTAATAGTCCTGCAGCTCTTGGTATAAACCAGGCACTAAGCTAAATGCTTCATGTAAATATCTCACTTACTCTTCTTAACAGCCTTGTAAGGAGGTATTTTCATCATCCTGATTTTACAGAAGAGGAAAGCACTGAGAGTGGAAGTCACTTGCCCAAGCCCACACAGCAAGTAAAACGCAGACGTAAGATCTGTACCGGGGCATCTGACATGGGCCTGCTGTCTACCTCCAGCAATGCTAGGAGAGATCTTCTGCCCCCGTGACATCACTTGTACCTTCCTTTAATGTAAATGACCATTGCAAATGTCTACATCCAGGTGGGTGAGAAGAGGAGGTGAAATCAAGAACGCACAAAAGAACGTGTTGGCAGGAAAGGATTAATTTTCAAGTGTACAATTGCTGCTGCCTACAGTCATTCATGGAAAACCATGAGTCAGTCTGGTTTTCCATAGGTGGAAGGAGATTACTCAGAGCCCACAGCGTGGCCACGCCATTTCTCTGAGGGCCAAAGGAACAGGCCAAGGGCATAGTCAAGCTCTCCTTGACTCTCTCCATGGCTCTGCCACACCTGCTCACTTGGTTCGCCCACGACATGAGAGAAACATGGAGAGGAAGGGGCAACTCTCCTTCCAGCCTGTGCCGTTGCTAAGGGTGATCTATGGCACCTTTCACTGCCAACTGGGCTGAGCAGTACAACACGGTACTTAAAAGGCAGACAAGCAGTCACTAATGAAGTGCATATGTACTGTTGAGTGGATTTCCAGTCCTCGGAAAATGATGATGAGTGTTCTCCCCGAGCAGCACATCTAGAGCTCCGTAGCCTTAAAGGCTCTTGCTTTCAAAGTAACGTTTCAAATGCCAGTGATTAGTAACCTACACATCTGAACCTTGGTTTGATGACAAATGTGAGCAAAGGCCATGGCTTTTTGAAAAAGGCAACAAATAGACTTAAAAAAAAAATTCTCTTGAAAAGTTTTATCCCAGTTTCAAGGGATTTTGTTTAGATGATCCCGACGTCAAGAGCCCTCCTGGGACAGAGCTTGATTGGCACAACCAAACTCCTATCCTTACAGTCCTTGCCTTTGTGTGCCAGGGTACAGACTGTCAGAAGCCACTTGCGGAACCACTGCTGACAAGAAAGGGGTGCCCTCTAAGCCCTGCCCCAGTTCCTTTCTCTTTTCAGGAAACAAACTCTGAGCCACTCAGCCTCTTGTGATCTCCCTGACTGGCTTCCCTGTACACACATGGCCACATGAGGCCTTTGCATGGCTCAGGTCAGAGTTTTGCTCAGAGTGCTTTTTAGAGTTCTAGCGTGCCATTATTTACTCTTCCTGCCACATCATCCAGGAAGAACATTTCAGCTGCTAAACCCAGACTCCCAAGAGCTTTGACACCCAATGAAAAGAACAAAAGTTGCTTGGGAAGCTCACTGCCTGGTTTGGTCTATATGAGGAAGGGCCCACACCTAGCACTCACGCTGTGGCTTCCTGCTCCTATACATGACTCACATCACTGACCAGGCATAACGTGTTATCCAGCAGGAGCTTCTTAGCAGAGCCTTCCAGATTGTCATTACCAATCAACCGCAATTGCTGCGTGACATGCAAAACCTACTTTTCATTTTTAGCCTTTAGTCTAGTGATCCAGGGAAAGCTTTCATGGTAGCCTTGAGATGGTTCCATCCATTTCAAGCTAAAGATGTGGTAGCACATGTAATCTCCCAGAATCTCAACTCTTCGAGTTAGGAACATGAATAATAAACTTCTAGCACTGAAATAACATGTCCTATGGTAATCCTCTAACTAATCACCTTGTTAATAAATATCTAAAGACTACATTTTTCTTGGGGCTTCCAGCTTCCACGGGAACATTCTGATGGTGACATGATTTTTAAATTAGTAGGTTTATTCATAGTTTTGTATTAATAAATGTCAAGCTTCTTACTAATTAGCAAATTCTGTAAATCCACAGTGGTATTAATTTTCAAGTGTAGAGGGAATTAACATGAGAAAAAAAGAAATAAAGAGATAATTAAGATTTCTCTAGGGGCACTTATTTCTATGAAATTCAGCACAAAGAAAACATTAACCCCATTTTGAGGGTGCACAGAGAAAGGATTACAAAAGATGCGTCACTGTCACCGAGAAGGAGTGAAGTGTACATGTGCTGTAGAGCACTCCCGGTTACAGCTAAATTCTCCGATGACATTTTCTCAGGTTGCTGCTAAGATTACCCTTCTTGTCTTCAATTTTGTTAAATGCACTTTCCCAGAAGTCTTCCACTTAACAAGGTTTTATTATTTCTTTATTGATGTTTCCACTCAAGTTGCTGATGCACTTTCTCTGGCTTTAGAGGACAATGCACCTTACAAAGTTCTGATCTTCAAACACTGCTCCACAAGGGGTCTCTTGCTCTCCAAGTACTCGTTAATATCAATCTCACTTTCTCCATTAACTCACTGAGAGAGTGAAAAACACACATCTCTCTGGGAGGCTGTTTAACCTGCCAGTTCCAGGGCAAGAGAGAAGGCACAGGCACGTCTCTCCTACCGGCACTTAACGCATCTTCTTTACAAAGCCATCCTACAAACACTGTTACGACAAATCTGCTTGGTTTTCAAACTCTCCTTCAACTGCCTAAGCCTACTGCTAAAATGCTGGAGTCTTCCTGTGTTGGTTTACTTTTCTGGGCATGCTACGTTGCTGGGGACAGGCCAGGGCACCTATGTCCAGAGAAGTTAAGTATGGATGTTTCAGGATGATGACTCCCAAAGGTTTCAGATCACAGTAAGTAAGAAGCAAATTAAACTGTAACATGGTACACTCTAATGAGGAAACTGCAGTTTATAAGTTTACAAACAAGACAGTGCACAGATAACTGTAGCCTATATTGAGGGGTAACTTCCTTCCATTATCAAGACTATCAAAGATGCAATCTGTTGCAAAAGAATGAGGGAAACATATGCAGAGGGCCTGTCCTACCATTCTGCCTTATTTAACATACCTCGGACACACTCCTAATACAGTACCCCTCACTCATACTATAATTATGCATTCAATTTTCCACCTCACGTACTAGATCATGATCTTGCAGGCAGGGAACACTGTGTGAGATTAGGGTTATCTGTTAAGCCCCCCTCCCCAAGCAGACCCAGAAGCCACAGAGAGGCAAAAACAGCTTTGTGAATAGCTGGGCAGTTCCCAGTAGTCTCTGAATTCTCTAAGTCAACGGTACATAAATTAGTTCAAGTCAAAAACCAAATGGGTCTTCCTCTCCAAGTACTCGTTAATATCAATCTCGTTAATATCAATGGGACCCCAGGGCCCCAGGTCCACAGGTCTGGTCTGATCTGACTTCCCCTCCCTGTCCAAGGTTGAAAATGGTAACTGGCAAGAATCAGGCAGGCCACATACTGAGTAAGAGAATGATCGTGCACACCTCACAGCTATGGGCAAGTCCAAGAGAAAGACGGCAGGGTGGAGCCCCGTGTCCACTTTTCCGTGATGACCTTTTCTCTCCTAGCATGTAGGCCACAGCCGAGGGGATGCCAGGCTGTCACCAGGCAAGGCAGTTGCTGCTTTTCCTAATGGAAAGAGTGAATGTGTATGTGTGTGTCTAAGAGAGGGACGAAGGGAAGGAAGGAGGCAGAGATTAGAGAGAACAGACTGTTCCTAGAAAGAAATAAGATTCCATTTGACATTCCCACGTGCATAGCAGCCAGCACAGTGCTTAGCAAATGGTGGACAGCCAGTAAACATCAGCTGAATAATGGATTCAGTCCCTGTACTTTTCAAAGTCCCTATCTCTAGAATTTAACAGTTACTTAGTGTATCCTGTAAAAGCCTACTCTTTTAAACCAAAGCAAACAAATACAGTAGAACGCCCTAAAGCAGTAGCTTACAGGTAGGAATTAGACCTCAAATTACCAGTCAGAAAGATACAAAGCGGGACCTACATAAAAGCCAATCCCCTCTTGGAAACAAAGAACAAAGCCAACATTCAAGGCCAAGCTTTCCACATAGCTACTCTTCCAAAGCACCTAGGCTACAAGACACACTCAACAAACTTTAGTTCAATCCTTCTTTCCCTCTTCTTCTCTGTTTAATCCAGTTACAGCCAAGTTATAGAAGTGGAATCCTCAAAACCTCTACTGACAGAGTAAGAGCTAGTCAAAGAATATTTGAGCCATTTTTCCTAGCCTCAGATGATGATGAAATGGAAAAGAAAAAAAAAAAAAACCTCTGTCAAGAATGTTGAAATGAGAAAATCTGCAATAGCCATTTGGGCAGAGGACAGGTGAATAGCCCAATTCTCACAGAGATGGAAAAAAGTTAAGGCCATTATCCACTATGACTTGAAAAGGCAACTCAGCAACCGAACTTTGTGGTTCTGGTATCATTGAAAGAAAAATGAGAGGTGGAAATAGATGGCTCACTCTTTCTCAGGAATGTTTGTGTCTCTGCTCAGAAGTGTCAGTGGACAATGGCCTCCAATCAAGTGGTACAGTCTTCAGCAGCCTCTTGATAATGGACTCTGAATGCCCCCTCCATCCCCCCAAAACGGCCTGTTACCAACTACTCAGGCACAATTCTTAACATTAAAACAAAGGCTGGGAAAGTATGGAGATGATCCTACCCCTAGGTAAAGTAACACCTGCTAGTTGATTTGATCCACTAGTTACTCTAAAATATGCTTTCCCTATTTCTAATTTGATTTCTCGTTCACTTACTCAACATCTTCCATGTGCCATGTCCTACGTTAGGTGTTAGAGACACAACGATTAACAGGAAAGAAATGGCTCCACCATCATGGAACTTCTGATCAATCTGTCTTAGATTAACTACTCCATATTATTTTATTCAGGAACTATATAGAGTGGAGCACTGCCTTTCATAACTATGGGGATACAGCAGTGAATAAGACAAGCTAAGCTTCCTTCTCTAATCAGGAGAAAAACAATAAACAAATAAAGTAAGATTTTCAGATCATCGTGAGAGCTGGAAAAAATAATAACGTGGGATAATGGAGCTGAAAGGGATGGGCAGTGGGATAACTGATCAAGATTGGATGGTCAGGTGGGATCCCTCTGACCCACTTGAGAAGAAAAGTCTCACTTGAGATCGATTAGTTAAGAGACCAGCCATCCAGGGTGTTAGTGAGGGCGGCCTGCTTTTCTCCACTCCCAGGTTTTAAGAGGAGCCTGGCACTGAATATTTTATAAGGGTACATTAGTTGGCCTAAAATTTGGGGGGTTCAATACCAGTCAGCCCCTTAATATTCAAAGTGTGGCCTTGGGAGGAACAGCGTCAGCATTACCTGGGAGCTTGTTAGAAATGCAAATTCTCAGCTGCACTCCTGACTACTGGATCAGGATTTGCATTGAACTTGATCCCTAAGTAATTCATATGTATATTAAGACTCTGAGAATTCCTGAGCTAGCCACCTTGCCTAAGATCTAATGCCATGTCCACCACGCCTGGCCTCTATCTGCCATTCCTTTCACAATTTCAATGACAAGTTCAATGACATTTCAATGACAAATTTGGAAAACACAGCAGGGAAAAGGGTTGCTATTTACTGAAGACCCTCTAATTAAAGGGAAGAACAAGCACAAAGACCCTGATGTGGACCAAGTTGAATCACGAATGAAAAACAGAAAGATGGCCAACCTGGCTGGAGCCTGGTGAAATAGAGGATCGTGATCCAGGATGAAGACAGAAAGATAAGGTTGATGCAGACGGGCAGTGCCAGGCTAAGCCATTTACATTTTACTCTTATTGAAACAGGTAACCTTTGGAGGTTTTCAGGCCAGGGAGTAAGACGATCTGATTTAGATTTTAAAGAGTGCCGTGGTGCTGTGTGGAGAACGGGCTATGGCTAGGCAAGGATAGAAGCAGCCCAAACAGGGGAAAGGCTCTACAGTTGAGCCAGGGGCTTCAACTAGTGAGGCGGCAGTGGGAGAGTGAGAAGGGGTCATATACTGGACATGTTTTGGAAGAAGAGCTAAAAGTACTTACTGATGGATGGAGATATGACGGAACAACTAAGAAAAAGGGGGTCAGAGTACCCGTGAGTGCCACTGGGAAGCCTCCAGGTGGACACACCACCCCAGCTCCCCAAGCCCCCACCTCCCTACAGGACACAGGGTAACTCAGCCTGATGATCCAGAACAATCAGCTGGGCTGATCCCAAATACAGAATAAAAGAATTCATCAACAGTACAACCTTCTCATTTGCTAGAGAATGCCAGAATGCCTAGCTCCTACTTCATTCCTCCCTACTGGATTCTAATAGGCACTCCTTCTTCCTTGAAAAGTATTAGCACAATGGATTTCATTGACTTAAAAAAGAGGGAAATTAATATTAATTTAAAAACAAAACAAACACTAATCCAAGCAAATATCTCCAGCAACTACAGACAATGCTGTTTTTTTAATCGTTAGTATTTAAGATAACAGTCTCCCAGCTGATGTTTGTCTATAAGAAATAGATTACAAATTGCTACATTTCTCAACACTTGAGAAGATAGTTGGCACCTAACTACTAAAGCAAAATGAACTAAACTCATCCCCTGAAACTCAACCTTTAAGCCTCTAGAAAGGCCATTTTTAATGAGTTCCCTCCCTTTCAGCTCTGAGCTGAGCTCATCCTTTAGAACTCAATCTTTATTCAGAAAGGGAGCACATAGGTAGAGCGGCAGCAGCCATTTAGAGGTCAGCAGTGATCATCTTTACATAGAAGAGACAAAGCATTCCTCTCAGGAAAGTCACCATGCTGCTCTAGGGACTTACACCTTCAGCCTTCCTTCCAGAAAACACATTTATGACAATTTATTATGAAGAGGTTCATCATTTCCTTTTGTGTTTTCGTGGGAATGGTAAAAGCAGGCCTTCCAAGCAGGCCTGCCTTCTTATTCCCAATCTGCAGACAAAACCCAAACATTTCTCCCATTATAGTTGAACTATTTTTATGTGCGTTTTATACCCAAATTCAGTAGAGGGTTGACAAAGAGCAAGGTAACATTCCAGGCAGTATCTCTTAAATAGAATTCTATTTTCAGGTTCCAGGATGTGGAACAGTTGGTTTTGAATTTATAACTTTGATACCCATGTGTTCTTCTTTCAATGTGCTTCGGAGGATGCCTCCTGGCCACCAAAGGAGGCTAGCTCAGCTCATTTCAGTACTGTGATAAACCGACTCAGAATGTTATTCCCAAATGGGCTAATTCCTTTATCTTGTCTTAATGCCAATGATTTTGCAAATTAGATCCACTGATTATACAACATGACATGTTGAGGGTGTGTGGATAGATGGGAGCAAATCCATCACTACTTCTCCAAGCATATACTGTGGAGTCATGGGATAGCAGAATCATCTTCATGTTTGAAGACAATAGGATGAAGTAACTGGTAAGAACAAACTCTAGCGTCAGACAGCCTAGGTTCTTACTCCACCCTGGCTAGCTATGAGGGTTTGGGCACGTCACGAAGTTTCTCCAAGTCTCAGTTTCTCCATTTACTTTATAGCAGTACTTCCCAAATTATTCACCTAGGATTTTTTAAATAAGAGCTGTATTGAGATATAATTTACATGCCATACAATTCACCCATTTAAAGTATCCAATTGAATGGTTTTTAATCTATTCACAGAGTTTAACAACCATGACCACAATCAATTTTAAACGATATTCGTTACCACCTGGGGATCTTCTAAAAACCCTAAAGCCCAGGCTACATCCCAGATCAATTAAATCAGCCTCTGGGGCTGGAACACCGGCAGTAGTAGTTTGTGATGCTCCCCAGAGAATTCTAATCTGTAGACAAGTTTGAAAAGTAATGTTTCATGGGATCATTGTCAGGATTACATGGAAAATAAACACAGCAAGAAATGGGAGCTTCTCCAACCTAAATGCCCATCGACAGACAAATGGATAAAGAAGTTGTGGTACATATATACAATGGAATATTACTCAGCCATGAAAAGGAACGAAATTGAGTCATTTGTTGAGATGTCGATGGATCCAGAGACTGTCATACAGAGTGAAGTCAGAAAGAGAAAAACAAATATCGTATATTAACGCATGTATGTGGAACCTAGAAAAATGGTACAGATGAACCAGTTTGCAGGGCAGAAGTTGAGACACAGATGTAGAGAACAAACGTATGGACGCCAAGGGGGGAAAACCCCGGGGTGGGGTAGGGATGGTGGTGTGCTAAATTGGGCGATTGGGATTGACATGTATGTGTATAAAACTGATGACTAATAAGAACCTGCTGTATTAAAAAAAACACTTAGTAAAAACTGATATATACATTAAAAACAAACAAACAAACAAAAGAAATGGGAGCTTCTCAGTACAGAGGCTGACCTATAATAATAAGCACTAAGGAGGTGGTAGGAATAATCATATAGAGGAAGAAGATAATAGGACGGTCTATTTAAAGAGTTACACTGCAACTTATATAATCTGGACTGAAATGGTGAATTTTTACATCAATACACTTGATATTAATACATTTCCATATATGGCATATTTTGAGAGCAAGAGTTCTAATTGGAACAAGAGTTTTGGAAGTGGGACAGAGACCGTGAGAGCACGGAAGCCTACAACGTATTTATCACACTTCAATTACCAAGCTTCTTGGCCTTCAAAGAGATGTGCTTCAAGATGCCATCAAAGTGCTTCATAAAGCCTTTTCCCATTGAATTTACTCCTTTTTGTGCCTTAGCCTTCTGCACACCATATAATACGGCACTTAACACCCTGTGTCATGTTCATTTAGAAGTTGGTCTTTTTCACTAGAAGGTGAACTCTTCTCGGGCAGCAACAATACAAAATACGTTTAAAAAAAATAATCTCCAGAACAGAGCACATGTTTTGACTCTGAGAAAGCAAACGTTAGCTGGACTGAACCACACTGAATTCACATCAAATACTGCCAACCCGGGACTGAAGAGAACACTCGTTCCAGAGTTCTCAGAACACTTAGTGGCCATCATAGTTTGCAGGAGACTGGCGAGCAAGCCCTGCAATTCTGCTCTTTAAGGCGCATCCTGAGGAGCGTGGTTTAGGGTACTTAATGACCCCAGTGAGTGGCACATCCACAAGCCAACATTCAGAACCCTGCATAATGTATTACCTACACTGAGATCAAGAAAACAATTGTCATCAAGGGGAAAAACATTAATAATATCAATTAACTTCCTTTTGCAGTAGTAGATTATGCAGAAGTCGTTCGGCTTCTGAGGAGAATTTGAGAAAATCTTGCAGCGCACAGGAATGTGCATATTCTCTGGGAGCAAAAAGCAGGTCCTCAGATCGGCTACCTGGGGTAATGCTCAAGACGAAGAACAAGGGACGGTGACATTTCTGCCAGTGTAAAGTTGGGGGTTGGGGGGAATAAAAGACAGGTGAGCTTTAGAGAGAAAAGAGAAAGCTTATGGATTCAAAAGAAACAAAATTATAATTACAATAGAACTTACATGGTTACACAATAAACAATACTAGTATGTACCCTCTCTGGAAAGAGTGTTCTTTGAAAACCAAAATGCAGAAAAGATCAGAAAGCAAGTTAACAAAAGCTATTAGGTAAAGTCCATGAGAGGAAGAATTCCCTTTCATTAGTATCTTCCCTCAATTACAAGGTAATAATGTTTGATTTGGAACACAGGCAGAAAATTCAAGGGCCTCACCATATAGCAAACTTGGGCAAATCGCCTCTTTGGCCTTTGCTTTTCATTTCCAAAATGAAGGCTTGGAACAAGATAGTGTTTCCCCAAGTTTGTTCTGGAAGATTGAACAGGCATTACATGAAGAAAAGGTTCCATGTTCAAAGGGATTTGGGAAAGAGCTGAATAATCCAACTACACAGGTTTTACAGAGGTTTTAGGACTTGGCAGAAGATTAACTATTTTACTGTTGGCTCCAGGAGGCACTACAATCTGCAGCATCTCCCTAAGTACAGAATTCTTTGGGGATAGATCATGTCAAGCGACTAGGATTTTTCTGAACTCACATTAGAAAATATGGATTATAAAGATCTTGCAGGTCTTTCTGGGTTTAGAGTCTGAATTCTCGATCATGGTCACTTGAAACCAACACTCCAAGATAAGCCATCAATAGCCAACTGACTGAGGTAACAGAAGTAATTGGGCGGAAATTAGATGTAAAATCTCCAATTTCAAAGCAGTACAAAAAAGTAGTAAGTGGCATTCTTCTCTGCACATATATAGAGAATTCCTTTTATTTTAATTACTCCAAGCTGAGCATCAGTAGGCTATATCCTCTCTGTATTTCATAATTAATATTTGTTCTATTTACTGGATACATCTATCATATCCTAACCTCTAGGCATATTTACAAATAACAATGGCAGAAAAAACAGATTGCTGATAACGTAATAGCTTAAAAGTCCAAAGCCAACATTTTCAATGGGGCTTCCCTGGTGGCGCAGTGGTTGAGAGTCTGCCTGCCGATGCAGGGGACACGGGTTCGTGCCCCAGTCCGGGAAGATCCCACATGCCGCGGAGCGACTGGGCCCGTGAGCCATGGCCGCTGAGCCTGTGCTCCACAACGAAGAGAGGCCACAGCAGTGAGAGGCCCGCGTAACGCAAAAAAAAAAAAAAGTTCACAGCCAACATTTTCAAAAAGACCACGCATCCCACCCTATACTGGTAGCCAACTGTGAGGTCCATTAGTATACCCCATGTAACCCATGCCCTGTGGTTTCTCTTTCTATCCCTTGCGTAACTCCTACCATCCCAAGTCCTAGAATATACAAAACAAAACACATGTGGCCCATTGACAGAAAGGATAGACTTTAAATGGGATAGAGGGACAGATTTACCACATTATTTCTTTTGACCTGAGTCAAAAGTCCCTTAAACATCCTAGTGTAAAAAGAGCAGAATGCTGGCTGAGGAGATGTAAAAAGGAAAACGATAGTGGGATAAAACATCGGGACCATTTGGTCAGCAACTAGGGGAGCTATTTAATCACCACCACCACCAATTTGCTCGATGTGTAGTATTTCATTTCATCCTCTCAGTGAGATAGCTCCTATTATTCCCACTTTTTGGTTGATAAAACTGAGGCTGGGGCTTCCCTGGTGGCGCAGTGGTTGAGAATCCGCCTGCCGGTGCAGGGGACGCGGGTGCGTGCCCCGGTCCGGGAGGATCCCACATGCCGCGGAGCAGCTGCGCCCGTGAGCCATGGCCACTGACCCTGTGCGTCCGGAGCCTGTGCTCCACAGCGGGAGGCCACAGCGGCGAGAGGCCCACGTACCAAAGAAAAAAAAAAAAAAACCTGAGGCTGAAAGAACCAAAATGAATTGCCCAAGTCCCAAAGCTACTAAGTGGCAGGTCCAGGACCTGTACTCATGTCTGTCCAAAGCCAAAGAACAAGCTCTTCCCCAGAACTGCCTGGCTTTGTACCAGAAAGTATAGACCTCAGAAGGCTAAGTCACTAACCCAGTTGCAGAGAGTGGACCCAAATCATAAGGCTATCACGGCGCACTGTTAGGAATTATGACCATTTCCATCAGATACTTTCCCTTCCCCTGCAGAAGTCCCTTCCCAATCTCACTGTGGATTTGAATTTCTGCAGAAAAGCGGATATTTGCTAGCAAATGTCCCAGCCATATCCTAGTCCCACCTCCGGCACTTTTTCTCCCCGCCTCAGATCCCCAAACTAAATATCCACAGTGAGAACAGGAAGGAGAGGCCAGAGCACTGCAAAACTCGGCCTGAAAGACTCGTGCCCCTCTCACCCACCTCCAACGTGAACTCTCTTGTTCCCTAGGATCTACATGTGCCCTTCCTGAGCCGAGGACTGACCTGCAGGATCCAGAGCAGCTCTAGGAAACAGGAGAGACGACACACGCTCCACTCTCTCTGGCTTTTCCAAAACGGAAAATGAAAGGAAGGTCAGCTGCCCCCAATTAAAGGCTGGAGGAAGGGCGGGGTCAAACAACTCTCATCACCTGGATTCTGACCTTTCTCCCTCCAGGCAGAAAATTGAAGATTCTCCCAGTGGAGACAATTCATGGTGTGTTCGTTTATGTCTTGGGTACTTTCCACTACTGTGTTCTATTTCTTAATTAAAAAATGAAACCCAGTGGCTGGGAGAGCTAGAAAAGGCCAGGAGTCTAGGAGCTCTTCAAAACTTCCAAGCCATCTTCTTTTTTCCTACTTCCTGCTTTCTCACTTTCTGCCTTTTCTTGCAGAGCAACAAGGGAAGCAACCTCAGCAAAGCCACGTAAGCTTGCGATTTTGCTCACAAATTATCAGCTGCATCCTTGCATCTCCTTCTCCTCTTTTTTTACCTTAGCTTTTTTTTGAAGCCCTAACTATTACAACTAGCTTTGAGCATAGACCAGAGTGAGGCTGATCAGTGCCACATTAGCTTCAAACAGTACCACCTGTCCATCATCTGGTAACTGGGCACAGCTGAGGCAGGTGCTAAGCTCTCAGAAAAGCAGCCAGCCACAGCTGAAAAGGACGCATTGTGGAGTGCTGTGAGTCTTATACTCCCCTCCTAACCCCTCAAGAATCGCAGCCTGGGAATGGAAACTTCGGGATTGTGAAGAGTCCATCTGGGATAACAACCCGTACTTTGGCTACACCATGGTCCAATTGATCACTTTGGAACCAAGGCCTTACTTAAACGTGTAGCCTTGGATGCCCCCATTCCTAAGTTAAAAACAAAGCTCCGTCAGTTGACCAATATTTATAGAGTGCCCCTTGCTCATCTTCTGTCATTCCTTCCACCTGCCAGGGTAAGAAAACCCAGGGAAGACATCCCAGCCTTCCCAGACCTCCTTCCTTCTTCCTGCCTCATCTGTGTCTTATCATGGCCCTTCTCACCCTGTGTCCCCATTACTTATGTGCTTGTCTCCCCAGTTGTCTGTGAGCTTCTTGAAGCTGGGAACACTGCTTGTCTCATCTTGATAGCCCCGAGAACAGAGATAATAGCAAAAGTGTTTGAAGGAGTGGAGAGTGAATAATTGAACGAGAAACAAAATTTTTAAAAATCTTAGTCTCCAAAGAATTTACCTTCTAGTTGGTAAGACAAGACATGCAGTGAAATATGTGAGACAAGGAGGTAAGTGATAAAGGTCAGAATAAGAGTGAAGGAGGAAGGGATCTCTGCACTTGGCTGAGAAGGTAGATGACAAGCTAGTTAGGAACATGAGTACAAATTAGATGTGCACAGTCATAGAAAGAGGGATGAGAAAGATGTGCTTGTGAGGAAGGGAAATCTAGGTCGAGGGTCTACTGAGACAAGAGAATCAAAATGGTAAACTGAGATCCAGATGCTCAAAGATTTTCAATACCAAACCAAAAAATCTAATTTTTTTGTTGTTTAGACATCAGAGAGAGGTGTACAAGGAATATTCATCTGGTTATGATGTCCAGGAGGGCTCAGTGGACTGGAACTGAAGGCAGGGAGACCCATCAGATGTAGAAATCGGCGTTCACAGCAGGGGAGGAAACCCTTACGAATTACCTATTTAATCAAATGAGATTTTCATTTGAAAGAATAAAAGAGTTAAGAAAAATTAACATTGAGAGAACAACTGGCAACAGAGACAGAAGTCATGAGTCAAATGGGAACTTACAAATATAAATTCTAATTCAAATCCTCAGAGAAATCAAGAACAGTCCACATCTATAAGCTGAGAACAGGTTGTCTATCCATCAGAGAACAGAATTCATTCCTGATGGTTCAGGTGAAGAGTCTTGAATAAAGGCATGGACAGTGTTAGAAAACAAATGATGGATGGTGGGCACCAGAGACTAGCAACAAGGGGAGCCATCACGACCCCTAATGCTGAAGGGCCAGGGGAGGAATAGTGTTACTCAAGGTCAGTGAGCGCTACCCCTGGAGACCAAGCTGCCCAGAGGGAGCTGCAGTAACAGAAGGACGCACCTACAGCTAGAGATGAGGCTGAGAGGCAAAAGAGAGGAGGTAAAAAATATCCTGACTTTGTTCTCAGCTCATCCTCCAAACTTGTCCTGATGCCTCTCACTGGGAAAACCAGCAAGGAAGTTCAGGGGATGCAGGGCAGGGAAGAGAGGGGAATGGACCTGGTGAAACAGAGATTAATCAACACAAGTGCTGTGAGAGGGGGAAAATGCAAGTGTAAGAGGCAAGATGATCGTTGGAAATTAAGAATATGATTATTACAACTAAAAAAAAAAAACCAAGAAGTGGAAGGCAAGGTACAGAACCTTTCATAGGGCAAAAAGATAAGGAGGTGGAAAATCTGAGAGATTTGGAAGAGGGGTCCCAGAGAGAGCTCTGTGATTACTAAATGCCAAGGGCCTGGGGTCTGGGACTGCTCCAGGGAAAAACACAGCAAAAGGGATGCAATGAAACCTGATCATTCTTTAGGATTCAATAACATGTAATGATAAAACAGATCCTTTGCTCCTGAGTCCTTGGAGCATAAAGAAATCTAGGACAATCTGTTCCCTTACCACATAAGAAAAGCAGCTTTTTGTTTCGAAAGGTCTGTGGTGAAACACAATTCCATGACGTTAATCAATTTATTTCAATTGAGAGTGAAACATAAATGAAAGGTTCACATTTCAGAAAAGGCCATGAAAATGTGAAGACATTATTATTTCCAAGCTGAGAGAAGAGGCGAGATTCTCTGCCTGGCACATTTCAGAAAGGTTCAATCAGCCAGGGCAGGGGAATAGATTTAAAATAGAAAAGTAATGGGAAAAGGGCTTTCCTCGTAACGGAGATGGTGATTGATGAAAAACCAACTCTCCAGAGGCAACACTATTAATACCCATTTTTCTAGGCAGTTTGGAAAGTCTGAAAACCTATATACTTCTCCCCATTTCCTACAGCTTGTGAATCTAATTACATATTTGTATCCATAGGTAGATTTATGTATACACACTGCTCTCATCCACTGATAAGTACATATCCAACATGGAGATCACCATCTTTAAATATAGATGTAAATATGGAAAAACATCTTTATTGCTATTTCTCAAAGAAATAAAAAAGAGAGTATTGACCCCAAATTGTAATACCCAATTCATTGATTCATTCATTTATTCAAGAGATGTTTATTGGGCATTTACCCTATCACAAGCACAGGGCCTAGAACTTCATGGTTCTTCTGGCTCTTCTAAATAAACACTGAGCCAGTTCAGGAAGCAAGCTTTCATATATCTAATTTTGGAGCTGCATTTCAGCAGCAATTTGAAAATTCAAGTGCATAGGCTTCCCAAATGTCCAGAAGCTACCTAGATTCCCTCCCTTTAATTTATTCCCCTAAGGTTAGGTGCCCCATGCTATCTAGTAGGCCAGAAATAACAGGGACAATTCAGTGCCTTATGACCTCCCATTAAATATCTAAATTAGGAGTGTTCAGATGGAAGTCGCAGTAGTATTTTAATAAAAGTACAGTAAATAAGGCAGCTGGTAATAAATCTCTTAATAACATGTAGTCAATGGTGCATTTAATTTGATGGCAGACTCCACTTACAAATAATCCAAAAATTGAATTTTGTAAGAATAAAGATACAACATTTCTCCAAAGAAGATATACAGAGTGCCAACAAACACATGAAAGAATGCTCAACATCACTAATCATTAGAGAAATGCAAATCAAAACTACAATGAGATATCATCTCACACCAGTCAGAATGGCCATCATCAAAAAATCTAGAAACAATAAATGCTGGAGAGGGTGTGGAGAAAAGGGAACCCTCTTACACTGTTGGTGGGAATGTAAATTGATACAGCCACTGTGGAGAACAGTATGGAGGTTCCTTAAAAAGCTACAAATAGAACTACCATATGACCCAGCAATCCCACTACTGGGCATATACCCTGAGAAAACCATAATTCAAAAAGAGTCATGTACCAAAATGTTCATTGCAGCTCTATTTACAATAGCCCAGAGATGGAAACAACCTAAGTGTCCATCATCGGATGAATGGATAAAGAAGATGTGGCACATATATACAATGGAATATTACTCAGCCATAAAAAGAGACGAAATTGAGCTATTTGTAATGAGGTGGATAGACCTAGAGTCTGTCATACAGAGTGAAGTAAGTCAGAAAGAGAGAGACAAATACCGTATGCTAACACATATATATGGAATTTAAAAAAAAAATGTCATGAAAAACCTAGGGGTGAAACAGGAATAAAGACACAGACTTACTAGAGAATGGACTTGAGGCTATGGGGAGGGGGAAGGGTAAACGGTGACAAAACGATAAAGAGGCATGGACATATATACACTACCAAAAGTAAGGTAGTTAGCTAGTGGGAAGCAGCCGCATAGCACAGGGAGATCAGCTCGGTGCTTTGTGACCGCCTGGAGGGGTGGGATAGGCAGGGTGGGAGGGAGGGAGACGCAAGCGGGAAGAGATATGGGAATATATGTATATATATAACTGATTCATTTTGTTGTGAAGCTGAAACTAACATACCATTGTAAAGCAATTATACTCCAATAAAGATGTTAAAAAAAAAAAAGAATAAAGATACAGAGTCCACCTCTCTGATGCTGTTCTTAAGAAATGTGTTTACACATTTAGAAGATATCAATGCTAAGAAGCTTCCTTTCATATTTAAATTTGGTTGGAAAGCTCTGTTACTTATTTCAAGTAAATGAATATATATACTTGTTCGGCTACCCCAGGACATTTATGAAAAGAAGATGCGGTCTTAATGAGGCGAGCTTTAGAGTGACATTTGAATCATTAGATGCCTCATTAGCTGCTAGGAAAACAGACTTCAGTCTTCTGCTTTCCCTTTTCTAATATTAGTTAACAGTAATTCAATTGCTTCAATAACTCCAGGTGACTCCAATTTCATAGCAAGCTCTTTGAAAGGCTAAAGAGATCACTTTAAGTTCCTAAAGGCTTGAGACTAAGTGTGTTTAAATCACTTTGTATGGCTCCAGCCCAACATCATGCACGAAGGGGAGAAAGATGATGAAAGAAAACCAACATATCTTCCAAAATCCATTTCTGAACACAGAGAATGGACACTTAAATACATAGATAGGGATAGAGAATTGAAATCCATTTACGTATCTAGTTTATAAATATTTACATTATCTGCCCTTTCTTATTCAGCCTATAGTTTAAAATGGGAAAAAAAAGATCCTATTCTTATAAATTACCTGCATAATTTCATTTGCTGGAAATTAGCCAGTTTAATTTCTGCCTTACGCAGAACACATTCTTTTCATGTGGCATACATATTAAGAATAGTTTAAAAGAAAATTAGTTGAAAAGTTAATACAAAGCAAAGTAGTTGAACTATATACAAAATAAACAAGGACCTACTGTATAGCACAGGGAACTACATTCAATATCTTGTAATAACCTGTAATGAAAAAGAATCTGAAAAAGAATATATTTATATGAATCACTTTTCTGTACACCTGAAACTAATACAACATTGTAAATCAACTCTACTTCAATAAAGCACACACACACACACACAAACCAAAAACAAAGTAGTTGACTCCAAGGAGAAAATGGGTTTCATTGATCCTTATGTTAGTATTCTAAAATAAATGAAAATTTTAATGAGGGAGCCATACTGCATCACCACTGAAGAGAGTCACAAAGAATTTATATAAATGTGACTATATTTATTTATACAGACATGTTTCCAAATTTCCTTTTTGACTATTGAAGAGAGCTAATTCCTAGAAAACATTTCCTAGATGTCTTCCTTCATATACCATGCCTTTGGATATGAAATTAATTCCAAGCAAAGAAATAAAATACTCAAAAAAGGAAAGTAATTTTATGATCTGACCTTTAATGTTATTTTAAGAGACACTGTCATAGATCCTTGGTTCTGGTTTTCATGCATCTGCAATTATCCTTTCACCCATCTCTTGTGGCAGAGAGTCAAATATGCTTGTATATGGAAAACTTCCAAATCATAAAAATGATGTGTATATTGACTAAGTTAATGCACTGGGGAAAGAACTGTTTCCTGGAAATTTTGAAACAAATGACTATAGTTTTGATTAAAGTAAAACAACACACATATATACACACAGATATACACACACACATACATACATATACACCTATACATATGTAAACACAAAAATACACTGCATACATATATATGCAAATACATATATATATAGACATAGATATATAAATATATAGCATTATATATACGTATATATACAGATATATTAATATGTAGGTTTTTTTTTAATTGATAGAGTCTGTCCTACATTGCCTAAACTATTATCACGGCTTGGGATAAACCTGAAATGTGAAAATTGGGAATCCCTTGTTTCATTTTGAGAAGGAGAAATTTTGGTATACTCTCCAGAGTAGAAGAAGAATCCTCTTCACGTCAGCCAGACGCTTCAGAGGAACATTAACATCTTGAGATTTCTAGCAAATTAACGGCCCAGGTAACAAAATGCAAGGAACTCTGGCCAGTTGCTTACTCACTCGGTTGGATCTGGCTGCTTCTCCATGTATTCCCACCACACTAAATGGAGCATGAGTCATTTGAGTAATGAGTCAGAAAATGTTTAGCAGCCTCAGTGCAACAGCAGACGTGATGCTTAAGATAAATTTCAGAGGTATTAGGATGGTGTTTCCATTTCTGTTCTAGGCAGAACATATTTGTCACTGGCGATGAATAAAATTCTTCCCTCCTTCCCAGGAGACAGAAGCTGGATCGTATGCTATCTCAAGGCTCATTCCAGCCTAAGATTTAAAATTTCAAGCAAAAACAATTGTAAGAGGCAAAGGCAGTATACATATGTCCTCATTCAGTGCCCTGTTCAATGTTAGTTTTGCAAAATTGTGTCTAATGGATTTACTGGTCACTTCAGTGACTCCACCTTCAAGTACTAAAGCCTTTGTTAAAAAGAAAATGCTTAAGTGAAAAAAAGTTTAAAAAGAAATGAATTTTGGAAATCAGTGGAATTAACCGATCATCACAGATATTTTTAATTCACAATGCCTAGATTATCACCACAGGGATTACCATTAGGCTTCGGGTTTTAAACACAGTAGCACTGTTAATCTGATTTTAAGCAATTTCTTTTCAGCTTCCATGGTGTCACGGAATCCTGTTTTGTCCTTCTGGTTTTGACGTGCCAGTTGTTGCAGAAAGCCAGCTATACTGTAGCTATGAGTTGCTGAATGGCGCCGTGGAGGCAGTGTAATCTACAGCTTTACCAGTTTGAGGGTTACACACCCTGAATTTGAGTATTGTTTGGACAACTCGCTGCCTTTCTAGCTCAGGCAAGTCGCTGTTTCCATGCAATAAGTTTCTTCTCCTATAGGTCGCATCTCGCATGACAATTCCTATCAACTAGCTGAGGCTGTCTGGAGTAGTTAGGCAGGATGCTGAGGGATGGAGTGCCATGCTTGATGACTGATGCCTGCCAAGGGTGTTCTACAAGGGAGTGGTGGCAATTTTGCCCTGTATTTGCCATCCGTTGACTAGAATAGCACTGCTCAGGTGTGAACACAAATCACCAGGAATCTTTTTAAAATGCAGATTCTGATTCGGTAGGTCTGGGGTGGTGAAATTACACATTTCTAATAGAATCCCGGGTGATGCTGATATTGCTGGTTCAGGACCTCAAGGAGCAAGGTAAGGTCGCTTCCAGCTCTGACTGAATATATAACCTCTCTCTCTCTCTCTCTGTCTCTCTCTCATGCACACGTGCACACACACACACACACACACACACACACACACACATACACTTTCTTCCTATGGTATGTATACGAAAAGGTGTTTACCAAATGCCAGGAATAGTGATTAGCATATTAATTCATGATTTCACTTAACTGATCTAATTTTCAGCTACCTTACCGCCACCCCCCCCCCAAAGCAAAGTTGCCTAAAAGTTTCCAGGAAAGGAAATGAAGACTTAAGGAGGGTAACTAATTTGCCTAACAACACAGAACTGACAGGTAGTCTAGATGCGATTTAAACCCAGGGAGACTAACACCAGTACCTTTGTTCTTGACCTCTATTATACTTTGCCTAAATATCATAACAACGTTGGTATGCCTACTTGGCCAGCCACTAGGAGGTTTCACACACATTACCTCTTCCGTTTTCTTAACAACCCGAGGAGGTAGGTAATATCATTATTTTTAGTTCACAGATAACAAAATTAATTAAACTTCCTTCAATAGACTCAAACTCAGAAACAACTATAGCAATTCTTATTTAAGTAAAAGATTAGATCAATAAAATATCTATAATGAACTAAACACATGAAACCGTATGTTAATGAGAAGAAAATTTAGCAGCATGTATAATCACCAGGCTAAAGAAAAACACATGACTATCAGTGAATACATAGAAAATATTCTTTTATAAATTCATGCTATGTCAATGCATTTTTGACAGGTGAGCCCAAATGCCTCTGTACACTTTAGCCATGAGGTTATCAAAGTCTAAATAATTACTGGTCCCAAACAGAACCCATCGGTGGGATTTACAGTTGGAGAAGTAGCAAAGATTCATTTCTTATCACCCCCTTTTACTACCTATAAGATCCTTCTTTATTAACAAGCTAATGAAACAAGATTCTACCAGTAAATTTCCCTGGAGATGAGCCTCCAATACAAGCACACTTATGCATGCTTAAGAAGAGCAGACACCATACTGACATGAGAGCAGTATTTTTGCTTTACTTTGTTCAAAAACAAGTTTGTTTAAAAACCAAAAGGTTTGGGCTTCCCTGGTGGCGCAGTGGTTGGGAGTCCGCCTGCTGATGCAGGGGACACGGGTTCGTGCCCCGGTCCGGGAGGATCCCACATGCCGCGGAGCGGCTGGGCCCGTGAGCCAAGGCCGCTGGGCCCGCGCGTCCGGAAGCCTGTGCTCCGCAACGGGAAAGGCCACAGCAGTGGCCGCCGCAAAAAAAAAAAAAAAAAAAAAAAAAAAAAAAAAAAAAAAAAAAAAAAGTTTGAAGCAGTGATTATTAATCTTCGCTGTAGGCTAAACTTTGTGTGCAGTGTGTGCAGGGGACTTTAAAAATAAAATACTGATGCCTAGATCCTACACCCCCAGAGATGCTGATTTAATTGAACTGAGGTGCAACCTAGGCATCGGGATGTTTTAAAGCACCTTAGTTTTCTATTGTGAAACCGAGGTTACGAATTACTTGATTGGGCTTCCCTGGTGGCGCAATGGTTAAGAATCCGCCTGCCAATGCAGGGGACAAGGGTTCAAGCCCTTGTCCGGGAAGTTCCCACATGCCGCGGAGCAACGAAGCCCAGGCACCACAACTACTGAACCTGCGCTCTAGAGCCCACAAGCCACAACTACAGAAGCCCGCGTGCCTAGATCCCGTGCTCCTCAACAGGAGAAGCCAACACAATGAGAAGCCCACGCGCTGCAATGAAGAGTAGCCCCAGCTCGCCGCAACTAGAGAAAGCACCCACGCAGCAAGGAAGACCCAACGCAGACAAAAATAAATAAATAAAATAAACAAATAAATTTAAAAAAAAAGAATTACTTGATTAAAGAAATGCCTGTACCACGTGGGGGGACAGAAGATGAATGTCAAAGGAATGAATGTCTAATTGGTGAATGCCATCATTAGAGCAGACTGTGGAGGTACTAGGACAGTGGGAGCGTTTTCTCCCCTGCAGATATGCTTAAATTTCATAAACATATATATTGTAACAGAAAAGAATTTTACAGAACAGTTGTTGCATAGTCCTAACTACCAAAATGATTTTCTCCCCTTACCAGAGTTGTTTCCACTGGAGGGCAGCCTCCTCTTGGGAAGAAATGAATGTGGCACTTCACCTTCTCACCAAACCAAAGTTTGAAATATTGACTGAGACTGTAACACTTGCATGAATTTCATTTTGAGACAATATCCAGAAGATGGAGTGTTTGGTGTGAAAAGAATTTGTGTTATATGTCAAGATACTGCCAAATTAAATATTTATTTCTGTCTACTAAAAGAATAAAAGCTTAACCCAAAACATAAATATGTACATGTATGGGAGGCCCTGAGGTATACAAGCATAATAACACCAATAACATAATACCAATAACAACAGTGTACAAGCAAAAAGTAACATTTATTACACACTTACTATGTGTCAGATTCCGTGCTAAGCAATTTAAATATTTTACTTGATACTCAGAATAATCTGATATTTTGTAGGTGAGAAAATGGAAGTTGAGAACTGTTAAAAGAAATGTGTCCACGATCATACATCAAATAAAGGGCTGAGCTAGGACATGACCCCCATCTGTCTGACTCCAAAGCCAGGCCTTGTAACTGCTGTAGGTGGTACAGTGGTGAGCATAGCTGCCTTCCAAAGCCAGCCCTTGGAACCACCAATGACACTCCTTTACTGAGTAGAAGCATCAGGGTCCCTGTGCAGCAGGGGACCATCTAACTCAGCACACATCAACATGGCAGCATAAGAAGAAAAGTTTCTTTGTCTTAGGTTACAAAAAAACCTAAAAGGAGATGATTTGGGCAGAGTGAGAAATTCCTTATTTCTCCTTAATGTTTTTCATATTTTGGGACGTTTGTGGCTCTCTCCATTTCATTGTGCAACTCCTCTCAATCTCATTGTGGATGAATTTGGCTTTCCTATTGCTATGTCTTCAGTCACCATACAGAACCTTGTACCATACCAGCTGGTCATATTTCCTCAGAGACTTATTCCCTAGATTAGGGGTTGGCAAACGTTTTGAACAAAGAGCCAGATAGTAAATATTTCAGGCTCCGCAAGCCCCACATTCTCTTTTGCAACTACTCAACTCTGCTGGTATAGCATGAAAGCAGTCAGAGATGATATGATATTATAGATGATATGAATGAAAGGGCAAGGCTGTGTTCCAACAGAACTTTATTTATAGTCACTGAAACTATCATTTTCATGTGTCACAAATTATTATTACCCCTTTTATTTTTTTTAACCATTCAAAAATGTAAAAACAATCCTTAGCTCACGAGCCACACAGAAACAGGCGGCAGGCGAGATTCGGTTGATGGAGTGACATTTGCTAGCCTCCGTCCTACATGACACGCAACATTTTGTCATGTTCAAAGATCTCATCTGGCAATGGCTCTGTGCTCAAAGACCAGAAGTATCCGCAGGTACCAGTCAGAATCACTTGCCTTCCCTAAAACCACTTTTTAAATATTTTACACATATTCTCTAAAAGTATCCGAGTTAAATCACCAGCTCTCTAGGAAGTATTAGAAAGAATAGTATCAGTATAAACTGATATTTTAAAACACTTCATCTCACACAGTTACAACGTATTCCACCTTATAAACTTTTCTTGAGAAAGGATTCTAGAATCTGGGCTCTGAAAGAGATCTTAAAGGTCATAAAGGCCAGTTGTTTTCAAAAGGCATTCTCCAGAGCCTGCAAGGGCCTTACTGGTATCTGCAGAAACAGCCCTACAAAATGGCCTGGGGTTAAGAAATCTAGCAGGGGTGTGCTGGAGCCGGCTCCCACTGGCTCATCAGAACTGCGTGTTACATTTTCAGGATTTTGTGAGCCCCATGATGTCAGGCCGTGGTGGGAGCATTTGCCCTGTGGAAATCTCCAAATCCTCTAGTGCTGCATATCAAGATTTTTTTCCCCCTGAGAGCCAGTTGTTAATAATTTATCAGCACCACCACTGCCCATTACCCGCTTCCAACAAAGAAGCTCCTCTTAGATCTGTTTTACACACACACTACACTCATGAACTAGGGAGGCAATCAATATCAGTGAGTCCAGATGAAGGTAGGTAGTATTGCCCCAAGCCATAAACAAGTGGATACAGGATCAAGCACTGTTTTTGTATCATCCTTAAGTCACTGCTCCCTTTGGAATCCCAAATGCACTCTCATTTTGTATTAAATATGGTCAACTGAAGACTAAGGAATTCAAACATTTTGCCCAGGACTAAAGATTTATCAGAACCTATTGTCTCCTCTAATTATATTTGTTCATCTAACATGGAAAAGGAGAAAGAAATTACAGAGGACCTCACTCCATTGTACAACTGTGATCCAGAATGTGCCATTTCCACTTCCGTGTAATGCTAGCTAACTATCCACAAAGATCCAGCCCATTTCCCTTTTTCTTTATTTTTGCTATTGCTGAATGAAGAGCCTTTCAATGTAATAACTAGCAATGCCCTAATGTTCCTGACTATATGTGTTTGTTTTTAGGCAGGAGGCTCTCTGATTATTTTTGGTTCTTGGTCTCACTCCACTAAACTACATGAGCCCATAAACCTATTCTAAAGAAATCATTTTTAATTTATTTTTTCTGTATTTGCTACCTTCATCTTAGTTTTGCATCACTTCAGGCATCAACAAAACCACTTTAGTATAGCTCTTTCCCTTTAGCTTTGCCAGATTAGAAAATAAAAAGAACATTTACAGTTACTAGTTGAGCTGGAATATCTAAAGGGGGATTATGTCCCTGTTTGTCAGTAAATATGATAACAGTTCATATAAGAGTAGGCTGAAGCTGAGTGGTCATACCTAATTCTGAAACAAATTTCTCTCTAAGCAGCAGAAAAGAATACACAGGACTCTGATGTTCCTGAAACCTCACAACAACATATGCATGCGTAATCAGAAATGTGTAGACTCTAATAAATCTACCTCTCCAATCTTCAGAAAGCAATCTTTGGAGCCAGACACAGATGTATTTCGTTGGAGTTCTATTGAAACTCTTTACATTATATGGCCATGGTGGTATTCACCCTGGGGTTATTCACATACAATTTTAATTATTTATTTATGGACTCACCCGGTGTTATTTTTCATTCAGATCCATAGCTAGTTACACATTCTGCAACAAAATATTTAAGTGAAATTCTGAGACTCACAAAGTCTTGCAGTGAATGCAAGAAAGGTCCATCAGTACTCTGTGAGTTAACAGAGGGCACCTAGAGGTTAAACCGGGCTTGGTACTCAAATGCACATCTCAGCATAAAGCTATCACTTCAATACAGAAATTCTAACTCCAGTTGCTTTTCAAGACAAATATTCCAGTAACCTGATTTTTCTACTTCTTTGATTGGTTCACAAGTAATAGAGCAGAATTGATAATCCAGAACCCGTTCGTAGTCTATGAAAACATTTTCCAGTCGGCGTTCTGTGTTAACACGATTATGAGACAGATTACAGTTTCTCTAGTATTAAAAAAAAAAGTTCTGAATTTGAGTAAGTCTGGGAGATGCTGAGTTTAGCCATTTTTTCCTTCCTTGTAGAGTTCTCAGAGCCTTTAATATGCTTATGTGCACTGAGATTCCCCCAAGAAGGGCAATATAGTGTACAGCACTTTATTTATTTATTTATTTTATTTATTTATTTTTGCGGTACGCGGGCCTCTCACTGTTGTGGCCTCTCCCGTTGCGGAGCACAGGCTCTGGACGCGCAGGCTCAGTGGCCATGGCTCACGGGCCTAGCCGCTCTGCGGCATGTGGGATCCTCCCGGACTGGGGCACGAACCCACGTCCCCTGCATTGGCAGGCGGACTCTCAACCACTGCGCCACCAGGGAAGCCCAGTACAGTATATTTCTGATTTTAATTTAATTTGCCACTGTGACTTCTTACTGGAGAAAGTGCTGACCGGATAACATGAATGTAACTTGGCAGCTATATTTCTCCTGGAGAATGAACACACTGGCATTCTAATTTATCATCTTCTTATGAGTTAGGTAAGCATGAGTCAGTGGCCTTGACCCTTTTCCACTCTGGGTAAATGTACAAACTTCAGTTTCTAGACTTGCAAACCTAGGTACATAGTGATGCACCAAGAAACTACACACCTACAAGATTGCTGAAAGGAGTCGGCGTTTAATTTGCTCTTTGAAAATTTAGAAATAAATTTCAAAACTAAAATATTTCTTCTCATCAGTTAATCACTTAAAATGTAAGTAAACTCTAAAAAGTTTAAAAATGACTACAAACAAAATTTCCTAGCTCAAGTCTGCAAGAGGGGAGGAACTCTGTTGGATGCTTTGGACCAAACCTCCTTAATGGACAGAAGATATTTGGTTCAAACAAAATCTACCATACTCAACACTCTGCTTCATGGATTCAAAAGTTAATCAAAATTCATACTACAGGGCTTCCCTGGTGGCGCAGTGGTTGAGAGTCCGCCTGCCGATGCAGGGGACTGGGTTCATGCCCCTGTCCGGGAAGATCCCACATGCCGCGGAGCGGCTGGGCCCGTGCCATGGCCGCTGAGGCCACAACAGTGAGAGGCCCGCGTACCGCAAAAAAAAAAAAAAAATTCATACTACAGATGTTGTCACTGATTGTCACAACAGAAAATCAGAAGCCTTCCTCACCCATCAACTCTGTACACTACCTACAGGGAATAACAGACAATGTGCTGCTTCTTCCAGTAATTCTTAGGATGTTATCGATTTATTATTTATCTTTCACTAAGCCCATGCACTTAGGAGGAAATAGGGTATAATATATATGCACTCTCAGAAAACTGCTTTAATGAGTCTTTCAGAAGTGCCTGCTTTGCAACAGAGAATTACTTAAGTACTGGAAATCCAATCAACTAATATTTATTTTGCAACTTCTAAGCACATGCCAAAAAATGTTACCCCATGAGTAAAATAAGTCCCTCTGGAAAAATACATTAATTCAACACATATTTCCTGAGTGTTTACTATGGGCCAGGCACTGAGCTGGCACCATTGCTCCCGAAGGAAATAAGGCAGAGTCCCTGCCCTTGAGTTAGGAATAGCCAGATGCAAGATACAGCCAAGTTGACAGATGACTTAGAGCACAGGATATACATAGTAGGATCATAGAAAAAAAGAGCTCCTAATCAAGGCTTGAGGGAATCTGGGAGGCTTCTAGGAGGAGGCAATCTAAAATGATTCCTAAATAGGATTCAGCCAAGAGAAAAAATGAACAGAATCAAGGAAATACTGCTTTACCATAGAAGTCCACCTAAAACCAAATGAAAGTTGACAATGGGATGGTATCCACCGGATATACCGTGAGCCAGGGTTAGAATATATGCAGCCTTCATGACAGAAAACAAACCTCTAAAAAGTTTTCTGAAAATCTGAAGCCTCAAATAAGAATAAAAGAAAAGCTTAGCACCACACATGCACATACTCAAAATGAAACATATTACAAATACCAATACCATACATTTTCACCAACTCTGAAAAATCCAATGGACATTTTACAGAGTCTAGAATGTGCTCCCTAATTCCCTCCCTGTGTCCCCACCCCCATTAAACTGCAGCATGAACGTCTGGTTTTGAGGCCCACCTTCTCAGCACTTAAAACTTTCAGAATCTAATTAGAGATAGTCAGAGAGGAAGAGGATAGGCTTGATGGACTGAGATATATTTTCTGTCCCTGGTGTTTATATTATTTTGACAGCAAGGAGGCCTAAAGTAGGAATTGGTTCCAAGCAAACTCCCCGAAGGATATCAACAAGGAAAAATAGCCACTGAGCTGTATAAATCCACTTGCTACAAACTTACACACACATAATAACCAGGAATGAAGTTTAATCCTTACAGGAAAACAATGAAAAATCCAGGTATGCTGATTTGGCCCTCCCCACATCTTAGAGGACTAAAGTTAGCTCTTCAATATGCGATGCTAGGAAACAAGATGAAAATGGCAAACGGGAAAATGAAATGAGCCTTCTGAGATTCATTTGTTAGCTTGTTCATTCAAATATACTGTAGGAGAGCGTGATTTCCATAAAGAAATTATTCAATTCTGAACACTAACTTGTGCTGTTTGGGGAAGAATTGCCTGGTTCTAGCTAATAGCAGACACTTCCCAGAGTCCCAGATTACGTAGCTTTGGGAGAAGAGAGCGTTTGGGCAGGCTGAAGAACAGGAACTTCTACTGCCACCATATTGAAGTGATTTAAGAGGCATCAGTTTGGGTTGCTACAGTCGCCCTAGTTATGTGGTCTGTGTTCCAAGTGGAACAGCTTCCAAAAGAACAGTGTTCTTTTCAGAATTTAAGGGGGGAAAAAGAAAAGGAAAATCAGATTTCAAACCTGTCCTTTAATGAAAGGCTGTTAAAGTGATTTATCTTAACAAAGTGACCTTCAAGGTAGAAGCTGTATGTATTCTTATAACATTTTGAATTCCACACATACTATTAAAAATTAGGTTAGAAAAAAAGTTTATACATATAAATACATACATGCTCATATAATTTTATATATATACACATATAACTGCATATATACATATAGATATTACAGATACGCCATGTATTTGTGACATAATAATTTATCAAGATGCTGAAAGGAAAGGCAAAGAAAAAATATAGTCTATTAGTTAGAAATAGATATAACTATATAACGATACAATACTATATACAGACATATGGACACACACAGACACAAACACACTTCAAAATAACAGTGGTTTAAGCAGACATATTTTTATTCTCCCACATAAGTCTGAGACCAGCAGACCAGAAGTGGTCTGGCCACTAGCCCTGCAGACATCTGAAACCAGGGCTACTTCCAGATTTGTGTTCTACCACCCCTAGGGTATGGTCCTTACTTTCACGGTCTGAGATGGCACTCCAGCCATCCCATCCACTGTCTAGGCAGCAGGTTAGAGGCGGGGCAGACCTCCAACATTTAAGGATATGTTTTAGTTGTTGCATGTATCGCTTCTCCTCACTCCCACCGTCCAGAATTTAGTTATACAGCCATACTAAAAAGCAAAGAGGGTTGGAAACATAGTCTTTATTCTAGGCAGTTAGGTAGGCTCACAGAAGCAATATAGCTGGGTAATTTAAGAAGGAAAGGTATCACATGTAGGAAAGTGACCTGAGTATGGAGAGAGTGAAGGGAATCTTGTCCTCTTCCAACTCCCAGCATTGGCAGGTCTCAGAGTGGTCACTGTGTATGTGCCTGGGGTTCAGCACTGCCCTGACGGCTATAGCAAAGGTCCTGGGGAAGTGCTTGGCATGTACGAAGTAAACTGCTGCAATAGCAAAGCCTGACCTTAAATAATGGTTCAGACTAGGACAATGGGCAGCTTGGCCATCACCAGGGTGTCCTGAAGACCAGAGCCTTTCTCCAAGTTCTAGGGAACTGATAACCTTTCAGTAAGTGGGCAAGAATTGTTCTTCTAGTAGTAATCTACAGGTGGTTACACTTAGTTGTACTCTCTCACTTTGCACCCTTGAGACCACAGGCAAGACTGGTTTTGATCATAAATAGGGAAAGAAGACCCATTTTTTGTCCTTGTGATACTACCTAGCCCAAGGAAAGTATTACTTTGAATTGATATTATAAACAAAGCTCTAACCCAGATGACAAGACACTTCTTCCCTGCACATTAATTTATACATGCAACACATATCACTGAAGAAAAGTGTTTGGAGTTTCTACCAGAACAACAGACCTGAAATTAGTGCTGAAAAACATTCACAGCCAGAATTTTACCCCTGTGCCCTAGTTTTCTACATTGGTAACTTTCAATTTTTGCTGCTCTATGAAATTAATAAATAGCTTAGTAATTTTAAAAAAAATACACTCTGAGTACATTATAGCTCTGTGTTAATTGGAAATGACTGTCATCTCCAACTGTCTGACACCATGTTTGACTTTCTGTTCCTCCATACTTTGACCTTTCCCTTGAACAAAGCGGAGGGATATCCAAGTACACTTCTTTTAGGAACACACTGCCCTTCCTTTGAGCTGACATGTCTAGAATGAAGAACTCAGAGCCAGCCAATGTGCAAAAACACTTCTCCCCAGTGCCACGTTCTTAGGTGGGTCAGAAAGTCTATCACATTCTACTTCACGAATAAAACTAATTCCTATAATATGAGCTGGGGAGCTGCATTAATATTTCTAAGACCAAATATTCTCCCTCAAGTAATATAAATTTATAGCTATGACTTTTCCCATTGCTCTATCGACTGTTCATGGTATATGAAAGTAATTAGGCTGCTCTGAAAGCCACAGCTGCATTGAGAACTATATTTGAGTAAACACAAAAGAAAAGTACTTTGAGTGTTACTTTTAAAGTTTCCATAAAAGTTAACATTTATAAAAATATTGTTTCCAGTTTATGCTTAGAAGCTAGCCCCCTTAGTTACTGAAGGGGGATGTATGAAAGTCTGTGGAAACAAAGTGTACTGGCATCCTGCCACATGGAATACTGCAGAATTCTGTGATAATCCATATCTGACCAGGCCACAACTCAAAGCATGTCCTGCAAAATACAGTACCTATGCACAGTGAAAATGACCTCTGTAACTCTAACCCATGAGAGACTGAATACACAAGGGATGATGGCCAGACTATATATAAAAAGAGAACTCTGGCCCACAATCTGCAGCAACCATTCCAGGAAGCCAAACAACAACCTCTGTAACAGTTGGCCCCAAATGGTCAGTACTTAATCTATAGTGCCTGGTTTCCCCAATTTTTGCTTCTGGCCTCCAACTTAGGACCAACCAGAGAAAGCTAAATAACCTCCCCTAACCAGCCACAGAGGATGTCCTGCTTCTATCTAGCCTGGCTCCAGCTTCCCCATGTCAACAACCTCTAGTCGGGGCACACTTCTTTCCTCTCTAAAGCTTCCACTCCCATGATTGCCTCTGAGTCTCTGCCAAGTGCAGGTAACGGTGGCAGACTCCCTTGCATTAGCAAGCTCTGGCTAAATAGCCTTTGCTTATCCTTATTCGGGTGATCTTCGTTTATTTCCACCCCCTGTTCTTCCTGGTGTCTATCTAGCCCGCTGGGCCCTGTGTTAGGAGCTCCCTCTGCTTTCTCCTCTCCATCTTACAGCATCTTCATTCTTCCCTGCTGCCTGGGGCTGTCCTTCCGGAGATGAACTGCTCCTCCTCTATTCTAGGCTGATGCTTCCAACTGCATTTGTTTTCAGTATTTCTCCTCCTTCCTGTACCCTTTGTTGCATCTATTGTGTCCTTTCCTGTGTCCCACAGACGTCACCAGGACAGCGGGGGAAGAGTCACAGGGCATCCACTACGCTAAGCACGGTGGAGCTACAGTGAGGACAGGATATGAAAAGTCAAGACCTTGGCCTTGCCAAGAAAAGGGATCATTACAGATTGAATGACCTGCATTAAATTTTGAGCCCAAACTGGGCAGCCAATCTGGAAGCTAAGAAAAAAAGCAAAAAGCCAGGAGCCAATAGCAACCGACTGAGGGGTCAGAAGTGACGAGTATCAAGAGGGTGGAGTGGACAGAGGTAAGCCAGGAGAAGAGGAATCAGAGGAAAGAGAAAACTCATCAGGAAGAATGCAACTGTTCAGATTAAGCCAAGGACACCATGTCAACCACTGTTTTCTTTATACTGAGCTCTGGGACCTCAGCAAGCCACACCTTAAAGAAAAAGCATGTGGAGGGTCACCAAGCATTTCTGCCCAAAATGTATTTTCCTTTGCAATATAGTCTCTAGTTAAGCATTCAAATCCCACACATAAGGGTAATAAAACACTTCTCATCAACTTCCTCTTCCAAGGCTCAGAACATTCTCTTCTTTCCGTTTTGTCTTTGGTCTCCCCTTTTCTGCTGATTCCTCTACTAATCCTTACGTCTTCTCTTTCTTACAAATAAGTGTTCTCACTCATGTTAAACTCGCAAGTTACCAACTTCTTTTTCTCCTTTCTTTAACCACAAACATTCTTGAAGGAATCTTCTGAACACCCAATCTTCACTGTCTCCTCAGTCAAATACAATGTTGGCTTCTTCCCTCTGCCATTCTAATAGAATCGCTTTCCAAGGTCACTAATGACGACCTCGGGCCCAAATCTCATGCTGTCCTGCAGTCCCCACATGCTGCAGGACTCTCTTGGTCCACCTTGACTTTTTGGGCACCACACTCCCTCAGGACCCTCCTTCAGCTCAGCTATTTCTTATTCTTGCAGTGCTGCCCAGTCCCCTTTCCCATCCCCCAGGCTCCTCTGCTTTGGAAATTTGACCTTGTCTCCAAAATCCATGCCAAATTGCCATTTCCTCTGTCTCTCCAGAAACAGACAACACCAAGTCCTCCTCTGTTGTTCTTGGTGTTTGAGTCAGTGTCCTATGCAGCCTCATGGTAAGGTGATCTGCACCCCTGTGTTCTATTCTCCCTTAGCCTGTTAGCTCCTTGCAGGTAAAGACTAAGTCTCATCCAGGTCTAAGAACAGAACTGGACACATAACAGGTATGGACTCTGGAGTCTGGCTACTTACACAGTAAGTATGACAACGGTATCTACCTCATGGAACAATGCCAGCATGCTGGCTGTTATCATCATTATCACCAAGAGATGAGAGTTAAATTCTACTGAACCTAATAATGTGAAAAAAAAAAGTGTATTATCCCCCTGTGAATTTTCTACTGTATGATTTCAGAAATTTCATTTTTTTTAAAAAAGTGCTTCTAGTTACCTGGAAGACATGAAAGCTCAAGTTTATTTCTGGTATTCTCAGTTTTGTACAAGCATACTGTTTTTTAAATTATTTTATATGGCACTATCCCCACCTCATTTTCTGTACTCATGGAGAAAGAAAGCCTATAGAACCACTGTATGCCTATTTATCTTAGAAGGAAAAGGGAAGGAATACTAAGGTCATGAGGGGAAAATAGGGGCAAGTGCAAAGAAAATAATCACAGGTAACTTTGGACAACATTGGTATTGGGAGAAAGGATCAGTAGGAAGATTTTTCTCACAACCCTGCATCCCAGAGCCCTAAACACTTTTCCTGACTTCCACTAACAATAGTGAGAACTTTTGTTATAAAAGTATTTTTATGGCAGCTAACAAGCATTAAATGTTTAATCATTATAACATATGTAGGAGAACAGTACTGTTACTTTATAGATAAGAAACTGGGACTCATAGATGTCCAACAGCTTGCTGAAAGTCCTGTATCTAGAAAGCAGCAGAAATAGAACTTGAACTCTGATCTTTCAAACTCAGGAACACTTACCCATTTTTAACCATGTCCACTACCTCCCCAAAAGTGTTGTAAGAAAATAATCAGTCATCATCCAAAGAAATTATACAGCTCTTTCTCCATGACAAACATGGGGTTAGAGGCTCCAAGTGAAGCCTAAGCCTAAATCCTCAGTCTCCAACACCAAGGAACTGATGGGATTGAGACCATCAAGGGTTCACATTAAAGGGTCACTCTTGACTCCTCTTCTAATGAAGTTTAAATGGAAGCTCACTCTTTAAAACCTATATTACCAACTTAACTTCAAAGTTTCATTCTCTTTGCTCTACCAGACCCCATCTTGAAGTTCCAATGGCCCAGCCTATACAATGTGTATGTGAATGAGATAAAACAACAAGATATTGAGCAAGGAGCCCCAGTCTAATTGGTGAGAGGAACACCACCACCACCACCACCACCAGATTGCCAGATGCAAAGAAAGAAAGAACACAACGGAGGTACAAAATAAAGGCGTGTTCACAGCTATTGGTATCAGTAAGGCTTCACAGAGAAATTAGCATTAGAACTAAGAATGTTTAGATCACATTCTTTCATCTTAAAATTGCAAAAGCGTCTAGAAAGATGTACCATAACTACCTACCAACCAACTGCCAAAGTAGAAATTTAATTCCAGCCTTCATATTGCAGAGCCCACCAAAACTTAACATTCAGAAACAATTCGATGGGGTTTTTTTTTGAACAATTAAGAGAGGACATCTTCCAGATTAATGGATAGCAATTGAGTAAATGTGTTCTTTTGCTTAGAAATCCCAGAAATAATTATTGGCATAAAAGGTAACCCTCAAGTAAAATGTCGACCATTTTTCAAATTGTGTTTTCTCTCCTCTCAGAGTTATTAATAAACTTACCACATTTTGGTTAAAATATTCGTTCACAGGGAATATTAATTTTCCTCAAATGGTTAGGGTTATACTATTTTAAAATGAACTTCACCAACAGACATTAATTTGGTTGAGTTTTTGAACATAGGTAATTCCACTGGGCAACGAAAGTTACTTAATACTCTTCCATCTTTCACAAGAGCACAGAAGAGCAACTTCATTTTAAATGTTTAATTAGAAGTAAAACCAAGTTTTATAATGATATACCACACTGCCAGCAAGTAATAAAGATAAACATCTTTGCACATTATCAACACTGAGAAACGCTGTCAAATTCTGCTTTGCTTACAGATTACAGGTAGAAACTTCTAAAGTATTAAATGGCGTTTCAGATACCACTTTTGCGTTTGGTGGTGGGTTTTCTCTTTTCTCTAACAGCTTGTGGTTGGGGTCATTTGAGGCATTAGAGTTTTGACAGTGACATTTCCTCATAATTGAGAGAAGTTTATGAGGTTCAGACATAATCGTGTGTGCCTTTAGCAAACATACTGTTCACATTTTGAGAGAAACCGCTGATGCAGCCTGATGAAACTGTTCCAGGGCTGCCAAATCGCCAACATATGTGCTTGTCTGCCCAGGGATTTCCCTCGGAATGTTCTGTCTCCTATCTGCTTAGAGAAAGTTCATTTAAAATCTGTTAAAATGTATTAATGCACAGTGTCGCATTATACCTGGCTGTGGGCATGCTGGCAAAAGAGATGTTATGGAAAGACTGGCACTGGGGTATCTCACAAAAACTTAGAGATCCATTCAAAGCAGAAGACTCCCCTGCCCCCAGTCTTCCGGAAGGGAGGGCTCATCCAGTCTGCATAACTTACATTGCATAATTCCATAGAGTATGAGAACAGAAAGGGGCGCATCTACTCCTCCACACCCATTTGAGATATGTTTGTTATTGACGCTGCAGTCTAGAGAGATTAAGCAACTTGTCCATAGTCACATGGTCAGTTGTCCAGGGACAAACAATGTGGTCACTTGCAAACACCCATGTGATTAAGAAAACAAAAGGTAGTTCTTACCTGTCAGTCTTGCACAAAGGATGTGAGGCTCTGAGGGGGAGCAGAATACACTATACCCTCCCACCCCCACCCCTCAAAATACACCACTTGGTATGTAGATTATTTTGAGCTGAAGACAATCAACAGAGTCAGAAAGAGCTGTTTACCTTCCCCTTAACTGCCTAAAAGAATGTAGATAGAGGATCTGTACTAGGAAGAGAGCTAATATCAAAGATAACTTTTTATATTAGAAAGACTTCTCTGCATGGCGTGGCTAACAGTTGTTTACCAAACATCTGCTCTTCTCATCTTCCTGTGATTCATCTTCCTCCCCTTTGAATCCCTAGATCCCTACTCCCTTCTCCTTAGCTCAGAAGGGCATATAAGTCTTAATTGTCTGCCTTTTGGTCTCACATCTTTGGGGCTCCTGTATGCAGAAAATTTATTTTTCTTCTGTTAATCTGTTTTGTGTCAATTTAATTATTAGACCAACCAAAGAACCTAGAAGAGAGGAAGGGGAATGTTTACAGCCCATACAGCTCAAAGATAAGATCCTTTTGAGTATGGAGCTAAAACTTTAAATTATTACCAAATCAATGTTTTTGATAATTTCTATTGTGACTATTATGCAGGAATCTAATTTCAAAAACTTCATTAGAGTTACAAACTTAACCATTAAGAGAAGGATTAACACGACTTTCTTTAGTGAATTAAAATTGACTTCTGGGTGCTGATACAAGGGTAAGACAATATCACAATGACTGTACCTGCAAGGAAGTAAAATGCTAAGTTCTTTAGTTAAAAAAAGACAAGGGAAAAAAAAGGAATGCAATACTCAAAGTCTGAATGAAACCAGTATATATACTCATTCCTGGATTAATGTGAATGTTCATCTGCCAACTGAAAAGTATAATGAACAGCTATTGTTCCTGCCTATCTAAACTCCCTTCCTGTAGGGTTGGATTTCTCCACCCCAGCACTACTGACATTTTGCATCCGATAATTCCAGGTTGTGGAGTGCTATCCTTTGCATTGTAGATATGTATGCCCTCCACCCATTAGACACCAGTAACATCACCTCTCCAGTCATGACAGGCAAAAATGTCTCCAGATGTTGCAAAATGTCTCCAGATGGTGGTGGGTGGCAAGGGGACAAATCAATTCCTGGTGAGAACCACTGCTTTAAGGGAAAACCCCTCGTTGCTGCACTGGCCAGCCTGCCATTCACATCATATGCCTAGTAGTTACTTAGACCTCAGTAATCTCCTGGCCAGGGCCTTCCCAATGTCCACCAATCTGTCCTGCTGAGGGCACAAGTTGCCAGCTCTTCATCTCCAGAACTTGTCCTTTAATCCCATATTCTACCCAGCATCCTCTCAAACCTCATTTCTTTTTTTTCCTAGCTAAGTTATGCAAAGCATACAACTATAACAACCAAAGAAATCTACCTGATAAAAAGCTAAGTAGATAGGCTTCCCTGGTGGCACAGTGGTTAAGAATCCACCTGCCAATGCAGGGGACACGGGTTCGGGCCCTGGTCCGGGAAGATTCCACATGACACGCAGCAGCTGAGCCCATGCACCACAACTACTGAGCCTGCGCTCTAGAGCCCGCGAGCCACAACTGCTGAGCCCGCATGCTGCAGCAACTAAAGCCTGCGGGCCCTACAGCCTGTGCTCTGCAACAAGAGAAGCCACCGCAATGAGAAGCCCACACACCGCAACAGAGAGTAGCCCCCACTCACGACAACTAGAGAAAAGACCGCCCACAGCAACAAAGACCCAATGCAGCCAAAATTAAAAATAAATAAACTTTTTTTAAAAAGCTAAGTAGAGGGCTTCCCCGGTGGCGCAGTGGTTGAGAGTCTGCCTGCCAATGCAGGGAACACGGATTCGTGCCCCCGTCCGGGAAGATCCCACATGCCGCAGAGAGGCTAGGCCCGTAAGCCATGGCTGCTGAGCCTGCATGTCCGGAGCCTGTGCTCCGCAACGGGAGAGGCCACAACAGTGAGAGGCCCGCGTACCACAAAAAAAAAAAAAAAAAAAAAAGCTAAGTAGAAAATAATTGTTTTCATTCATGTTGGTAAAAAAAATAATGTATTTGTTGTATATTAATAGTAGAATAAGGCAGGAACATAGAATCACACACCCCCCATAACAAACTAACAAAACTAGTAAGGAAATAGCATTTTTAAAGGCTAAAATTTTACCAGCAGCTATAAAACCAGCAAAGTGCTATGAGCTGCTGCTAGAAATTTTTAAACTATAAGCTAAGAAAAGAAAATGAAGTTCTGGTAAAGTTATCTCCTTAATTCTTCCTACCCCAGCCCTACATACACCTAGAGGCAACACTAAAGAAAGAAAATAGACAGAATTCTAAGAATTCTCAAAAATACCCTAAAATTTGTAAAGGTACAGACAGAGAGAAGGGGAGTGATTAGAAAACCTGGACAAATTCAAGGAATACAGCTTTATTACAGAAGCTCCTACATATCATTTTAAGATCTTATCAGGAGGATTGGGCCAAGCTTTTCTGGAGCTAAGGGATGACTGCAGCTCTGAGGTAGCCCTGGAGATATAAACAAAACAAAACAAAACAAAACAAAAAAAACCTGGTTCTTGCCTGGCACACAGTTCAATCGAGGAGTAGACATAAGAAGAAACAAATATGGCACAGTGTTTGAAATAACATAATAACATATATGTTTTTACAAGAATAATCTTCTGGCCAAAGTTTTTTCCAGGCAGTAAGGCTGATGAGTAGAATAGACGAGACATCATGGACTGGAAAAAATACTTGACTTATTATCCAGAACAACAAAGCACATGTTGAAACAATAGGAGAGGAGATTAACAGCGCCACTTAAAGGAGCTCCAGAGACGGGAGCGAGCCGCGACTATCAGCGTGGACACCAGAGACGGGCATGAGACGCTAAGGCTGCTGCTGCCGCCACCAAGAAGCCTGTGTGCGAGCACAGGTCACTATCCACAACCCCCCTTCCGGGAGCCTGTGCAGCCCGCCACTGCCAGGTTTCCGTGATTCAAGGACAACTTCCCCGGGAGAACGCATGGCGCGCCTCAGGCTGGTGCAACGTCACGCCGGCCTCTGCCGCCGCAGGCTCATCCCACATCCGTACCAATCCCTCCGCCCGGCCTGAGTAAGCCACAGCCCCCGAATCAGCTGCTCCTTTAACCCCGTCCTGTCTGAGCGAAGAACAGACAGCCTCTAGCGACCTACACGCAGAGGCGGGGCCAGATCCAAACCTGAACCCCAGGAGCTGTGCGAACAAAGAAGAAAAAGGGAAATCTCTCCTAGCAGCCTCAGGAGCAGCGGATTAAAATCTCCACAATCAACATGATATGCCCTGCATCTGTGGAATACCTGAATAGACAACGAATCATCCCAAATTGAGGAGAAGGACTTTGGGAGCAAAGATATATATATATATATATATTTTTTCCCTTTCTCTCTTTTTGTGAGTGTGTATGTGTATGTATCTGTGTGAGATTTTGTCTCTATAGCTTTGCGTTTACCATTTGTCCTAGGGTTCTGTCAGTCCTTTTTTTTACATTAAAATTTTTTTTCTTAATAATTATTTTTTATTTTAATAACTTTATTTTGTTTTATCTTACTTTATCTTATTTTATTTCATCTTCTTCCTTCCTCCCTCCCTCCCTCTCTCCCTCCCTCCCTCTCTCTCTCTCTCTCTTTCTTTCTTTCTTTCTATTTTTTCTCCCTTTTATTCTGAGCCATGGGGATGAAGGGCTCATGGTGCTCCAGCCAGGCTTCAGGGCTGTGCTTCTGAGAGGGGACAGCCAAGTTCAGTAGACTGGTCCACAAGAGACCTCCCAGCTCCACGTAATATCAAACGGCAAAAATCTCCCAGACATCTCCATCTCAACACCAAGACCCAGCTCCACTCAACAACCAGCAAGCTACAGTGCTGGACACCCTACGCCAAACAACTAGCAAAACACGAACACAACCCCATCCATTAGCTGGGAGGCTGCCTAAAATCATAATAAGGCGACAGACACCCCAAAACACACCACCAGACGTGGACCTGCCCACCAGAAAGACAAGATCCAGCCTCATCCACCAGAACACAGGCACTAGTCCCCTCTACCAGGAACCCTACACAACCCACTGAACCACCCTTAGCCACTGAGGACAGAAACCAAAAACAATGAAAACTATGAACCTGCAGCCTACGAAAAGGAGACCCCAAACACAGTAAGTTAAGCAAAATGAGAAGAGAGAAAAACACACAGCACATGAAGGAGCAAGGCAAAAACCCACCAGACTTAACAAATGAAGAGGAAACAGGCAGTCTACCTGAAAAAGAATTCAGAATACTGATAGTAAGATGATCCAAAATCTTGGAAATAGAGGAGAGAAAATACAAGAAACGTTTAAGGGCTTCCCTGGTGGTGCAGTGGTTGAGAGTCCGCCTGCCAATGCAGGGGACACAGGCTCGTGCCCTGGTCCAGGAAGATCCCACATGCTGAGGAGCGGCTAGGCCCGTGAGCCATGGCCGCTAAGCCTGCGTGTCCGAAGCCTGTGCTCCGCAACGGGAGAGGCCACAACAGTGAGAGGCCCGCGTACCACAAAAAAAAAAAAAAAAGAAAGAAAGAAACGTTTAACAAGGACCTAGAGGAACTAAAGAGCAAACAAACGGTGATGAACAACAAAATAAATGAAATTAAAAATTCTCTAGAAGGGATCAAGAGCAGAATAACTGAGGCAGAGGAATGGATAAGTGACCTGGAAGATAAAATAGTGGAAATAACTACTGCAGAGCAGAATAAAGAAAAAAGAATGAAAAGAATTGAGGACAGTCTCAGAGACCTCTGGAACAACATGAAACTCACCAACATTTGAATTATAGGGGTCTGAGAAGAAGAAGAGAAAAAGAAAGGGACTGAGAAAATATTTGAAGAGATTATAGTTGAAAACTTCCCTAATATGCGAAAGGAAATAGTAAATCAAGTCCAGGAAGCACAGAGAGTCCCATACAGGATAAATCCAAGGAGAAACACGACAAGACACATATTAATCCCAGTATCAAAACTTAAATACAAAGAAAAAAAATTAAAAGCAGCAAGGGAAAAATAACAGACAAGGGAATCCACATAAGGTTAACAGCTAATCTTACAGCAGAAACTCTGCAAGCCAGAAGGGAGTGGCAGGACATATTTAAAGTGATGAAGGAGAAGAACCTACAACCAAGATTACTCTACCCAGCAAGGATCTCATTCAGATTTGATGGAGAAGTTAAAACCTTTACAGACAAGCAAAAGCTAAGAGAATTCAGCACCACCAAACCAGCTTTACAACAAATGCTAAAGGAACTTCTCTAGGCAGGAAACAAAGAGAAGGAAAACACCTACAATAACAAACCAAAAACAATTAAGAAAATGGTAATAGGAACATGCATATCAATAATTACCTTAAATCTAAACGGATTAAATGCTCCAACCAAAAGACACAGACTGGCTGAATGGATACAAAAACAAGACCCATATATATGCTGTCTACAAGAGACCCACTTCAGACCTAGGGACACATACAGACTGAAAGTGAGGGAACGGAAAAAGATATTCCATGCAAATGGAAATCAAAAGAAAGCTGGAATAGCAATTCTCATATCCGACAAAATAGACTTTAAAATAAAGACTATTAGAAGAGACAAAGAAGGACACTACATAATGATCAAGGGATCGATCCAAGAAGAAGATATAACAATTGTAAATATTTATGCACTCAACATAGGAGCACCTCAATACATAAGGCAAATGCTAAAGGCCATAAAAGGGGAAATCAACAGTAACACAATCATAGTAGGGGACTTTAGCACCCCACTTTCACCAATGGACAGATCATCCAAAATGAAAACAAATAAGGAAACACAAGCCTTAAATGATACATTAAACAAGATGGACTTAATTGATATTTATAGGACATTCCATCCAAAAACAGCAGAATACAGTTTCTTCTCAAGGGTTCATGGAACATTCTCAAGGATAGATCATATCTTGGGACACAAATGAAGCCTCGGTAAATTTAAGAAAATTGAAATCGTATCAAGCATCTTTTCTGACCACAATGCTATGAGACTAGGTATCAATTACAAGAAAAAAGTCTGTAAAAAAAAAACAAACACATGGAGGCTAAACAATACACCACTTAATAACCAAGAGATCACTGAAGAAATCAAAGAGGAAATCAAAAAATACCTGGAAACAATTGACAATGAGAGCATGATGACGCAAAACCTATGGGATGCAGCAAAAGCAGTTCTAAGAGGGAAGTTCATAGCAATAAAATCATACCTTAAGAAAAAAAACATCTCAAATAAACAACCTAACCTTACACCTAAAGCAATTAGAGAAAGAATAACAAAATAACACCAAAGTTAGCAGAAGGAAAGAAATCATAAAGATCAGACCAAAAATAAATGAAAAAGAAAGGAAGGAAACGATAGCAAAGATCAATAAAACTACAAGCTGGTTCTTTGAGAAGATAAACAAAACTGATAAACCATTAGCCAGACTCATCAAGGAAAAAAGGGAGAAGACTCAAATCAATAGAATTAGAAATGAAAAAGGAGAAGTAACAACTGACACTGCAGAAATACAAAGGATCATGAGAGATTACTACAAGCAACTCTATGCCAATAAAATGGACAATCTGGAAGAAATGGACAAATTCTTAGAAATGCACAGCGTTCTGAGATTGAACCAGGAAGAAATAGAAAATATGAACAGACCAATCACAAGCAATGAAATTGAAACTGTGATTAAAAATCTTCCAACAAACAAAAGCCCGGGACCAGATGGCCACACAGGCAAATCCATCAAACATTTAGAGAAGAGCTATCCTTATCCTTCTCAAATTCTTCCAAAATATAGCAGGGGGAGGAACACTCCCAAACTCATTCTATGAGGCCACCATCACCCTGATACCAAACCCAGACAAAGATGTCACAAAGAAAGAAAACTACAAGCCAATATCACTGAAAAACATAGATGTAAAAATCCTCAACAAAATACTAGCAAACAGAATCCAACAGCACATTAAAAGGATCATCCACCATGATCAAGTGGGGATTATTCCAGGAATGCAAGGATTCTTCAATATATGCAAATCAATCAATGTGATACACCATATTAACAAATTGAAGGAGAAAACCCATATGATCATCTCAATAGATGCAGAGAAAGCTTTCGACAAAATTCAACACCCATTTATGATAAAAACCCTCCAGAAAGTAGGCATAAAGGGAACTTTCCTCAAGATAATAAAGACCATATATGACAAACCCACAGCCAACATCGTCCCTAAAGGTGAAAAACTGAAACCATTTCCACTAAGATCATGAACAAGACAAGGTTGCCCCCTCTCACCACTATTATTGAACATAGTTTTGGAAGTCTTAGCCACAGTAATCAGAGAAGATAAAGAAATAAAAGGAATCCAAATTGTAAAAGAAGAAGTAAAGCTGTCCCTGTTTGCAGATGACATGATACTCTACATAGAGAATCCTAAAGATGCTACCAGAAAGCTACTAGAGCTAATCAATGAATCTGGTAAAGTAGCAGGATACAAAATTAATGCACAGAAATCTCTAGCATTTCTATACACTAATGATGAAAAATCTCAAAGTGAAATTAAGAAGACATTCCCATTTACCATTGCAAGAAAAAGAATAAAATATCTAGGAATAAACCTACCTAAGGAGACGAAAGACCTTTATGCAGAAAATTATAAGGCACTGATGAAAGAAATTAAAGATGATAGAAATAGGGCTTCACTGGTGACACAGTGGTTGAGGGTCTGCCTGCCAATGCAGGGGACACAGGTTCGTGCCCCAGTCCAGGAAGTTCCCACATGCCATGGAGTGGCTGGGCCCGTGAGCCATGGCCGTTGGGTCTGCACGTCCGGAGCCTGTGCTCCACAGCAGGAGAGGCCACAACAGTGAGAGGCCCGCGTACCGCAAAAAAAAAAAAAAAAAAAAGATGATAGAAATAGATGAAGAGATATACCATGTTCTTGGATTGGAAGAATCTATATTGTGAAAATGACTCTACTATCCAAAGCAATCTACAGATTTAATGCAATCCTTATCAAACTACCACTGGCATTTTTCACAGAACTAGAAAAGAAATTTTCACAATTTGTATGGAAACACAAAAGACCCCAAAAGCCAAAGTAATCATCAGAAAGAAAAATGGAGCTGGAGGAATCCAGCTCCCTGACTTCAGACTATACTACAAAGCTACCGTAATCAAGACAGTATGGTACTGGCACAAAAACAGAAATATAGATCAAGGGAACCGGATAGAAAGCCCAGAGAGAAACCCACACACCTATGGTCACCCTATCTTTGATAAAGGAGGCAAGAATATACCATGGAGAAAAGACAGCCTCTTCAATAAGTGGTTCTGGGAAAACTGGACAGCTACATGTAAAAGTATGATATTAGAACACTCCCTAACACCATACACAAAAATAAACTCAAAATGGATTAAAGACCTAAATGTAAGGCCAGACACTATCAAACCCTTACAGGAAAACATAGGCAGAACACTCTATGACATAAATCACAAGATCCTTTTTGACCCGCCTCCTAGAGAAATGGAAATAAAAACAAAAATAAACAAATGGGACCTAATGAAACTTCAAAGCTTTTGCACAGCAAAGGAAACCATAAACAAGACCAAAAGACAACCCTCAGAATGGGAGAAAATATTTGCAAATGAAGCAACTGACAAAGGATTAATATCCAAAATTTACAAGCAGCTCATGCAGCTCAATATCAAAAAAACAAACAACCCAACCCAAAAATGGGCAGAAGACCTAAATAGACATTTCTCCAAAGAACATATACAGATTGCCAACAAACACATGAATGAATGCTCAACATCATTAATCATCAGAGAAATGGAAATCAAAACTACAATGCGATATCATCTCACACCAGTCAGAATGGCCATTATCCAAAAATCTACAAACAATAAATGCTGGAGAGGGTGTGTAGAAAAGGGAACTCTGATACACTGTTGGTGGGAATGTAAATTGATACAGCCAATATGGAGAACAGTATGGAGGTTCCTTAAAAAACTAAAAATAGACCTACCATACAACCCAGCAATCCCACTACTGGGCATATACCCTGAGAAAACCGTAATTCAAAACGACTCATGTACTAAAATGTTCATTGCAGCACTATTTACAATAGCCAGGACATGGAAGCAACCTAAGTGTCTGTCAACGGATGAATGGATAAAGAAGATGTGGCACATATATACACTGGAATATTACTCAGCCATAAAAAGAAATGAAATTGAGTTATTTGTAGTGAGGTGGGTGGACCTAGAGTCATACAGAGTGAAGTAAGTCAGAAAGAGAAAGACAAGTACCGTATGCCAACACACATATATGGAATCTAAGAAAATAAAAATGGTCATGAAGAATCTAGGGGCAAGATGGCAATAAAGACACAGACCTTCTAGAGAATGGCCTTGAGGATATGGGGAGGGGGAAGGGTAAGCTGTGACAAAGTGAGAGAGTGGCATGGACATATATACACTACCAAATGTAAAATAGGTAGCTAGTGGGAAGCAGCCGCATAACACAGGGAGATCAGCTCGGTGCTTTGTGACCACCTAGAGGGGTGGGATAGGGAGGGCTGGAGGGAGGGAGACGCAAGAGGGAAGACATATGGGAACATATGTATGTGTATAACTGATTCATTTTGTTATAAAGCAGAAACTAACACACCACTGTAAAGCAATTATACTCCAATAAAGATGTTAAAAAAAAAAAAAAAGAAAAAGACCTTATCAGGACTGCCAGTACATACTATAGATTTTCCTGGTATGAAAAGATGCCCCCTCTGGGCAGATCAATTAGAAAATGGCATCCCCTCCTCTGGGCTGAGGCAGCTGTGCACCAGGCACACTCTTTGTGAGCAGAGTGAAGACTAGAGTTTAGTCCCTACTCCATCCCCTCAACTAGGTGTCCTTTTGCAGCAACAACCTGCAGGACATTTCATGGCAGCCCTGTCAACAGAGGCAGAAGGAACACCGGAACTTGCTGATTTGCAGTGCAACATGGCCAGTGAGAGGATGTGTTAAAGCCCATACGAGTGGGAACAATGAGCGTTGAGGAATAGGCCCAGGGACAGGATACTTAATAGGATCATAGAGCAGAGTTCCGGTCCCCCCCAGCATGAAGTGTGCTCTGCTCCACCACAGCTTTCCTGTCCCACATCTCTACAATGTTTATTGCAGTGGCTTTGAAGTTTTAAAATGAACCAGAATCACCTGGAAAGCTTATGGAAACAAAGATTACTGGGCCTCATCTCCAGAGTTTCTGACTTAATTAGGGTGAGTTGGGGCCAAGAATTCCCTTCATTAATTGATGCTGCTGGTCCCAGGCCCACACTGTGAAAATCAATCTTTAGAAAAATAGGTAGAAAACAGCATTCAGTTCTCAAACAATGGCTCAGAATGGTGAAGACAAACTAGTCCCAAATAATTTGAAAAGGGATCAAGGAAGATCCACTCACATCACTTCAGAAAAAAAAGAAGAAAAGAAAAAACAGAAGCGTACCTATCTTAATAGTGAGTGGGACAAAAAGAGAAGGCATGACCACCATGCAGACATACTATGTGATGGAGAGGATGGACAGGTGAGGGTGGAGAGGAATATAACACACAGGACAGATGAAGAACTCAGCTGGAAGAAAATATAACTCAAGGAACAGAAACAAATACCCAATGAGTATTCTTTAATATTAAAGAACTTAATAAGAATATTCAATAGAAGTTCAAATTGGAGAATGTACAAGGAAATTCCAGAGCTAAGGACACACTGAAAAATATTATGTACCACTGAAGATCTCTTAAGTAAATTAAAAATAGAACTAGAAAAAAGTCAAAGCTAAAAACCAAATTAACAGAATGACAGAGAAATTCAAAATAATTATAATGAATACTTAAGGAAAAGGCAAGGAACTTGTTAAGGCAAACAGAAAGCACATTAAAGTGGAAGACAGATAAAGGAACACAACAAAAATATTATTGGTGTCCCCTGAAACAGTGGACCAGAAAAAGAAAACTGAGTTATCACACAGAAACATTTCCCTAGAAGAGAAAGAACTAAATACACAGATGAAAATGACATATAATACTGAGAAAAAATGAAACAATCAGTATTAAAATACCCTAATTAACCTATTACACATCGATAAAACTAGAGTTATTCCAGCATCTAAGAAGAAAGCAAGTCAATTCCAATAGGGAAAAAGAATCAGCCTGGCCTCATACTTTCCACAGCAACATCCAATCTCTGAAAATCATGCAGCAAAATTTGTAACCTTCAGAGGGAAAGAGAAGGTGTCCTGAGAATGCCATATCAGCCAAGTTGTTATTCAACTATAAAAGCAGTAGGCAAATATTCTGAAAAGTGAAAAACCTAAGAAAATAGAACTCTCATGAGACTTCCTTAGAAAAAAATCTTGATGAAGAAAGTTATCCAACCAAGAGAAAAGTCAAAATAAATAATTCTGGGATGTACAAACCACAGTAACAAGACTAGTAATGAGCAGTGGGTCCAAAGAAAAATAGAACCAGAACTAAACAAATGGGAGAATTACATTTGCAAAACAATGAGGATGCTATAAACCCATCAGAGTAAATATAATGTAAGCAACAAAACTGGAAGGTAGTGACAGAGGAAGTTGGAAGAAAGGAATTACTTCTGAGTTTCTCCCATTCTTATAAGTTTAATTCTTACTATCTACCTATTTTTCTATCTCCTGTCTGTATGTATATTAGGAGATGCTCTGTAACTATTCACAGCGAATATTTCTGGGAGGTAGGATTTAGGATGTGTTTCTTTTTTATAATTTTCTGAATTACTTACATTTTCCATGATGAGCATAAGTTACTTATAAAAACAGATAATCATCACTCTAAAATGAATACATAAAATATGATGCTACTTTTCTGACTTACTGAGTATAAGTGAATTTTTTCTATGACCATACATCTTGAAGTACCTCTGAATAAAGCATCATTCTGAAAACTCATCCTCATTGTAAAGTACCCTAGAAGGAAATGGTATACAAGAATGAACAGAATGGAGCCAAGGCAATCACCCTGGAAGATGCTGTGTTTTATTTTCTTAAACAAATCTCTGGCTTCTGCTCCTGTAACTAGCAGTATCTAACATTACTGAGTGCCTACAATGGTGCTAGGCAATATATTAACATACTTTATAAATATTTCATTATTTAATCCACAAAGTAACTATAAGGTGATGCTAGTAATAATGATGATGATGAGAGTAACAGCAGCTCAGATTTATCGAGTGCCTACTATGTGCTTAATACTGTTCCAAGTGATTTGTATGTAGCAACAATTTTAAGTGGGACGTCCTTATTACCATAGGAGCCATTGGTTAGTAGAAGAGAAAATCATCAAGGTTAGCTTTTAGAAAAGCAGGATTTACATTAGTATATGTATTTAAAGAAACTGCACGGGTGAACCTGATCCTGTGTGGAGAGAAAACACAAAGAAAGAAAGCTGGTAGAATTATGGAACTAATTGAATACTGTTGGCCACAAAAGTGAGAGGAATCAAGACTATAGTAGGACTCTGACACTGTAGGTACAAAGACCTTGGTTAACTTCTGGTTATCCTGGAAACAGGATTCCAATAATTACAATGAGATAAAACCACATGCTAATAAAGAAAACAGTAATTAGAGTTGGGGCCACACAGAGAGACAAATTCCATCTTAGGAGACGATCCAAAAGGAGCTTAAGATGTATTTTTGCCACAAATAATTAAGTCCTGAAGAGGAAGAATGTGGTTTAAGTATGAAAGGGTCAGGTTAAAATGACATGCTCAAGAGTACTGCTATTCTGAGTGTTGCTTCTCCTAGCAGCTCTGACCAAGTAATTGCAGGTAGCAAATTATGGAGGTACATATAGCCCTACTCCACTCATCAGCTTCTCCTCCTTGTAGGGAGCAGCATAGAGTAAGAAACAAGGAGGGGCATGCCTTTGGTGTCCTATGTGATGAGCCAAAGGATTGAGGAGACCTCTGCTCACTCTCCCTCCCCCTACTATTGCCCAGGAGGTCTGGATCTATGCAGGATGGAGAATAAATCAAGAACCAACAAGTTCATTTAATCCTCACAACATCCTTAGGAATTACATTGTTATCATCATCCCCATTTCACAGATTTCACAATTACTGGGAGGAACAGTAATCAGAGGGTAAGTGATCTATCTGCAGCCTATTTGAAACAAAAGTTTTCTGACTTTATTCAGACTCCCCTCTGTTTTCCTGTGATTCCTCCCTTCTCTAAAACTTTCTAGGTGTTTTTGTTGTTGTTGTAGATTTCTATTCTTTTGTATGTACCTTTGTTCTTATCTAAAGTAAGGATTCTGTACTCAAACACACACACACACACACACACACACACACACACACACACAATAGCACACACAATAAACAAGAAAGAAAGATGATTTTCCCCCAATAGTCATGGCCATAAATTGAAAGCTTAGGCTATATAGCTTAATATGGTTTGGTTTGGTTCAGTTCTAGGGAGCTGGCTTTGTAAATTAAAGGTGTGATCCCTTGAAACCACTAGGATAAAAGTGATTTGAAATCATACTACTGACAGTCATAATAGAAACAAATGCCTACTTACCACTCACAGCTCACCTCTGGTGAGAACAAATCAATAGAGTGAAATGCTTTCAGCTTCTCAGAGAAAGGTTCCACCTGACAGATACCAGGAGATCAAATATTCGCACTGCTTAGGACCAAGAAGTATATGGATTAGGACATGTTTGAGAAGGCAGTGGGAGAAGACACAGTATAGAACCCAACCGTGTGAGGCCTCTGGTCGCTATTCCTTTATTTATCTTTCAATTTGTTCATCTCCTTGTCCCTATGCTGTGTGTTTAAACTCCAGTAATAAAAGACAAGGTCCCTGCATCAAGGAGCTCTTGGTCCAGTGGGAAACAGTATGATTTTTATTTATGTTCTACTACAGATGTGCACAGAGGTGCTATGGAAACACAACGAAGGGGCACCTATTTTTGCCTAGGGGAGTTTTGAGGAGGTTGCCTGAAGTAGAGTTGAGAAACTTTCACAGGAGATGGGAGAGGATGAGAGAGAAAGTGGTAAGGAATTCCAAGATTTTGGGCATATGAATTTTTTAAATTGATATATATTTGGTCACTCTATCCCAGATAGAAACATGCAAATGGAAGCCACTCCTAGATATCATCCTTGAAAGCTGAGGATGTTATTACCCAAGTTTACCTGGCTATCTTTACGGAGGCCCAAGCCCAAATCTCTCAGGGATGATATTTTTCTTGCCCATGAGTGTTACTGGAGTCAGAGGCACCAAGCCTTTCTACCTAGTTTCTTGCTCAATGAACAATCCTCCTTTATGATGTCCCTAACGAACAGTCATCCAATTTCTGTAGTAAATATTGCTCGTTAATTCTTGGCTCCTCAGCCCCTGTTCCCTTTTTGTAAGAGAATCCTGATTCCTTTGGGGGGAATTTCCTCCATACTGTAGGCAGTCTTTGGAGGATAGTAAATTGGGTGCCCTACCATTCCACTAGAAAATTTGAAAGGATCCCTGGAGACCTCTGGTAGATGTTCTGCTGTCCCACACCATATGGACAAAGAATGAGCATGTAACCTAAGCTCAGCCAACTGGCCATTCTCTTACAGGACTAAGTCCTAAGTAGGGTGACACATCACTCAGTCATTCATTCATTACTACAGTGGCACCTCAATAGCCAAGTAGACTCAACCTTGATTCCTCTCCTATTTCTAAGCCTGGTCCTTCCTCCACCCATCTTGATTCTGTTAATTCCCAGATAGCCTTCTAATAATTTTTTTAAACGTATGTTAGCTCAAGTTGATCTCTGTTACTTGCTTCCAAAGAACCTTAATTCAGCTTAAATCCTTCCACTAATGGGAATATCACTGCTTTGTGGGGCTTATTATTCCACCAGTAGACATCTGCGATTGCTGCAAAGTTATTAATTCAAGCTAAAATCAGCTTCCCTATTACTAGAGTCTGTTGTCAGGAACTAGAAAGAATAAATTTTAGTCCCTCTTCCTTATGACAGCTACTTTCATATCTGACGACTAAATAATCACCAATTACCACACCACAAAAGCCAAGTCATCCCTTTCTCAAGTTGGAAACCACCAGCATTTTTTTCTAACATGATGTAAATACTAAGACCACAGAAATAGGAGCCTTGGATTGCTTTTGTTTGCTTGTTTATTTAAATATTCATTTATTTGGCTGCGACAGGTCTTAGTTGCGGCATGCGGGATCTTCCTTTGCGGCACTCGGGCTTAGTTACCCCGCGGCATGTGGGATCTTAGTTCCCCGACCAGGGATCGAACCCATGTCCCCTGCATTGGAGGGTGGATTTTTAACCACTGGAGCACCAAGGAAGTCCCAGAAGCCTGGGATTGCTGACGGACATCTTTCTCATTTTCATGGGTGCCCAGGGAGGTAAGAAGTCACTTCCTCAGTGAGTCTCCTTGGAAGAGGGAACTTTCCTGTTCATTGTCTTCAAGGGTGGTTGAATGGTAGAATTCTTCTGTAGGATGCAGAAGGCTTTCTTACCAAATATCTATTAGTATCTCTATATTCCTCTCCAGTCTGCCCCCAATTAAAATTATATTATCTTCTCTACTGAAGTTGGGATAATTGGTACTTATTTTCAGAGCAACTCATCAGGATGATAGAGATTGATTACTTTTAATTGAGGTAGCAGAGGTGTTGAACATTCACTGGGCACTGAGTAAATGTTGCAAGGATTACAATTTCCCAAACCACGTGTCTGATAAACATCACGTCTTCAATATTTCCACACAAAGTCACTCCTTGCCCCATCCAATCATTCCTCCTTCTCACTCTAACATTCAGTCTAACTACAAGTTTATCTGTACACATTCCACTAGTTTAGAAAAACATCTGTCTGAAAACTATACTCTTGAGTAGTAGGTCAGAAACCTAAATTCCTGTGAACATCAGAAGAGAAACAGAAAGGATGGGGACAGAAGAGTCCTATCCTCTTTTTCCCCTCTGGTCTAACACTCAAGCAGCTTATCTGCCTCCACTCAAGGCTTCTCTCCTCCTGCCTCCATCGCCTTTGTATCTTCTCACGGTGAGTGACGGTTAAGGGCAAGTGATTCCCCCATTCCAGGGACAAAGGGATTCCGTTTAGTGTACGCTGCTTGCTTGTGATGGAGCTTTCAGAGGTGCACAGGGCAGTGTCCATCTCTCTCTTGTCTGCTCATGCAGTGGGCAAATCAATCAATCTCTCTCTCTCTCTCTCTAAACTCTTCATTTCCAGGGGCCACCAGCCCTGAGGATAATGCCCCAGACTGAGCAGGCCTCAGGCAAGCAGCTTGAACCAACACCAACCAGAAGTGAACACACTCTATCCCTCTCTGGCTCCATTTCCTCTAGTGCTATGGGTGTTCTCGGTCGATGGCCCCTCTCACTGCTCAGGTGAGATTTGACTCTTAACTAGGGCAGAAGAGAATGTGTCTGCTCTGGACCCAGGCCACTGAAGCTACTTTAATGCAGGAAAAATAACACACCAAAGGTTCAGTCTAGCTCTCCAAGGTTCTCATAGACCCAGCTAATAACAAAGGATGACTTAGCTTTCCTTTGGCCTCGTGTGTGTGTGTGTGTGTGTGTGTGTGTGTGTGTGTGTGTGTGTGTTTTCCAGGAAGAAAAAGAGTTGGGCCAAGTAGGAACTGGACCTGATATTATAACAATATCACAAGTTCATCCTCCATCCCACTGCCACATACCAAATTTATTCTTTAGGCTGATTAAAAAAAAATGTCATACAAAAGAAAAAATAAATCCTAAATGATGTACATCCTTATTTGGCTTTGCAATTCAGTGAGAATCACATAAACAGAGAGACCAGTGCTGAATATTTAGGTGACACATGAATAGATAAGACTTAAAAGGAATGGGATGATGATGCAGTGAAAACCATGACGGAAGTGTTTTTTTAATGCTAAAATAACCATTTTTCTTCATGTTTTAATATTTCATAAATGAAGGTTCTTTTCAAGTGATGTGCATATTTAATGTAGAGGTTTTAAAATTCTCTAATAACTACATTATTGGTATATTTTACAATTCATGTTATCACAGAACTAATAAATTTTGGTAAATTCTATCCTTTGACCTCTGTACCAGAAACCAGAATGTCATAAACCCATCCAGGGAAGCCTTCACAAGTTTGACATATTTTTCCTTCTCTTGGTGAAATTTTCTCCCTTGCGGCTTTTAGAAGGTGTTCATCATGGCCTATGAGAGAGAGGAATGCCTTGACTGACAATAGCCATAAGTAAAGTATGTTGGATTCTTTCACCTTATCCCCCTCCTTGAAAATTATGGGCCTGTTCCTGCCAGGTTTGAGTTTATGCCTGGAGGAGATAGCAAAACTGTGTCCTCAACAGGCAGGCTTGCTCCTAAGAGAAGAGAGGAAGAATGGAGCAGGGGAATAGGCTCCCTGATACTGACCCTCAGAATTAAATACACTCACTTGCCAGCAGCTCTGGTCTGGAGCAAATATTTCCGTGTGTCATCTTTGAAATATTCCTATAAGCTGGCCAAGACACAGTAAAAGCTAGACATGCTACAGAGAGTGAACAGCAGGTCTAAAACAGGAGCCTTGCTTTCCCACCACCAGCCTAGGGCTGGTTGTATTGGACAACTGGTTCCTACAGGTAGGGCACACACCACCAGGAACACACAGCAGGGGACTCTAGGCACCACACAGACCTGGTATTAAATAACCGAATCACGTGGTGAGAAATATATTTCTGTTTAAATTCCTGTCCAATCCTTTTTATTATATCAAGGAGCAAGTCTCAATGTGTTGCCATCTGTCTTAATCAGATAATACTTGTGAATCTCCCCATTAACAAAGGGAGAATAGGCCTCAGGTTCAGAGCCATCAACAGGCAACAGCATCTACCTTGAGTAAACCTGTGATAATTTAAATTCACTGAGTATTTTGTTTCCCTTCTCTTCATGGTAGGTGGCATGGTTTTCCATTTAAAATGGTACAGGGTTTCCTTTAAAAACAAAGTTATGTTTTAAAAGTAAGTCAATTCGAAGAAATATTAAATATATTAAATATATATTAATATATTAATGTCATATCAGGTCATACACAGATATGGCAACACTATAAGGGGCACATGGATAGACTGTTATGCCACTTTAAGGATTGATGCACGATTAATTAGATCTTGTTGCTTCCAAACCTACTCAAAAGCAAATAGCATTCTACCCAATAGGTGTGTAAACTCAAGCCTTTCCCATGTATGGGAGGCATTAATATGTCCATCATTGGTAATCCAAAAAATCCACCAGCACTGCTTTTATCCTGGTATTGCATATGGCTCCCTACTCCCTTCCATGGAGTTCAACCTTTTGCTTCTTACGGAAGACATTTTTCATGATTCTGTCCACTCAGCTCAGGCAGGTACCACCCTGCCCCACATATAGCACACCCATTCATTTCTACCTAGGCACCCTGTTTATGCTGTACCCCCAGCTGGATGTGCTTCAAAGGTCTCACTTCTTAGGTGCCAAGCTGGGTAAAGCTTCCAACTCTCCTTGTATCAAGCCCAGAGTTCTTGCTACCAGAACAACCCTGACTGTATACACAAAGCACATATATATAATAAAGAACTTTATTCCAAGACTTTGTTTGCAGAAGGAAGAGCAGACTGATTGAATACATTGTTCTATGCTGATTTTAATTGTTGCTATAATCTGATCTGTCTCTAACCAGCTAACTGGTATTTAATCGGTTGCTTTAATTTTATGACAAAGCAGCTAGAATGCAGTTGTAGCTAGACACCACACAAGTAAATAAAATGCATTATTATTTTTATTATATTTATGCATATGAGTTTTATTCTACTTGTGTCAAAACTATATTCACTTTCACTCCCCTAGTAATTTGTTTGTATTAAGCCATTACTGTGCATTTGCATGGTGAGAACAGTTAGAAATGTCTATTGCCAAATTTAAGTTATATAAAATGTTTTGAGCTGTACTCACCTTCATCTGTCAAATAATCTTGTGATTCATTTAAATATTTATCCAGTGATTCAATTACTGACATTGTTTCTATTAATTAAAGATATTGGAGTTCAATTCTAAGGAATAAGTAAACACAGAAGTAAAAACAACAGAACAGGGCTTCCCTGGTGGCGCAGTGGTTGAGAGTCCGCCTGCCGGTGCAGGGGACGCGGGTTCGTGCCCCGGTCCGGGAAGATCCCACATGCCGCGGAGCGGCTGGGCCCGTGAGCCATGGCTGCTGAGCCTGCACGTCCGGAGCCTGTGCTCCGCAGCAGGAGAGGCCACAACGGGGAGAGGCCCACGTATTGCAAAAAAAAAAAAAAAAACAGAACTAATTCAAATGCACACAAAAAGAATCTGACCTGATTGCCCTGAAATACAATTCCATGCTAGAGTTTCCACATAATTCCCTGTAGAATGAGGCATAACAGCATTAATAAAATTCTGAGTGTTTTAGGAGACTTTGAATATGGGTAAAATAGGTTCCAGAGTCCTGTGTAAGTATTTGAACAACTTGACCTTATTTCAGTTTCTTGAGAGAACTATTAGGGACAGTCACAGAATCAACATGAAAAATTATTAAGGACCCACATAGTGCCTGCCTGAAAGGTCTCAGATAACGATGGCAAACTTCAAAAAAATGTTAATAAAATAAAAATAACTCAAGGCTATTCTTTTAGATTGCTACCTGTTTTTAAGAGGTAATTTACCAAGAGCTCTCTTTTGCTTTTCCCTGCATTCGGGCTGTACAGGGACACAGTGGCCTCTTCCCATGCCCCCCTGGAGAGCTCCGCTTCTCTCTCGGGAGGAGCATGGTACAATGGAGGGAAGACAAGACGGTTTCCCATCACAGAGCCCCACCCACCTCTGGCTGCAGTCTCAGCGTTTATATCCCCACTATGTGACCTCAGGCCACTTACTCTCAAGCTTCAATTTCCTCACCTGTAAAACAGGTGTCATAACACCTGCTCTTGTATTGGTGTGGGGATTAAATGAGATAATGCCACGAGGCGCTAGCCAAGGGGTCCAGCTGCTCCCTGAGCTGCTAGGATCTCTGAGGCTTCTTTAGCACAGTCAGTGCACAGTCTCCTCATCCTGCTGAGGGGCAGGGACTCAACAAATGTTCATGGAGCACCTACGGGGGCCAGGCCCTGGGTTAGGCACCTGGAACACAACACTGAAGGTCCGCTGTGAAACACAAAGTCAAGTTGTTCAGAGAGAAAGAGGATGACTAGATCTGCCTTAAACAAAACATGCCCAGGTAGATATTTCTGTTAAAACCAAGATCAAGCCAAGTGTCACGGAAATACACCATAGGACATTAAAGAAGGAATGGCCCCTTAGTCCAACCTCCTCATATGTATAAGGAAAGAAACTGTTGTTTACTCATTAGCAACAAAGTAATACCTGTTATTTTTATAGTACTTTGGAAGTTCTGAAGCATTTTTATGTACAATAGGACAAGGATCTCCTAACCTTCAAGTCCATTCTAGATTAGATCTAAAGATTTACCCATCTGAATATCACCATCCGATCTGTGAATAACTGAGTCCATCTACCAGGGAGATGATGTCTAACAAAGATTCCTGCATAGAATTTGTTATCCAGTAGTTTGGTATTATTCTTGTCCTGAATCTTTAAACTGCTTCTACCCACACACCACAGAGATGACAGTCAGTGAAAGCTAGTTGTGTGTTTACGTGGACTGGGGGCCGGAGACACTCCAGCTTTGTTCTGGGCAGTCACACAACCCCCGCTTACTTTTCTCCTGCGGTGCACCCTGATCCCATGCTGGTTCCTGTTCTGCCTACCTTCAGAGCTCTTGGTGAGATGCCCCATTACTCACCTAGCCCTCACCTGCCCTACCTAATGACTCTCACCCACTGAATGGGGCTCAGAAATGATACCGGCCAATCATGGCTCCACACCCAAACCTAGGGCTCCCTCTCTGGCAGTTAGACTGGGTGGGCTCTCCATGGTCTCCAGAGAGAAGTGGTCAAAAAAAAAGAGTGGTCAATCCTTTATGCAAAAGAATGATGAGGTATGAACTAACTGTGAAGCCCTGAATAAGTCACGTAGTCTCTGATCTTCATTCTCCAAATCATGTGAATTGAGAGTCATCTAAATTACCTTACAGCGCTGAGACTCTATGGAAGTACACACATGTATCACCACAGCAAATATGTGTGTTATAGAAGTCAAACAAATCTCACCTTGTCCAATTACACCAAGTAGATTATTCTATCGAAAGACACTTGACTTTGCTGAAACAAACAAACAAGCAAAATACTCTCTTATACTGTTATAATGAACCATGTGCTCTGCATTAACAGTAGAGGATAAATATTTGGTTATTGGGTAATTTTTAATATGGGGGAAAAGGTATGTCTGTTGCTTATTAACATCTGTACCCTTCTTACAGCTAGGTTACCTGTGCCAAAGTTGAAGAAAATAAATCAGGGTGGTGGTGAAGGATCATTACATTCCAAAATCTCTGAAGGGCTTCCATTCCTCTCTGACTAGCTAAATCTATAAAATGTCTATCTGAGAATACCAAATGCTCTTATATAAACTTTAAGACTAGATGAACAAATGCATGGCACACAGACCACTCTCACCTCCTCATACTACAGCAGACATTGCTTTTCGATCACAGAGCTCTTTTCACTGTGTCTATACACAGCCTTCAAATGCTTCTCAATACAGCATCTCAGGTATATGTTGGCAACAAATTATACTTGGCATGAGTGACAAAAGCTATTTGGAATCCCTGCTTTATGAAATTGACTCTATTACCCTCACTGCCATTTCCAGTATTAAGAACCAAGAATATCAAAATGTCATTACTTACATAAAATAAGAAGGAGATCTTGCCTGCAGGAACATGGCTCTGAATATTAGTAGGAGATGTCAACCCTGAAACTCTCCAGAACTTTCTTATCATTCTAATGTCTGACTTTTACTTCCCCTACCCACCCTCCTATAAAGTATAAGAGTCTTTGGGTTGAGTCTGGCCAAAATTTGTAGCATCTAAGAGTCTCACACCTCACAGGATGAGTGTAACCTTGAGAGCTGGTTGTGAATGCAGTGTGAGAGAAAAGGAAAGACAGCCCACACTTCTGAGGCTGGGAAGATGGTCTGGTGATAAGCAGGAAGGGTGGGAGGTGGGCTGGGGAGCAAGGTGGGCAACAAAGGGGCCAAGAGAATGGAGTCAAAACCACAGTGGTACAAAGTAAGTGAAGCTTGGGGTTTAGCAAAGCAATGGGAAAATACTGGCTCTTAAATGAAGAGCACCTTTTCATGGAGTTTGGAATAGCTTTCCTGCTTATATATTGATGGCTGGCCCCAGGAATCTGCGGGTTACACATCATCAGATTCAAACTACCACAGATAGGGTACTATGTTTACAACCCACAGCTGGTTGAATCCACAAATGTGGAACTTGCTAATACTGAGTGTCCAAACTATGAGATTTGACCATCCTTGGATTTTGGTATCTGCAAAGTGTCCTAGAAACAACCCCCATGGATTCTGAAGGATGAGTGTACCCTTCCTTTCTCTACTCTTCAGCCCTTCCCTCCTTCCTGTACTCTCCGTCCTCTTTTTCCTGCATCCCCCCCTTCTCTCCCCATTCCCTCCTCTTTAACATACATTTCTTTCTTTCTTTTTCTATCTTTCTCTTTCTCTCTTATTCTCCCTTGTCCAAGATTTAGACACCCTTGCCCACCAGCCCTTAGGCATTAAAGAGCCACCATGGCAGCCCTCAGGGGGGCTAAGGTGCTTGTAGTTTACCCCCCATACAGTGCAGCACAGAGGGGATTCCAAGGACAGATGGCAGCTGGGGGCCCCTGGATGTTCCTCAGCAGAGCTGAGAGCAAGTCACCAGAGGGAAGGAGGCAATGAAGCAGAAAGCGAGGTGGAGAGTGTGTGCAGGTCCACATGTAGGATCAACGAAGTTCAGGAACATCGTTGCAATAAGGCTGGCAGAAAACCACCACAGCAGAAAATAGCTTAAAGCAGGAAGAGATGCAGGTTAGAAAGAGACACAGAGAGAAATCTGAGGCGAGCAAGCAAAGCAGCAGCATTAATAAGCAGCTATGACTAGAAACAGACCCGGGGGGATGTATGTTAAAAAGTAGGTGCACACCAAGAGTAAGAAGCAAAAACCAAAGTGACAAACTGTGGCTTTGTAACACTTAACGAAAAGGAGAAGAGGTATGCCAATTAAATGGCAGCACCACATGAGAAACTCAGTAGATATTTCTTGGTTTTATTTGAATTTTCTATGTTAATATTACTTTGGAAACAGAATTGTTATTCTGAGATTTAAGAATAACCTAAATCAAGTTGGGAACCCAAATAAAACCAAACATCTAGTCTCTTCAGACAATAATGTGGACTAACCACACAAAAATTCTTTGTTAAACCCACCCTGTTGAACCTGAAGGTCAACCCAATCATAACAGGTTCCTTAGAGAGTCATTCTTCCTAACTAGTTACCAATTTGTAAAAAAATCCTAAGAATTTCTTATGTCAAATGACTGTTCCTGAACTGTTACCTTGGATCAACAGAGAGTGAATATTGGCATTTTCATATGGCAATCTGCTACTTGGGAATAATCTAGTCTTCCTGGAGGGATGGAAATAAAGTACATAACAGTCATCTACCAATCATATGATATTAGACACCAGTAATTTGTCATTCACTGCAGTGTTCTAAAATCATTAGAGGAACCATTCGACTGCTCTCAGACACACCAGGTATGATGATGTAGGAAACGTGACTCGGCAGGCTGAACATACCAAGTCTACTAAGGTTTCATGATTCTAACTGAAAGTTAATGACTAGTGCAAACCACCGGGCTACTACACTAAAAAACAAACAAACAAAAAAAAAAACAGCAGTAAAAAGGACTACTAAATCAGAAATTTAAACTGGGTATTCATTTTAGTTACAGTTATTAGAACAAAGTGATGGTCCAATTCACCTATACAGTGAGTTAAATTGATCATAACAGTATTTTAAGTAATATTATCCATTAATAATTAAGCAAACATTTTATTAGTACCTAATATGTGCATTACACTGTCAGATGCTGCATGGCATGTTCAGACATAAAAGAATCTGTACTGTCAAGAGGATTATAATCCAACAGAGGAAAAAGACATTTTGCAGAACTCTCATACAATGTGAAATATGCTTATGTATTATAAGAGATATACAAAGAGAATGCTTCAAGACTATAGAAGGAGAACTGAATTCTATGGTCACTTTATAGGTGAAGTCAGGTAAGGCTGTATTTTAAAAAATCATTTGCACATGTGTTTAAAAAAGAGAAGACTTTGGAGAAGCCAAAGTAGCAGGGAAGGGCATCCCTGTTATAAAAATTGGGATTGACATATACACACTACTATATATAAAATAGATAACCAATAAGAACCTACTGTATAGCACAGGGAACTCTACTCAGTACTCTGTAACGGCCTATATGGGAAAAGAATCTAAAAAAGAGTGGATATATGTATATGTATAACTGATTCACTTTGCTGTACACCTGAAACTAACAAAACATTGTAAATCAACTACACTCCAATAAAATTTTAGAAAATAATAAGTAAATAACATGCCTAAGTTGGATGATCTATTATCAATCCTGAATTATCAACTCCTTCTTGGCAATCTGTACTGCAAAGCAGACAGCAAGACCTACTTTGCTCAGACCACTCTTCTCTGTATGTTTCCAAGTGGAGTCAGCCCAACCAGAGGGGAAGTGAGAAGGTGCGGAAGGCAAAGAGATGGAGAAGCCGTCCTTTGGAAGTCAGACAAGTGTGCACAAATGAGATCTTCCTCGCTGTTGTACACTGAGAGAGTTGATGAGAGGGGAGAGGTTCATTCAACATGGCCCTGCTTTCTGTATTAAAACTGTGACGTGTCTCTGGGTTACTACACCTTTGTCACTTATATCTCTTGTCACTGAGCCATGATTGTTGGAACTGTCGTTTTCTAGAGTCTACTTTTTCACATGCTTTGCTTGTTTGCATGTTAACTGACTTACATATCTATACATATTATATATTGTCACCCATTTGGATGTCTATAACCTATCACACATACTTTTATGAATTCACCCCAGATGTGTTGATGTATGTCAATTTATCATATGACTCTGTACACATGCAAATATAAACAAAAGCAATTGTAAGCCACTATGGGAAATTCACAAAAGTCATACCTGGTGTCAAAATATTTCATCACATTTTAATGATTATGATGTATATAGGTGGGCTGGATCAGTTTTCTCCTCCATCTCCTTTGATTCTTTTTTTAGTAAAACTGTACGAGCAATATTGTCCTGAAACTAACAGGTGATTATAGCAGGGTTGTGGGATACCAGGTTAATAAACAGAAGTCAGTTACCTTCTTATATGCCAGAATTTGAAATTTAAAGCACAGTGTCATTTAGATTAACAACCCCCCTGCCCCAAATGTAATACTTAGGTATTGCTTGAACAAAATATGTCCAAGATCCATCTGGAGAAAACTATAAAACTCTGATGAAAGAAATCAAAGCAGATCTTAAAAAAAGAGATTCCACGTAAATAGGTAAAAAGACAATATTATCAAGATGTTAGTTCTTCCCAACTTAATCTACAGATTAAATGCAATCTCAATAAAAACCTCAGCAAGGTAGCTTGTAGACATCAACAAACTGATTCTAAAGTTTATATGGAAAGGCAAAAGAACCAGAATATCCAAGACAAAATAGAAGGAGAAGAACAAAGTCAAAGACTGACACTATTAAACTTTAAGACTCACTACAAAGCTACAGTAATGAAGACAGTAGAGTATTGGCAAAAGAACAGACAAATAGATCAATAGAAAAAAATAGAGATGTCAGAAACAGAACCACAGAAATATAGTCAAATGATCTTTGACAAAGGAGCAAAGGCAATTGAATGGATAAAGGAACAGTCTTTTCGACAAATGGTGCTGGAACAACTAGACATCCATACTGAGGAAAAAAAAAAAAACAATCCAGACACAGACCTTCCTTACACCCTTCACAAAAACTAACTCAAAATGGATCATAGGCCTAAATATAAAATGTATAATCCTAGGAAATAACATAGGAGAAAAGACAGATGATTTGGGTATGGTGATGACTTTTTAGATATAACACCAAAGGCATACTTCATGAAAGAAATAATTGATATGCTGAACTTCATTAAAATTAAAAACTTCAGCTCTGTGAAAGACACTGTCAAGAAAACAAGAAGATAAGCCACAGATTGGCAGAAAATACTTGGGAGAAACACTACTGCAAAAGCTGTATCTAATAAAGAACTATTATCCAAAACACAGAAAGAATTCAAACTCAGTGATAAGAAAATGAACAATCCAACTAAAAAATGGGCCAAAGACTTGACAGGTACCAGAGCAAAGAAGACATACAGATCAAAAATAAGCATATTAAAAGATGCTCTAAATCATACATTATTAGTGAGTTACAAGTTAAAATAACATGAAATACCATTACACATCTATTAGAATGATGAAAATCAAAAACACTAACACCGTCAAATGCTGGGGAAGATGTGGAGCAACAGGAACTCTCATTCATTGCTGGTGGGAATGCCAAATGGTATTGCCACTTTGGAGAGCAGTGTGGCAGTTTCTTTCAAATCAAACAGACTCTTACTAAATGATTCAACAGTCCATGATATTTACCCAAATTATCTGAACACTTAGGTCTATACAAAACCTGCACATGAATGTTTAAAGCAGCTTTATTCATAATTGCCAAAACGTGGAAACAACTAAGATGTCCTTCAACAGGTGAATGGATAAACATCCAGACAATGAAGAAAAGAGCTACAAAGCCATGAAAAGACATGGAAGAACCTTAGTAGCATATTACTAAGTGAAAGAAGCCGATCTGAAAAGGCTACATACTGTACGATTCCAACTATATGACATATGGAAAAGGAAAAATGATAGAGATAGTTAAAAAAAAAAAGTGGTTACCAGGGGTTCAGTGGGAGGAAAGAAAGGATGAATGGGTGGAGTACAGGGGATTTTTAGGGCAGTGAAACTATTCAGTGACATACTATAATGTTAGATACATGTAAGTAAACATTTGTCAAAACCCATAGAATGTATAACATCAAGAGTGAAACCTAATATAAACTACAGACTTTCGTGAAAAATAATGTAACAAAATTGGCTCATCAATTGTAATAAATGTACCTACCACACTAACACAAGATATTAATAATAGAGGACCTGGGGAGGGTGATGGGGTATATGGAAACTCTGTACTTTTTGCTCAGTTTTTCTGTAAACCTAAAACTTCTCAAAAAAAGTGTATTGATTTTTTAAAAAAACAAAGTAATACATGATTACATTCTTGTTGCAAAAATCTCAAACCATTCAGAAGCCCACAGACTAAAACATTTAAGTCCCAAGTGATTCTTTCATACCAATCCTTTTTTCACATCCAGGGGTAAATGCTATTAATAACTTGGAATGCATGATTCCATTCTTCTTTTTAATATATTTACTTATATATGTGTGCATGTTGACTAAATTTTCTGAACATATATGAATCCTTTCATACATTTATTCTGAAATTTGCACTGTTTTTTTTTAAAGCATCCACCAGTGATCATGCAGAGCATTATGTGAAAAAATATTCCAGAAAATACATTTCCATGGTTGGCACTCTGTAGTCTGAAACTTCTTTTGTCTTCCAAGACCATTGTAGAGTGATAGGCATGTAGCAGGAACTCCACAAATGCTTAAGATTGTTGGGCAATTGACAAAGTATGAAAAAGAATTAGGCCACTGAAATACCAGTACATGGTATGACAGTTTAACTCTGGAGGGAATCAGCCCTTTGACTGAACAACCAGTATGCCAATGGAGTGTCCATTCTGTAGGGAGAATAAACCTTTTCCTTTTTCATAATGATTTGAGCCTCCAGGGCTATATATAATGCAGGGATTGTTATCCCCATTTTAGAGATGGAAAAGCTGAGGCTCAAGAGGTTAAATACCTTGCTCAAAATAATTTGACTGGCTGGCAATGGAGCCAAGATTCAAAACCAGTCAGGCCTCCAAGTCTCGTGGTGCCACTTCAAAGTACCTTCCACAGGTAAAAAGCACCCACTGGCCCTATTCTCATAATCCTAAATTGGCTGATAAGGTCATTTGCATCCAACAGGGTCAGGATCATCTCCGCATCTCACTCAATATCATGACTCCATCTTTCTCTTGCTTTAAGGTGATTCATATTTCATCATGTGGATTTTTTAAAGAATTCTAGACAGGATTTTCGCACAACCCGGTGCTCAGGCACTTAGGAAACTGTTTTTGTCATTAGGTGGGTAGGACAAGCACAATGTTAAGCAAGAGAAAGGCAGAAGAGAATATATAGGAAATCCAGAGTTTATATGAATTTCATCCACAGGGAATATAGCAAAATAATCACAACTCAATGGAGAAAGGAGCTTTTGAGTGGGTTCTGAAATAAGCTATTAAGTCATGCAGATAAATCCAATGTCAACGCCTCAGCCTCAGCTGATTCGATTCATGTGTTGGAACTCATACTTTGTGAGGATTTAAGGCCCCTGATGTTCTCAGGGGTCTGTTGTTGTTGCTATTGTTGTTGTTTGGTTGGTTTGGGGTGGTTCTTTTTTTGGCAGGAGTGGGGTCTCAGGGAAGGCATAACATCTTTAAAGTGGGAAGCTCATGGAAGAGTGGTGTCTGTGTCCTGCAAGGGTTTAAAAACTACATCACTTCAAACCTTATCCTGCATTGATAGTTCCAGGCTTTGCCACATTTCTGAGCTCTGTGCTCTAAAGAAGCATCCTCCCTTCTTCCACGTACCCTAGCCATCTAACTGTCCCATAAGGCACCTCTGCCCAACCAGGCAGGGATCAAACAATCAGATAATTCCAAGGGTGTCCCCATCCATGACTTGGAGATGTTGCTGTTGATAGTCATATACCTTAACCTGTAAGTGACTGAAAACACAGACAGTCTTCCTCCCCATGAAGCCCCTCTTTAGGAGCACTGTGAGACCTTCCTATCTTGACCATTTCCATATCTGTAGTGCCTAAGCCAGTACCTGACACACGTAGTAGACATATAATAAATACTCATTAATCTGTTATATGGGCAAAAAATAATCTCCTGTGTTGTTATCTAATTACATGGCTGGATCTATTTGAAACCAAAGTTCAGCTTCCTCGGGCCAATATACCACCCTTGTATTCTCAGTGCCAAACTCAAGTCCTCCTGGCTCGAGAAACAACTGTTCGCTAGTAGTATGCTCTAAATTTTACATGACATCTCATTTAATTCCATGTAATACTTATGTAAATCTGTATTCCTATTTTACAATGAGAACCAGGGCTTTAGAGAAATCAAGTAATCTAGTTACAGTCCCAAAGCTTATAAATCATGGAACCATGATTTAGACCCCACTCTGTTTTAACTGCAAAATGTGTATTCTTTTCATATGTATGGACTGCGCTCTGTCCTAAAATGAAGTTCCATGTACTTGCATCACTCAACTGCAGATACCAATGTTTAAGTCCAGAATCTTTATGTCTTATGAAGGACTACAGTGTGGAAGACATTGGGTGATCCACAGACTTACTTAGCCCAGAACACAAGGAACAAGCATGAGGATATAATATTGGTGAAACACGAATTGAACAACAGTCAGAAATGCATTGTCATGGTGGTAAAATCTGGAAGGAGCAAGGAAATGTTCATTCTGGAGTTTCTTTGGGAAAACATTGGCTAGCAAACTATCTGTCCTACCTGAGTTGGTCTTTAGCATGCCTGAAGCCGGGTAAAAGGGGTGGAAGGCTTCTCTCAGGGCCAATGTCTCCCTCGCTGCCTCCTTACCCTCTTCCTTCAGTATCTCCCATGCACCAGGCAATGTGCTGTACAGTAATGAGTGAGACACAATCTTTGCTTTTTTTTAAAAAAAAATCGTACAACACATAAAAAGATAGTTAGGACAAAACACGGTTAGTGCAATGCTAGAGTAACACAGAGAGAAACTGACCCAGCCACAGCACTGTCAGAAGAGCTGTTTAGACTATGCCTTAGTGGAGTCAAGTGGCTGAAAGTTTGATGAGGAGAGCATTCCAAGGAGAAGGAATGGTATCTATGCAGGGTAAAGTCAACAAGCAGCATGCTGTATGCAGAGAACCTCCTGCAGTTCAATGCAGCCAGAACATAAAGCAAGAAGGAGTCAAGGTGAGAGATGAGCAGGGAAGGTTGGCTTACTTTCTAAGTAAGCCATGTTGACAAGCTTGAATTTCATCTGACAGTGATAGATATATTTTTGGAGAGCTTAGGCAGAGGACTGACAGAGTAGATATCAATTTTATGAAAATCCCTACAGCTACTGCAGACTTGAAAGCAATAGTACAGAAGGCCAGGGGGCCAAGTTCGGAAGCTGGTGCCAAATCTCAGCAAAGTATAGGAACCTGAACAAGAACAGGGGTAATGAGAATGGAAAGAGAAAAGATTTGACAATGACTCAGAATGTAAAATATTTCAGAAGGGTGGGAGAGGATTTTAACATGGAGAAAAAGAACAAAGCAGCAAAAAGGCAGGACTAGAACTGAGAGGTCAGAATATTAAGGAAATTACTGAGCAATATTAATAATTTTAAGTATGCCTGCGGTAGAATTACTAGGACTCTCATTGTCAAATATCTGGTCTTCTTTACTAGCTAGTCGCATGTAATGTTTTCAAGGTTCATCCATGTTTTAGCATGCATTGGTACCTTATTTCTTTTATTGCCAAATAATATTTCATTGAAAGGATATACCACATTTATTTATACATTTATCAGTTGACGGACATTTCAGTTTTTTGCACTTTTTGGCAATTACACTATTATGAACATTCATGGACACTTTTTATGTGGACACATTTTCATATATCTTGTGAATATATCTAGCAGTAGAACTGCTGAATTATATAACATTATAATTAACCACTTAAGTAACTATTTTCCAAAGTGCCTATACCATTTTTTTAACATCTTTATTGGAGTATAATTGCTTTAAAATGGTGTGTTAGTTTCTCCTTTATAACAAAGTGAATCAGTTATACATATACTTATATCCCCATATCTCTTCCCTCTGGCATCTCCCTCCCTCCCACCCTCCTTATCCCACCTCTCTAGGTGGTCACAAAGCACTGAGCTGATCTCCCTGTGCTATGCAGCTGCTTCCCACTAGCTATCTATTTTACACTTGGTAGTGTATATATGTCCATGCCACTCTCTCACTTTCTCCCAACTTACCCTTCCCCTTCCCCGTATTCTCAAGTCCATTCTCTAGCAGGTCTGCCTATTTATTCCCATCTTGCCCCCAATTTCTTCATGACCACTTCTTTGTTTGTTTTTTAGATTCCATATATATGTGTTAGCGTACGGTATTTGTTTTTCTCTTTCTGACTTACTTCACTCTGTATGACAGACTCTAGGTCCATCCACCTCACTAAAAATAACTCAATTTCGTTTCCTTTTATGGCTGAGTAATATTCCATTGTATATATGTGCCACATCTGCTTTATCCATCCATCTGTTCATGGACACTTAGGTTGCTTCAATGTCCTGGCTATTGTAAATAGAGCTGCAATGAACACTGTGGTACATGAGTCTTTTTGAATTATGGTTTTCTCAGGGTATATGCCCAGTAGTGGGATTGCTGGGTCATATGGTAGTTCTATTTGTAGTTTTTTAAGGAACCTCCATACTGTTCTCCACAGTGGCTGTATCAATTTACATTCCCACCAACAGTGCAAGAGGGTTCCCTTTTCTCCACACCCTCTCCAGCATTTATTGTTTGTAGATTTTTTGAAAATGGCCATTCTGACCGGTGTGAGATGATATCTCATTGTAGTTTTTTGTTTGTTTGTTTGTTTTGGCGGTATGCGGGCCTCTCACTGTTGTAGCCTCTCCTGTTGTGGAGCACAGGCTCTGGATGCGCAGGCTCAGCGGCCATGGCTCACGGGCCCAGCCGCTCCGCGGCATGCGGGATCTTCCCAGATCGGGGCACAAACCCATGTCCCCTGCATCGGCAGGCAGACTCTCAACCACTGCGCCACCAGGGAAGCCCTCAATGTAGTTTTGATTTCCATTTCTCTAATGATTAATGATGTTGAGCATTCTTTCATGTGTTTGTTGGCAATCTGTATATGTTCTTTGGAGAAATGTCTATTTAGGTCTTCTGCCCATTTTTGGATTGGGTTGTTTGCTTTTTTTGACGTTGAACTGCATGAACTGTTTGTAAATTTTGGAGATTAATCCTTTGTCACTTGCTTCATTTCTAAATATTTTCTCCCATTCTGTGGGTTGTCTTTTCATCTTGTTTATGGTTTCCTTTGCTGTGCAAAAGCGTTTACGTTTCATTAGGTCCCATTTGTTTATATTTGGTTTTATTTCCATTTCTCTAGGAGGTAGGTCAAAAAGGATCTTGCTGTGATTTATGTCAGTGTTCTGCCTGTGTTTTCCTCTAAGAGCTTGACAATGTCTCGCCTTACATTTAGGTCTTTAATCCATTTTGAGTTTATTTTTGTGTATGGTGTTAGGGAGTGTTCTAATTTCATTCTTTTACATGTAGCTGTCCAGTTTTCCCAGCACCACTTATTGAAGAGGCTGTCTTTCTCCACTGTATATTCTTGACTTCTTTATCAAAGATAAGGTGACCATAGGTGCGTAGGTTTCTCTCTGGGCTTTCTATCCTGTTCCATTGATCTATATTTCTGTTTTTGTGCCAGTACCATACTGTCTTGATTACGGTAGCTTTGTAGTATAGTCTGAAGTCAGGGAGCCTGATTCCTCCAGCTCCGTTTTGCTTTCTCAAGATTGCTTTGGCTATTCTGGGTCTTTTGTGCTTCCATACAAATTGTGAAATTTTTTGTTCTAGTTCTGTGAAAAATGCCAGTGGTAGTTTGATAGGGATTGCATTGAATCTGTAGATTGCTTTGGGTAGTAGAGTCATTTTCACAATGTTGATTCTTCCAATCCAAGAACATGGTATATCACTCCACCTATTTATATCATCTTTAATTTCTTTCATCAGTATCTTATAATTTTCTGCATACAGGTATTTTGTCTCCTTAGGTAGGTTTATTCCTAGATATTTTATTCTTTTTGTTGCAATGGTAAATGGGAGTCTTTCTTTAATTTCTCTTTCAGATTTTTCATCATTAGTGTATAGGAATGCAAGAGATTTCTGTGCATTAATTTTGTATCCTTCTACCTTACTAAATTCACTGATTAGCTCTAGAAGTTTTCGGGTAGCATCTTTAGCATTCTCTATGTAGAGTATCATGTCATCTGAAAACTGTGACAGCTTTACTTCTTCTTTTCCGATTTGGATTCCTTTTATTTTTTTTTTCTTCTCCGATTGTTGGGGCTAAAACTTCCAAAACTATGTTGAATAATAGTGGTGAGAGTGGGTAACCTTGTCTTGTTCATGATCTTAGTGGAAATGGTTTCAGTTTTTCACCATTGAGGATGATGTTTGCTGTGGGCTTGTCATATATGCCCTTTATTATGTTGAGGTAAGTTCCCTCTATGTCTACTTTCTGGAGGGTTTTTATCATAAATGGGTGTTGAGTTTTGTCAAAAGCTTTCTCTGCATCTATTGAGATGATCATATGGGTTTTCTCCTTCAATTTGTTAATATGGTGTATCACATTGATTGATTTGCTTATATTGAAGAATCCTTGCATTCCTGGGATAAATCCCACTTGATCATGGTGTATGATCCTTTTAATGTGCTGTTGGATTCTGTCTGCTAGTATTTTGTTGAGGATTTTTGCATCTACGTTCATCAGTGATATTGGCCTGTAGTTTTCTTTCTTTGTGACATCTTTGTCTGGTTTTGGTGTCAGGGTGATGGTGGCTACGTAGAATGAGTTTGGGAGTGTTCCTCCCTCTGCTATATTTTGGAAGAGTTTGAGACGGATGGGTGTTAGCTCCTCTCTAAATGTTTGATAGTATTCGCCTGTGAAGCCATCTGGTCCTGGGCTTTTGTCTGTTGGAAGATTTTTTTATCACAGTTTCAATTTCCATGCTGTGACTGGTCTGTTCATATTTTCTGTTTCTTCTTGGTTCAGTCTCAGAAGGTTGTGCATTTCTGAGAATTTGTCCGTTTCTTCCAGGTTGTCCATTTGACTGGCATATAGTTGCTTGTAGTAATCTCTCATGATCCTTTTTATTTCTGCAGTGTCAGTTGTTACTTCTCCTTTTTCATTTCTAATTCTATTGATTTGAGTCTTCTCCCTTTTTTTCTTGATGAGTCTGGCTAATGGTTTATCAATTTTGTTTATCTTCTCAAAGAACCAGCTTGTAGTTTTATTGATCTTTGCTATCGTTTCCTTCCTTTCTTTTTCATTTATTTTTGGTCTGATCTCTATGACTTCTTTCCTTCTGCTAACTTTGGTGTTTTTTTGTTCTTCTTTCTCTAATGGCTTTAGGTGTAAGGTTAGGTTGTTTATTTGAGATGTTTCTTCTTTCTTAAGGTATGATTGTATTGCTATAAACTTGCCTCTTAAAACTACTTTTGCTGCATCTCATAGGATTTGGGTCATCCTGTTTTCATTGTCAATTGTTTCCAGGTATTTTTTGATTTCCTCTTTGATTTCTTCAGTGATTTCTTGGTTATTAAGTAGTGTATTGTTTAGCCTCCATGTGTTTGTTTGTTTTTTACAGCTTATTTCCTGTAATTGATATCTAGTCTCATAGCATAGTGGTCAGAAAAGGTACTTGATATGATTTCAATTTTCTTAAATTTACCAAGGCTTCATTTGTGACCCAAGATATGATCTATCCTGGAGAATGTTCCACGAGCACTGGAGAAGAAACTGTATTCTGTTGTTTTTGGATGGAATGTCCTATAAACATCAATTTTAAGTCCATCTTGTTTAATGTATCATTTAAAGCTTGTGTTTCCTTATTTATTTTCATTTTGGAGGATCTGACCATTGGTGAAAGTGGGGTGTTAATGTCCCCTACTATGATTGTGTTACTGTCGATTTCCCTTTTTATGGCTGTTGGTATTTCCCTTATGTATTGAGGTGCTCCTTTGTTGGGTGCATAAATATTTACAATTGTTATATCTTCTTCTTGGATTGCTCCCTTGATCATTATGTAGTGTCCTTCTTTGTCTCTTGTAGTAGTCTTTGCCATAAAGTCTATTTTGTCTGATATGACAAGTGCTACTCCCGCTTTATTTTGATTTCCATTTCCATGGAGTGTCTTTTTCCATCCCCTCACTTTCAGTCTGTATGTGTCCCTAGGTCTGAAGTGGGTCTCTTGTAGACAGCATATATATGGGTCTTGTTTTTGTATCCATTCAGCCAGTCTATGCCTTTGGGTGGAGCATTTAATCCATTTACATTTAAGGTAATTATCGAGATGTATATTCCTATTACCATTTTCTTAATTGTTTTGGGTTTGTTATTGTAGGTCTTGTTCTTCTCTTGTGTTTCCTGCCTAGAGAAGTTTCTTTAGCATTTGTTGTAAAGCTGGTTTGGTGGTGCTGAATTCTCTTAGCTTTTGCTTGTCTGTAAAGGTTTTAATTTCTCCCTCAAATCTGAATGACATCCTTGCTGGGTAGAGAAATCTTGGTTGTAGGTTTTTCCCTTTCATCACTTTAAATATGTCCTGCCACTCCCTTCTGGCTTGCAGAGTTTCTGCTGAAAGAACAGCTGTTAACCTTTTGGTGATTCCCTTGTATGTTATTTGTTGTTTTTCCGTTGCTGCTTTTAATTTTTTTTTCTTTGTATTTAATTTTTGATACTGGGATTAATATGTGTCTTGTCGTTTTTCTCCTTGGATTTATCCTGTATGGGACTCTCTGTGCTCCCTGGAATTGACTATTTCCTTTCGCATATTAAGGACGTTTTCAACTATAATCTCTTCAAATATTTTCTCGGTCTCTTTCTTTTTCTCTTCTTCTTCTGGGACCCCTATAATTCGAATGTTGGTGGGTTTAATGTTGTTCCAGAGGTCTCTGAGACTGTCCTCAATTCTTTTCATTCTTTATTCTGCTCTGCAGTAGTTATTTCCACTATTTTATCTTCCAGGTCACTTATCTGTTCTTCTGACTCAGTTATTCTGCTATTGATTCCTTCTAGAGAATTTTTAATTTCATTTATTGTGTTGTTCATCACTGTTTGTTTGCTGTTTAGTTCTTCTAGGTCCTTGTTAAACGTTTCTTGTATTTTCTCCATTCTATTTCCAAGATTTCGGATCATCTTTACTATCATTATTCTGAATTCTTTTTCAGGTAGACTGCCTATTTCCTCTTCATTTGTTAGGTCTGGTGGGTTTTACCTTGCTCCTTCATCTGTGTGTTTCTCTGTCTTCTCATTTTGCTTAACTTACTGTGTTTGGGGAGGGTCTCCTTTACGCAGGCTGCAGGTTCGTAGTTCCCGTTGTTTTTGGTATCTGCACCCAGTGGCTAATGTTGGTTCAGTGGGTTGTGTAGGCTTCCTGGTGGAGGGGACTAGCGCCTGTGTTCTGGTGGATGAGGCTGGATCTTGCCTTTCTAGTGGGTAGGTCCACATCTGGTGGTGTGTTTTGGGGTGTCTGTGGCCTTATTATGACTTTAGGCAGCCTCTCTGCCAATGGGTGGGGTTGTGTTCCTGTCTTGCTAGTTGTTTGGCATAGGGTGTCCAGCACTGTAGCTTGCTGGTCATTGAGTGGAGCTGGGTCTTGGCGTTGAGATGGAGATCTCTGGGAGATTTTCACCATTTGATATTATGTGGAGCTGGGAGGTCTCTGGTGGACCAATGTCCTGAACTTGTCTCTCTCACCTCAGAGGCACAGCCCTGAAGCCTGACTGGAGCACCAAGAACCTGTCATCCACAATGCTCAGAATAAAAGGGAGAAGAAAGAAAGAAAAGAAAAGAAAGAAAGAAAGGAAGGAAGGAAGGAAGGAAGGAAGGAAGGAAAGAAAGAAGAAAGATAGAAAGAAAGAAAAAAAGAAGGAAGGAAAGAAAGAGAAAGAAAGAAAAGATAAAATAAAGTTATTAAAATAAAAAATTCTAAAAAGTGAAAAATAATTTTTAAGTGATTTAAAAAAAAAAGGAAAGAAAGAAGAGAGTGACCAAACCAAAAAAGATATCCACCAATTATAACAAGAGCTAAAAACTATACTAAAAAAAACCCAACCAAACAAAAAAAAACAGACAGACAGAACCGTAGGACAAATGGTAAAATCAAAGCTGTACAGACAAAATCCCACACAGAAGCATACACATACACACTCACAAAAAGAGAAAAAGGGAGAATATATATATATATATATATATATATATATATAGTTGCTCCCAAAGTCCACCTCCTCAGGTTGGACTGATTCGCTGTCTATTTAGGTATTCTATAGATGCAGGATACATCAAGTTGATTGAGGAGATTTAATCCACTCCTCCTGAGGCTTCTGGGAGAGATTTCCCTTTCTCTTCTATGTTTGCACAGCTCCTGGGGTTCAGCTTTGGATTTGGCCCTACCTCTGCGTGTAGGTCCCATCCCTATTCTTTTGTCTCTGTTTTTTCTGTTTTCTTTTGCCCTACCCAGGTACATGGGGATTTTCTTGACTTTTGGGAAGTCTGAGGTCTTCTGCCAGCATTCAGTAGGTGTTCTGTAGGAGGTTGTTCCACATGTAGATGTATTTCTGATGTATTTGTGGGGAGGAGGGTGATCTCCATGTCTTACTCTTCCACCATCTTGAAGCTCCTCCACCTGTACCATTTTATATTCCCACCACCAGTGCATAAGGTGCAATACACAATAGTGTATCCAATTTCTCTACATCCGCCTTTTGATTATAGCCATCTCAGTGGATATGATATGGTATCTCACTGTAAGTTTGATTTGCATTTTTCTGATGGTTAATGATTTTAAACATTCTTCCATGGGCTAATTCGCTATTTGTGTACGTTTTCTGGATAAATACCTATTTGTATAACTTTTCTGGATAAATATCTATAGAACAGAACAGATAATTGGGTTGTCTCTAAATTATTAAGTTGTATAATTTTTAAATATATTTTAGATACAACTCCCTCATCAGATATACAATTTGTAAATATTTTCTCCCATTGTGTGAATTATCTTTCCACTTTCTTGATGGTATCCTTTGAAGCACAAAAGTTTTCATTTTAATGACATCCAATCCATCTGATTTTTCTTTTTTTGTTTGTGTTTTTAACATCATATCTAAAAATCCATTGCCTAATCCAAGGTCAAGATTTATGCTTATGTTTTCATCTAGGAGTTTTATAGTTTTAGCTCTTATATTTTGGTATTTGAACCATTTCAAGGTAAATTTTGAATATGGTGTGAGGTAGGGTGTTCTTTTGCTTGTGGATATCTAGTTGTCTCAGAATCATTTGTTGAACAGATTATTCTTTCTCTATTGAATTGTTTTGGCAGCCTTTTTGAAAATCATTGAGCGTAAATGTGAGGGTTTCTTTCTGGAATCTCAATTCCACTCCATTGATCTACATGTCTTTCCTTATCCCAATAACACAATGTCTTGATTATTGTAGACTTGTAAGTTTTTGAAATCAGGAAGTCCTCCAAGTTTGAATCAGGTTGGCCAAAAAGTTCGTTCGGGTTTTTCCATAAGATTATGGAAAAACCCAAAACAACTTTTTGGCCAGCCCAAATACTTCTTTTTCAAGATTATTTTGGCTATTTTGGTTCCGCTGAAGTGTTTTAGTTTTTTTTTTTTTTTGTGGTACGCGGGCCTCTCACTGTTGTGGCCTCTCCTGTTGTGGAGCACAGGCTCCAGACGCGCAGGCTCAGCGGCCATAGCTCACGGGCCCAGCCGCTCTGCGGCTTGTGGGATCTTCCTGGACCGGAGTACGAACCCGTGTCCCCTGCATTGGCAGGCAGATTCTCAACCACTGTGCCACCAGGGAAGCCCCTCCTGAAGTTTTTTTTTACGTTGTTTTAGGATGCAAAGAACCCAGCTGGGATTTCCGTAGGGATTGCATAAATTTACTCTGTAGGTCATTCCAGGGAGTACTGCCATTTTAACAGCATAAAGTCTTCTTATCTACAAACACAAAAACATCTTTCCGTTTACTAAGGTCTTCTTTAATTTCTCTCAATAATAGGATATAGATTCAGATTTAAGTTTTGCACCATTTTATTAAATTTATTCCTAAACATCTTATTCTTTTTGATGCCATTATAAATGGAATCCGTTTCTTAATTTCTTTTTCTGATTGTTTATTTCAAGAGAAATGAAATGTAATTGTCTTTTGTATATTGCTCTTTTATCCTGAAAACTTACTGAGCTTGTTTACTATTTCTAATAGTTTTTTTAGTAGATTTCTTAGGATTACTATATACATGAGATGTCATCTGCTAATAGAGATAGTTTTTCTTCTTCATTTCAACTACGGATGCATTTTCTTTCTTTTTCTTGCCTAATTGCCTTGGCTGTAGTTTCCAGTAGAAGTTTTGTGTCTATACTTTGAGGTATTGGTCTGTAGTTTTCTTTACATGTGATGTCTTTGTCCAGTTTTGATATCAGGATATTTGTGATCAGAATGCATTGGGAAGTATTCTCTTTTTTCTTATTTTTGGAACAGTTTTATAAAGAATTGGTATTAATTGTTCTTTAAATGTTTGGTAGAACCCATCAGTGAAACTATCTGTACCTGGGCTTTACTTGGTGGGGTATTTTTAATTACCAATTCAATCTCTTTATTTTATTTATTATTAATCTATTCAGATTTTATATTGCTTGAGTCAGTGTTACTAATTTGTATATTTCTAGTAATTTGTCTATTTCATCTAACTTATTGACATATATTTGTTCATAGTATTCCCTTGTAATCTTTTCTTTCTGTAGAGTCAGTAGTAATGCCCCCTTCATCATGCCTGATTTTGGTAGCTTGAGTTTTCTCTTTTTTCTCCTCAGTCAGTCCAGCTAAAGGTTTGTCAGTTTTGTTGATCTTTTCAAAGAGGCAACTTTCCCTTAGGTTGCTTTTCTCTATTTGTTTTTCTTTTCTCTATTTCATTAATTCCTGCTCCAATCTTTATTATTTCTGTCCTCTGTTTGCTATGGATTCATTTTTCTCTTCTTTCTGCAGTTTCTTAAGGTGAAAGGATACGTTACTGGTTTGAAATCTTTCTTCCTTTCTAAATACAAGTGCTTAGAGCTATAAATTTCCCCTAAGCATTGTTTTAGTTGTATCCCATAAATTTGACATGTCTTCAATTTCATTTATCACAAATGTTTTTCTCATTTCCTTGTAATTTCTTCTTTGGCCCATTGATTATTTAGGAATGTGTTGTTTAATCTCTACATATCTGTAAATTTCCCCATTTTCTCTTATTGATTTGTAATTCTACACTGTTGTGGCCAGAGAACATACTTTATATGATTTCAATCCTTTTAAATGTTTTGAGGTATGTTTTACAGTGTAGCTGGAGAACATTCCATGTACACTAGAAAAGAATGTGCTTTCAAGGCTCTCTTTGATTATCTCCAACCCTCCTCCCCACCCCCACCCCCCTCCCCCTGCCATCTGTTAGGCTGTCTGTATTGTTTAGTGTCACATCCAGCTGTTAGGCTTCACTAATTTCCAGCTGATCTATTGCTTTCAATAATGCCCTGGGAGTACAAACTGCTCCACAATTTGATCCAATTAAATTCTGGCTCCTTTGCAGGGGTGTTGTTTAGTTTGTTTGTTTGTTTTTTCTGTTGTACAACAAAGTGGATCAGCCATATGCATACATATATCCTCACAGCCCCTCCCTCTTGAGCCTCCCTTCCACCCTCCCCATCCCACCCCTCTAGGCCGTCGCAAAGCACCGAGCTGACCTCCCTGTGCTATGCTGCTGCTTCCAGGGGTGGTTTTTGAGGCCAGTTTTTTCTGACCCCAGGAGGGTAGTTCTTCCCCGATACTCTCTGGTAAACTAGGTGAGCTATGGTTTAGCTCATTGGTCTCATAGAGCTACTAACCTCCTCTTCATTGTTCACCACCACAATCCCTATTGTTTTGGAGAGCACCATTGGGCTTAAAATTCTCCAGTTTCAAATCAAGTGAGTTTCTTTCAGTAAGCTTCAGAGCTGTCTACTCTTTTTTTTGTTTTAATTTTTAAAAATTTTTATTTTATATTGGAGCATAGTTGATTAACAATGAGAGCCCTCTATTCTTAAAGCCTGCCTCTCTTCCTAGCAAAATCTCTGAGCCACTGCTCTGGAGATTTGGATTGGAATGATACTCTTGCTTTGTGAACAGGGATCTGGTTAGGGGTGGCAGCCTTTGGAAGAATTCACTGGCCTCTCCCAGGGTGGAACCACTGCCTCCAGAAAGCTGAGCAAAGGTGATATGTATCTCAGTACCCTCAGTGGGCTGCACCTGGAGCAGAGCCTCTGCCCTCTGAGTGTCAGCTGGGTGGAGGAATGTAGCCTCTAACCTTTCAGCTATGCTCACCAGGAATTAGCCTCTGTAACTCAGAGCTGGAGGGGATGAAAAGAGCTGGTGGCCTGCCTTTCTCAAAGAGATACCACATCCCTTGACTGGAATCTGAGGGAAAAGTTAGCTCCATCTTCTTGGCCACATCTGTCCAGAGTAGAGCTTCCATCTGGCTGGGCAGGGCAGAATGGGGTGGGGGTGAGGAAGGAGCAGGTTGTACTGCAAGTGCCTCTGATCCCTGCTGCTCTTACCAAGGTTTAGTAGATTTTCTTAAACAAATAATTTTTCATTTGCTGTATATGGTTAGGACAATTCCAGAGACTTTAAATGGTTGGGCTTCTATTTACTATTTTCACCAGTTATGGTTTTTTTGCTGGGGAATAGATCTGTGGGGCTCCTCACACTGTCATTCCAGGAGTAAAACTCCAAAAAACTTCCCTTTAAGCGTCCAAGACTTGGAGGTTGCTTATTATCACAGTAGAACCTAGCTTAGCATGACCAAAGCAATGTCTAATATTAGCACAGAATTGAAGTAAACTCAAGGGAAAAAATAAAATAAAACTAATTTGCTAACTCTTTCTCTGATAAATTATTGTCCCTTAAAGCTGAATAGCCTTCACTAGTCAGATTTCAGAATAATGTTTCTCCTGTTTTTCCTTTGTTCTTTCTGTCGCCTCGACTAATTGATATAATGGGCATTTGCATACTGCATCCCTCTAGTGAGAAATCCCAAGTTATTTCAGGCTACTTACAATGTTTAAAACACAGTATCCATGCAAAGATGGCAATGTGACCATCACGAGTCAGGGATACTATCTATTTTCTTCACTGCAGTTTTCTCAGATCCCAAAACACTACCTGGCTTGCCTGATACTTGTTAGCTGCTCTCAAAATATAGTTTTTGAATGAATGATAACCTGCTCCTGTTCCTTTGTCATACTGGCCATGCTGGGGATGAAAGTGATGAGAGGACAGTTTGTCTTACAGTATTTTTCTGAAAGTATCCTCCCAGAGACTGGTTCAGAATGGGACCCTGCCTGACACCTATGTCCTCAGGGACTCTATGTATCAATAAAATAACCCAAGAGTCTTCTAGCCAAAAGGTCTGGACTCATTTTCAAAGTAATCTCAGGAAACAAGAGGTATATACTGGTATCTGTAACTGATACCATAGAACAGACTGTGGTCCCTTCAGTTTTGTAAATGAAAAGCAGTGTGAGGAAGTTCACCCCCAGAAAGATGCTGTTGAAAAGAAGGCAAATGATTCTGAATAATCAGCCCACAGATAGGCCACAGGGAGACCTAAATGCCTAGCAATTCCCTGGAAAATCACAGAGGATAGAGGCTTGTCCTCTTCTTTAGAACTGAAAGAATCAGGTTTCTTCCCAAAGCAGTCAGAGCCCTGCCTTAAGAGGAACCGGTTCAGAAGCCCTAGAAAATTCCTGAAATAATAAGGATTAAAAGGTAGCCATTGAACCACCACAACAAGCCTCCCTGGGAATTAACTGTGTTCTAGACCTAAGGACTGGGTCGTGTCTCTTACGTGGGACCCTGGCGCTAACGTGCACCTCTTTGTGAGCCTCACGCCAGCCTTGCCTGCAGACTCTGCCTGGCCCCCTGCCCACTCACCCACACTGTCAGTTGAGTGCAGTCAGGAACCTCACCTCATCCAGATCTCTCATTTTCTGATCCTCCCTCTCAGCTAAGACTTACCCACCCCTGTCCTTTCTTGACTTCACTCTGCTTTACACAGAGTAATTAATTCATTGGTTAATTGGTGGGGTCAATTAATTCATCAATCTCCTGTGTGAGTCCCTGTTGGGATTTTGCGACTCTGTGTCTTTAACCTTTTTGGAAAGTAGCCACATCTCAGATTTACCCTCATTTCTTCCCAGCTAATAAAAAAAAAGGCAACCCAGAAAGAAATGGGTTAAAAAAAGAACAGCTAAAAAAATAGTTAAAAAAAACAGTTAAACAGTTAAAAAAAAAAAGAACAGCTCTCAGTTTCTGCCCTCTTGGTATCACCTTTGAGACACCTGGCCCAGTACAGCTTGTGCTAAGTTTCAAAGAAGAGGCAGATAACTCTGAAGATTTTATTTCACAGGGGACAAAAGATAAAAGTCTCTGTCAAGTTGTCATTAGATGCTTAATGCTATTCATGGTGGGGTGCTGGAGGCGCCCCTCCTTCTCTGTAGACCTCTAGCAGATTAAGTTTCAGAGCTTTAATTTGAGGAAGGATTTACAGCTGTGAAGAGGTATAATATCATTTTGATTTGGGTTGTACTAGGCTGGGGAAGCCAGATTACATTTGTATGAAACCGTATTAGAAGATATGACTGAAACCACCAAAATCAAATAACAGGAAACATTTCCAGAGAGCCTAAAAATAGGGGCCTGTCTTTCCAACGCCTGTGCATTGTTTCACAAACTATGATTCTGATTTACCCCAAGAGGATTCAAGCAGAAACACAGAAGGCAGATGGCAAAAATGCCTGTGCTTGTCAGACCTGTCCATTCATCAGTCTGTCATCAACCTAATCCAGAGGCAGGTTCCTTGGGTAAAGAAACAAAAATTAATTAACCCTTAGAGAAGTGGGGAAGTTAGCAGGGAAGGTAAAACCTCATGAAAAATCTGCTGCTTTCATCTCCTGGGACACTGTCTAATTCAGAGTGTCAGATAAATCCATCAAATAGTCTCCAAAGTTTCTCTGGGCCTCAGTCCATCCACCTCCACCATATGCCACCATGTGTGTGTCACACAGCATCCCCCAGATACTGACTTAATCAGAGACTGTTCCTTTCCTCCAGAGCAATCTTAAAACTGTTTTAAAACCCGACTCTCCTCATCTGCACAGCAAACAATAACTCTCTTTGGGTACCGCAAAAACCCAGTTTCCTACAAGATGAAACATGGAAAAGAGTCAGCTATTGCTTGTTGTAACTGTTTGTCCTACACAGCTACACAGAACTGGACAGATGACCAGCATCTTCTAGTCCGATTTAGAGATGGACACATGGAACACCATGGGTAGGACTCCTAAATTTGAACTGACTGTGCCAAAGTCTCTGGCATATTAAGGTGAAGCATCTAATTTCAAATGGAATGTGTTGTGTATGATTGGGGAGAGTCTGGGGACGCAGGGCTGCTTTTTATCATCACAAGAGAACTGTTAACTTCCAAAATTGGGGGAAAATCATGAAGACAGCCACAAGCATCTCTCGGGGGTTACCTAATTTTTAAACTGTTAGTTCCTCTAAGAATGGTTATAGTAGTCAAGGAGAGAATGATGTATGAGGATGATTTTTCTGATTTGTGCCAGGAGTTCCAATCTCTCAATTACCACCGGGGATGGAAGGACCAGGTTATCCACAGGAAACACTTTTAGCACATGATTTTTACACTTGCACATCTCTTCAGATAAAGTATAACTGTCTTAGCTCCAAAATTAAAGTTAAAATGGGCCCATTACCGGAGGACTCAAAGTCTTTTGCTTTTGTAGTCACAGGCAACCTGATTAATCTGAGTACAGACGAGGTGCTGGAGGAAGGTGCCTCTTCTTCAAATGCAGGGCGAAAACATGATTTCTACCACCGTGATAAAGTGGTGACAGACACAAAATAAAATTCAGGTCCTGGTTTCCAGGTCTGGTTTACCAACAAACCCAATCAGATAAAAATGCATCCCACATCTCTCAGATTGCTCAAAAGAACTCTGTGGCGATAGTTTATAATATATTCTACAACCACCTAGTAGCCATAATTTCTCCCTAATTCCCCAAATCATGAAAAGGACACAATCCTAACGTCTTTATCTTATTCTCAATTAATAAACCTTAAAGTGAATGTCTGATTTCTAAAAGTCAGTGTCATCAAGGAAAGAGTTAAAAAACAAAGTTCTCTTTCTTTTAAGAATTGATTTAAAAGATTTCCCACCTTCTCAGACAATATAACAGAGGTTCATTCTAGACCTTGAGAAAACAAACAAAAAAAAGCACAGCTTCTTCAGCCTTTGAGCACTAAGCGAGTTATTGATAATGCAGAGCCTTGAAATTTGATACCGAACTCGTTCAGAAGTGCGTGCCTTGTAAGCAAAGGAAAAGGGAGGAAAGAGGGAGCAGGTAAGAAGATGGATCCATACTGCTGACATTTTACTTCTCTGGGCTTCAGTTTCCTCCTCTAGAAAATGCAAGTGTAGATTAAGACAAGTCTGAAAGAAAAGCCAATCTCTAATTTAAAAAATAAATTAAAAGGCCTTTAACTCATAGGCAGAAAATTTTGCTCAAAATATCCTCAGTTTATTAGCCTGCGCCAAGAAGGCAGTGTGTATGGTGGTTAGAAACATGTGGTACGAGTAACATCACCTGATTCCACATCCTGACTGTACCACTTACTAGCTGTGGAATCTTGGGCAAATTTCTTAACCTCACTGAGTCTCCATTTTTCTATCTATAAAAGACAAATAATAAAAGCTTCTATATGGCAGGACTAAAGGATTAAAGGATTAAATCAAACGATACATGTAAAGCTGTTAGCACAATGCTTAGACCCTCAGAAAACACACAATAGACATTTATTAGTCTATTATTAATAATAATAATAGTTATTGTTATTAGAAATACAATTAGGGACTTCCCTGGTGGCGCAGTCGTTTAGAATCCACCTGCTAATGCAGGGGACACAGGTTCAAGCCCTGGTCCAGGAAGATCCCACATGCTGCGGAGCAACTAAGCCCGTGTGCCACAACTACTGAGCCTGTGCTCTGGAGCCTGCAAGCCACAACTACTGAGCCCACATGCCACAACTACTGAAGCCCGCACACCTAGAGCCCGTGCTCCGCAACAAGAGAAGCCACTGCAATGAGAAGCCCGTGCACCACGACGAAGAGCAGCCCCCCTCGATGCAACTAGAGAAAGCCCGTGTGCAGCAACGAAGACCCAACGCAGCCAAAACGAAATAAAAAATAAAGAAAGAAATACAATTAATAATAATTCTATTTAAATATAATAAAGGCGATATTTACACACTTGGAACATTCCTTACCTGAGAATCTATAAAATCAAGGATCAAAACAGTTAAGAAAAAATGGCATGATGCGATGTCCTTTAGATTAACAAAAGGTGCCAAATAAAGCAATCCAAAATCTTTCGAGCTATTCTGCAGTGACTGTGTCTGCCGTCAGTTGGGAAAGGGAAATGTATACCCCCCGCATTCTGGAGAGCTGTTTGGAAATGCTAGCTGACCCCTGACAAACCTGCAGCCTCCCCAGGAGCAAAGTTAGGCAGCTTAATCTGAGTAAGCGAGGAGAAAGCATGAGCCCACACCCAGGCGCTGCCCCATTTCCATCTGTGAGATTTAAACACGAGACACAATTCGCCTCTGCAGACACCAAGCCCAGCTGCCAGGGAACGGTTTTAGACCCACAGTGGTGCCCCAACGATTTCCAGTTCAGTGGAAAGCTGGGGAACGCACAGTCTCACAGCACGTGATTCCTCATATTTCATCAGTTTCCAGCCTTTAAACAATTTTAACCTTCCTTCCGAGTGGACGCAGGGACAGCTATGCTTTAAGTGGAAATCACCAGAATGAGAAGCATAAGCCAGCTTCATGTTCCCAGGTGGGCATCCAATTAGCACTGTGACCTTGGCCAACTCCTGACTTCTATGAGCTTCACTTTCCTCATCTATAAAATGGGCAAAAGCTGGGGAAATGTGCACATTCCACACCAATGCCTAGATACCGTTGTTAATTTTAAGGCTCCATTTATTTTCTGTCCTGAAGTGAAACAGGCTGACAATCTACTCTCACATCCCTGTCTAATTATAAAAAAAAAGAAAAACAGAAAATTTGCTGCCACATAAATTGGCTTGGGGCAAAGTGACAAGCCACATTGTCAGAACAGTTGGTGTCCCACAGTTTATTCCTTAATAACTTCTACTGTAATATTTCTGGGGCACATCAAAGGACAATAACGGCCCAATGTTGGTAATCCCTCTCACATATAAAAACTTTCATTATGGAGTGTTAAAGGCATCACTCTGTCTGAGAAACGGAAATCAATAGGAGTTGGCCTTTTTTTTTCTCCTTCCTTACCCAGGGAAATGGCATTTTCTCCCCAGTGATGCCACACTATTTGGCCAGACTTTCCTCTGATGGCTAGAGATAAGCAACAAGATGAAAAAACCCACTGTGTTAAATAACAAAGGGAGAAAGAATTTCAGGAGAACGTGTCCCTATGCCAGACACCCAGAAACGAGTCCATTCTAATTAGCTGTAAATGCTGCTTGTAAACTTTGGCTTTAATGTGTGTTTAAAAATCACTGGGATTCATTTTGACTTGGTCACTTTTATGCTCCCATATGTAAAAGATTTTTATTTAAAAAAATGTTTTTAACAAGTACCCTAACAACAGGATATTTTGGAGGTACTGCAGCAGACCTGAGTAACTAGAACTAAAAGTGTAGTCAGCAGCCATTAACTTTTTTTTCTATTATCTATAATGCAATTATTGGAGTCAGAAATATAACATTCCCTACAGATTTTTTTAAAATTCAGCTTAACTATAGGTTTCATTTCCTTTAAAGGATCATTCTAGATTCTTTAAAAAGCCAGAAACAGCACGCACTTTCCCTTTATTATGAACATATAAAGGTCAGAGGTTATTCATAGCAGGTCCCTAGTAAAGGTCATCAACAAACCACATCTTGCCAAAGCTGGTGGCCAATTTCTGGCCTCTCTTCACTTAACCACTTAGCAGTATTTGACAGCAGCCTGCCCCCTCCTTCTTGAATCATCTTTTTTTTTTTAAACACACAAACCACACAACCATACTACTCTATCCCTCCACAACTACCTTGCTCTATTTATCAAAATTTGAAACCATCTCATTTATTTCTGTGCATGTTTGTTATCTGACTTCATCCCTGTGCCTAAGAAAGAAGTTCCTAATGTACCATGGACACTCCATAAATATTTGGTGTCTGACCGACTCTTAGTTTTTCCTCGTGACAGATGAAGAGACTAAAGCTCAGAGGAGTGAAGTGACTTGCCTAAGACTGCATAGTAAGTCTCAGGCTAAGCCAAGATTTGAACCCAAGACCATCTAACACTGAGCCCACACTCATGACCATTATACCACAGAAAAGAAGCCACAGAGTAAATGTCCAAGAGCAGGGCTGGTAAACTTTATCGTAAAGGAACAGACAGCAAACATTGTTGGCTTTGTATTTTGGTCCTGGAACCCCATGCAGATTCAATTAAGATTTGTAGAATGAATGACTTTTACCTCTGTCCTTATTGGGCTGCACCCCGCAGGCCTACAAGTCCTGTGCTTGCCCAGCTTTAAGACCAAAGGAAGAGCCTGGAGTCAGCAACAGAGACATCAATCGTTTAATGGATGGGGGAGCTTACACATCTGAAACAAGGTCCTGGAGCGACACCCCGACCGACCGGTGGTCAGTGGGCGGCACATGGTGGCAGTCTTTGCTGCCGGGTTGGCGGGGAGGAGATTGCCAGTTGGGGAATTGAAGTCAGGCTGGCTCACTGGTTACTAGGGGCACACCCCTCACTGTCCCTTTGATAAGAACAATCACCAGCTGGGCCCTGGGGCAAATACGTAGGGAGGTCAGTCATGTGAGTAGGGTATAGGTGAAGCAGGCACTGGTCAAGCCAGGGATATACAGAGAGTAAGAGAACAGCCACCTTGAGTGACCTGACCATACAATCCTCTAGACAGCAAGCTCACTGAGGTAAAGAGCAGACATAGACATCTCCTGCAGCTAAAATAGTCCATTTCCCACAACAGGGATTTGGATTGATTCCTGTGGATTGGTAGGTACACTTCCCAACAGGAGGCTGAAATCTGGGCAATTCCCATTAGGTCGGAAAAAAAGTAAAGAAGGATCAGGAATGGCAAGAAGTTGAAAAACCTGTTATTCCCTTTCCAATTAAGAGGCTTTCTCCATGTAGAGAAAGTAAGCATCACCCGAAGTGTGAGGGAGGAAAATAACTGCTCTCACCTTGCTGGCTTCCTACACACCTGCCCTGCTGAGACTGTCTTTTGGCGACTGCACAAAGAGCCGAAAAAGTGACTCCTTCACAGCATGAGGATACTTTTAGCTGCAGGACAAGAGGAAGTTTTCTCTTGGCCTTTTATACAGTCATTCACAGAAAGGGACATCCTGTGACCTCATTTTCACTCTGAAGTAAGACAGAGCCAAGTGGCTTCCTGCCTCTGGGCTCTGCAGAAACTCCCCCTCTGATGGCACCTTTCCACTGCTCTGACACCAAGTCCTCAGCAAGGGCACTTTTCCAATTTCAGGAGGGGTGAGATTCCTTGGGGACCAGCCGCTCACTAGGAACACCGGGCAGCACCAGAGGGAAATAGCAGAAAGAAGAGAGAAGCCCCAGTTTCAATCCTGTAAATCACTGCAAAGAACCATCCTTTATTAAAAGTAATTCTCTTCCAGGGACAGGTGCTCAGGACAAAAATGTAGTGACTTCGATATGAATGGGACGCTTAGATAGAAGACATTTCAATATGGCCGTTTGGACAACACCATTCTGAAGCAGTGATTTTGATGCTGGTATGCAACTACTTGAAATTTTAGCCCTTAACATAGACAAATACCTAAGTGAACAATTTTGGATCCATAATAATAATTTATATTTGCCACTGTACTTGTCTTTTGTCTTTCTCCTTGAAGACGTGACGACAGCTGTCTTGATTACCACTGCATCCCTAGTGCCCAGTATAGTACCTCACATGTAATTATTTATTAAAAAACTAAATGACTACTACTACTGCTATGATGACTTCTACTACTAGCACCATTACCACTTCTGCCTATGACCAGTGCTTACACACAGTGGGTACATAATAATTAGTTGAAAAAAATGAACTGCTACCACCACTACTACCATTATTGCTATATAACAACTGGTACTACGACCACCACCACACCATTACTCCTGTTGGCTCTCTGTTAAAAAGCCGTTGGGGCAAGCATTATGCCTGTATTATTTCAATCACCATCCCCATTTTATAGATAAGAACACAGGCACAGAGAAGTTAAGTATCTTAAGACAAACATGAAACAGGTGGTAGAACTAAAATAATGATGCAGTTATTATTACTCTTGGTCAAATAAAATGGGAGAAATGAGGAATAGACTGAGGATTAAGGAGCCTCTACTCTGGTCTCTTAAGCACTTCCTTTCTTTTGAAAGGAACCAAGGATCCTTGAAGAAATGGCTAATTCCAGATCTAGGGCAGGACATGGACACAGTGAGCCAGGGAAGTTTTTCATAGGAAGCTATCAAAGACTACTAGAGTCATATCAAAATGACTTAAAGCCAACTTGAAAGGGGCTCCTACTGACCAAAGATGAATCCATTTCAATATCAAAAAAAACAATGAATATGATAAAATGAAATAGATTAACTTATTAAAAACCATGAGTGCCACAATGATATTTTTTAAATTGTTGGTTACCTTTGCAAGTTGTTAGGGTAGCAACTCATAATTGAGAAAATATATAAAAAGAGGGGAAAAATTTAAGCATTTACTCTTAAATGGACTGCACTTCAAGCTAACCAAACAGGAATTAAAAGTTGTTCTTTATGGAGCATTCACAACTAATAAGAGCAGGAGGAATGAAAGAATTAGAAACTCCCCACTTTGCATCTTTTAATGAAATAATGGAACTAGGCAACCACTGGCTAAACACTAAAACACTGGCTTAAAGCTTGATGGGGGAACTTGATATTGAAGGGATCAGACTGAGAACACTGGAATCTATGAATCAATCCTAACGTAACTAAAAGTGGGATAACCAGACATTATATCAGTGGTTCTCAAACTCTGCGGAACATTTGAATGACCTGGGGATGGTGGAGAGATCTTTCAAAAATCTCAATGTTCAGTTTACATCCCACCTTACCAATTAAATCGGGCATCAGTAGTTTTGGGTTTTTTAAATCGTTTTAAAGATTTCCCAGGTGATTCCAATGTAAATGAAAGTTTGGGAACCATTGCATTTTGTGGCTCAGGATGTGATGCAGAAGGAGATACACAATGCCCCCATGATATGCTATTACCTAACAATCTCTAAATCTAACTAAGTATTTGTTAGAAATATGAGGAATAGAGAAACATGTTAAACAATGACACTATAAGGAAAGAATTAGAAATCCAAAGTGTGAGATATTCCATGGGGGAAAAATGACCCATTTTTCAACAAACAAATGGCATCTTTAAAAATGGGGGTATGTGTGACCTGGTTGGGGGGTGGGGGAGGAGGGAAGAGGGCCTTTCTTAAAATATACCTTGAAGAGCTGTGCTTCTGGCTATAAAGGAGTAACTTGTATGAGATTAATCCACCCATAGAAAACAATTATAATGTTGTATGAAAAAAAAAATGAGATTAGCTATTTGAAAGTGTTGCAGAACCACCAAGGTAGCCAGGATTCAACCAGCCTATATTCTGCAGAGAAAGAAAGCCCTTTGACATGAGCCCTATTGTTTGGGCAGCTTTTTGTCCTAAGGGTGTTAGTAATTTGCCTTGCAGGAGAGTAGACCAGGTAGAAAAAAGCAACCTATATCTTGCAACAGTTTCTCTGAGTTGAAGAGACAAAAGCTGAAGTTAAGGGCTTCAGAAGCAGCAGCTAGGACTTAAGGGGCTCAGATTTCTGGTAAACGGAGACCATAGAGGAGTAAGTCCAACATTCCCAATGCAATTTCCCTTCAAGACATTTGCTACACATGTGTGGAGTAAGAGGCCAAGCAACCCAGCAAAAATCAATTGCAAATAGACTAAAAATCCAAGGAGGAATTTTCTTAGTTTAACAGTGTTGGGGAGACAAAAATTGGAACTTAGGACCTGCTAAGGACAAAAGGCCATGGTAAACACCACAGAAGTTCAGGTGAGAAACCGTAAGGGCCAGAGTTGTTAGGACAAAAGGGAAACAGACCAGGCACAGCTTTGGGGTAAAAAAATCTTCAATTCTTGATTAGATCAACATGACTTGCTCAGTATCCACCTGCCAGATGGTAACATCTCTCTGGAAGAAGAAAACAAATTCCACATGAAAGGAAATACTTCTCTTCAGTATAGAGGTAGTTACTTGGGCAGAAAAAAAAGCTCCCAGATGAATGCACGGAATGCAGGGTGGAATGAAGAGTAAAATGTGTGGTAAAATCTAAATAAATATTGATTGTTTAACAAAAATGTCTTAGCAAGGGGTTGAATTACTTGGCAACAGTAATACAGAAGACAGAATCATAGTGGCAAATGAATGTATTATAAGTTTCCTGCATCTGACATAAATACTTAAAAGACTGTCAAAAGGTTATCTTTTGGTGGTTAAAAAATATAAACTTCCACTTACAAAGTAAGTCATGGAGATGTACAAGCATGGTGACAATAGTTAATAATACTGTATTGTATAGGTGAAAGTTGCTAAGAGAGTAGATCTTAAAAGTTCTCACCACAAGAAAAATATTTATAACCATGTGTGGCAATAGATGTTGACTAGACTTACTGTGGTGATCATTTTGCAATATATACAAATATCAAATCATTAAGTTGTACACCTGAAACTTGGAGGGCAGGTGCACACAAAATGACTGGGAAACTTCTGGGGTACTGGTGATGTGCGCTATATTTATCTGAGTAGTAGTTACATGGGCTGTTCATTTTCTAAGCATTCATCAAGCACTCAATTTGGGTACTTTTGTTATATTTCTATTACTTTGATAAACAAATAAAAAGTAGGAGGCTGTTAGAAATTAACAGGCACAGCAACCAAATGCAATGGGTGGATATTGTATAGCTTGTGATTTGAAAAACTCAACTGAAAAAAATTTTAGAGGGAATGGAGGAAAATTGAACATGGACTATTTATTAGATATTAAAGAATCATCATTAATTTCATTGTATGTGTACTATAGTTACTGCCCTTATCTGTTAAAGAAACATTTAAAAAAGTACTTATAAGTGAAATAGTATGATGAATGGGATTCACTTTAAATTATTTCAGGAAAATATATATGTAGTTATTTCCATTTTTTAAAAAGTAAAAGAAATGTAAAGTGAGGGTGAAGTTCAGGGATGCGGCAGAGAGTCAGAGAGGGTGTACAGATATATAACATGCCTATGACCAAAATCCTATTATTTGCACTCTGAAGATCAAAACATTCACATCAAAATGTCCTGCTTCAGAACACACATAGGAAGAAATTTCTCAGGGGCCCAGAAACAAGACAAGCAGGAATAGAATGAAATTTAAGAGTTCAGTTAGGTTCTGAATGACAGCCAGGCAGATATATGATGACAAACAGTGGCCTTCCTTCCAGTGGAGACTGATCTATTTTGAGCCCAAAGTGAGGAAAGTGAGTGCGTATTATCCAGGGTATTTCACCACTGTTCTTCTGGTCCCTAGTTATCTCCATCTGAGAAGCCTACCCAGGTATTGGAAGGGGGAGAATAAAACAGGAGGCAGAAAACAGATGCTGATGGTATCAGTCAGAATCCCAGCAGACAGAAGTCACATTCATCTGCAACTTTGAAGACAATTAAATGAAGGAACTACTTTCAGAGGTGCAGGTGGGGTTACAAGTTAAGGATGCTGAGACATCTGGGACTAGCTGCAGCATGATGCCTTTACCTCTCTGAACCTAAAAGAGCAAAGGGAGGAAATGTGTCACCAGAGCCTGGTGAGATAAGGGAGGCTGCGGCTACCACCATGAGCTGGAGTCATGGAGGGATAGAGACCTTGCAGGAAATACGATGAGAAAGGCAGGCTACAGAGAGAAGAAATGCCCTCCCATCTCTCTCTCTCTCTTCCCATCGCCTGATCTCCTTCCAGGATCTCCCAGTGACCGAAACAAACTGGAAGCCACACTCATGGGAGCTCAGGTGATGCATTCTACAGAAGTCAGTCTCCGGGGTCATGAAGCAGGGCAGAGAAGGTTGTCTAACAGACTACCACCACACTCCTCCAATGGAGTACATAAGATCTTCAAGTCTGCAAAGAGAACTGACGGCCATTTGATAAAATCTCTAATTCAGTTGAACCTATGGCTTTAGATCCTTAGTTAAAATGGGAATATTTCCAAGCATTTTATACGAGGCCCGAGAACAATGAGTAATCAAAGATCATTTCACAATATATACACAGAGCATTTGGTTAAGTAGCCACTCCTGCTCAGACTTGAACTTGTAAAATAAAAACTTTCCTTCTATATAAAACATTTCCAAACTAAATGGACAGAAAAGAGAAACCTGGTTTTATTTTCCATGGAGCTTTAACCATCATTCTATTAAAAAAAATTCAGAGCCAAGTCACCAATGGTGGAAACCCAACTCCAAGGACAGACAGGGAGGAGCATCACCTTGTGAGGCTAAGGATGGAATCCTCACTCTGGCCAGTTAGGCCTTATGGACTGTCCTTTCCCTGCCTTCCCATGGGCAGCTCCCACCACTGTCCCCCTTACTCTCCAGGGGTGTGGGGGCCTTTCTTGGCTAGTGATGCCAGCTCTGCTTCCTCCCACCTCGGGCTTTGCATCTGCGGCTTCCTCTACCCTTAACATGCTTCCCTCCCTTCTCTTGTTAACTCCTACTCCCACCTCATCTCAACTCTCACTTCCCACGGAAAGCTTTTCCAACATCCATGATGAGGTCAAAAACCCTAAGGCACACTTCTGTAACACCCGGAACCTTTCCTTCATGGAAGTACTTTCACATATTTTGGTATGACTGTCTGTCTACCCGGCTGAAGTGTTAGCTCCACGTGGTAAGGACTGTGTGTGCCTTTGTGTGCCATCATATTTTCAGGACCTCATGTACTATCCAGCTCGTGGGAGGCACCCAATTGTGGATGAATGAATGAGTCTTCACTACAAGAGAAATTTTTCCATTCAAGGGGTAGTCTGAATTTTGTTTTATCCTTTTAATAAACAACACAATTTTAGGGTTTTCCCCCCAGAACTAAATTACAGGGGACTCTCAATTAGCTGATAGTTCCCCTCCCCACCTTTTTTTCTTATATCCCTTATAAGAATATATTTAATGAGGGTTTTTCTAAAAAAATAATGTATAAATTATGCTTAGGATTCATATATATCCAACTTAATCTCACAGTCCATAATTTGTATAACTTCTGCTCTAAGAAATTACTTATAAGTACTCCAGGAAAGAAAAAAACCACATATTCTGAGGCCTATTTACTAATGCATGACGGTAACCACACAATTCTTTAAGGGTTTTCAACAAGAGTTGAAACCCAAAGGACTTTAGAAATCTCAGTTATCTAGAATGAGTGGCTTTATTCTGGATAACTGAGGTTTTATTGGAACTCAAAGCCAGTTTAAAAAAAGGTTTTAAAATTTTGACTCTCATGGTAAGCAACAAATTCTTCTACAATTTGAACACTTAAATGCCTCTTTTATGGCTAATAAATTTGGTCAAATTTCCATTTTGTTTTATTTCCAATTCAAAATCTATTTGTCACATGTGTCGGGAGCTATGTACTTGTGTATTCTGTCTGGTACCTTATTTATCTCTGAATCACCATAAAACTTAGCCGAGTGGATTGCACTTAGACACACTCAGAAAGGGTGTAGTGAATGAATGACAGGAAAGTAGAAAAGGGAGCTGACATTTGTTGAACACATTATGTGGTAGCTCCTGTGCAAGGAGTTTTAATAATAGCAACAATGACAAAGCTTAGTAACTTTTACATCACAGGTGCTGTGCTAATGCAGAATATATACATTAACCCATGGTCCTCCCAAAATCTAATGAGATAAGTTATTTTGCCCAGAGAGATGAAGTAATTTGTTGAAGGCTACACAGCCCAATAACAGGTAGAATGAAGAAGAGCTGCTCTTAGCTTATCAGGGGGTGATGAACCTAGAATGCCATCCAACCTCTCCAAGTTCTGATGTTGCATCCAAATAAGTTCTGGCAATCTCTGCAGCAAAATTTGGTAAATGTTGTTATAAATTAAGAAACTGGACTTGAAATACCAAGAAGATTTCCCAAGGTTAATCATCTAATAAATAATGGAGCAGTATATTTAAACCTTGGTTAGCCTAACTCCATGCTTACTTACATACATGGACAGGTGGGTGTTGTCATAATAGTTATTTTAAAGCATTTAACACTAACCCCAAATTCTGTTTGTATTTGGACAATTTTAACACACTTTACTATCGGTTGTTTGGATTCTCCCAAGGTTAAAGAAATTAAAGGACAGGAGAGCTCTTCCTTGTGCTGCTTCTGTTATAAGCTGGCTTTGCTCTCTCTGGATCTGTACCGTCTGGGTATGTATCTAGGAGTCGTGCGTATATCTGGCAGATAGTTAGAGCTCACACTGAACTGTCTTGGGGGACTTTCATGGACCCTGCAGAGATTCCCCAGAGGTTCTGGGTTGGTCTTTGTGACACTCTCCCGGGGGTGGGGGAGACTCTGCCTTGGTCCTTGTATGCTGTGGTCTCATAATCCCTTCAGTTACCATACTGGACTAGACTCAAAACGTTTGCTCCTTGGCTCTCTCCTCTGCAGAGTCCAGATCTGGACCCTAGGAAACACTCACATATCTCATGCCCTGACAAAGACTGGGAAAGCAGGCCAGTTCCCAAGCATCAGCCTACCCATCCTGCCACCCACGCAGTTGGCCAACCTGCCTCTGCCTTGCCTTCCAGATTTCTTAGGGTGAGTCAGACCCCAATGTGTGGACCACTCTAAATTGCTCAGGCTTGATTTAGGCATTGGTCTCCAGGTCCTCCAGCTATAATAAGTACTATTCAGAGCTCTCTGATTAGTCCTTTTGATGATCCCCTCTAACCTTGGTGTCACAAGACAGTACTCATCACTGTTTCTCCCAAAAGGTGGTGACAACTCAATGCATGACCACAGCTCTCTCCAAAGAAACGTTGTCTCTAATCTCCTCTTGACTCATATATTCAAAAGTCATGGAGCAGGCTCATGACATTCTACATATGGGATAGTTGGTCTTTTGATAGTTTACAGGTGCCTCAGTGGAAACTGAGACAAGAAGAGACCCATTCTAACATCCTGTTCCCTACCTGGCCCATATATACATGTGTGTATGTGATATTTTATATGCACTTCCTACAACAATTTCAACTGGTTAAGGGTGATTTAAGAGCCTTAGCACTCCCTAATTCAACAATAATCTCCAACTCTCACTGATCACTGCTGATTTGGGTGGTGGCCATCATCATAAAAGATTTTCTAACCAAAAACATACCTTGAGAATTTTCCAATTCATATGTTCTCAGATTAGGAAAAACTAAAACGTACTTGAAATATGTAGACTTAAAATAGCATTCCAACATATTCCTCATACATTAAATTACTCTCAAATTACTAGCTATTGGTGACATTCCTGATAGTGCCCTAGATTTTCAACTTTTACAAAAGCCCAGATGGTCAGAAAGATCTTTACCAAATTTGGATCATCTTTTTTAATAGAATGATTTAAAATATTTTTTAACAATCAGCTCAGAGTTGTATTTTTAAAAAGCTACTTAGTATTTTCAACTAAGAGAATATGTAATTACCAGAAAAAACTAGCAAATTCCTAGTGCTTATAACCTAAGGTGAGAAATAATGTGGGCCAAAAATGTAAAAAATCATATATATATGTATTTTTATACTTTTTAATCACAAAGTGAGAAAAGTGATATTAAATCTAGTTTTTCCATGTTCATCTGAAAGCATTCTATAAACTGCCTAAGTTAAAAAAAATAATTATCTAATAGTTAAGTTATAGGTCTAATCATCATCCTTTACCTTGGGCTATTGAAAAATAAACACTTTACATTTATTCACAATAAAATATAGATACTTTCAGATTCAACTCCATATAAGATTTTTTCATCTATTTATGCTCAAGGATCTACAACGACTAGATTAATGAGCCAAAAAGTACATTTTAAATATTCTCTAAAAGGACCTTATGAAAAGTAGAATTTGATTATGTTTTGGGAGGAAAATTTCTTTAAACTAGAGGGAGTCAACAAATATGAAATCAGGAAAAAATATTCAGGTCTTTGAAAGGAAAAAAACCTCACCAATGATCTTAGAAGGTGGATTGGTGTAGGGGTGAAATAACTTAATTACTCAGAATAATTAAAGCTAGAGGGTAAAGGTGGGAGAAAAACACATAAAATAATGGTTTCACTCACTTCACCTGGCCTTAATTTAAATCAGAACACTTTCCACTCCTGCATTACTCCAAACAATTTACCAAAAAAGAAAAATAATAGAGCAAAATATCCTTTTTAAGTAACCCAGAGCACATATAGCAAAAACTGCAATGTAATCATTCAGCAATTATGATGCTCTAGTTTATTTTTAAAATAGCTCAGCATTGCACGAAGTGGTCCTAGGTGCAGCAGGAGCTCTTCCTTTAACGCAACACTGATTTTCCCAGCAGCTTTCCTCTGCCACCTCTTATCTTTCTTTCATAACCCTATGTGGTCCTCCACAGAAATACCCCTTTAGGTATGAACACCCAGGAAAACACCTCCCCCTGCCCCCCTGTGGAGAGGCATGTAAAAGAGTCCAGTATCTTTACTTTCTGCAGAAGGCAGAAAATATTTCTTTTAGGGTAGCCATCCAATACCTGAGTATTTTAATACTCCGCAGCAGGTAATTTAATCTATTTTTAGGAAGGATGAGAACTAAAAGCAGCACAAAGAGTAATAACGAATCAGGGGCTAGAATTTTCTCCAAAGTTAGAAACTGTAGATATAAACTCCTGAAATCAGGAAGGGCCTCAGCAATGGAAATCATATTGCAAAGAGGGAAGTGAGATAGATGGGAAGTGATGTGCCCACAGCCTCCTAGAAGAATGGTTTCTGTCCCCTCAGTCGAGGGCTCTTTCCACGACTGCACTTTTTCCTTTGCCCTCTCCTTCTGCCCCTTGATCTCTCTGACAAATGCTCAAAGCCTCACTTAAAACAGTCCCCTAACAAGGGCTTGCCAAGGAAAGGCAAAGTTTGAGATACAGAGTCCAATTAACTGCCTCTGATTGCTGGATAACTCAAGTCTTCCGGAAACTGACTCCAGCAGCATGTGTTATATATTTACATCCAACCCTTGTTCTAAAAATAACTCGACATGTTTTGCAGAAATACACAAAATGCAACAAGCTAAAAATAAATACAATGGGGAATTATCACAAAGGGGGGAAAAGGATAGGAAAATCTAGCCTATTAAAAGCACCAGTGGTAGGATCTTGTGGAAAGGGTAACAAAGTATCGATGTTCCAAAAGGAATCTCCTGGAGAAACTGTCTTATACCAAGAAAGCAATTTATATAACTGGTGGCTTAATAGCAAATATTACAAGCAGTGCAATAATAGTGACCCATCAGAAATAAGTTGTGGATCAAAATGAAATGTTAGTAAGAGTTTGTGGGGAGGGATGAGGCACAAATTTTTCTTTTAATGTCTTAATGTGCAGGTTTTGGATTTCTGAAGCAAGTCATTCCTGAGCCTTGCAAGATTAGAAAGAAAAAAATGGAAGTGAGAGGAAAGAGGAGAGAATTACAGAGTAGGCGGAGGCAGAGGGAACCACGACAGGATGATGTGAACCTAGGCATCATTTGTTAAAGAACCAAAAATAATTTATCACATAATTGGAGGCTCAAATTCATACCTGAACTTGAACTCAATTGCATTTTTGTTATGTTATAATGCAATATAGTGTACATCAATTGGCTCAGAATTTAAAATTAGAGCCCAATTACCTGTGTAAGGGAATCATAAATCCAACTTGTATTTTTCTAACAGGGCTAACAACTCACGATGCCCGCTTAAACTTGGGAAAATCAATTTTCTGAGCTTAAGAACAATTGCGCATTGGTATTTTTTCACCCTGGTCTACTGCCCCAGGTGGATATAGTGACTGGGGGAGGGTAGAAGCCTAAGGCAAAACTAACAAACACAGAGCATTGAATATACTCAAAACGCCAACCACACGCAGGGGAAACCGGAGTGGGAGCACTTACGTGTAATAGGCAGCCAGAACCTGGACACCTGCTATTTGGTGAAGGAGTAAAAGCAAAACACTCCTACTGCTTTTCTAGTTCAGCAAAAATTTCCCCGGAGCTAAAGAGTAAGATGAAATACTAAGTAAGGGGAGAGCTTGAACTCCTGCTAACAGCACACCAGAACCAGGCCTGCCTGACTAAGGTCACAACTGCATGAAGCCTAGAGGCTCCCCTCCCAGGGTGGTTTGTTGGCCTTCTGTTCAACTGGAAACATCTCAGGGAACACTGTCTGGAGGGAGGGGGTGGTGGAATAAAGCTGCAGCAATGGCGGTAGAAGTATCAGCAGGAACAGCCTTCATGGAGGACAGTTCAGCACTGCAGATGCCTGTGTATGTATCTTATACACACCCAAACACAGATACTACACACACGTGTTATACATTTTGACACTGAAATTCCATTTCCATGAAATTCTGCTTGAGAAACAATTGAACCAGGTTGCAAAGATATACATAAAAGGTTCCTCATTTCAGCATTGCTTCTAAGTGCCAGAGTTGGAAGCAGACTAAAAGTCCATCGAAGGGGATGATTTAAGTAAATTTAAGCATTTCACCCTACAGAGTAATACTGTGCTGGAAATACAGATGATGATGTAAAATTCTACGGACATGGCACACTGTAAGATAAAATTACAAAAGAGTGTTACTGGATATATCAATTTTGAGTATAGTGCATGTGTATGTGTGCATGGGTGAAGAAGAAAGTCTGGGAGAAAATGCCCTCACATATTAGTCAAGGTCATTACTGTGTCGTGGGATAAATGGTATTCACTTTTTCAAAAACCTTTTCCCGTGGTGTTGGATTTTTGAGTTTTAATTTTATAAAACTGGCAGGTGTTCCTTACATAATCTGAAAAAAATACTACAGTATTTTCTATTTTTGAATTTTTTTTTAAAGTAAGGAGGATAGGAGGAAGAGTAGCAATATATAGAAAAGGCAGAAGCCCACCAGAGCCCACGAGGCTTTCCCTGCACAAAACACTAGCACCTGTCCCAAAACAGTTTCTGTCTTTACACAAAATTCCACTGACTGTACATTTTACTGAGGAGGGGAAACAAATGCAAAAAAACAAATCATCTGTCCACCTTACCTTTTTTTCCTTCTGTGGGAAAAAAAAACCCTCGGTCTGTACTATGCTTCTGAGAACAAATGATGTCCCTCCAAGACCCAAAATACAGCTAAAAACCTCAGCAACTGTGCCTTTTACACCGGGCTTGTTGGTTCCTCTGTTTTCCCACCTTCCAAATGGACATGTAAAACTGTTACTTCACAAAGACAAGGTGCTCTTTTTAAAGCCCAGAAAATACCAAAGAAACATACCAATTAGAACACATGCTTCTCACTGAGTCATTTCTGTATCTTAGTTTCATTTGCTCTATGCCAGGGTAAGATATCTGCAAAGTCATAGCAAAAGAACTAGAAGGACTTTTGAGACCATCCAATTCAATGCCCACATTTTTCACAAGAGAAAGCTCAGACCAGTCACCAAGTGAGTCAGGCAGGACTAAAACCGAGGGTCTGCCTCCCAGTCCGCTGTTTATCACTCATCTCTAATTTCAGTCAAAGATGCAGCTGTGTTTCCCCTTTCTAGAGAATCTGAATATTTCTTTAGCTAATGTTGACATAAATCAGACTTTGTGAGACAGAGAAACAGAGAGCAAAGTAACAAAATACACTGGCTAGCTTTTCCAGATGCATCTGAGAGAGAGTTTCAATAATGGAAAACACTTCATACATTGCTTTATACAGTCCACTCAGTTCTGTGATAGAGAAGGGTAAAAAGTTCAGGGGGAAAAACCATATGGGTCATCTGGTGACATTTTTTAAAAGTTTACTTTCAGAAGCGCATGATTTAAAGTGTTTTTCCCCTCAAAACCAAGCATATTCACTATAAAACGCCTGGAAAATACAACAAAATATTAATGAGCAGAAAAAGGAAACATACCATACAATTCTACGAACAAAAGACAACCATCGTTAAAATTTTAGGATAGTTCCTTCTAGTTTTTGTTTTCTTTTTGAATGGTTGAGATCTTCATACATATACCATTTCCAGATTTTCTTTTCACCTAAATTACACTTAAGCATTTTAGTAGTTCATTAACAACTTATAAACATCATTTTAATGTATGAACAGTATTTTGTGGTATAGATATGCCAAATTTTATAGTTTTTTCTTTATGTACGTCATTTAGGGGTTTTCTATTATACATAATACTATAACGAGCATTTGAAAAATAAACCGTGATCTTAATTTTCTGATTATTTTCATAACTTTAATTCCTAAAATGAGGTTAAATATTATAAACATTTTAAAGTACCTGAAAGTTGGTACCAAATTTTGTTTTTTTTTACCAAAGGTATATAAAAGTTCCTATCTTATAGTGCTTTTTCAATAATTACCAAATTTTAAGTCTTTGTTAATTTTATAGGTGACAGATACCTATTTTATTGAATCTCTCTGTCATTGAACAGTATCATATATTCATTACACATTGTGTTTCTCATTTGGAACATCTATTCTTGAGGTCTCTGCCCATTTATCTACTGCAGAAGAAGGGAAACATTTTGAATGAAGACATCCAATCATGTTTTCTTTAATAAATAAAATTAAAATAGAACTTTTAAGCAAGTTAATAGCCTTGCTGAATTCACTAAAGCCTAAGAAAACAAAGACTCCTGGCAAAATCAGTTAAGAAATGTAAAGAAAATAGCACAACACACTTTTTTCCCCCTGAGTATATATTATTTGGGCTCCATCAAGTAAGTGATATGTTTGTGCAGCTTTCTGTGACTGCTGATTCCAAGTGTCAGATTAACAAACAGTTGAAAATAAAGGAAGAGCTGGAGCATGTGGCATATGAAAATCACAAACTCTCTTTTTAAAAAGAATGTGTTCTGGTTCACACTGGTGGACTAAGAAAATTCATTTACCTCCTTTCTCACCCAAAGTACTTTCTAAATGATACTAAAGGAGCACAAAGGTGTAAACCCATAGCCACAAAGAGAACGGGAAGAAGCCGTTAGAAGGTGAGTGATTTCAATAAAAGTCTGTTGACTTACAAACCACAGCAAAGGAAACCACAAGCCAAAAGGGGGTTTCAGCAAAGGAGAAAACAGACCTGCCTGATACTACCCCAGAAAAACTCAGTTTTCAGAAATAGTGGGTAAAACAGAGGGTGGAAGAGGTGGGTAGAGCTGAAAAGCGGGGTATTAATTACAGGTCAGTATATGTAACATAGACTGCCCTCCCTCCTGGCTCTCCATGTGAGCTGGCCTGAAGCCACCACTAGGTTCAAGGCAGTAAAAACGTGTGTGGGGAGAAGTAGGACAGTTATCATGGGTGTTAAAACCTCACTCTTGCAAGTCAAAATCCCCCCACCCCATTCCCATGCACACACTCTAAACTTTGACCCTTCAAGCACACCATTTACAAGATCAATCCACCTGTTGAAGGGCTTGCAAACAGCCCTTCTATTACCTCATTCTTTTACATATAACCACAGATCACTGGAAATCCAATACACCAAGAAAGGCCAGCACACAAAATAAAGTGAGCAAGCAAAATAGCAGAAAACACGACACCATGCAAATAAGACAATTTAGGGAAAAGATACAAACTTAAAAAAGAAAACCTATTTGATACCCTCGAGAATCACTTGAGGATATTTGGTAACTACAAGACAAGAGCAGAGTTATATTTAAAAGGAATAATGAGATTAAAAAAAAGATCCCTTGGGAATTACATGATTACTTAAATAAAAAATTCAATAGACAGCTTAATGGCAAACTTGAGAAATCTCCTAGACTATATACTAAATGTACAGTATGTGAGAAAAAATAAGATATATAGATGATTGATCCAGGAGATCTACATGTGGACTAATAGAAGTTTCAGAATGAGAAAAACAAAACTGGAGGGGAGGAAATTATCAAATAAATTATATAAGAAAATTTCCCAGAGCTAAGGGGACACATGAATCTTCGAAGTATAGGAATCTACTCAGTGTCAAGGAGAATGAACTGTGAAATGTTAGAAAACTGAGGTTAAAGAGAAATTCGTAATAGCCTCCTAAAAAGACCCTCCCCCTAAAAAGGTAGCCTACAGAAAAGGAGGGATCAGAGTAACATCAGATTCATCAGCAGCAGTGTTGGATGCTAAAAGACAGCAGTGAAAATGATTTTCGATACAAAAGTCCTATTCCCAAACTATCAATCATGTTTGAGGGAAAAATGAAAAACTGCAAGCTTGCAAGGACTCAGTTTACCTCCCATTCACTCTTTCTTGGAAAGTTACTAGCAAAATTTGGAGGTAAGTCGAAGAGAGAAAGCCCACTGGATCCAGCAAATGGTAAATCCAACTCTGGAGAGCAATATGGGAATCTCAGGCTAATTCTATCCAGCAGGTCTAGAAAACAACCTGTCTAAATGAGAGCAAAATGGAGATCTAATGAGAAAGAGGGAGAACCAATAGAAGAGAAAGTGCAAACATGAGTTTTGGAAAACCTGAAGATATGATGGAGGCACACACTCAGGAAAGGCAAGAGGACATCAGAAACTCCAATAAAATCAAGCACAGATAACTTTATAAGAAAGACTTAAAATATATATTACACACACTGAAAGATGGCATGATTCTGACAAAATGACAGAGGAAGAGAATCCATTTGAACCTGATTCTAGACACAGTCTCCTTTGTGTATCACAGGAGTTGTGACACTGAAACCATAGAAACCACTTGGGTCTGCGGTAAATAATTTAGCAAAGGGATTCCCTGGTGGTGCAGTGGTTACAAATCCGCCTGCCAATGTAGGGGACACGAGTTTGATCCCTGCAACAAAGACCCAATACAGCCAAGAATAAATAAATAAATTTATTAAAAAAATAATAATTTAGCAAAGTCCTGATGATGCAAATCTTTTTCATTATAGTCAACTTTGGAAAAATCACAAAGAAAGACCTCTCTGGTGACAGAGAAAATGTAAATTAAACTTGACAATGCAAAAATAATGGTACAACTGAATGAGAACTGAAAGTGGAAGAGGGAAAAGGATAGTGGAGAAAGGGGTATGAATGCTCATATCTGAGCTATGGTAAGGAGGTAAGAGATGCTGACTAGATTGATAGACCAGTAAAGAGAGATTTAAATGTGATTTAGAAGTGGCAAGACCAAAGATACGGAAGCAACCTAAGTGTTCATCAACAGATGAACAGATAAAGAAGATATGATTCTCACACACACACACACACACACACACACAATGGAATGGACTTGGAGTGCATTATGCTAAGTGAAATAAGTCTGACAGAGAAAGACAAATACTGTATGATATCACTTATATGTGGAATCTAAAAAATAAAACAACCTAATAAATATAACAAAAAAAGGAGGAGACACAGATACAGAGAACAAATAGTGGTTACCAGTGTGGAGAGAGAAGGGGGGAGGGGCAACATAGGGGTAGGAAATAAGAGGTGCAAACTATTATGTATAAAATAAGCTACAAGGATATATTGTACAACATGGGGAAGATAGCCAATATTCTATAATAACTATAAATGGAGTATAACCTTTAAAAATTGTGAATCACTATACTGTACACCTGTAACTTATATAATATTGTATGTCAACTACACTTCAATTAAAAAATAAATTAATTTTAAAAAATTATAAAAAAGAAGTGGCAAGAACAATGGAAGTGGAGAATAATGTCATGTTGTTAGTGGGAAAATGTGAAATGGTGATAGATAAATTCTCTTTCTTAGAAGAAAATCAGTATATAACATGTAAAATTGATTTAAAAAATTAATTGGCAATATGGAGATAACGCCAGGAATGGCTTACAGCATTTAGGGAGGGCAATAAGAAGGGGAAAGGGTAGTTAGTGTTGGGAACTGTTCATTTTCATATGTGTTTCTAAACTATTTTATTTGTAAGCCATGTGCTAGCTATTGCTTTCATAAAAACAAAACAAAAAAGAAAGTTATGAAAGGAGCAAGTGCACTGTGACAAACTCTTTTACTAAAAACAAAAATAAAAATTGAGCCTGGATGAAATGTTGTCTTCTGAGTCTCTGGATAACTCTGGAGGAATAGTGAATTTTGTATAACTGGATTTATTTATAAATTTATTTATAAAAAGGAGGGAGCAAATGCAGTGTACGGAAAAGAGACACATTTTTTTCCCAACAGAAAAATTAAGCACTCATTAGAACGTAATGACAGGATGACATTCTGGGGTTTGGAGGGTAAGCACATCCCCTTCATTACCAAATCAAAGATTTTCCAGTATCAAGAGGGACTCTTTTCTCTCTCCTGGATTCTCCCTGCACACACCTCCTCCTTCCCCCACCCCACAAGCCCCTTCATGACCTTAAATAAAGATGAAAATTGAAAAGGTTCCCTAGTGCTAATTGCACGTTCTCTAATTTCTAATTTCCTCAAGATTGCTGCCTCCTGGCTGTTTCATATTAATATCTCTCAAAATGTACAGCAAGTGCACATTTGAATACCCAGCTAGGTACATTTCCCAGAATGTTTTTTTGAATGGGTTAGTTGTGGGAAGGTTGGCAATATACTAGTGACTCGATGATGGTGCAGTAATGTTACCCACAGCCTGGGTAACATTACTGCACCTTGTGTTCACAGAGAAGGCTGGTTCTGAGTTCAGTTACATTCACTAGCAATTTAAACGATAGCTGCTGTACTAAAATCTAAAATAAATTGCTTTTCTCCAGAAGCCATGTAAGCTTTTGTACTGCAACTTAGCAGAGCTGCTGGTTTTACCTCATCTGAAATTCAAACAGGGTATAAAAGCTGGGCCTCTGAACTCCTGTTTCTACCTCGAACAGCATTCTTCTACATTCTAGCGCTCTCCAAAATATCTATCCTGGAACCAGGTTTATAGGAAAGCAACATACTATTTCCATTTTTTATGCAACTCATCATTTGGTTTTTGTTTTTCTATTTCAACCTCACACTTTGGGCTGTTTTGAAAGAACTGTATTACCGGGGGCAAGATTTTTTCTCCCCATTTTGATGGCTAGAAAGCTTCTCTGCCAACATGGGCCAAGCCAAGCGTGGAAACATCGGCACCCAAATGCATGCATGTACCTCTGCGATTCTGTTCAAATTTACCTCCTTCCCTTCTATCCATGGGAAGAGGAAAGAAACAGCCAGTGCTCAGAATCTGAAGTAGAAATTCTGCCTTTCCCTACCCTCACTTCCCCATGAGTTTTGCCCAAAAGTCCATGGACTCAAGCTCACAACTATTTCCCCTGAGCACATTCAGACCCAGTGGCTCTGAAGGGACACAGCTGCCTCGGCATTTCTCTGATAGAGATGGCTTCTGACCCTTAGATGTCTTTCCACAAATGCAATTAGAATAGTTCCCAATGTTCACTACATTCTTTCAGATTTAACAAGGCAACATAATTAACATTGCTATTTTTCTGCCAGTTAACAAGAGAAAATTGCCCTTCCAAGAGATTTTTCATGTTTACAAAAATGATCCATTAATATGTTTCCCTTTCAGATGTTTTCTTCTATTGAGGTTGAAAGAGCTTGGTTTGGGGTATGCTATACGGTGTGTACTCAGCAGCATTTCTCTGAAAGCGGAAATTTCTTTATGCCCATCAAAAATAACAACTGGAAAAAAAAAAAAGAAAAAGAAAGAAACAAAATGAACACTTTAGATCAATTCAGATTCAAACTTAGAGCCACTGTGAAGTCCAGGAAGCTCTATTTCTATCACATGCACAGAGCCATGCCAAGGGGGTAGATGTAATGTCCCTATTGAATCATGTGAATCCTGCAGTTCTGCTGTAGGAATTCTCTGAGCTTTGATAACCAGAGACTAAGTATACTGGTTCTCCACCGGGATCCTCAGGGGGAACTAGGAAATGGAGTGGGGGAGGGTGCTTTTTTCAATGTCCCAGTAATTGGGGGGCAATACTGATATCTGGGGGACATTCTAAGTGTTGCTGAAAGTTCTGCAGTGTGTTATCTCCACACAACATAGAATAGAACTGCCTAGAGAAGACAAAATGAGCTCATTGCCCTGGGTCCCGTGTTTTCTCATTTTGCAAACCCTGGGCTCCTGACAGACAATCAGTAACTGAAGGAATCAACTAGTGGTTTAAAGAAGGTATTCCAAAAAAAAAAAAAAAAAAAGAAGAAGGTATTGATTCAACAAATACATATTAAGTTCCTCCTGTTGACAGTACAATTAATGCAATATATACATCAGACCATAATCTCCCCTCTAAGGAAGCTTAAAATGTCATTTTCTCCATAAAGCCCTTCCTAATGACCTCAGCTATAACTAATCTCTAGGTAAAGAGAGAAAATAACCTATTAGGGTTGTGGATACTGGAACTAAAAATTCTTGGGTTCTAATACAGATTCTGCCACTGACTAGGCTTGTGACCTTGGACTGGTTGTTTAATCTCACTGTGTCTTGGTTTCCTCATTGGAAAATGGGGATAATATTGCTGTTTGGGGATTAAATGGAGTTATTAATGATATAAAGTCATCAGAACAGTGCATGACACATAGTAAGTGCTCAAAAAGCACTTACTATGGTATATATATTTATAATTTTTAAAAAGAGTTTTATATACATAATTTTAATTGAAATCATGGTTGAGATAATTGCAGGTTCACATGCAGTTGTAAGAAATAATACAAAGAGATCCTGTGTATATTTTATCCAGTTTCCTCCACTTTGAAAAACCATAGTATAATAGCACAACTAGGATTTGACATTAATACAATACACCAATCTTATTCAGAATTCCCCCAAATCCCAGTTTTACTTGTACTCATTTCAGTATATGTGTGTGTGTGTTTGTGTATGTACTAAGTTCAATACAATTTTATAATCTGTGCAGGTTTGTGTATCCACCTCCAAGGTCAAGATACTGAGCAGTTTTATCACCACAAGGATCCTTCATGTTGTGCCTTTATTACCTCACCCACCTTTCACCCGGCCCTCCCTCACCTCCATCCCTAAGCTCTGGCAATCACTAATCTGTCCTCCATTTTGTCATTTCAAAAATGTCACTTAAATGGAATCAAAAACTATGTAATCTTATCACTTATATGTGGAATCTAAAATATGATACAAATGAACTTATTTACAAAACAGAAACAGACTCACAGACATAGAAAACAAACTTATGGTTACTAATGGGGAAAGAGAGGAGGGATAAATTAGGAGTTTGGGATTAGCAGATACAAACTACTATATATAAAAATAGATAAAATAGGTCCTACTGTATAGCACAGGAAACTATATTCAATATCTTGAAATAACTTATAAATTTAAAAGAATATGAAAAAGAATATATATATATATATACACACATATATAGCTGAATCACTTTTCTGTAACACCAGAAACTAACACAACATTGTAAATCAACTGTACTTCAATTTTTAAAAAATTGAAAAACAAGAAACCCTAAAAAATAAAATATAAAATTTATTGGGATTGGCTTTTTTCATGCAACACGACTCTGGAGAATCACCCAAGTTGTTGATTGTATTAATAGTTCGTTCCTTTTGATTGCTGAGTAGAACTCCATGGGTACCGCAGTTTATTTAACCACTCATCTGTTAAAAACATCTGGGCTACTTCTAGATTTTGGCTACTATGAATGAAGCTGTTATGAATATTTATGTACCAGTTTTTATGTGAACATGAATTTTCATTTCTCTGAGATAAATGCTCAAGAGTGCAATTGCTGGGTCATATGGTAGTTGTATGTTTAGTTTTGTAAAAAACTGCCAGATTTGTTTCCCAGAGTGGCTGTACCATTTTACATCCCCACTAACAAAGTATGAGTGAACAGTTTCTCTGCATCCTCACCAATATTTGGTGTTGTCATTAGTTTTTATTTTAGCCATTCTGATAGATGTGAAGTGATAGCTCATTATGGTTTTGATTTGCATTTCTCTGATGGCTAGTGATGTGGAATATCTTTTAGTGTGCTTATTTGCCATCTGTACATCTTCCCCAGTGAAATGTCTGTTCATGACTTGTGCCCATTTTCTAATAGGATTGCTTGCTTTTTTAATGTTGACTTTTAGGAGTTCTTTACATATACTAGATACTAGTCCTCTGTGGAATATGTAGTTTGTAAATATTTTCTTCTAGCCTACAGACTGTCTTTTCATTCTCCTTACATGGCTTTCACAGAGAAAAATTTTAATTTTGTTGAGGTCCAATCTATCTATTGTTCCTTTTATGGATTTATGCTTTTGGTGTGAAGTCTAAGAATTCTTTGCTTAAACTCAGATCCCAAGAAATTTCTCTTATGTTTATTTTTTCTAAAATTTTTATAATTTTACACTTTATGTAAGTCTGTAATCCATTTTGAGTTAATTTTTGTATAAGGTATGAGGTTTAGATCAAAGTTATTTTTTTGCCGATGGATGTCTAATGCTCCAATACCATTTGTTAAAAGGCTGGGGTTCCTTCATTGAATTGCTTTTGCTCCTTTGTCAAAAATCATCTGAGCATGTGTGTGGATCTATTCCTGGGTCCTCCGTTCTGTTCCATTCCATCCCCTGCCAGATGCCACATTGGCTTGATTACTATGGCTATATAGTTAGCTTTAGTATTAGATACGAGTGATTCCCCCCTACTTTATTATTTTTTAAAAACATATTTATCTATTTATTTATTTATGGCTGTATTGTGTCTTCTTTGCTGTGAGCAGGCTTCTCATTGTGATGGCTTCTCTTGTTGCAGAACACGGGCTTAGGTGCGAAGGCTTCAGTAGTTGTGGCTCGTGGGCTCTAGAGTGCAGGCTCAGTAGCTGTGGCACATGGGCTTAGTTGCTCCATGGCATGTGGGATCTTCCTGGACCAGGGATAGAACCCGTGTCCCCTGCATTGGCAGGCAGATTCTTAACCACTGCACCACCAGGGAAGTCCCATACTTTATTATTCTATGCTATGATTGTTTTAACTATTATAGGGCCTGTGTCTTTACATATAAGTTTTAGAATAAGCTGGCTGGAATTTTGTTAGGAATTGCATTCAACCTTAGATCAAGTTGGGGAGGACTTGCGTCTGTACTATGTTGAGACTTCCAACATTTATTGGAAGGTCTTCTTTGACTTCTTTTATCAGTATTTTGTAATTTTCAGCATACAAATCCTGTATGCATTTTGTTAAGTGTATATCTAGTATTTCATTTTCTTTGGAACAGTTGTAAATGGTATTGAGTTTAAAATTTTGGTTTCTGCATGTTCCTTGTTAGCACATAGAAATATATTTTGTGGATTAATTAATTGCTGAACTCACTTATTATGGGAGATTTTTGTTGTTGTTGTAGATTCCTAGGGTTTTCTAGGTAGAAAATCCTGTCATCTACAAATAGAGCTAGTTTTATTTTATTCCTTTCCAATCTGCATGCCACCTATTCCTTTTTCTTGCTGTATTACAGTGGCTAGAACTTCCAGTACCATATTGAATAGAAGTAATGAGAGTGAACATCCATGCGTTGTTCCCAATATCAGGGATTCTTTTTTTTTTTTAATTAATTTTTATTGGAGTATAGTTGGTTTACAATGTTATGTCAGTTTCTGCTGTACAGCAAAGTAAATCAGCTATACATATACATATATCCCCTCTTTTTTGGATTTCCTTCTCATTTAGGTTACCACAGAGCATTGAGTAGAGTTCCCTGTGCTATACAGTATGTTCTCATTAGTTATCTATTTTATACATAGTATAAACAGTGTATATATGTCAATCCCAGTCTCCCAATTCATCTCACCCACCCCCACCCCCAGTATCCATACATTTGTTCTCTACATCTGTGTCTCTATCTCTGCTTTGTAAATAAGATCATCTATACCATTTTTCTAGATTCCACACACATGCATTAATATATGATATTAGTTTTTCTCTTTCTGACTTACTTCACTCTGTATGACAATCTCTAGGTCCATCCACGTCTCTACAAATGATCCAATTTCGTTCCCTTTCATGGGTGAGTAATATTCCATTGTATATATGTGCCACATCTTCTTTATCCATTCATCTGTTTATGGACATTTAGGTTGTTTCCATGTCCTGGCTATTGTAAATAGTGCTCCAGTGAACACTGTGGTACATGTGTCCTTTTGAATTATGGTTTTCTCTCAGTATATGTCCAGGAGTGGGATTGCTGGGTCATATGGTAGTTCTATTTTTAGTTTTTTAAGGAACCTCCATACTGTTCTCCATAGTGGCTGTATCGATTTACACTCCCACCAACAGTGCTAGAGGGTTCCCTTTTCTCCACACCCTCTCCAGCATTTGTGGTTTGTAGATTTTTTTGATGATAGCCATTCTGACCGGTGTGAGGTGATACCTCATTGTAATCTTGATTTGCATTTCTCTAATAATTAGTGATGTTGAGCATCTTTTCATGTGCCTCTTGGCCATCTGTATGTCTTCTTTGCAGAAATGTTTATTTAGGTCTTCTGCCCATTTTTGGATTGGGTTGTTTTTTTGATATTGAGCTGCATGAGCTGTTCATATATTTTGGAGATTAATATTTTGTCACTTGCCTCATTTGTAAATATTTTCTCCCATTCTGAGGACTGTCTCTTCGTCTTGCTTATGGTTTCCTTTGATGTGTAAAAGCTTTTAAGTTTAATTAGGTCTCATTTGTTTATTTTTGCTTTTATTTTCATTACTCTAGGAAGGGAGTCAAAAAAGATAAAAATATGGAATGCTTCACAAATTTGCATGTCATCCTTGGGCAGGGGCAATGCTAATCTTCTCTGTATCATTCCAATTTTAGCATATGTGCTGCTGAAGCAAACACTCAGGGATTCTCTTTATCAAGTTGAGGTAATTCAACTCTATTCCTAAACTGCCAACAATTTTTATTATAAATGGACGCTGGATTTTGTCAAATGCTTGTTCTGGGTTAATTGATATGATCATATCATTTTTCTTCTTTAGCTTGTTGATATGGTAGATTACATTGATTCATTTTAAAGTACTCAACCATCCTTGCATACCTGTATTAAATCCCCTTTGGTCATGGTACATAATTCTTTTTACACATTGTTGTACTTGATTTGCTAATATTTTGTTGAGTATTTCTGTGTCAAAGTTCACAAGAGATATTGGACTGGAATAGTCTTTCTTCCTCCCTCCCTCCCTCCCTTCCTTCCTTTTTGTGGTCTTTTACTAGGCTCATAAAATGAGTTGGGAAGTGTTCCTACCTCTTCTATTTTCTGAAAGAGATTACGTAAAATTGGTATTAATTCTTTTCTAAACATTTGGTAGACTTCTCCAGTGAAACTGTGTGGTCCTGAGGAGTTCTTGGGGGGAAAATTTTAAGTACTAACTCAACTTCTTTAATCGTTACTCAAGCTGTCCATTTCATCCTGGCTGAATTTAGGTGGTTTATAATTTTTGAAAAATTGATCCCTTTCTTCTAAGTAGCTGACTATGTGAATATGAAATTGCTCACAGTGTACCTTTACTTTTTAATGATTGTAGGATCTGTATTTATATCCCCTATTTCATTTCTAATGTTGGCAATTTTGTTATTGTCAGCCTTGCTAATCATTTATCAATTTTATCAATTTTTAGAATACCCAACTTTTTGCTTCATTGACTTTATATTTTTCCTGTTTTAAATTTTATTGATTTCTGCTTTTACCTTTATTATGTCTTTCTGTCTGCTTGCTATTGGTTTATTTTTCTTTCTTTTTTATACTTGAGGTAGGAACTTAGGTTATTAATTTGAGGACTTTCCTCAATTCTAATATCATATTTAGTGGTATAAATATCCATCTCAGCACGGCTTTAGCTGCAGCTTACATATTTTGATATATTGTATTTTCATTTTCATTCAGTTCTATGTATTTTTTAATTTCCTTTAAGAGTTACTCTTTGATCTATGTTTAGAACTTTTTCTGTGATCTTCTTGTAATTGATTTCTAGTTAGATTTTATTATAGTCAGAGAACACGTTCTGCATGATTTCAATTTTTAAAACTTAAAGGGTTTTTTGTGACCCAAGACAAGGTATATTTTGGTGAATGATGCATGAGTGCTTGAAAAAAATGTGTATTCTGCTATTATTGGATGGAGTGTTCTATATATGTCAATTAGATACTATTAGCCAATTGTGATGCTCAGATCTTCTATATTCTTGCTGATTTTCTGCATAGTAGATCTATCTATTGTTGAGATGGGGCACTGGAGTCTCTAACTACAGTTGTCAATTTCTCTCTTTCTCCTTCAACTCTGTTAGTTGGGTTGTTTGTTTTTGTTTGTTTTTTCCCCATGTACTTTAAGGCTCTATTGTTTGGTGTGTATATATTTAGAATCATTAAGTTTTCTGGGTGGGTTGATGCTTTCATCATTACATAATATCTCTGTTTGTCTCTGATATTTTCTTTGCTCTGAAGTCTACTTTTATCACATATTAATATAGTCTCTCCTGCTTTTTGAAAATTAATAATTGTATAGTGTACTTTTTTCTATCCTTTTTCTTTCAACTTACCTAATCATTGACTTTGAAGTGAGTTCCTCATAAGCAGCATATAGTTGGACTGAGTTCTTTTATCCACTCTGTCACTCTTTATCTTTCAATGAATGATTTAGATGATTTACATTTAAGATCATTATTGATAAGTTAGCACCTCAGTCTATTATCATATTACTTGTTTTCTATTTCTTTTCTCTGGTTCTCATTTCCCTTATTGGAGGGATCAGACTTCTCTGATGTTGCCAGCAATACTCCCATTCAATAAGGAAAAAAAATCAACCTCCCTGGGCTTCCCCCTGTCATTGGGTTATGAGTTAGGAAACACCTGGTCTGTGTGGCTTCTTCTCTTGGGAGGGAGGACTCTAGACACTCTGCTACTATGCTGTTCCTCTAGCCCTGGCGTCTCAAACCAGCTCACCTTTTTCTTACCACCTTTCAGAACTCTCATTTGGTTGCCTCTTGCTTCATTTCTAGAGGAGGAGGAGCAGGAAAAATGGGTCTACATCATCTTTGCTGGGCTGGAATCTCTGCTTACTATATTTTTAATTGTATGTTTCCATTCAAGTCTCTTATGACCCTTAACCCTTTTTGACCTTATACTTATTTGTGTACATCCACAGATTCTAAGATTTGAAACTTCTTGAGAATTTCTCTATGTATATTTTACAGTGCCTTGAACATAGTGGGTTCTCCCTATGGATGAATAAATGAATGAATGAATGCTTATGTATATTTTCTTTGGGGCTCTACAGTGGAGTAGACCTACATGTTAAGTGCCCACCCCTGTAAATGGACACAGGAGTAACAGGGAGAATCTAACTCAATGTGATTTACTGAAACGTGCCTAAGAACATATGCTGACTTAGTCATCAGCTCCCTCAGGTCATCACACTCATTTTTCTGCTTCCAGCAGATCAGAAAATGTGGTAATGCTGGGGTAGACCTCCCCACCATCACTTCCTTTATTACTCCCCTCAAGCCTATACCCTGAACACACACCCACACCCACCCACACCCACCCACCCACCCACACACACACACCTCAAGCACCCAATTTTTCAGAGAAGGTAGTAAGTCAAAAGGGGGAACATGTCACATTTTCTTTCTAGAAATGAAACTACTACATCTCCAATAAAAGATGAGTATGCAACACTGATACCTGATAACAAATGCCACAGAACAATGTTGCTGGGAAACCCCAAATTTTTAGAGCTCACAGAAACATCACTAAAGATTGCATGTAAGAGATAGAGGGCCCCAGGCAGGGAATGCAATGGAATGTAAGGCCAGGTCCCTGCTGAGGCTCAGAAGTAGGAGTGATGAAACAGCAAGCTGGAAGAGACCTTGGGCAACTGAGTTCTCCCACTGAGTGGAAAAGAATTAAAAATAAAGGCTTTAGGATGGAAAAAAATTGGATGTCTGACCTCCCATTTAACTACTGGAATCATGCATTGTTATCAATTGGTATGAGCTCTTGGTCTTTTAAGATCCCTAGGCACTCATACCTCATGTTTGCTGCACATGTGTATCTCCATTTTGGTTTTTGGTTTTTGACAAACAGAAGTTTACTTTTAATGGAGTCAAGTCCACAACTCTTTTCTTTTGTGATCTTTTCTTTTTGTCTTTAAGTTTATAAGGTTCTCTCTCACTGTAGTTGGGATAAATGCTCATTTCTCTTCTAGCTTTCTAATGATTGATTTTATACATTTATTTCCTTAATCCAGCTGGAATTAATTTTAGGGTATGGTGTGAGGGAGACTGTAATTCTTCCAACTTGAATGTATTCTTAATAAGAAAGAATAAGGCTTACTCTCTGGTCCAGTGAATGGACCCCTAGGCAGAAAACCAAGGTGAATCCAAGGCCTACTTCAAGTGTTACCTTCTCTCAAAGACCAAAGTCCTGCATTGCCTGTTAGCCAATTCCTGGAAATAGTTGCCTCATACATCTTATCTAATTTTATAGCTCTTCGTGAAAGGAGGTCAAGACTGGCACCAGATACTTAATTGCAGCTAACAGCAGAAGTCCTTAATTCTCTACAATCACTGCCTTTGAAAACTATAATGCTTTAATATCTTTCTTCACTACCATCTCCAATACCTGAACTTTACAAATGATCCTATTTCCCCAACTACCCACTGCTCTACAGTACACATGAATGATGGATAATACTTATCAAGTGAATTACCCAGCCTTCCTTTTCTCACTCCTTTCATCATGTTCTTGGATCTCTGATTGACATCTAATGTCTCTGCTCCAGGAACAAAGGAGGTCAGATGAGGAGACAGGGGAAGCTCAAATTACTCCACAATTTTTCTTTTCAAAGCTCTGAAGATCAATTGGGTAGGATGAATTTTACAATTCATCCTACATAAACATTTCAGTTGGTCTAACCCACCAGCTTCCAGCAGCATCACCACAGCTAGCCCTTTCCTGGAGGTAATTACGTATTGGTTGTACCCTATACAATCGGCCCTCTGTATCCACAGGTTCTGTATCTGAGGATTCAATCAACCATGGATCAAAAAAAAAAAAAAAAAGAAATCCAGAAATTCCAAACAGCAAAAGTTGAATTTGTTGCACACCAGCAACTATTTACATTGCCTTTGCACTATTGTACAATGAACTACATCTGTCTCTGTGATAGAAGCTTATCTCAGCTCATCAAAGAGCTTATCAAGACCAACAGCATTTAGTAATGACACCGGCTCCCAAATGCGTCTGGATTAGAATAAACTTTCTTTGTACCATCTTTAGCTTCTATACATTTGAATAAAGGTGAACCCAGAGCTAAATGAACTCTGAGAAAAAAAATTCAAAAAAGTTAAGATTAAGCAGTGTTCCTTTTTGGAAGTAGGGGAGGATAGTTGCTGAGGAAAGTTCAAGGATTACTCTGCTGCTTTTCAACTCTTTATTATTGATTTTATCTTAAAGGCAAAACACAATACCTAGCTAAGGATTTAAATACAGATAAACAATCTAAATAGGCTGCAGTTAAGTACATTATTCTTCAAAGATCACCTCAGAAAAGAGAAGGTAGCTCCCAACTTGTCACAATATATATGTTTAAGAAAAGCAAGTGTGAATAGCAGCTAAGGATGGGGAGCAGGGAGAGGTAGATTAGAGGCATCAGATGCTCCCTTTCAGTTTTGCTGAGGTTTCCAAATGGTTTGTATATCTAGCTGACCAAAGTGGTACAATTTCTTTTCTTAAGTTTATCAATCACTCTACACATTAATAAATTATAGCTTCACCTCAAGTTTAATTGTACAATGTGCATTTGACCACGTTTATTTTGCCCATGTGTATCTGACAATCTCTCAGGGGTGGAGAATTTAAATGATCACTTTCCAAAGCACAGAAACAAAGGCTGACACTTTGTGTCAACAGAAACCTTAAGAAAACAGCAATCTTGAGAAATGGATGGAAGGATAGATGGATGAATGGATGGATACATAAGACAACCACTAGGTTCATTCTTTCTACTTATTCGACATGTTTTTTTGGAGTGCTACCAGCGTAGGGTATGGAGGTGAACAAGTTAGAAACAGTTTCATTATGGAGCTTACAGTCTACCATAATAGACAGAATGGAGGACTCAAGATAGGCAAAAATGTCTAATGTGTCACCTAAAGAAGGTAACCAAAATGAGTTACCCAACAACTTAGCATGGCTGCTATCTGCAGTTATATACATGCCAGGAAAGATGAGAAAAGGCCTACAACCTCTGCTGGACATGCTTTGGAGACCAAATAAGTTTGGATCATAACCATCCCTATAAATTCCTACCTGTACCCTTCACACACAAGAAATTACCAGGAGGCATCACTATCACAGATCTCCCAACAAGAACCCATTAATACCACCCAAACAGATAAAACTGTCTTAGGCTTGTTTTTGACTTTTTTGTTATTGCTGTTGTTTAGAGGAGACGTAAATCAGATGCAAAATCACCATATTTCCCTTCAAGGACACTCATCATAAAAGCTGCTAGTGTACCTTTTTTGGCATATAAAATCATATTTGCTAAATCATTTATCTCTTTTGCAACACAATTCTATTTTCATCTAGCAACTGCATGAAGCCAATCTATTGGGCAGAAAAGAGAAATGAAATATTTACTGCAGAATCACGAGGTGTATTATATATCATTCAATGGAATGCAAAATTAGCAAGTATTAGCCTTGCAACTTGCTTGGCCATGTAACTGACAGATTTTCCTGTAAGGAGGTCTCCAAAGTACCATCCAATCGAGAGTTTAACAATTTCCAGGCCCTTATCCTGCCCTTCCTGCTGCAAGTTGCACACATGGAATCAGTTATCCACAAGAAAGCCCAGCATGGGGGGGGGGGCTATAAATAGATTATGATCCTAATTTGCAAAAGACTTGCAGTTTTCAAGTGTCCCTGATTCTACCTAAAGAGTTGCTCCAGCCTGTGCATGACAGCTGTCTGTAATGGAGATAGATAGCCCTTCTTTCTTTTTAAGTACAAGATTTACCATTTGTTTTTTCTACTCTTCCCCAAACTCTTTTAGTCTCAGACATATTAGTGATACAATAAATAACTTATTGTTTTCCATCTTTAGGACTTTTGTACTTATAGGTAATATGGAAACCTGTTTTGGGTCCTAAAAAAAAATCATGTGAAAACTTTCGTCTGTAACATAAAAATACAGCAGTAATCTGTCAATGATAATAACGATGATAATTAGATACTGACTTGTGCTGGGAACTGTGTTATGCTCTTTTCATTCATTATCTCATTATATCCTCACAATTCCTGTATGACTTAGATTATGCCCTGTAGCCCCTTTAAGCACTTTCATACAGAATTCCACCCTCTATTTCAAGCATAGCCAGAAACTGGCAATATAGGAACAAAGGGAAATGATTCTGTCCAGTTGGGAAAGAAAAACGCCACAATCCTCATTAAAACTTAGGCATTTTAGAAAGAGGCCAAAAAAGCTGTTCATTATGATTATGGAAACAAGATCCGCTCACTGCACTGATTTGAAAATTACAGCAAAGCATTTTTTTAAATTTATTTATTTAATTTTTGGCTGCGTTGGGTCTTCATCGTTTTGTGCAGGCTTTCTCTAGTTGCGGTGAGCAGGGGCTACTCTTCGTTACGGTGCATGGGCGTCTCATTGAGGTGGCTTCTCCTGTTGCGGAGCTCTAGGCGCGTGGGCTTCAGTAGTTGTGGCTCGCGGGCTCTAGAGCACAGGCTCAGTAGTTGTGGCGCACGGGCTTAGTTGCTCCACGGCATGTGGGATCTTTGCAGACCAGGGCTCGAACCAGTGTCCCCTGCATTGGCAGGCGGATTCTTAACCACTGCGCCACCAGGAAAGCCCGACAACAAAGCATTTTTTAAATGCTTTAAAATGTAAAACACAGTGAAATGCACATAATTGAACAATAAGCTATTATACTAGGATTTAAAATACTTAAAATTATATCCTCCATCACCTAAAAATATAGTTGCTAAAAACACTTACTTTGTATGTAGAAACTCGTCTTACTTGCTTTGCTTCATTCTCTGCAATTGTCTTTAATATTTTCTTAACTCTGCGAAATGTGAAAGACACTGTGGAAATGTTTTCAGTTCAAGCGCCCAGTGGCAGAGTGTGGCTCACACTGATGCTATGATGGCCTTTTAGCACTGGCAAGGTCTGAAATATGTAGCCCTCATGTTGACACTCAGTGTGCTTTTCAAAGTATCTACCCGTGCTTCTCACATTCTACGGAACATATCTGGAAAGTGTCTTAAGGATTTTCCTGTATATCATTTTCTCAAAATTTTTGTATTGAGTTTTGGTATCATAAATCTAAATTTTTGTCAACTGAACAGTGGCTAGATCTGTATTTTAAATCCTAGTATAATAGCTTATTGTTCAATTATGTGTATTTCACTGTGTTTTACTAACATTTCAGGAAATTGGTTGGGGAGTTGGATTGACATATTAAACGTTATCTTTCTTCTCATTTAAAATAATGGGAAGTTGTCTCCTAGAAAACATTGTTGGGTAAAACATCTGATCATCAGGTACAAATTACTCACATCAAACAAGGGATACCTTTATTTTTCCTAGCATGTTCCCTATTCTTTGCTCGCTTCTTTCTTTCCATTCTATTTTTACACATTTTCTCATTTAATTCTGACAACATTACAACGTAGCTAGTATGACCCTATTTTAGAGATGAGGGCACTGAGATTCAGGGAGGTCTGTCATTGGCTGTATTCCTTTCCTGCCTGTGGTTGCTCTAACAAATTACCACAAACTTAGTACTTTTAACAACAGAAATTTATACGCTCACAATTCTGGAGGCCAGATGTCCAAAATCAAGGTGTTGGCAGAGCCGGGCTCCCTCCCGAGGCTCTAGCAGAGATTCCACTCCATGCCTCGTCCACCTTCTGGTGGTTGCTGGTATTTCTTGGTGTGGGGCCACCATATCACTCCAATGCCTCCAAGGTTGCATCTCCTCCCCTTCTGTGTGTCTCAAAGCTCACTCTGCTCCTCTCTTATAAGGATACTTATATGATAGCATTTAGGGCTCCCTGGAATAATCCAGAATGGTTTCCTCATCTCAAGAGCTTTAACTTAGTCACATCTGTAAAGAATCTTTTTCCAAATAAGGTCACATTCACATATTCCAGGAATTTGACATGGATACTTTTTTAGGGACCATTTTTCAGCCTAACACACTGGCTCAGTGTCACCCAGCATGACATGGTATAGATGTTCAGATGTAGGACTTGCAGATTCCAGAATTCATGTGCTTTCTGCTCCATGTGTTGTCTTCCATGATATTGCAAGACCTGTCTCTCCCTATATCTCAGCCTCCCCTCCATCTGCCTTACCTCAGAGCAAAGTCAATATTCTGCTCTCCCAGCTCCAGGGCCCTTTCCAAGGAGAATCTGAAAAGGCTGAGCTTCCCATTAACAAATTCTATCACACACTCTTGGCTTCCTTTCCAATACTCAGTCAGCTTCCTGAGTCTAGTTCAAGGACCACACAGGATCACAAAAGCAACCTTGCTTTGAGGAAATAACAATTATCTCTTTCCCACTGATACTGATTTTTTAGTGTCCCCATAATATGACAGAAAAGAATGCTAAATATCATCCTCTTTCTTTTTCTGAACTTGTTGTCTGCTGTTACTTAGGGAATGAAAATGGAGAGAAAAAGGAAACCAGGCTATGTCTCCTAAATTGTCCTAGAACACACGGTATGAAGGTTAGTCAAAGCCAAGTTGCTTTTTGTCAAGAGATTGCTTGATCTAGAATCCATGTAGGAACTGATGATGTTTCCACCTGCCTAACACGTGGGCCAGTAAGGATCTGCAAAGTGCTATTCTGTACAAATATTTCTCATTCATTCTAGGAACCAGCATTCACATTTACACAGACTACCTGGAATTCAATGTAACTTTTCTTTTCACAATCTACCTAAATATTATACTATATTTTATATAAAATAAAGAAACTGACTCATTGTATGGCCTATTTACAAACCCCTCGCCATTCAAGTTGTCATTCGAATTACATCTGCATGCATCATAAATCAGACAAGAAGATTTCATCATTTTTACTTAGATAGACATATATTTAAAAGAAATTAAGAGGGGAAAATGAGCTCATATTTTCCTTACTATTTTAAGATTTCTAATGTTCTCTATTCTTACCTGAGGATCTGAGTTTTCATCTATTATTTCTTTTCGTCCTAAAGAACTTCCTTCAACATTTCTTGTGATATAAGTTAGTATGCAGACAATAAATTTTCTCAGTTTTTCTTTAACTGAAAGCAACTTTCCCTCCATTCTTTTTGTTTTTTCCTTTGAGTTACAATATTATACAATAAATGTTTCAGGTGTACAACACAGTGCTTCACAATTTTTAAGATTATATTCCATATTACAAAATATAGGCTACATTCCTTGTGCTGTATCTTTGTAGCTTATTTATTTTATTTTTTTTAATTTTGAATTTTATTTTATTTTTTTATACAGCAGGTTCTTATTAGTTATCCATTTTACACACATCAGTGTATACATGTCAATCCCAATCTCCCAATTCATCACACCACCACCCCCCTACCACCACTTTCCCCCCTTGGTGTCCATACGTTTGTTCTCTACATCTGTCTCTCAATTTCTGCCCAGCAAACCGGTTCATCTGTACCATTTTTCTAGGTTCCACATATATGTGTTAATATACGATATTTGTTTTTCTATTTCTGACTTACTTCACTCTGTAGGACAGTCTCTAGATCCATCTGCATTTCAACAAATGACCCAATTTCGTTCCTTTTTATGGCTAAGTGATATTCTATTGTATACATGTACCACAACTTCTTTATCCATTCGTCTGTCAATGGGCATTTAGGTTGCTTCCATGAGCTGGCAATTGTAAATAGTGCTGCAATGAACATTGGGGTGCATGTGTCTTTTTGATTTATGGTTTTCTCTGGGTATATGCCCAGTAGTGGGATTGCTGGGTCATATGGTAATTCTATTTTTAGTTTTTTAAGGAACCTCCATACTGTTCTCCATAGTGGCTGTATCAATTTACATTCCCACCAACAGTGCAAGAGGATGCCCTTTTCTCCACACCCTCTCCAGCATGTATTGTTTGTAGATTTTCTGATGATGCCCATTCTAACTGGTGTGAGGTGATAACTCATTGTAGTTTTGATTTACATTTCTCTAATAATTAGTGATGTTCAGCAGCTTTTCTTGTGCTTCTTGGCCATCTGTATGTCTTCTTTGGAGAAATGTCTATTTAGGTCTTCTGCTCATTTTTGGATTGGGTTGTTTGTTTTCATCATATTGAGCTGCACAAGCTGTTTATATATTTTGGAGATTAATCTTTTGTCATTTATTTGTTTGCAAATATTTTTTTCCATTCTGAGGATTGTCTTTTCGTATTATTTGTAGTTTCCTTTGCTTTGCAAAAGCTTTTGAGTTTTATTAGGTCCCATTTGTTTATTTTTGTTTTTATTTCCATTTCTGTAGGAGGTGGGTCAAAAATGACCTTGCTGTGATTTGTGTCAAAGAGTGTTCTTCCTATGTTTTCCTCTAAGAGTTTTATAGTGTCCGGTCTTACATTTAGGTCTCTGATCCATTTTGAGTTTATTTTTGTGCATGGTGTTAGGGAGTGTTCCAATTTCATTCTTTTACATGTAGCTGTCCAGTTTTCCCAGCACCACTTATTGAAGTGGTGCTGGGAAAACTTTTCTCCATTGTGTATCTTTGACTTCTTTGTCATAGACCAGTTGACCATAGGTGCATGGGTTTGCCTCTGGGCTTTCTATCCTGTTCCATTGATCTATATTTCTGTTTTTGTGCCAGTACCATATTGTCTTGATTACTGTAGCTTTGTAGTATAGTCTGAAGTCATGAAGTCTGATTCCTCCAGCTCTGTTTTTTTCACTCAAGGCTGCTTTGGCTATTCAGGGTCTTTTGTGTCTCCATACAAATTTTAAGATTTTTTGTTCTAGTTCTGTAAAAAATGCCATTGGTAATTTGATAGGGATTGCATTGAATCTGTAGATTGCTTTGGGTACTATATTCATTTTCACAATATTAATTCTTCCAATCCAAGAACATTGTATATCTCTCCATCTGTTGGTACCATCTTTAATTTCTTTCATCAGTGTCTTATAGTTTTCTGCATACAGGTCTTTTGTCTCCCTAGGTAGGTTTATTCCTAGGTATTTTATTCTTTTTATTGCAAAGGTAAATGGGAGTGTTTCCTTAATTTCTCTTTCAGATTTTTCATCATTAGTGTATAGGAATGCAAGAGATTTCTGTGCATTAATTTTGTATCCTGCAACTTTACCCAATTCATTGATTAGCTCTAGTAGTTTTCTAGTGGCATCCTTAGGATTCTCCATGTATACTATCATGTCATCTGCAAAGAATGACAGTTTTACTTCTTCTTTTCCAATTTGGATTCCTTTTATTTTTTTTTCTTCTCTGATTGCTGTGGCTAGGACTTCCAAAACTATGTTGAATAATGGTGAGAGTGGACATCCTTGTCTTGTTCCTGATCTTAGAGGAAATGCTTTCAGTTTTTCACCATTGAGAATGATGTTTGCTGTGGGTTTGTCATATATGGCCTCTATTATGTTGAGGTAGGTTCCCTCTATGCCCACTTTCTGGAGAGATTTTATCATAAATGGTGTTAAATTTTGTCAAAAGCTTTTTCTGCATCTATTGAGATGATCATATGGTTTCTCTTCTCCAATTTGTTAATATGGTGAATGACACTGATTGATTTGCTTATATTGAAGAATCCTTGCATCCCTGGGATAAATCCCACTTGATCATGGTGTATGATCCTTTTAATGTGTTGTTGGATCCTGTTTCCTAGTACTTTGTTGAGGATTTTTGCATCTCTATTCATCAGTGATATTGGTCTATAATTTTCCTTTTTTGTAGAATCTTTGCCTGGTTTTGGTATCAGGATGATGGTGGCCTCATAGAATGAGTTTGGGAGTGTTCCCTCTGCAGTTTTTTGGAAGAGTTTGAGAAGGATGGGTGTTAGCTCTTCTCTAAATGTTTGAAAGAATTCTTCTGTGAAGCCATCTGGTCCTGAACTTTTGTTTGTTGGAAGAATTCTAATCACAGTTTCAATTACATTACTTGTGATTGGTCTGTTCATATTTTCTATTACTTCCTGGTTCAACCTTGGAAGGTTATACCTTGCCCATTTCTTACAGGTTGTACATTTTATTGGCATAGAGTTGCTTGTAGCAGTCTCTTAGGATGCTTTGCATTTCTGCAGTGCCTGTTGTAACTTCTCCTTTTTCATTTCTAATTTTATTGATTTGAGTCCTCTCCCTCTTTTTCTTGATGAGTCTGGCTAATGGTTTATCAATTTTGTTCTCAAAGAACCAGCTTTTAATTTTATTGATCTTTGCTATTGTTTTCTTTGTTTCTATTTCATTTATTTCTGCTCTGATCTTGATGATTTCTTTTCTTCTGCTAACTTTGGGTTTTGTTTGTTCTTGTTTCTCTAGTTCCTTTAGGTGTAAGGTTAGATTGTTTATTTGAGAGTTTTCTTGTTTCTTGTTTCTTTTATAGCTATAAATGTCCCTCTTAGAAGTGCTTTTGCAGCATCCCATAGGTTTTGGATCATCATGTGTTCATTGTCATTTGTCTCTAGGTATCTGTTGATTTCCTCTTTCTTTTCTTCAGTGGTCTATGGTTATTTAGTAACGTATTGTTTAGCCTCCATGCATTTGTGTTTTTTACCTTTTTTTCCCTGTAATTCATTTCTAATCTCATAGCGTTGTGGTCAGAAAACATGCTTGGTATGATTTCAATTTTCTTAAGTTTACTGTGGCTTGATTTGTGACCCAAGATGTGATCTATCCTGGAGAATGTTCTGTATGCACTTGAGAAGAAAGTGTAATCTACTGTTTTTGGATGAAATGTCCTATAAATATCAATTAAATCTATCTGGTCTATTGTGTCATTTAAAGCTTCTGTTTCCTTATTTATTTTCATTTTGGATGATCTGTCCATTGGTGTAAGTGAGGCGTTAAAGTCTCCCACTATTATTGTGTTACTGTCGATTTCCTCTTTTATAGCTGTTAGCAGTTGCCTTATGTATTGAGGTGCTCCTATATTAGGTGCATATATATTTATAATTGTTATATCTTCTTCTTGGATTGATCCCTTGATCATTATGTAGTGTCCTTCCTTGTCTCTTGTAACATTCTTTATTTTGAAGTCTATTTTATCTGATATGACTATTGCTACTCCAGCTTTCTTTTGATTTCCATTTGCATGGAATATTTTTTTCCATCCCCTCACTTTCAGTCTGTCTGTGTACCTAGGTCTGCAGTGGGTCTCTTGTAGACAGCATATATATGGGTCTCATTTTTGTATCCATTCAGCAAGCCTGTGTCTTTTGCTTGGAGCATTTAATCCATTCATGTTTAAGGTAATTATCAATATGTATGTACCTATTACCATTTTCTTAATTGTTTTGGGTTTCTTTTTGTAGGTCCTTTTCTTCTCTTGTGTTTCCCACTTTGAGAACTCCTTTAGCATTTGTTGTAGAGCTGGTTTGGTGCTGCTGAATTCTCTTAGCTTTCGATTTCTCCATCGAATCTGAATGAGATCCTTGCCAGGTAGAGTAATCTTGGTTGTTGGTTCTTCCCTTTCATCACTTTAGGTATATCATGCCACTCCCTTCTGGCTTGTAGAGTTTCTGCCGAGAAATCAGCTGTTAACCTTATGGGAGTTCCCTTGTATGTTGTCATTTTTCCCTTGCTGCTTTCAATAATTTTTCTTTGTCTTTAATTTTTGTCCGTTTGATTACTATGTGTCTCAGCATGTTTCTCCTTGGGTTTTTCCTGTATGGGACTCTCTGCGCTTCCTGGACTTGGGTGGCTATTTCCTTTCCCATGTTAGGGAAGTTTTCGACTATAATCTCTTCAGATATTTTCTCTGGTCCTTTCTGTCTCTCTTCTTCTCCTTCTGTGACCCCTATAATGCGAATGTTGTTGCGTTTAATGTTGTCCCAGATGTCTCTTAGGCTGTCTTCATTTCTTTTCATTCTTTTTTGTTTATTCTGTTCTGCAGCAGTGAATTCCACCATTCTGTCTTCCAGGTCACTTATCCATTCTTCTGCCTCAGTTATTCTGCTATTGATTCCTTCTAGTGTAGTTTTCATTTCAGTTATTGTATTGTTCATCTCTGTTTGTTCATTAATTCTTCTAGGTCTTGGTTAAACATTTCTTGCATCTTCTTGATCTCTGCCTTCATTCTTTTTCTGAAGGTCCTGGATCACCTTCACTAACATTTTTCTGAATTCTTTTTCTGGAAGGTTGCCTATCTCCTCTTCATTTAGTTGTTTTTCTGGGATTTTGTCTTGTTCCTTCATCTGGTACATAGCCCTCTGCCTCTTCATCTTGTCTATCTTTCTGTGAATGTGTTTTTTCTTCCACAGGCTGCAGGACTGTAGTTCTTCTTGCTTCTCTGATGTTTGTTGAATGATTAAGTAAACCCTGAAACTTTTGAATACTTGAAATTATTGAGTCTACCCCTAACAAAAGGGAGGATTTATCAGTTTTATTTCTGGACTCTGTAAATCTGATCTTGGATAATACCATTATTTAGTATTAAATATTAAAATATTAAATACTTAATACTGATTAAGCATTATTTTATATTACATATTTTGTCTTTCAAAAGTATAGTTTTACATTTGTATTCAGTGTTATAATTAAAGTTACAGTTATTTAAATATCACTTTTAATTGGTTTCAGTATTAATGGTCAGTTTCTTAATATCATTTACTTCTGTTACTTAATTCTTAAGTTTGTTTTCTCTCACCTAGCCCAGTGCTTCCTGAATCTTAATGCATGTAAGAATCTCCTAGAGAAACTGTTAACACAGAAATAGCTGCATTCCATCCACAGAAATTTAGCTTCAGGGGGCTTGGGGTCGACCTGAGAATCTGTATTAGTTTCCAGATAATGTTGATGTTACTGAATCCTGAACCACACTTTGAGTAGCACTGACCTGGCCTATATCCTTAAGCCATTTCCCTAGTAAAGAGGTTTTATGTTTTCTTTTTTCTTGCATATTTGAGAATTTCTTTCTGTTACTTTTTCAAGTGAAAGACAACTTGACTATATTTACCTTTCTTGGGTACACTCCTGTAAACTGTTCCAAGCAAATTTTTATAGATTTTATAGCAAGAGCACCTATTATATATGTGTGAAATTTAAAAACAAAAAAAAGGGCAGTCTGATTGTTGCTCCTTTGTAAGGTAAATTGTTTTCTTTGCCAGCATATTTAAAGGATTTTTTTTCTTTATTATTGTAATTTTAAAAGAAAAAATTGCCAATTTGTAATGGTATGGAACCCTTTTGATTAATGTTGCCTGGAGTATGGAAAGTCCTTTCAATTTGAGTTCTGAAGCTTTCTTGGTTTTGTTTTTATTTTACCCCAAAAGAACTTTTATTAATTTTTGTTTATTCCTTGTGTTCCAATTATTGCTGCCTCAGGAACATCTATAATTCTTAGATTTTGTCTAGTGTTTAAGTCTATGATCTCTGTTTTCTCTATTTTTAATCTTCTCTATTTCATTAATTTTTATTGTTCTTTTCTTCTTCATTTTGATAGAACATAACAATTTTCCTTCAACAATAGTGATATACATATATTTTAAATGATAATTTTTTTTTCAGCTTCTAATGCATATTCTAACTTGGCATTCTGGTTTCTTTACCATGTTTTCTTGACTAACCTGTCTCTTTTTCTAATCATCCTGCTTTCTTTTAGTCTAAACTTATTCTCTTGTTTATCTTTCTGTATCTTAAAGTTATTGAGGATGTTGAACTTCTAAAAATTCTTTCATATTCCTGTGGCAAACCATCCTGGGAGGTCAACTGTTACTCTGAGTCTCTCAGACACTGTTCTCTTTTTTGTGTCCATCATGACTTTTAGATTTTTAGTTTATCATGAAAGAACCAGTGTTTGTTAAGAAAGAGATGACGATTGTCTTTACTTATGTGTCTTTACTTGAATCCCCTACTGGCGGATCATAAGTTAGTTTACACAACTTATATCCCAATTCCCAGTCTCTAGCAGGTTTTCCATCTAGTGGAGCTCCTTGGGTTCATGTAGAATCTTCTAGCTCCACTGCCTATATCTATGTCCAATCTGAATACAGAAAAACAAACAAACAAACAAACAAAAAACCCCAAGAATCCACAAGGCCCCCTTCACTTTTAGCATAGCTATGGAAATTTAACTATGACAGATACTGACAAACGTACTTCCAAAAATATTATAGTCGCATGTAGTAGGCAGAATAATGTCTACATCCTAATCTCTAGAATCTGTGATGCTAGGTTTACATGACAAAGAAGAATTAAGTTGGCAGATGGAATTAAGGCTGCTAATCATCTGACCTTAAAACAGATATTCCACTATTACTCAGCTGGACTCAATATATCTCAAGGGTCCTTAAATACGAAGAGAGAGAGAGATAGAAGAGTCAGAGTGATGCAATATGAGAAAGACAACTGGCTATTGCTGGCTTTGAACATGGAGGAAGGCCACAAGCCAAGGAATATGGGCAATCTCTAGAAGCTGGAAAAGGGAAGGAAACAGATTCTCTCCAGAGACTCCAGAAAGAAATTCAGCCCACCAACACCTTGATTTTACCCTGATGAAATCCAAGTCCATTTCAGACTTCTGACCTCCAGGACTTTAAAATAATAAATCTGTGTTATTTTGAGCTGCTATGTTTGTGGTAATTTATTGCAGAAGCCATAAGAAACTAATACATGACCATCTCTTTGGTCAATCACTATTTGCATTCTCAACATGAATGTAGAAATCCAAGTCTGCATTAACAGTGGTGCTTCAAAAAAGTACTTACACTGTGTAAGAATTCTCATTTATTTTTGTAATTACTCTCTGCATATTTCTGAACCAGGGGAAAGACTGCAGCCAAAGGACTTCCTCCTTCTAGTCATAGCACAAGGGAAATACCAGGTGAAATATATATGTGTGTGGGTGTATATATATATATATATATATATATATATATTGCTATAGAGGAATCTACTAACTAGAAGTTTGGTGAAACTAAAATGAACAATTTCACCTGTTTCCATTGTGATATGACTAGAAGGAGGAAAGAGTATTTTTATAGCAAATTGGGAAAAGTTATATATTAGAGGCTACTATCAGGCATTAATTTAATTTCATGTATTCTTAAATCTCTTTTTGGGTAACGTGCTGATCCTACTAACTCACTCCTTCATGCATGAATACAAACTTGAGAAATTATAGTTTTATATAAAGGGAACATGTTTTTCTAACTACAAGAATTCTTTTTCCTTTACATTGGTAGAACCATGGCCTATCTATTTTAATTTTGTGCAGCACTACTTTTCCTTGGGGAAGAAGTAAAAGATCACATTTTCAAATGTTTCTCTCTCTCTAAATAGGAGGCTACTAAGTCTGAGATTTCCATATATCTTGATTTGCCCAAGTAGGTATCTCTCTACTCACTCGTCTCTGGAAATCACCATGTTTACCCAAGATTTTAGTCAAGAGGCTAAAGTCATGGGTAAATATTAAGAGGAAATCGACAAAGGTATATTAAGCTCTAAGGAATAAACTATACTGTCCTAAAAGAAACATATTATTACAGAGTTAACACAGCACCACTTTCTACCTTGCCAGTATTGAAGGCCACATGGCAGCCAGTACTCTTCACATGACCTTGTTTGCCCTGAACAATTTCTGCACAGCAGATAAAGGGCCAAAGCACAACACAGTTCAGTGAATAGCATAAACTCATTCATCCACATGTACTAGATCTTACACCATCAGGCTTCTCACTGCTCCTACTATAAGAATCACCTTATCCTTGTATGTTGGACACAACTGTTCTGGACGTATAGTTGTTTAGCTGGACCAGCACTGAATCAAGAGAAAGGTCCTCTACTATTAGTCTGCAGTAGGGTCTAATATTTCTACCATTGCAATCATCAAACAAGACAAAGACTTTGTATCTCCAGGAGGATTAAGTCAAAACATAGATAGACTGACCTGGGAGGAGAGCCATTAGTCTTTGTCAGATAAGTATGATTACTTGATGGCATTCATTGCTTAGTCAAGTTGCAAAGAATACTGCAAAAATTAAGCAGGCTAATTTGGGAAGGACCAGAAGGCAAATTTGAGAAACATTAGGATATGAGTAAGGAACACTAAGATACTAAGTTTTTTCTGAGCATGACCCTGCCCTGGTAGAGGTAACTGGTGGGCTCCTCAAAATATAGATATTCTCTTGGTAGTGTTAGCCAATGTGAACCCAGCATGAAGGAAAATGAAAAGCATCACAACTCTTTAAAAACAAATATTTTCACTTTTATGGGAGCGTATGAAACACGTGGTTAAGAGCATGGGCTCTGAAGTCAAACTACAAAGGTTCAAATCCTGGCCTTGCCCCTCACAGGAATGCTATGTAACTCTCTTATGCCTCATTTCCTGCATCTGTAAACTGGGGATAATACTGTTACCTCTTTGGCTACTTTCAGAGTATCAGCTATGCTAAAACATGTAAAGCTCCTAGCACAGTGCCTAACACCTAATAATAGCTGCATATAACTGCGGCTGCTAAGGAGAAGCTGCAAAGCCTTCTGGGTAAGAACAGGGACTCTGGAAAAAGACTGTCTAGGCTCTGCCATTTAATAGCTGTGTGATCTCAGGCAACTTATTAACTCTTTTGTGCTTCACTTTCCTCATCTGTAAAATGAGAGTAATAATAATAATCATACCAGGGTTATTTTGAGGATTAAGTGAGTTAATATTTGTAAAATGTTTAAAAGAGCATCTGGCATATAATATGTTGATTAATAAATTATTCGGCTCTCTTCAGTTTTAAAACTGTGATCATGGAAAACCAAGGTCTCTGTAGGGTACTCTTGGGGGGAGGTCCATGTGGTAGAGTAAAATAGAGTACAGTAACTCTATTTTACATATTGAGCTTTTGGGCAAGATTTCCTTTGAGTAAAGGTTCCTGCTGTATTAGAAAAAACAGGAAAAGGAAAAACAAATAAAAAGGAAGGGAAGTAGAGAGAGAAGGAAGGAGGCAGGAGAAAAGGAAAGAAGGAAACAAACCGTGGTCCTATACCAATGAGCCCTCATAAAAATATCTATATCAGTCCAGTTTTTACAAAACATTCAATGTTTTTATATACATTATCTAGAGAATTTTACCAGATCATTTTAAGGTTCCTTCTAGGTAGAAAATTCTCTGAATTTCAGTAAATTCAAAGACATACATTCCCAAACTTCTTTAGGGTAAACAAAAATCTCAGTAATTCTAATTTAACATGCAAGTCATGAATATTCACCACAGTCAAATGAATAATAAATCACCCCTGAGTTCAAGTGCTTGCCATGCAAAATTGCCTATTTCCTAGAACATTCAGAAATCTGTTTTTAAATTGCTTTTTATTAATTTTGCTCTCATGATGGTTGCTCTTCAAAGCAACCTGGAAAATGTGCCATCTTCAGCATTAAGGAGATTAAGGAGAAATGAGGAAAGCACAATATGATGCCATTTACAAAAGGAAAGAGAGGCCATGGATCAGAGGTCTGGGCACTGGAAGACATCTTTTAAATGTCACCAGACAAAATTTATGATATGAAAGGGAATGTTCCTTCATCATTCTGAGTATTGTTATCTACATGAATAATAAATCAAAAGGCTCTTTATCCATTTATGGCTGAACATTATGACCTTAGATAGATTGGCAATGTGATTTACTCCACTGATATCAATGAAACTGAAACCCAGTGAAAATACCACTGGATTGGCCCAACATTCTGGAAAATCAATGAGGCTTGGGAGAACAGTCTGAGGGGAGAGTATTTTAAAAATGCAAATATCTTTGGCATCGTTAAGTCAATAAACTCATTAAGATTTCTTTTAAATAACTACCCTTCAGTCTTTGCTACATAGCAAACCCAAGTACATTCAAGCTTAACAGGGTTGTCTACTTCATAATTTTATGGAGAGAAAGCACTAGTATTTATCCCCAAATTGGTTTGAATTATTAATATTTTACTTTTAAAAGATGAATGCAATGTGATTCCATTTATATGAAATTTAGAATATGCAAAACTTATAGTGATTAGAAGTATACCTATTGGTGATAAAATTATGAAGAAATGAAAGGAAATGATTATTGCAAAGAACTGGATAATGACTACCTCTAATGTCGTCAGAGAGAGGACTGAGATTGGGAGGGTTTTCCTGGGACTCAGAACACAGAAAATATTCTATGTCTTGACCTGAGTAAACCTTGACATGAGTGTTCATTTATAATTATTCATTGAACTGCACATACATGTCTTATATACTTTACTTATATCAATTATATGTCACAATTTTATTTAAATAGGATATTCTATTCTGAGGTGACTCTCCAGTCTATTACATAGGTCATACTTAATATTAAAAAAGTATTCACTGTTTATTTGAAATTCAAATTTAGCTGGGGGTCCTTAATTTTATCTGGCAAACTTACCCTAATCAGAATAGCAGTTAGATAACAAAAACTTTTTTTTTTTAAAAAAAGGGCAAAATAAACCACAGATATAATGTGTTCTTAGAAGTCGTGGTCATTCCTGTTTTACATTCTATTAATATGATAAATCTGTGTCTCATAGCTTGTGACCATCCCCCAGGGTTCTTGGGTCCAGGGACTATAAACAAAAGTAGGCTACATAGATGCAAGTTATAGTTTGCTTATAGGAAGGCAAAGAAGCTGACCCTTATAAATACAGTCATGCCTTTAAGAAAGGAGAACTTCAAGTCAGAAACAAATCTGAAAAAAATTTAAGCTGTTCCTTTTTTTTTAAGCAATGATTTGCCTTTTATTACATGCATTTGTTTGCACAGGAAAGGAAAAGACAATCAAATAGGTAAAATGGATGCTATATCGCTCCCTCATACATGAAGAATTACACATCTGTCTAACAATAGTAACCACTCTGAAAGATAATTATGGATCAATGCTTTAAAAAATATCCTGAATTGCCTGCAGAAATGGCAAGGGAATTCAATTAAATTATTTGTAAAAGCCAGTCTTTTTTTCCTATCCATCTGCTACTTGAAATGGGATGACCTTTCAAACAGTGCTTGCCAGTTCTCAAAGCAAATTCTAAATAAAGAAGTGGAATGTGGCTTTTTTTTCCCTCTCCACCAGGTTCAGCATAGAAAGAGCATTTGTACTGACATTCTACACCACTCAAAAGAATGCAGATTTGGCCTCTAGAACATAAAAGAGGCATTTAAGGAATATCAATCAGGCTCTGTCCCCATGCCTTCAGTCATGACATTTGCCTTCTAGCAGAAGGGTGTGCCGCTTCCCAGATAAGTGTTTGAGAACTAGCTACATGAAGTCATTTACTCCCTGGAGAAAAACTGGAAACCCCACCCCCAAACAAATGGGATAAAGCAAACAAGTAGCGAAGGACCCCTTGTTAAGCTGCCTATGGCAGGAGAGCTAATTCAGAAAGGTCAAGTGTTTAAGTAACAACAGACTCAAAACAGACCTTCCAAAGGCCTCTCCTTAGGCCTTATATTATCAACTAACAGCTTGTACTCTGAGACTATTAACAGCAGTGTTTTCTTCACTGAGTCTATATATATTTTTTACCTTGTTTTAGTGTTCCCCCTGCCCCTCTTAATTTTTTAAACATTTCCAATTTGGTCTTTCATGTCTTTTTTTTTTTTATTATTTAATCAGAATGTCTTAAGAGATTCAATGATTAGGGAAAGGACAGCAAGCACATTTCCAGAAGTTAAAAAAAATACAAGAAAACATAAAAAATAATTATCACATTACCCAGAGAATACCACTGCTAACAGTCTGGCGTGTATATTTTCATTCATTTTAATGCATAAATATATATAAAGATTGGATCATACTATGTAACAACTGGAATGAACTATTTTATACATATCTCTCTATGTCATAAATGTGTGGAAAGGGAATGTTGCCTGCCATTCCAGTAAATAACGAATGTTGCCCACAATGTTTGCTTCAGTGGACAAATGGAGATTTACATCATCGTTCATGAATTTTCATTATAACTATGTAACTTTGTACGTGTGGCTGTATGTGTGTACACAGTTGTAATACAACCTGTAAGTGAATTTATTTAAATGCTCAACTATTTATGAATATAGAGATTTACAGCTTTTTTTCATTATTATACACAAAGCTGTAGTGAACATCCATGTGCAAATCTTTACAATTATTTCCTTAGCATTACTTTCTATAAGTTGTATGGCTGGACAGGAAAGTATGAACATTACCAAAGTTTTTAAGTTAATATTGCCGAACTGCCCTCCAGAAGTGTTGTACATACTCATGTTTAATACCATAAACTCTGTATAACATTGAAAAGTATCAACTTCTTGGACAATTGACAATCTGAACAAAATCTCATTATTGCTCTACTTATCACTGTTTTGATCACTAATGAAGCTGAAAGTTTTATTGATGTTTTTGTATCTTCTCCTTTGTGAATTACCATTCAAATATTTTGCCCATTTTTTAAAGAGGTAAAAGCGTTATCTTAAAATACAATAAAACCATGAGGATTTAAGATAAGTCCACACACATATAAAAGCAAAAACAAAAAAATGCTGAAGAGAATAAATGTTTTAAAAATAATATATCCTCAGCAAAACAAATAGACACATACATATGTATGTTAACAAATATGTTTCTGCTTAAACAAATTAAATAAAAACACACATACACACACACACACACACACGTAAAATAAACCAATACTTTCCTCAGCTCTATTCCCAATCCCATTTTCCCATGGTAACTAATAAAAAACAAAAACAAAAAATACAAACAGTTACTTGTTCATCCTTCTACATCTTTCTCTAGCTTCATACGAAATATATACAAACATAGATTTGTATACAGAGCTACTCTTCTCTTTTTCATTTTAATGGGCTCATACTTTCTCGATTACTCAACCAAATGACTATTTACTTACTTTATCATGGACACGTTGGATATCACATATAGATCTACCTAATCATTTTTATTCATTGCAAAATATTCCACAGTACAGTTATAAATATGTTCAATAATTTCCCTATTAATGAGTTATTTTTTGGTTAATGCTTTGTTTTGCTTTGTTTTGTTTTTGCCACTACAAACAATGCAGCACGCATCCTTGACTAGACATTTTTATATGATAAAGAATCCCAATAGTAGAGGTGCAGTGTCAAAGAGCAGGTATACCATTAATTTTGATAGCTACTGCCAGATCTATCAGGGTATGAAAACTTTTTTGCTTCCTCATTATAATATGAATTTGTATTTCCATGACTACTAGTGAGGTTGAGCAGATTTTCCTAAGTCTTTGGTCACTTAAGTTTTCCCTTTTGTGAACTGCAACTTAATATCTTTAGCCAGTTTTTCAAATATGGTGTATAACTTTATCTCATCAATGTATAGGAGAGTTCCTAGTTTTCTTATGTTTATATTATTTATATCTTTAATTCATCTGAAATTTTAAAAAATTTTACAGTGAAAATAGAAGTATATCATTTATAAATTACATATTAAAAGCATCATTTTTTAAATAGACATACATTTCCCACTGAGTGAAAAAGCCAGTTTTACTATATATTTGACTCATTATTACATATTTTGATTGGTTTCTGACTCTTTTTTCTACTCCAGTGATCAATTTTTCTCATGGCCAATAACATACGGTTTTTATAACAGCAACTTTATATTAAGTTTTAATGTCTAGAAGGAAGAGTCAAAATAAAAACCTGTTGCCATTCTGACTGGAATTCCATTAACATATGTGTTATTTTAGAAAGGAATGACATCTTATAATATTTGGAAATATTATAAAATATAGTATGACTACTTCTTTTCTTGTTAAGTTTATTACTAAGAATTTTATATTTTTTTGTTCACATAAATGAATTTTTTTCTATGTCTATGCAACTGGTTATTGAAGGTATAAAAAGCTTTGCTTTTTATATACTTACCTTATGGCCATCCAGCTTATATGTTTTCTTAGTAATAGTCTGTAACAGAGTCTTAAGTTTTCTAGCAACAAATTCATATCATCTGAAAATGAAGATAACTGTGTTTGATTTTTTCCAATATTTATATTGCTTAATTTTACTGTTTAATTACATCATATAGAACCCACAACACAGTGCTAAGTAACAGTGTTGACAGCAAATATCCCCCTGCATTTTTCCTGGTCTTACGAGAAATGGATTTTAAATTTCACTGTTTAACGTAATTTGATGATGGTTTTTTATAAATATTCTTTATTATGCTTCATTAACTTCCTACTATGCCCATTTTATTTAGAGAGTTATTAGAAATTCCTAATAAATTTTATCAAATTCTTTTTTGGCATGTGTACTGTGTTGAAGAGAGTCCCCACAAAATTTATGGCCACCTGGTAACCTTATTTTGAAATGAGATCTTTGCATATGTAATTAGTTAAACTAAGATGAGGTCATACTGGATTAGGGTGGGCTCTAATCCAATGACTGGTGTCCTCCTAAGAAGAGAAAATAGAGACATCAATATTCAAGGAGAACTCCATGTGATAACAAAGGCAGATAAGGGAGTAATGTGTCTACAGGCCAAGGAACAACAAGGACTGCCAGCAACCACCAGAAATTAGAAAGAGGCAAGGAAGAATCATCCCTTAGACTCTTAGGAGAGACCTTGATCCTGCTGGCACCTAGCATCCAGAACTGTGAGAGAAAAACATTTCTGTTGTTTTAAGTTACCCAGTTTGGTAATCTGTTATAGCAGCCCTATGAAACTAACAAAGTGTGTATTCTTATAATCATATTATTTTTTTCTTTTAATCTGCTAATGTGATGAATGGTATAGATAAATTTCTAATCCTGAAGCAGCTGATAATTTTTGAAATAAACCTGATTTCAAATATTTTATTATACTTTTATAAGCAGATAGACTTTAGTTGCTACTTTTTAATTTATATATTTCTGTATACAAAAATAAAAGTGGTACAAAATATCTTTTTAGAGTTATCTATATTAGGTTTTGATGTAAAGTTATGCTAGATTTGTACAATCAATTGAGGCCCCTTCTTTCGTTCTCTATAGTCTTAATTGTTTGATAACCATAGGGAGTATATGTTCTTAAAGCTTAGACTTAATTTAGCTGTAAAACTATTTGGGCCTGGTGCCTTTTTTAGTGGTATATCTTTAACAATCTTCTACTTTCTTCTATGATTATTATTATTAAAATTTTTTACTTTTCTTACGTGAATACTGATATTGTATACATTCTTAAAGAATCTCTATTTCTAGATTTTCAAATGAATGGCTATAGAATTTTTTCAAAAAATCTAACGATATCAGCATCTTTTGAAAGAGTTGACCAAGAACCTAGGAGAGTACATACCGCTTTCCTTCCACACCACTACATGTGGACTGAATCAAAAGAGGACAATCCTCAAAGAAGGAAAAGAACCACTACTCAGTCAAGAGCACACAAGTAGCTCTTATCCCTGGTTAGAACCACTAAAGAAACCCATAGGGAATGTTTTCATGTGAATCATCAGGATTGTGTCACGATAAAACCCAGATGGCTGGTCCTCAAGTCATTTGGTACTTTTCTGGAGTCTTAAAAGAACTATGCAGAAAAATTCTTGACATTTCCATTAAGCTACAATAAAGCTTTCATTTTTTGAAACACTTGACAAAAATTTTTTTTAAAAGAATCACTCTTCCTTTATACCTGCACGCATTTTAAAATATCTTCAATATTTCTAAGAAACAATTTTCTTTACAACTCAGACTTTCTACTAATATTCTTTTATTCATAGCAGATGGAGGAAATTAGAGTAACATATTTGCTCTAAAATCATCAGTGTTGCATCAGCACTTCCAATCTAAATGGCATTTCAAGGGGTTATTGTTACGTGGATCAAGAGTTTGCTCTAGGCACAAAGAGACATTAAAAACAACTATGAAACTTTTTTTGCAATTAACTTTTGCATCTCAATTTCTTCAACACCAGTCCAACAGGATTTTAAACACAAATCAAATGGGAGAACAGAGTGGTCCAATTCAGTCACAGGTCTACTGGCTAGTCCTCTGATAAATCATTATAGCTACTTTTCAAAAACAGTGTTCTCAAAACTGACCATCAACTCATCAACTGCTTGTTGATGGGTTGTCTGGAAGACTGGGAATATATTCTTATCTTTCAGACACCAGCCTTTACCTTTACCTTTATCTTTAGATACTTCACCTTTACCTTTCAGATACTTTAGCCTCCTGAAATACCTAAAAGTAGGTGCTGAGATTCAAATGACTGCTACTCTATCCAAGAGTGAAACAGTCCCTGGCTTACGAATGAACCATTCCATGAGTGTTTCTTTAATACATACTGTATTAATCCCACCACGGAAAATTTTTTTAGGATTAATATACTACACACCTGGAAAAATGCAGTCTTGTGTATACATAAGAACAATCACAGAAAATGATACAGGATAGCAACAGTTATACTTTATATTTCTAGAGTGCATTACAATTTTCAAACTACTTTCATGATACTTTTTGTATTTTATCCTCATAGTAAGTCTATAATGAATGCAGGATAAAAGAGGAAGTAGACATAAACATAGAACTCTAGAGATGAAAGGGACATTAAAGACCATCAATGACCCTCTTTTACGGATCAGAAAATGGAGACCAGAGTGAAATGAGGACCTTTGCCCTCTTGCACAGCCAGGCTGAAAGGCTAATAAAGTGAAGACTGGTCACCACAAGGGTTACAAGAAAAGAGTTACAAAAATAAGAGAAGAAAGAGAAACATGATGGGAGCAAATGTATTAATGTATTTTGTTTCCTAAAAAGCAATTCTATTGAACTAAAGTTTGAAATTCAATGTTGGTCTCTAAGGACCACTTGGCTATGGTGTTTTTGTGCCATTACTAGATCCCTCAGAGAGAAATAAAATTTTGAAATTCATAGTTTTCAGTAAATATGTGCAAGCCTTTGAAGAACATATTCATGTAGTTGTAAACAGTATACACACATATATGCAAAAACTTAAAATTCAGAACATAACTATAGAAAGGAGCCTAAACATTCTACAGTTTAATTAAGAAGCTATTCATGCATTTCCTGCACATTCACCCTCAATCTATCCTCTACTCTCCCATCCCAGCAAGTCCTAGTTAATTATTTTAATAGTGTGGCCTCTGTTATACAATAAGGTTTGAAAATAATCTTTCCTTTAAAGGAAAATATATTAGAAGTATATTTTTTCTGTTACATCATTCTCAAAAATATATCTCAACAATGCATGGCCGGGCCCTAATATCTTTTATTCAAAAGACAATAGCCATTTTCCACGATTCAGTCCAGAATAGTTTTTAAAATCTGCATCTGGGATATCATCATAATTCTAAGAAGAGGCTGCACTATAGAAAAAAGCTCAAAAGCAAAAACATTAAAAGTGAAATCAATATTTTAAAAAGAAGAAATTCACAGTGGTGTGAAACATCGTATCAGGGTTAGAGGACAAACCTCTGTGTTAGAATACACACTTATTTACTGTCAGAATGCACAATAATAACTTCCACATTTTTAAAATGCTTTTTGTCACTTTCTAAACGTCTGGGAATAGAGAATATAAAACACACTGTCTGACGCACCATGGGAAGTTTTATGATTCTCCTCAAAAAAAGGAAGAACAAATATCTCTATTTCCATTCCGGATCTGCACAATATATTCTTGCATCCCATTTGCTCTGATTCATTTACATTTTGCTGAATTCTGTTTTTGTCCATTTTCATCATTCAAAATATAAAAAAAAATCAACAACAACAAAAAGCCCTGAAAAGATGCTTTCAGATGAAATCGCAAAGAAAATAAGTACATGAATTAGTGAAGCAACATCCAAGTGTATACTAATGTGGCAGTTACATCTTTTCTCATCTTGTCCGAGAATTAATTGCACTGCTGAAATTAGACATCCAGCCTGCTCCATGCAGACAGAAGCCCAAGCCGGAAGCAAACTCTGAATAACAACACTGTCTTCTGATTCTTTTCACATGGCTACATTTTTGACATTTCCTTCAATATTCTACCCAACTGCAGTGTGACTATGACAAAAGATTAAGGTAGGCATGACTGGCACATCTGTGGTGAGTGGCAGGGAATGGAAACAGGCAACAAGTCCCTTTAGTGGCTCCAAAAAGCCCATAGGCATTCTGCAAACCTTTTGCATACATGCTCTAAGGAAAGACTATAAAAGGTACAAACCGTGATGACAATTTTAATCACTTGACAGACAATGCTATGATCTACTATAACTTTATAATGATAAAATCTCTAAGACATGGGAGACTGACAGGAATACATTCTCTCTCTACCTCTCAGTCTCTTTAAATGTTTATATGAGGATTTTACAGATGGATAGAGATGACCTTAACATAGTATTTATTTAATCTATCCAAGGATGAATTATAAATGGCTAAATTTGACAACAGTGGGATTTTCTTGGTTATTTTTAATTTGACTCAAATCACTTCTCTGGTTTCTGGAACTTTCTCCCAGACCCTGGTAGCTGTCAGGTGTCAGTAATCAGAGTTTGCCCATCTGTAGTCAGTGTGGCCTAAAGTTCTGCCTACAATGTAGCAATTACAGTCAAGTCTCTTCTGGAAATGCCAATTACTGCTCTTTGCCTGCCCTGTTGAATGTCTCCTTAATGTAAGAATGACATAACATTTTTACCCTATCTCACTGGAAAATATTATTTAAAATAGCACCCATAGTTGGCAAGAGTGCAGGGAAAGAAGCATGCCCAAAGATGATGGTGGGGATGTAAACTGGAACAACCTTTTTGGAAAACAATCTGATTATACATATCATGATGTTTTTATCCTACTATATTCACTGATATTATCTGGTGGACATTATCCCATATCTTCAAATATTCTTCAAAACCAGACTTTTAATGTCTGTATGGCATTTTATTATGTGAATATACTATAGTTTTTCATTGTTTCCACATTTGTCAACTGTTAGTTGTTTTCAATTTTGGTTATTATAAATAATGCTATAGAGAGCATCTTTATACATACATTTTTAATTGCATTCTGTTTATTCCTTAGTATAGATACCTAGAAGTGGAAATACAGCCATTACCAAGCTTTACCTTCAAATAATTTTGTCCTAGCAACTAAGGAATTGTAATCAGCAAACCAATTCCTAAACTAGAATTCCAGTAGATCATCGTTTACTAGGAGAAATATATTTGCTAAAACTGATTTTGCTTATTTCCACAGCCTTGATAATGGGCAATTCCTCTGAGGAAACCAAATCAGACAGCATGTATGACTGAGTAACCATTGACTCAAAAAGGACAAATCAGGTCCTACCAAATTCATTTCAAGCAAAGGCACAGCCTGCTAAGTAAATTATCTTTTGTCCTAGAGCAAAAATCCTCTTCCCAAGTCCACTAATGTACCATCACTGGTTTGCATGAATTTGCCTGTCTTTTGAAGCCAAATAACCAACCTGAGCTTATAAAAAACTGAAAAGCCAGAACGTTGTGAAACATTCTGTAGTTGCCAAACCCTACCCCCCAGATGGCGTGACTAGAGAAGTTAACTGTCTGGAGGCTGTTCTAAAGGAAAATGTGATTGACTCTTAAATTAAAACGCCAGATTTTAGAAGTCAGTGAATAATGACATACCACTTTTTTACCTATCATATTGGAAAATATTTAAAATGATAACAGTGTTGGCAAGGTATAAATATTTTCACCTTCAAATGAGTTTCGGGAAGAGTGAGAGCCGAACGAAGTTCAAGTTGAAACTTTAATGTGCTATTATGAACCCTGACTCTCCATAAGGGGCTGTAGCTAGTAGCATTTCGAAACTTAACTACCAAACCCTTCTTGTTTTATGTTACCTTTTATATTTGGCTGCTGGGTTTCTGTTGAGCATCTCAAGGGAGAACATTCTGTAGAATACCTTTAGTAAATGTCTCCCTAGGCCAGCAGTTGCAAACATTTTGGTCTCAAGATCCATTCACACTCTCAAAAACTGTTAAAGGCCCCAAAGAGCTTTTGCTCGTGTAGGTTATATCTATGGATATTTACTGCATTAGAAATTAAATGACCACATTTCAAAACACTGTTAATTCATTTAAAAATAACAACAATAAACACATTATATGTTAACCTATACAACATATTTTCTAAAATGAAAAAACTAGTGAGAAGAGTGGCATTGTCTCCGAGTTTTGAAAATCTTTTTATTGTTTGGCTTTATAGAAAGCTGGCAGATTTTCATATTTGCTTCTGCATTGTGTCATGATCTACTGTTTTGGATTGAAGTATGTCAAGAAAATCTGGAATTTTTTTTTTAATTGAAGCATAGTTGATTTACAATATTACATAAGTTTCAGGTGTACAACATAGTGATTCTAAATTTTTATAGATTATACTCCATTTACAGTTATTATAAAATATTGGCTATATTCCTTGTGCTGGACAATATGTTCTTGTAGCTTATTTATTTTACACATGGTAGTTTGTACCTCTTAATCCCCTGCCACTACCTTGCCCAACCCCCCTTCCCCAAGAGAAGTATTTTAATAGCCTTTTCAAATAAGTGTGGATGTTTTTCTTTAATACTGCATGAAAATTCGACAAATGGTAGTTTCTTTAATAGTTAGTTGCAGTGTGTAATCTGAAACGGTATCAGTAAACTTTTAGTGCTCTATTATGTGAAAATCCATGGTCTCTGTTGCACTTTGAATGGATCCTTTCCCCATGCAAAAATTTGTAAAAGCATGCATTGCTCTAGTCGAATTCATTGGCTCACTGAATTAGGCAGATCTTCCAAATATTGACACATTTCATTACATGCTACCAAAAAAGAATCACGTTTGTTAATATCGCCATCGATCACATCAGAAAAGTCTTTAAGTACTGGGAAGCTGTAAAGTTCGTGGTGGCAGATACAAGTTTTCCAAAATTCTAATTTTTGCTTGAAAGCTTGAATTTGATCATTGGCAACAAATGCTGTCCAATGGCTTAAAGTGACAGGCTCACTTTACTCATTTTTGAGAAAATGCCTGTCAAATATCGAAGTCTGAATAACCATATTTCAACTGTCAATCGTTCTTTCAAGAAAAAAATAATGTTCCATATAAAAGCAACAAGTTCAGCTTACAATTCAGTCATACAAGTGCTTTTTCCTCAAACAACTATACTTCATTACACAGCAGCAATGCTTCATGTATGCTTCCTATACCAGCACACAGGATGCTAAAGAGATGTTTTTGAGAATAAAAACCTAATTAAATTAATACTCTTTACTGTTTCATCAAGGATATTTTTAGATGAAATTGGCTTATTATTTTTTTTAACCGTAAGTCACTGTGGTAAAAAATAAAAGACCAAAAGTACACTTTGGTGCCACTGCCTTTATTCACGCTACACTTTTACCCACCATTGCTTTTGCACCATCAGTGCGAATGTCAACATAGCAAGAAAAAAAAACAACAACACAGTATTATGGCAATATAGTTTTGACCTTGCAGGTATCCTAAAAATGTCTCAGCATCCTCAGGGGTCCATGAATCACACTTTGAGAAGTGCTATTCTAGACTTAAAATCTGGATCTGACAAAAAACAATTAGTTGGGGACAAAGGGAAATTCTCGTCACCATGTTATATCTCATTCCCTGGGCATGTTAATTCATGAGTGGCTGGTGGTAGATCCACATCTTCTTGCAATGTTCACCATCTGGTCCTTAGTATTGAGAGCCTCTTGATTTCCTCTCAGGATCACACTCACGTGTGCAGCAGCAATGCTATTCCGTAGAGTCAAGGCCAAAGAGAACCTATTTGACTGGTAACAGGCAAAGACCCTGTGCTTCTCTTGACTCCAGACCCAGAAGTAGCATGATGAATGCTGTGACTTATCTACAGCAAAGATGGACAAGAAGATACTTGGTGACTGGTCTGTCTGCAGCTTGGGAGTGCCAGAGCCTCTATGGAAACATGGGATCTCTCTGGCAAAAAAGGCATGGCCAACCTAAGTTAATCTGCATGAATCGTTATCTGAATGGGTAGTTTTCATTCTTAGTTTGGTATTGTATCTCACCATGTATGTTATTCCACCAACATCTTAAAAACTTATTTAGCCAGAATTTTCTGGTTTCATATGAATGCTAACTATACATAGTCTGGTATTGTTTTTTTAGAAAAAGGTTTTCTTTATCTTATGCAAGATCCTTAGCTCCTTTAGGCAAAAAGACAAATTTAATTTACTTCCTTTTTCTTTTAAATTTTGTAAATTTTATTTTATTTATTTATTTTTGGCTGTGTTGGGTCTTCATTGCTGTGCACGGGCTTTCTCTAGTTGCGGCGAGCAGGGTCTACTCTTAGTTGCAGTGAGTGTGCTTCTCATTGTGGTGGCTTCTCTTGTTGCGGAGCACAGGCTCTAGGTGCACGGGCTTCAGTAGTTGTGGCATATGGGCTCAGTAGTTGTGGCGCACGGGCTTAGTTGCTCCGTGGCTTGTGGGATTTTCCCCGACCGGGGCTCAAACCCGTGTCTCCTGCATTGGCAGGCAGATTCTTAACCACTGCACCACCAGGGAAGCACCTCGTTTACCTTCAAAGTTGCAAATTAACTCAGATTGTTTAAAACTATTTAAGTATCATGTTATATACTTAACATAAAAAAATAGCTCAATGTAAATGTCACGTCTGGCAATGATCCTATTCCAAATCTTTTACATGAAATAGAGTGGGAAGGAAGATTATATGGCTGCCAGAACAGAATTAAACATGTAGAAACAAAGAAAAACAAAAGCACAATTTGCCCTTTCCAGACAACAGGGAAACATGCAAATAAGTCAGTGACTTTCCTTCCAGCTAACCACTGAAGTAGGGACATGTAGTTTTAACACCTGTGAGGGCACCTGGCTTAAATAAAAGCAAAGTAAAAACGAGGTTATGTTGTTGTCTTAGATGCCAAAACTCCAAATCTGCCAGTCACTCAAGACAAGAACGCAGGCCCAGGCAACTGATATTGATGCATTCAAAGGCTGTCGCTGTCTGTGAGGACAGACCAGCATTTCATAATCTCCAGCAGACAGAACAACTGTTGAATGGAAAGTCAAGAGTTGGGAGGGAGAAAAGAGTCGGTGGTAATTCTAAGGTCAAATTAGTTTGGAACACCATTGAATAATACAGAGTTACACAAATTCTTTTACTGTGGGACTTCTCAGAGCCCTTCTGTGCCTTATACCTTTCCAAGAAGGAGATAAAGCATACAGCATTTTCCAAATTTTTGACACTTCTTTATTTCATTTAGTTTCTTATTAGCCTAGTGGTCCCTGGGACACAGGCAGGAAATACTGATACTGATATAAAGCAGTTAAGTGAAATATTCAGGTATATACCTGAACTGTAGTAGAAGAATCTAGATGCCACAGAAATGATGAACACATGCCCACCAGCCAGCCCCACTACATCAAGGTCCCTTAGCCTCTCTCTATCGGTTTCTTCAGCTCTGAAAGAAAGATGATCATTAGTAAAGTGCCTTGGGATGATTGGGCAGGAAACACTAAATAAGAGCCAATTATTGCCCTCATTACAGAGCAGATGATCTAATAAACCATCCCTATTACTTACAAAGTTCAGAGTGTTACTTTAGTTTTTTCCTTTAACTGCATTTCAATTTGACCTAAGAGATCTACACTAAAAAGAACAAACAAATTACTCATAGGAAATACATCCAGAAACTGTAATACAAGCTTTCTTTTTTTTTTTTTTTTTTTTTGCGGTACGCGGGCCTCTCACTGCTGCGGCCTCTCCCGCCGCGGAGCACAGGCTCCGGACGCGCAGGCCCAGCGGCCATGGCTCACGGGCCCAGCCGCTCCGCAGCACGCGGGATCCTCCCGGACCAGGGCACGAACCCGCGTTCCCCGCATCGGCAGGCGGGCTCTCAACCGCTGCGCCACCAGGGAAGCCCAATACAAGCTTTCTGATTGGACCCTTCTCTGCTTACACATTTTCAGTGGCTGTCAATTGCCTACAGATGAAATCTAAATTTCTTAGCCTGGTGTACAACCTCCCCAGGTTGTCTCCAATTGACTTTTTATACCAACAGCTCCACCCTTCAGGAGACACAGTTTATGATTAAGATCATGGGCTTTGGCAGTGGGCAAACATGGTTAAGAGTGCAGGCTCCATTCTACCACATCCTGAGTAAATTATTTCACTTCTCTAAGCCCCTGATTCTCAAAGTGTGGTCCATGGACCAGCAGCTTCAGCATTATTTGGAGCTTATTAGGCAGAATCACAGGCCTCATTTCAGACCTACTGAGTCAGAATCTGCATTTTAAGAAGATCATCAGGTGATCCCTATACACATTAACATTTGAGAAGCACCACTCTAATTCTCATCAGCTCATCTGAAAAGTGGGGGTAATAACAGTAAATAATAGTGAAGTTGGAGATTGCAGTCATTTTCCTCCCCTTTGAATCTGAAGGATTTTATCATCTAAATACCATTCAAGTATGCCCATCTCTCTTTCCCTTCATTATCTTAGGCCAAGTCATTCTCATTTCTGTCCAGATCTATAGCAATGTCCATCCAAGTCATCACAATGCATGCTCTCTTGCTTCTCTCTTATCTGTTTCCTTATTGCAAACAGAGAGATCTTGTAGGAAATGCAAATGAAATCAGAGCTTCCATTTGGTTTCAAAATAAAGGCCCAAAGCCTTTACCAGACCTGTCCACCTCTACATCTTATCTTATCTCATGTTCCTCCCAGCTTCCTCTGCTCCAGAAGTACTGTTTTGTGGTTGTTGTCTTCTGTTCCGTGAACTAGCCATCCTCCTTTCTAACACAGTACATTTGCAAAAGCCATCCTCCCTGCCTGCAGTGCCTTCCCTCCCCTATTTGCCTGGTTAACTTCTCCTCAGTCTTTAAATGTCAGCTCAAATGTCATTAATCCTACAAATGTTCCATGACCCCCCTCCTCAATAACCAACACACTGCCTGGCCCACTGCCTACACCCCGTAAGTATTTGTTGAATAAATAAATGTATGAATTGATGAATGGTCAATCATGTGGCTATTGTGATAAACAGTTGGATTGATAACTGTAAAACATTTAGCACAATGCCTGGTAGAGAGCAAGAGCACAGTGCTGGACCAGTTGTTACGTATTTTGAAAATGAGTCACGCTTGATGTGCCTAACAATTAGAATCACCCGGGAAACTTTTAAATTGCTCAACGGCCAGGCTCTGCCCCTGACCAATTAAAGCAGAATCTTTGGGGGTGGGACCCAGGCACCTGAGGGTCTTTAAAACTTCCAGTGGGGATTCCAGTGTGCTGCCACAGTGGAGAATAACTGCTTTACCCTTTTTCTTACTGTGGCCACCCAGCTTTCCAGAGGAATGCATGCTGAGTGACGAGAAGAGTCCTCATTATTCACGGCATGAGTCGACGCTCACTTCTCCCATGGAGAGGAACAACGGTAAGAATCCATGTAAGGAAAGTCCAGCAATTCATTTCCCTTGGGCCCCTTGACAGCATCCAGATGGTGGAAACTCTCCATGTATCACTGAAGCCAAACTGAAACCTTTCTTGGGAAATCCAAGTTGCCTGAACTACTGTTGGGAGGCGATGCAGTAACATGTGAAGATGATTCTGGTCCTCAGGGTTAAGTGTTGATTTAACAAAACTCATCAGGATTCCATTAAAAACCTGTCATAATTGTTTCCTTGAAGCAACTGCTTTATGGGAGCAATTAATTTCTACTGTTAAAAAGGTTTCACCTCCTGAGTATTCATCCAGGCTATGAGAAATAGGTAGGCTGGGAACCACTCGAACGTACCTTCTGTCTCCTTCACTACTGAAACATTTGGAGCATCAGGAGACCAAACTGTACTTTCATAGGCCTTCACTTCCTAATGACCAACCTCTGTGTATGTAAATATAAATTCAGATGCATTATACTATGTTCCTCACTGATTCTGAACTTTTCAAAATGTGATGTAAGCAATGAGAAGTATGCAAAGAACCCTTATCTCTTTTAAGGCCTTACACACACACACACACACACACACACACACACACACACACACACACACTCTGAACCAAAGTGCCTTACTCTGCTGGACAAAGAAAAATGCAGGTCTCAATCTGAGCATCATTTAAAATTAAAACCTACCAAGTCAGAGCTGATACTAAGCCAACACAAAGACGACAGAATTATTATAAAAGGCACAGGATTGCTCTCTGGAAATAATATCTCAGTGGGCTAAGTTCCCTCTCCTCCTGTTTTTCCATGCTGGTAAATTGCAAAAAAAAAAAAAAAGAAAAAAGAAAAAAGAAAAAGCATGATTCATGAATATAAATTTTTCTTGGCTTTTAAAATCATACACTGGCATATTCTTCCTCGAACCTCAGCCAAATGAGAACACACAGATAATGACAATTTTACAATAAGTGGTTCCAGGATGCAGGCTTTTCAAGATTCTCATATGAAAGGCACTATAAAAAAGAGTATTATTATTGTTATTATTTCAGGCACCCAGAAAAACCATAGTCAATGATTAGCCATAACAATTAAACTAACAATAATACATCTGGAATAAGCTCCATGGTAATATGTACTTCATGCTTAATAGTTCAAATTAATTCAATCTGATGGCGTTAGACACACGAGTTAGGAGCTGGAGAGCACCAAAATTCATATTAGCTTCCACTTCGAAAGACATTATGAAAAGCAAAGGAAGGAAATAAGGCTATAAACAGCAGTGGTAAAAGGAAGGACTCATAGATGATACGGTCAGGAATAACTCTCAGCTATTAGGACTTCAGCAATAGAAACGTGAAGGCTGGTATTTCTATCCTCACACATTCCTTCAGAGTCAGCAACTGGGCAACCCATCTAAAGGAACAGATCTGAAACCCTAAAATCAAGGCCACTTTATTCAGAAAAGGAGGTGCCTTCTTTCCCCTGCCCATGGCGCCCTTTATCAACAGATGCAGAATAGAGGAAGAATTTATAACTGTCAGGTCACAGACCGCAAGAAATAAGAAAGGGGAGTGTGGATTTGAGGTGGGCATAATAGCTGGGGAGTTACTGCCTGGTTACCTTGTCTCACTCCACCCTGTAGATTTATAGGTAACTATCTTAGGCTCTGCTTTTCCCTATAAATATTCTCTAAGACAGAGTTTCTCAACTTTGGCACTGTTGACATTTTGGCCCAGGTAATTCTTCATTGTGAAGGCTGTCCTCTATGCATTATAGGACGTTTAACAACATCCTTAGCTTCTACCTCATAGATGCTAGTAGCACCCCCTCCCTAATTGTGACAACTGAAAATTCCTCTAGGCCTGGCCAAATGTCCCGTGGGGGACAAAATCGCACTGGTTGAGAACTGTTACTCTAAGGCTTTAATTCTGGGAAGCCAGGAAGAAAAATGAGTTAAGAGTATAGACCAACCTGTAGACTCTTCTTCCTCAATAGACATGAGCATGCACTGAGCTGCCAGCTGTGTTCAAGGCAACACTCTTCCCAGGGCACACTGACTCCCCTTCCTAATACTTTTTGCATATATAGGCTTGTTATAGATCTTTTGGAAATTTAAAACCTGTCATCCTTCTATTAATTGTGCAGCAAAGAGTTAACATAGTAGACCTCAGACAGACACCCTATTCTTAGAAAGGCCTGCTTGCAAGGTTGGCCCCTGGCTGGCATCTGAAAACTTGGGCTGGTAAACAGTTCCTACACGGATACAAAAGTTTCCCTAAATGATAGGAGTAGCCACTGTTCGTTAATATGCATACAAATAAAGTGGTTTATGCCAAATACCTGCTTTCCTTCTGGGAGTCTGGAATTTGCGGACGTGCTGCGCAGACCAGCCCCCAGCAGAAACCTTATGCAGAGCTTCTAATGAGCCTCCTTGGTAAACAACACTTGATGTCACAGGTCTTCGCTGCATGAATTAATAAGCACATCCCACCTGACTCCACTGGACAAGGACTCTTGCGCCTCATTTCCTTCATACTTCACACCATGCACCTTTTCCCTATGCTGATTTTACTTTGTATCCTTTCACTGTTAGAAACCATAATCATGGGTGTACAACTTCGGAGTCCCATGAGTCCTTCTAGAGAATTAGGAGACCTGGGGGTAGTATTTGGGACCACCAATATAGTCATTCATTCAACAAATATTTTATTGTATGCCTCTATTTCTAGACACAGGATGTATAGCAGGGAATTAAACCAAGTCTTCGTCTTCACAGAACTTAGGTGGTAGTGACCAGGGGAGTATATATACTTCAAGCTTCTTCCACAGAAAACAAGCCCTGTAGCATCTTCTTTGTTTGTTTGTTTTTTAACAGCTTTTTCTCAAATATAGTTCACACACCATATAATTAAACCCTCTAAAGTGTATGATTTGATGGTTTCAAGTATATTCACCAAGTTGTGCAACCATCACCACTATCAGTTTTAACCATTTAACCATACCTGTTAGCAGTCACTACCCATTTCCTGCCAACCCCCTAGCCCTAGGCAACCACTAAGCTATCGTCTGTCTCTATGGATTTACCTATTCTGGACATTTTATATAAATAGAATCAGACAACATGTGCTCTCTTGTGACTGGCTTCTTTCATTTAGCATGTTTTCAAAGCTCATATATGGTGAAGCATGTTATCAGTACTTCATTTCTTTTTATTGCCGAATAATATCCCATTGTATGAATATACCATGTTTTATTTACCCATTCACCAATTGATGGATACTTGGGTTGTTTCCACTTTTTGTCTGTTACAAATAATGCTGCCATGAACATTTATGTACAAGTTTTTGTGTGCACATATGCTTTCCTTTCCCATGGATAGGTACCTAAGAGTGGAATTGCTGGGTTATATTTATGTTAAACTTTTAAAGAAATTTCCAACTGTTTTCCAAGGCAGCTGAACCATTTTATTTCCCATCAACAGTATATGGGAATAAAAAAAAATTGAAGAAAAAATAAAAAACAGTGTATGGGAGTTCCAATTTCTGCATATCCTCACTAACCCTTGTTATTATCTGTCTTTTGGATTATAGCCATCCTAGTGCATGTGAGGTGATATCTCACTGTGGTTTTGATTTGCATTTCCCTGATGACTAATGATGCTGAGAATCTGTTCATGGGCTTATTGTCCATTTGCATATCTTCTTTGGATGAATGTATTTTCACATCCTTTGCTCCTTTTTAATTGGGCTATTTGTCTTTTTGTTATTGAGATGTAAGAGTGATACAAGTCTCTTATGAGATATATGATTTGCAAAGAATGTCTTCCATTCTGTCAATTGTCTTTTTACTATCTTAATGGTGTCATCTGAAGCATAAAAGTTTTAAATTTGTGATGTCCAATTTATCTATTTTTTCTTATGTTGCTGTACTTTTGGCATTATATCTACAAAACCATTGCCTAACCCAAGGTCATGAAGATTTATGCCTCTGTTTTTGTGTAAGAGTTTTATAGCTTTAGCTCTTCCATTTGGGTCTTTGATCCATCTTGAATTAATTTTTGTAATACGATGTAAGGTAGGGGTACAACTTCATTCTTTTGTATGTGGATATCCATATCCAGTTGTCCTGTGGCATCTTTTGCATCACCTTTAGAGATGGTTTCCTGTAATTTTTTGCCACACAAAGTATGAAACAGGTACCAGTACACAGAGTCTAGGAATATGACCAACAGCCTGAGAGCCTCTTTAAAGATTTTGCATTTGGTCTTCTTTTCTGCTTTAGGAATATGCTTAATATTCTACTATTTCAGGAAGCAGCACTATTATATCTAGCTGATTAGTACTACTATTATTAACTGATATACTATTAATAATAATAGTAATTAGCAGTAGTTAGCACTTAGCATGTGCCAGGCACTATGCTTGCATTTAACATGCATTAACTTATGAACATTTCACATGCTTTAACTTATATAATGTTCCCACCAACACCACGAGAAAGGTAGAACACCCTCTCCTAAGGGTGAGGCTCACCAATGTAAAGTAATTTTCCTTAAGTCACAGAGCTATCACAAAGAAGGATAACAAATTGAGGGAAGGAACTGCACTGGAAAATGGGGGCCAAGGAATGTTTGATAACAATTTCTAATAGTAAGTAAACATATATGCAAACTATCCAAAAATAAAAAAGCCCAAATCTAGCACCAATCAGTGACGTTTCCAGTTCTGGTCAGGGAGTTGACAAAAAGGGATGGCCTCCCCTTCTAATCCAACAAAGGGTTAGAAACCGTATCACTCAAAGATATCACTCAAGATTGATCTGATGGCTGAAAAGGTTTTGTCAACACTCCAAAAATTGCATTAGTGACTAGGTGATCGATGAAGTGAATCAATTAGAACTGGATTAGAAATCCAGATATGAAGTGGATTACTTCCAATCTGAGAATTAGGAATTCATTTACCAATGATATAATAGGTAGCATCAATTTTCAAAAATTGAAACCCTGTTCCTGTTTGTCCACAGGGCAAAATGAAGTAAAAATAGCTTTGAAAAGACTGACCCTATAGAGCAACTGGATCTTGGGAACATTTTTCCAGATGTCTGAAACTTTTACTTTCACTAACTCACTTTGTTCCCTGACTTGGATACCTGGTAGGGAGATTCTGGTTAGTTTTCAGCAGAGAAAATGTGGACAAAGAAGTGAGTTGACTATTCCAAGTTCAAATAGCTTTATAGCAGAAAATCCCACTTTCCTCACTTGAAGTCTAATTCTCTTTCCCTATACCAGCTGAGTCCTTAATAATAAATATGATGACAGTAGCTGACATTTACTGAGTCTTACATTATAGAGCACTCTATCTAAGCACCTGAAAGATGGCAACTAATTTATTTAATCCAAAGTGTGTGAGAGAGGGAGGGATACTACTACTATTCCTATTTTGTATAGAAGGGAAAGGAGATGCTAGAAGCTTAGTTGACATGCATAGGAAATGGAGTGAGACCCTGAACCCTGAAGACTTTGTCCTCTTCATAGTGTCTCCATGTTGTTTCAGAATAGAAGCAGTTAGACATGTAAGGGTTAAGCCTGGCTAGACCAACTCCAAGTTGAGTCTTTTTTACACTAGGCAAACCGTCTTCAATATACTTATAATAACTTTATAAACGAAATAACATTTTGAAGTTTATTTCCTTGCAACACAGAAACATCACTACATCTCCCCTGGGATTTTCAGCACTGTCTGTTGTGGAACTGGTCTGGGCTTAGCAAGTATTGCTTTATCATTCTTAAATAAAAACCATTATAGAGAATGCAGAAAACAATTTCCCTTTGAGTTTCCCCACTTCTACCCATATTGAGAAAGATGGATCCTTAAAGTGCTGAAGGAAAGCTCACAATACAATAAAACCTCAGCATCAGAAATGTTCCAAGTCCCTCTGCTCTCTCCCCATATTTAGGAAACTAGAATTTAATATAGGGCTCAGCCCTCCAGAGAATCCAGTGTATAGCGCTGCTAATACATTTTTATATATTTTAACTGAGATAAACAAGAAAGAGATAGAGAAGCCAGGGCAGCTATGTCAAAGACATAATTACGATAAAACTAATCCAGCTGCCAGCAATAGAGGCAGATAGTGACTCTACTGTGATGCTATGTATAGTTTGTATGGTCAGAAAACTGTATCAATATAAAATGTGAATGAGACAGGAGCCCCAGTACAGGAAGGCAAAGATAACTTACTGTGTGACTCCAGAAAATAAAGTTTATCCAGGAGATCAAGGAGCATTTATCCTATTACTAAAATATCATCCAGATATATTTTATAAATTGCAACCTGGATCAAATCATTTGATTAATGAAAGAGTATTAAAAAGGAGCACACTGGGTCTATAACCAAATAGTCAGGAAAACCTCAATTTTGTTTTCCCTAACAGAGTTTAAACCTTGTGGCAAATCTGTACAATTCTGAAGATAAGTTAAAAATTCTCCCAGCTTGAAATTCATGGTGGTGCTGTCGACCATGTCATATTTCTCAGTCTTGACCACAGAAATACCTTGAGATACATATACATTGCTGAAATACACTATTTCTCAAAATTGACTTTATCTTCAACTCCAGTAACCCTGTCAAAAAAGGAAGGTTACTCCGGTCACTTCATTTTTGGGAAATCCACATTAACTCATTTCTTCAAATGCTCATTAACATTTCTATTAACGATACCTCTGACCCTCTGTACCCACTCTTTCAGACAGGTCAAAACTAAATTTTTCAGTTTGCCCTCAAGTCTTTGCAGATAAAATATCATAAAAACAATGGTTTCTATTCCAGCTAGATTGGAATTCTCTTCCATTCCCTATACTCTTCTCACTAAACTCTACTTTTTGCTAATCCCAAGAGGCATGGAAACCCAAATGCCTATTGTACTAGAATGTAATGGAAATAAACGAGTAAAGCAATCTAGTTGTAAGAAAAATAAACACCAATACACTTGATTGAATAGTAAACACTATCTCCCTGCCCCTTTTTTGTCACAGAGACTTGTCAAAATTTATTTTTCATTTTCAAAACTTTGCTAGAGACATAGTAATAAAGAAATAGTCTCAATAGTGCAAGCAGCGACCAGATGGCAGTTGACCTTTGACCTCAGTGTTAAGAGACATCACGAAGAGGTGGAGACTAGCAAAATATCTGTCTAGATTGGCACTTGATACTCACCTCCAGCCATTTGTTGCCAACTAGGAATTTAGGCTCCATGTTGTAAGATCTTCCAGTTTTTTATGGAAAGTAAGAAAACCTGCACTTTCTGTGAAATCTCCAGATTTTCTACTATTTTCCAATCTTGCATGAAATCTTCCATTTTTCCAATCTATTCTATTTCTATAGTCTAGTGTAGTAGACATCTGGTTTTCTGTTTGCTTTCTGCCAGTGAGCTGATATACTGAGACCTCTGAGTTATACCATCCTTCAGCCAGTAACTTTTAGTCTTTTTCACCACTACCCCCTACTCCAACCACCCATCCTTTCCACCTATCTACGCCCATCACTTCCTTTAAGACTTTACTCAAGAAAATACTTCCTCCACACAATTTTCCCTGGATCACTCTACTCTTCCTTCCTCGTGATCAAACTGGTTTATTCCTTCAGCCTTTATACATACACTTTGTGATCCATTTGTAAGCCCTCCAGCTCCTTCTCTAATTCCACCTAGACTACAAATCTCTAAAGCTGAGGACCCTGTCTCCTACCACCTTCACACCCCCTGAGGACTTAGCAGAGTATTATATACCCCACAGGCATTACATGCATACTTTGGGTGAATAAACAGTCTATCTGCCTAATCTTGCTGGGCTAGTAGTTTATATTCTTAGACCTAATGCACCTTTGGATCAAAATAGTAAGTCTAAGTCAACTCTCCATAGTTAAGGCAATCTTGAGGATTCAAATACTTAGCTATACAGGCAAGGCAAAACAGTTTATCCAGGCAATAAAAGAAGAAGACATCTATTAAGCTGAATCATCAAGGCAACTGTCCCAGTCTGGCAAATGTTCACGTTTGGAACTTAGTTTCAAGATGTAGCGTGGAGAGAAAACATATGACACAAGTGTCATCTCTTTCATGTCCTGAGCTTGTGACACACATCATTAACTGATCGCAGCATTCTTTTCTGCTGAGTCTGAATCCAACTTTAGAACCTTTTTAGCAGCACTCTAAGATGGGTCAGCATTCTAGGTGGAGTTGGTATTTGAGTGGAAAACACTAACGAAAGGATAAGATACACATAAATTTTAGGGGTCAAAAAAGAGGAAACATAATATGTAACTTCTGCTGCCTCTCAACTTCTCTGTATTTTAGAAGCTGGATGACTTAGAATGGGGAAAGTTAGGTATCTAAAGTTGAAGAGTTTAGTAAGAACTAAAGAAGAAAAAAATATTTCTCCTTTCATGGCTGTGCCAGTTTACCTTATCTGTTACATTTAATCCTGTATAAAAGATTTACTCTGTGACGGAGCTGCTTTTGTTATGCCTTATAAAACATACTGAAATATATGAAGGGTAAATGACTTCACAGGGATTGCTAGCTTAAATAAATAAATGGCTATATTTATTTATATTTATATTCAAGGGGCTGTTTCATTTCTCAAACACTGAACCAAAACCACTTTTAACAACTCAGACACAAAATGACCAGCATCAAGAATTACGATGAAGGACTTCCCTGGCAGTCCAGTAGTTAAGACTCTACGCTCCCAATGCAGGGGGCACAGTCTCTATCCCTGGTTGGGGAACTAAGATTCCACATGGCATGGCCGAAAAAAAAAGAGGAAAAAAAGAAAAGAATTATGATGAAAAGCCAATTATCTTTAACTACAAGCAAACTTATTAGCATTTATTAAAACAAATGATCTCTCAATACCAGAAAAAATAAATGTGGATAGGTTAATTAATCCTTCACTCCTAAGAGACCAAAAGTTACTTTTCAGAGACTCTGTGCCTTTTAAGCCAAATCCACAGACAATAAGAAACCAGTAAATGATAAATTAAGGTGCAAGCAAAAGACTGAGTAGCACAGTGGACATCTATGAGTTTTGCTTGCCCCAGCATGCATTCCTCATTATACTGGAGTCAGCATCCTGACTTTCCTCTGGGGAACCTCCTCCTTCCAACTCTCAGGCCAGATGGCATGGATGGAGCTAATTTCACACCCTACCACCAAGAGTAGGCCACTGACCAATCAGTGTTTTCCATTTGATGAATGATACAGGGAGCTATTCATTAATTCAAGTCAGTCCAATGATACTCTATCTTGAAATCTGGCCTGGAACTACTGAGAAAGAGAAGTTTGAAAAAAAAAAACCCAAATCCTGCTGGCATGCTAAGCTGCTAAGATATATACTTTGAGCCTCTGGTGGCCATCTAACCACCACAAAAAGAGACCCTGCCTCTGCATGACACCAACCTGATGGAAGCAGAACTAAAAGATGAGAGAAATAGATTTCTGATGCTATCTTTGAGCAGCTAAATCCAGCCATTCCTGAAGGCAAAGTAGCTCTTAACTTTTCAGATAGGTAGGGCAATATCCCCTTACTTTCATTAAGCCACAGGTAAAGCTGAGTTTCTGTCACTTGCAAATAAAAGAGTCATAACTAAGTGCAAATAGCTTAGAGTTTATTTCATTATTGGGTGTTGAACCTCTAAGCTTTTGCATCACTGTATTAGAAAATATATTCCAGTACTGACGGGCTATTACCTCGTGCAGCGACCCTCATAAATTCTCATTTCCTCTCAGCACCTTTGTCTTCTCATTTATAAATTAGGGATTAAAAAAATTGGTACTCCACAGAGAAGATATACAAATGGCCAATAAGCACATGAAAAGACTTTCAACGTCATTAGTCAACAGGGAAATGCAAATCAACTCTACAATGAGACACCACTTCACACCTACTTGGATGGCTATAATCAAAAAGACAGACAATAACAAGTACTTTCTAGGATCTGGAGAAATTTAAAACCTCATCAACAGTATATTGTCGATGGGAAGGAAAATGGTGCTTTGGAAAACAGTCTGGCAATTCCTCAAAGGTTAAACATAGAGTCATCATATGACCTAGCAATTCAACTCCAGAGGAAAAAAATATATACTAAGTGTACACAAAAATTTGTATACAAATGTTCATAGCAGCATTATTCACAATAGCCAAAAAGTGGAAACAACCTAAATGTCCGTCTACTTATGAAAAGGTAAACAAAAAGTTGTATATCCATAAAATGGGATATTATTCAGTAATAAACAGAAACGAAGTACTGATACCTGCTACAACATGGATGAACCTTGAAAACATTACACTAAGTAAAAGAAGCCCATCACAGAAGACCACATATTGTCTGATTGCATTTATATGAAATGTCCAGAAGAGGCAAATCCACAGAGACAGATGCCTTGAGAAAGGCTGAGGCAGCGGCAGGGTGGACGGCAGACTCAGGGCCCTTGGTGCCTTCTCACATTGCTCTTTTTATTCCTTGGATAACGAGCGACCTGTCTTACCCACGGGTATGTCATGCACTATAAAACACTTGTACATACATGTGTCTGTCAATAAAGTTGATGTCCTCCTGCCCCCCACAAGAATAGAGAAAAAGAGAGAGAGAAAGAGATATACAGTAGCACAGGCAGCTGCCCACTGGGTCTGAGCCTTGCCAGCCCCACCACCACGAGACCATTGCAGTCAGCTGGCACCTGTTCTTCTGTAACCTCGTGACACCGAAATGCTGCGATCAAAAATGTCGACACGTTGGAGGAAATGCAACAGGACTTGACGGAGTGTGCTACTCAGGCGCTGGAGAAATATAACATAGAGAAGGACATTGTGGACCATATTAAAAATGAGTTTGACAAGAAATAAACCTCACCCGGTACTGTGACTTGGGGAGGAATTTCGGTAGTTATGTGACACCTATGTGGGGACTGCTAATTGGTACAGGGTTTCTTTGTGGGGTGATGAAAATGTTCTGGAATTAGAAAGTGGTGATGGCTGCACAACTTGGTGAATATACTAAAACCAGTGAACTGTATACTTTAAAAGAGTTAATGTTATGGTACAGGAACTATATCTCAATTTTTTTAATTTAATGGAAAAAAATGGTAGTCTATTCTGAGTTTCACCATGGACAGTACAAGAAATCCATGATGATAATTATAAAAATGACCATTCTTGGGAAAAAGTAAGAAAAAAATCTATACAAGTGTGAAGATCTATTGTTTTTAAAGCTTCAGCAAATGTTAAGAGAATGGGAAAACAAAATTACCAAATAGATTTTCTCAGATCACTTGGCTTCTTTTGTATCAAGAAATGGTCAACAGATAGCTAGCAGGCGCACATAAAAGCTATTTGGAGACCTCTTGAGGTTAACAGCATGCAACATATTGCCACTGCACCAGCCTGGCCGGGAGTATTATTTACGCCACCCCTTCACAGCTGTATTGGTCTCCCATTAAATATTCAGAGTTTCCTTGTTAATAAACTGCATTAGGAGCTGGATGCATTGTCTGGATAAACTGCACTGTCCAAAAGGCTGCCCCATTATTACAGAAAATGCAGAAAGTAATTAGTATTCCTCTGTGCATAAGCCACAGCTTCCAAAAATGGCGCTATATTATGAAGCCTTAATTAATAAACAAGAGTTGGGCCGTGACCGGTTACATTTATCTGAATTTTATATTGTGAAGAAAGGCCACTGTTCAAATCCCATTTACAAATATCTAAATTCTGGCTAGCCTACATGAAGACAATCTGAACAGTAAGCCTGAGAATTCTGTGCTGCTAATAGCATTGTGTTGGTACACCAACAATAGCAAACGATTAACTGCTGGGGCATAAACCATCCTGAGAAATGCTCAGAGTGGGATGATGATAACACTGTATTCAGCTGTATTATATGGTGCAATTCTTCTATTTGTTCATATGCATTTCCCATTTAATGGACGGAGGAACCACAGTGGCTTTTCATATCACTGTAAAGCCCTAAATGTGACAAAAGACAAAAGAAAAATGTGAGCTGGAAAAAAATAAATAAATAAGTGTGAGGTGGTGCTGGGTGGGAGCAGGGGTACTTCATGATGGAGTGTAAGCACATAGCTTTTTTCTGCATTTCCAGCTGCTTGTTATTGATTTTCCCCTAACCTAACCCCAAACGAGAGTCATTTATGTAAGCCATGAGCGTTGAACTAATATTTGGGACCATAATATCGAGTAGCCCAGTTTATGAGCCTCAACTAAAGGAGTATTTGCATTAAACTGTACTCACCTGACTAAAATCCATCAACTCTACCATCCTGAGAATTAGTTAGCACCTGTTACACTCAGCTACAGGTTCTCCGTGCACAATCAGAGGGCAGCAAGGAGTCAGACTCAGACCGGGAGGGGAAGGGCGGGGGAGAGCATGTGATGTGTATTGAAAAGCAGATGGCATTAAAGACTGCCAGTGCTTAAATCTGAAAAGAGTCCTAAGCCTACTGCAAATACAGAGCTGCGTGAACATAATAATTCTTTCAACAAAGTCTGTAATATGGCTTCCAGGGGTGCTGTGAAAACAGGGTGGTGAGATAGTGTTACAGTTCAGCAAAGAGAGACTGGCCCAGCAAGGGAGTGTGGCATCCACAGGAAGCCCAAGAAATGGTCCCTGCCTCCGCAGAATCAGCTAATGCTCATGGATGGATCCCGAGCCCCGGGGGATTTCAACAGCCTGAACAAGCTGTCTTAGATCACTGCCCTTTCTATCAGCTCCAGGCACCAGGCACAGGCTCAGAGTCCTATCGGTCTTGGCAAGACTTGTTCACCGTGACCACAGAGATGGCATTTTAATCAGTAATAGGCTGTAAGAGGCCACCTTCATGCATGTGAAGAACACTCCCTGAGACACTGGTTTAAGTCCTAGATCTCTACCACCTAGCTATGTGATGTCCGACAAACAGGCTTGCTCATCTTTCAATCAGAGGGTGGAGTCAGATATTAAATACTTGTGAAGTGAATGAATAAGGGAATAGAAAACCCTAAAGCCGAGTTTCTAACCTCAGTACCACTGATATTTAGGGCCAGATAATTCTTTGCTGTGGGGTTTGAGTAGGGGAGAAAAATATTCCCTTCTACTCTTCTAGGTTCTGTAGCTGGTCTAAGAATTAAACTGACATAAAACAGATTAACAGGAGAGGAAAAAAACCCAAACTATTTTAATTACATATATACCTACAGGAGCCCCACAAAGATATGAGACTCAAAAGGCCAGATGATGGAGGCTTATACATTTGTCCCTTGGTATCTGCATGGGATTGGTTCCAGGACACCCACGAATACCAAAATCCGCAGATGCTCAAGTCCCTTACAGTTGCGCCTCCATATTGGTGGATGCAGAACCCGTGGATACAGAGGGCCGACTATATACAGGGAGCTAAGGAAAGGAAAGGGGTCTCGGGACTTCGTAGCGGGAAGGCAATCATGAGAAAGTAAGAGGAGAAGATGTTTGGTGAACAAAGGTACAGGCCCCTTTCTAATGTAAATTCCCTTACAAAAGCATAACTTCTACTGTTTTTAGAGCTTCTCCTGTGTCTGCAGTTTCTCAAAATAATTGGATGGAAATAATCCTTATTCAAGAGTGGCACATTTGGCACAGCATATTCTGCTACCCTTCAGATGTTTCTAGCATCCCTGCCTCTACGGACTAGATGGGAGTAACATACCCTCTCTCAGTTATGACAACTAAATAAGTCTCCAAACATTGCCAAATGTCTCTCGGGGACAAAACTGCTCCTGGTTGAGCATCACCTCTAACGTATTTAGGTTCCAGGAGATAAATTCATGTACCATACAACTATATAGTAACCTCTAACTTTTAAGAAAACTTACACTGACATCTTCAACATCACTGGTAGTTCATTTTGACAAAAAATTTATTGAGCACCTATTATGCGCCAAGTAGAAAGATGAATGGGAAAATACCGCCTCTGCCCCTGAGGAGGTCACAGACTAAGTGAAAGTGGCATTTTCACAGTCCTACATCAAAGAGAAGGGCAATGTTCAGCTAACCCTGTTTCCAATAAGTATGAGAATACCCTTCTGTGTGACTAGACAGGCAAGAAGTCAGAGCATACCTCTTTGCTGTTAAAAGATTAGCACATATATCAGAGATGCTGTCATTTGATAAGGTGAATTTTTGGTCATTTGGACGCATTTTAGTTGTTTGCTGCAGTTTGTTTATTGGCAGGCAGGGGAGCCTCCGACCAAAAGGACTGTCCCAGGAGGTTGTTTAGCCTGAACATAAGCCAAGACAAAGAGCTCGGGAAAGAGACTGACTCTTACTTGCTGTGTGACCCTTGGCAATGCATTAACCCCTTCAATCCTCAAGTCCTTTTCTATGAAAGGGAGATAATCATTGTAAAGTGGTTAGCACGATGCCTGCCATGAAGCAAAACCTCAGGAAACAACAGCTATTATCACTGCTGTTGGTATTGTGACCTCTCTATTTTATTATGGACTGACTGTTCTTTTTTTATTGTGCTAAAATACACATAACATAGAATTTACCATTTTAACCATTTGAAGTGTACAGTGCTGCGGCATGAAGTACATTCACCTTGCTGTGCATCCATCAACACCATTCATCTCCAGAACTTTTTCATCTTCCCAAACTGAAACTCCCCTTTCCTCCCTTCCCCCATGAGTGTTTATTTAAACCAGATCTTATCCAGAAAAATACCTTTTGAGGAAATGAAGTCTAGGCTTCTGTTTGACAAAGCCTCTCCTTGACTAAACTTCCTCTAATCCCTCCTTGCCTTGACCTTGTCTGGGTCTGGTGGCCCAGCTGCAGCAAGAATCTTGCTAAATCAGTTTAGCAAACAAACAAAGAAAGAAAAAAACACTTTATATCTAATCTCCCTCAATATCTGATCAAATTCCCCATCCCCCACCCTTGGTATCTGATCACCTTGGCTGGCCTTCAGCAAGAACCCTTAGGTCAGTTTAGTAAGAATTACCCTTTTGCCTTAAAAAGTTCCCATCCACTGACCCCTCTTCTGCCCCTTGACTCTAAATCCCCACTTGTCCATGTTTCATTTGGAATTGAACCCAGTTTATACTGAGGTTTCTTTTCCTCTATTGTAATAGTGCCAGCATAAAATGTTTTTACCTCTTTCGCTGCGATCAGGCTCCAGCTGCCACATGTAAATGGAACTAAAGGCAATTCCCACAGTACCCCAGAAACGGAAGAGAAACAGCACTAACAATGGCCATCTGGGGTTATGTTGATGAGTTTAGTATCCATCGGCCACCTCCTAGGAGTAACATGTAAGTGATTCATCTATCTTGAGGCAAAAAACAGAGGATTCCAAACAAAAGCACAAAGGCTCCTGACTGTGGAGCCTGCCCATCATATTTACCATCACAAAAGCACTGACTGCACTCCCCACTTCAGTTAAGACTGGAGCATCTAATCAACTATTGGGGTGACGCCAAACTGTGACTTAATGGTATATTATTTTGAATTAAAGTTACTTAAGAAACGGCTAATGCAAGAGGGACACTCTGACCCTCCTGTCCCTCTCCCTGAAAACAGGAAATAAGTCTCCCCTGTGAAAGGTGCACTCCCTGCATCTGGAGGTAGAAGGAAGGACCAGCACCCTTATCCCCAGAGACAGGGAACTCAGGCCTAGAACCCTATGTAAACAAACCTTGTTACTTCTTTAATTCACTACTCCAAGCCCAAACTCTGTTTAGATTCTTCACTAATTGAGCACCCAAAACCTGAGTTTCTTTGTCCTGTCAATTCCTCACAAATGTATTGTCTAAGAAGTATAAATGCTGCCTGCTTTGGCCACTTCTTAAATCCCATTCCTATGAGACCTCCACGCATGTGAATTAAAATGTGTTTCTTTTTCTCCTGTTTATCTGTCTTGTGTCAATTTTATTGTTAGTCTGGTCATAAGAACTCAAGAATGGTAGAGGGAGAAGTTTCCTCCTCCCTGACACAATATTATTCCAGAAGGAACTCTGTTGACATATTCATTTGGTATCCTGTAATTGGTGGGAAAAGACTAGTCGTTGGGCCTAAACTATCAAAGGCACTTACTTTTCCATAGAAAGTGGGCAAACTTCCTTTGCCAAGAATCCACGTGCTTTTGTAGAAGCATTCTAGGGGGAAAACTTCTGGTTTATAGCCAACCTCACAAAGTAGCTAAAGAGTTCCGAATTTCACCTCAAACCTCTGCTTCAGCACCTACTGAGCTGTAGCACGTTATTTTCTATCCACTGTCATTCCTGATCCTATCGCAATTCAGTTTAAGGTGTTTGTAGACAGGAACCCTATCTGAGCTGTCAGCACCTTGCCTGATCATCTTCCAGCAAAGTGGTCAGGCAGAAGCATGCAGCTAAGGATGCCCTGAAGCAGACTGTGGAGGAAACTGGCCAATGAGATGAGCATCTCCACTTGCACTCAGCTGATAACATATATGGTACATCTGTCACCATCTGTCCAGGCGTATTGATCTTGTAACAGCCGCCAGGCACTTCAATCTGGTGGCAGCTCTGTGACTTCTACCTGTGGATCACTTTATCTCCACGCCCTTTCCTTTTCCCCTTCTTATCCATGCATTAGGACCTCGCCAAAATGTTGCCTCCTTTGAGAAGCCTTTCCTATACCCGCTAAGGCAGAAGTGGAGATGGCTGTTTTGAAACAGAAACAAACAAATAAACAAAAACATTGAAATCTCCAAACTGAATTTGCACTTTATCTCAAAAGATGTGGTATGATGTATGGCGTAATGCACGGCAATTTTTTCCAAGTCTTAACAATACAGCACAGTGACCTGGGGAATTTTTTTAAAATATGGACTCTCAGGCCCCACCCTGATTGAGACATTAGGCCACAAGCTTGTGGCCCAAGAAGGTATTTTGTTTTAAAGCTTCCCAAGATATTCTGATGTACAAAAGTACTGGAAACAGTAGGCAGGCATGCTACTGTGTGTCTTTAGGCAAGTCACTTTGCTTCCCCGAGACTGTTTCTCATTTGTAAAACTGCGGATAAGAATGCCCATCTCACAAGGTTTTGGAAAAGACCCACAGAGGGCAAGAGTGCAAAATCCTTGAATGATGATGCCTCAGCAAATGGAGCTATGAGGATGAGTACTACGGATTTCCTTAAAAAGCTGTTCTCCGCTTCTCAAAACCAACAGCCCAGTTTGCAAAACCTTCCTCTATTAGAGAACAAAGAGAAGACGGTTTCAAACCAGGATGATAGCCTGAAAAAAAATCAAAAGGGACATTGAGAAGGAGCCCATGTAGAAAGCAGGACATGAGCATGTAATTAGGTTTTTCTGAAGGCCTATATTCTTCATTCCCATTGCCATTTCTCCTGATTAAAAGGTTCTCCCAGTAGCTGAAACCATTAACGTTAAGTCCATCAAATGGTAGCTGTTGTGGAGAGCTACCCCCCTTTGTTAAATTAGTCAGGCTTCTGTGTCTCTCATAGACTAATGCTTTAACACTTCACTACCTATAATAAAGTATATGCACCACAAGAAAAATGTGTTTTGTGACCAGCAGGCTATAACACAGTGTTCTGCTTATAGGAGCCATGGGTTTAATTGTATCCTAAGCTGATGATGAGTCACCACTCTGGCTTTTGGTTAAGGAAGCCAAACGATGACTCAGTAAACCTCAGCTCAGAGTGCCCCTGAGTTTGAGAAAAAATGCCTGATTATAGACTGTTTTGTATCACTTAAGGGTGTCAAACAATAGGATACCATGACAGCCAGGACTTATCAAAGTCCCCTGCAGAATAATTCCCCATAAAGAGGTGGTGGTGGGGAACTAGGAACCATTCCATAGCTCAGAGCTAGAGGGAAGAAAAAATGCTACACAGAAGTAAAAGAAGGTTTCCACCTACCACATCCACCCCTTCAGATGTCCGCCCTGGAGGCTAAACTGGGAGACAGATGAGACACCAGGCTTGGCGTCTCCTGTTTGGAAGGGCTAACTCTTAGAGGGCTCATCCTGGCTCCCTCCAGCCAGCAGCAGCCGAGCAAAGTTCGAGGCACTGGAGCCTTAAGATTACAAACACTGGCTTTGGAGGCCATGCACCCAGAATCAGAATCCACCCATTTAGCCGAGTTACCAGCTTCGGTCACCTTTTTTAGGTTCTGAGCTTCTGTCTCTATTTCAAAAATGGGAATAATAAAAACATGCAGCTTCTAAGGTCAGGGTGCAGATTGAATTTTATGGAAAGGACTTAATATGTGCTCAGTAAGAAGCAGTTGATACCATTACTGTTTCTTATTATTATTACTACTACCAAGGAACTATCAGCAAGTCTGAGTCTCCTATGAATGTTAGTCAAGAGCCACCAAGCTGCTATTATGTGGCGAGCACTGCGGTCTTGGGGACACAGGAGCAAACAGGACAGATACAATCTACCCTTTTATGAAGCTTATGGGGTGTGTGTGTGTGTGTGCGTGTGTGTGTGTGTGCGCGCGCGCGCGTACTGGCCTGCACATTGTTTATAAACAAAACACGTAGCAAACATTTTAAAATTGGGTGACTTCACACGGAAGTCCAGATTTCTGGCTCGTTTTGAAAACATCAGAAAATCTGAGAGGAAGTGAGATCTCTCTCCACAGGCCAACCTGCTCCTCCAAAGCCCTCACAAGTCCCAAAACACAGCACCAGCCTTCTGCCTGAGACGGGCTCACTGGTCTCTCTAATCAAGAGAGTAGAGCGCGCTCAGGCTACATGAAATGAGGGGCCCCGGGGGACATGAGAGACAAGGAACAGAGAACACAGACCTAGAGGACCAGACTGAAATGCAGGGAGGGAAAGGAGGACTGGCATCCACCCTCTGTCCCTGGGTTTATTTGTCTCTCTGCTCAGCTTGCTTTGTTTTGGCTGGACACAGAAAACCCTGGAGGGGAATTCTGATTCCAACTTGCTCTATGCACAGATAATTATTTGGGGCTCCCAGAAGGCTGGAGAGAACAATGACTTCCCCAGCGGTTACAGTTGGACTAGCTTAGTTCCTTTTCTTCGCCACAGGGGTCAGAACCATGTAAGGCGAGCTATTTGTTTTGGTCTTAAACCAAATCTGCCCTGGGACACAGACAGATGTTCTGACCTGAGACCAGGAAAGCCACTACTTCAATGCCTAGTCAGCCTACAGACCCATAATACGCATTTTCCCTGTTTAAACTGTTTACTTCTCTCCTTTGCAAATAAGAAGTAATGTTCAGAAAAAAATACTCTATGCCCCCAAATTGCATCCCTCCTCCCAAGTGAGATATTTCGTGTTTCCTAGGAAGATGGGATAAAGACAAGCAGGGGAACTAACTGGGATGGATCAGTGAAACTACAGAGGCTAATTTGTATACAACCTTCTAATAAGTATCCACAACTTCATTCTAATAGGAAATGCATGACAAGTCCCTTAAAAACAAAGAAATAGGAGAGAAAAATACATGCTCCATAGTTGTGAACACTATAAGAGACTGGAACAATCTTCCAGCAACTGCACAGAGATTGTTCCTACATCCACCCAAAACTATTATCGTCAATGGTGTCCCCTCATTTTAAACAGAATGAAATGGATTTAGTTGGCTGCTACAGGCTGTTTCTAGCCTTCCTGCATCTAAAGACATTTTCACTCTCAGCCGTTCCAATAGGGATTCATTTGGATTTCTTGTCAACTATCCTTCAAAGACAAGGTAAGACCTATTTTCTGATTAAACTTATACTCAATTTTATTTGTTTACCCAATCATCTAATACCTATTTATTGACTGCCTCCTAAGAGCCAGGCACTTTGTTAGGTGCTGAAGATATAAACGTGAGTCAAAACAAAGACAGGCCTTGCCCTCAAGGAATCCAGGGGAAGCAGATAATCAAAAGACCTTGCCAATATAAAACTGACCTTCTGAAAGGTGGCCAAGGAGAGGTATCTGGTACCAGGAGGACCTATTACATAGAAGGAGTCCAGTTAAGGGGGTATAACAGAGGCAAAGAAAGTGTCCCAGAAGAAATAACACTTGAGCTGAAATTTATAGGCTGTAGGTACCAGATAAGCAAAGGCCCTGTAATGAAACTGAGTAGAGTGAATATAGGGACTGAATAAAGGCCAGCCTGATTGGAGTGGAGAATCCACAAGGGATGGAGTGATGAAGAAGAGTATTAATGGTGACCATGCAAGGCTTTATGGTCCACATCAAGAATTTTGAGCAATGGGAAGCCATTTTGGGGATTTAAAGCAGGGTGCAGTGGTAGTAGTTGATATGACCATATTTATGCTTTGAAAAACAAATGGATTTGGGTAGAGGGGAGGCGGAATGAGTTCAGGTAGGCCAGTTAGTCTAGAATTTGGATGGTATGGTGCTGGAGGTGATGGAGTAGAGGTGACACATTCTAACAATACTTTGGGACCAACCCAACGTGCCAGATGCATCTCAATGGCCCAAGACAGGTACTAACAATTAATATACTTCCTGGTGCTGTGAAGCTGAGTAAAGCTTTTTTTTTTTTTTTTTTGGCCACACCGCACGGCTTGCGGGATCTTAGTTCCCCAACCAGGGATTGAACCCGGGCCCAGGCAGTGCAAGCACCAAGTCCTAACCACTGAACCACCAGGGAATTCCCAAGACATTTAGAAGGACCAAACCAAATAGGACCTGAGCACATCTAGACTCCCTCATCCCCAGCAGCAGGGTACCACTATGCGCTCTGAGCCATCATAGCTCTGTATTTGGATTTACAAATTCTGAGAAAGATTCCACAGGAAAACCAATTAAACAGGCAGGGAAGAAAACACCATTGAGCGCTGGAAAGAAAGATGATAACAAGCAGGTCTCAGTGGAAGTCGGTAAAATGTTGAATTTCCATTCTAGTATCATTAGCACTGTTCCTGATTTGTTTTTTTAAATATTTTGGTTAATCAAAACTATGGGTCAATCAACTGTTCCATAATGACAGCTTCTGTGGCCATAAATCCTTGCTATTGCCTGAAGCTGACATGGTCTCAGTCCACGGGAGAATAAGCAGCAAAAGACTAATGTGTCTCTTCATTTCCCCCAAAGGGAGTTAGGCAATGCATAGTGTAAGAATATAAATTATTCACAATGCTTTCTTGAAGTTTATGATTCACGGTTTGGGACAAATAATGGACGAAGGGGGGAGGTGGGAAACAGAATCCTGAATGAAAATTTCTTTTGAAAATGGAAGGATGAGTTTCTAAGGTAGACCCAACTCAACACACACAGGGCTCCGGGCTTCTCAGCGGTAGCCTCTGGTTCTTTCACAGAATGGTTCACTCCTTACATTTGTTTGGACAATCCTTATTAAACTGTGGTCACCTGAGGAGGGCTCAGTGTCCACCAATCCAGTTTCTCTAGACTTTGGTGAAGGTGAAGAGAGGGAGAGAAAAATGGAGAGGAAGGTTAGAGAGAGGTCAAGTCTAGCTGTGTGACAAAGTACTGAGGGAGTGGAAGGAAACAAGTGTATCATCTGGTGGAGGAGAGAGGACATCTGTTTGGTTTTACTTTTAGGAAATAACAGACATCAGTGTAGTAAAACATATGAAAGTGGATAGGAGCAGTAGGGTTGTTTGTTGGTTGGTTTGTCTGTTTTGATAAAGTTAATTCATATATCAAATCCCACAAAATGGAGCCTGCCCCAATGGCCCAGCCCATGTCATAAATCTAAAGCTAGGTCAGCCCACACTTACAGGAAACACCTGTTAAGGGAACCTAACACACACCAAATCACAATCCTCCAACTCAGCTTTAGAGAGCTCACCTTACCCTAGAAAATAGGACCTGCTCTCCTTGCAAGGAAATCCCTGACCTTCTAGCCCATCATGCCATTTCCGTGTCACTGTTTCCAATCATCTGTAAAACTCGCCCTTGCCCAAAATCTCTCAGGAAGGGTGCTCCACTGCTCTGCACTGTAATCCCCCAATCCATGAATTGTTTTCCCTTGAATAAAGGACATCAAACTTATTACTAAATCATTTTAGTTTTGTCATTTGACAGTTTGTTTATAAATATGGCCTGGATTAGATATATAGCTCTCCTTCACTGTTTCTAAGAAATACAAGTAAAGGGTTTCAGCAATTTTGAAACTCTGCTCTCTTGCCAAACTGGGTTTCCTTGACAGGAAATGCTGAGACTAAATCATGTGCATCTGCTCTTTATAAAGGCTAGAAACACATTTATTGAACCTACCAGATGCAGTCACTGTACTGGGCACTATTAATGGTAGACATAATAGAAAAACCCTTCATGGTCCAGCCTTGGCTTACCTTCCTAGTTTTCTCTCTTGCTACTTCTCCTTCAACACCAAGACCACAGCCATTTTGTTCTGCAATTCACAGAACATTTTGTTCTGCTTCCCCTCTTTATTTATAAACATGTTTCTTTCCGCACTGAAAGCTCTCCCTCATTCATCCAGCTGCACTGAGCCTCCCCACCTACACCTGGCCAATGCCTACATTCTTCCTGTCTCGGTTTGGATGTCACTTCCTCAGAACGCTGTCCAGAATTCCAAGGTGAGTCAGGTGCCCCTACTCTGGGCTCTCAATGGTTTGTCTCAACCTAGTCTAGGTAGCATTCAATGGTAATTAGATGGTGGGAAGCTTTTTGATAGCAGGGACTAAGTCTTTGTCATTCTTGCATCCCCAGGCCCTAGCACCCCATGAGACACAAACAAAATGCCCATTAAATCGCTGATGAATGAATAAAGATATGCAATACTTGATGCCCAACTTCAAGGAACTTTCAGTGTAATTAATAAAGATACAACCTTTTGAAATACAACACAGCACAAGGCATATAAAACAAGTGCCTCTTGTGTAACAAAGTAGGTATTCAGAGGAAGCAAAGATTACTTTTGGCTGGGCTGATGAGCGCAACAGCAGTAAGAACAATTCCATGTTTATAACACAAGCACTGTTAGTTGTTTTCATAAATATCCCTGTACCATGATACTATTATCCCCATTAACAAATGAGGAACCCAAGGTTCAGAGAGGTTAAATGATTTTTCAAAGTTACAAAGCTAGTAACCAGCAAAGCCGGTATTTGAATTCTGAACACAAAACACTGAGAATGAATTGGAAGGTGAGTAGCCCATGGAAAAGGGAAAACATAGATAAAGGCACTTTGGAGCCATGCATATCCTGGGGACTAAAAAGAAAGATCAAGCTGATGGTATGTAGGAATACGGAGGACACCAACACTAGAAAGTGAGTAACGAGATTGTCAGGGACCCTGTGTGCCAGGCTAAGGAACTTGCATCAGTTTATGGCCACCAAGGAACGACTGGTAGCTTTAGAGTAGAGGAAACATGATTGGAGATGAGTCTTTGAAAGATTTATCAAGCAGGGGGACACAGGCTGGACTGGGAGACAAAAGGGGGGTTTGCAGAGAAGGAAGAAACTCAGAGCGGAGTGCAACTCTTTAAAGGCACTGATCTCTGGGAATGGAGTAGAAAGGATGGATGCAAGCCATCCTGTGAGAGAAGAAACAAACAGCCATTGAGAGCTGAGTTACTGTGGGTCTGAAAGAGAAAGAAACTAAAAGAGACTTAAGAGTATTAAGCCAAAATGACAGGGACACTAATGAGGAAGTCAGACAAAAGAAGTACCATAGAAGGTACTGGTTTGAGGAGAAACTTTAACATGCTGAAAAAAGACACTGCAGGGAAAATCTTCAGGGAACAGTTGGAAATGTGGGACCAGAGAACAACCACTGTAAGAAATGCAACTTGGGGGCCATTTGCCTTAAGGTGCAAATGGAAGCAATAGAAAATGTGCCTATGTCTTCAAGGGCTGAGGAATAGAAAAAGGGGGTTGGAAAGTGTGCAACAAATCTTAGTTAACACTCACATTTAGATGGCAGGAATATGAAGATTAACAAGTAAAAGATGTTAAAGAATAAGATCTAAATGCCCAATATGAACCAGGCACTATGCCCGAAACTTTTTATATGTTATTTGATGAGGTCTGTACTATCTTTATCTTATAAACACTCAGGCTAAGGAGTAATGTATCTTGCCCAAGGCCATATAACTGGTTAGTGACATAGGTGGGTTCAAAACTATGTTTATCTGACTTGGGGAGCATCTCACTCATGTCATCCTGCCTCCCTGAACAGGGCCGTGGTATGGAGGCCATTGGAGGGGAAGAATGTTCAGGAGTGGACAGGATGAACTCAGGCAAGGGCAATCAGGACTGAGAAGAGGCCACTGAGTTTAGAGACCCACCTCTCAGTGAGAGCTGTGATATAAGACCTAAAATTGAACCTCAATATTATATGCTGTCTTGACATCTGGGGAATATCAGGATGGCCTCCAATGGCCCAACTACAAGTTCCTCTTCCCATTCTGCTCCTGGGGATTAAAGTCCCCTAGCCAAGCAGCTCTCCTTATCATGTGGACAAGGCACAGTTCCTCTTAACCCTGAATAATGGGGTTCAGTTTCCTGTCAGCCTCTGGAATGATTCAAATAAGCCAATTACATCTTCTTGCAGGAACCAAGGGTCACCCACCCCCTTGATACTGCCTCTCACAGCCTCTGGTTTTTCACTCTGTTCTCAAGTGCAACCATCTTGGGGCTTTGTGTGGTGTGCAGCCCCCTCTTCCCCTAGGCTGTGAGCATATGTGACTGATAAACGGCTGTCAATCTCCCCTGTCCAGTGTTGGAGGTTGTGTGTTTGGCCATCCCCACATCCCTAGGGTGGAAATCTCTCCCTCATCAACTGGGTAAAAAGACGGTGATTAAAACAATAGAGGACTCCAAAGTGTTCCCTGTGGACATTACATGGGTAAAATGCTTCACTTGAACAAGTATTAGCTTCACTACAAGTGAAGAAATCTGAGAAATGAATGAATTTTCTAGTTTTAGACAAGAGGAAACTGAGGGACAGACGGCTTAGATGGCTACCCTGAGTTACACAGTAGTAAATTCTTTCATTTTAATGCTGTGTTCTTCTCCAATATTTTCTTGACAAGCTCCTGTCCAGATGCTGCATAAGAATCACATGTATCCAGAATTTACAGAAAGCTATTATAAGCAATAAGAGAAAGGCAAAAAGCCTAACAGAAAAACAGGAAAAAGACATGAATGGCTAACTCCCAAAAGTAGAAATAGAAATGGACAATAATGGGGAAATGTTCAACCTCATTATTAATCAAAGAAATTCAAACAAAAATCACAATGAACCATTTCTTTGTATCTTTCAGGTTAACGAAGATTAAGAAGATTTACACTATCCAGCATTAGTGATGTTAAAAGCAATTGAAGACCGTCATATGCAGATGGATGAGTAGAAATTAGTACCTTTTTGAAAGACAGAGGAGCAACTCCCATAAAATTGTTAATTATATTTCCATACAATTTAATTTCTAGGATTATATCTCAAAGAAACAACTTGTCAAGTCCATGAAGATGTATGGATGAGGATATTTGTTCTACTGTTCTTTGCAATACTGAAAACACAGAAACAATCTTAATGTCCATCAACAGGGCATTGGCTAAATAAATGTGCTTTACCTATAAAATGGATTACTATGCAGTCTTTTAAAACGATGAGGTAGATGCATATTTATCAACATAGAAGGATGATATTAGGTTAAGAAAAAAACTAGCTTACAAAACTGCGTGTGGAATATTATACATATAAAATTTTGTATATTTCTATATACATGCATAGTGGGACATGTGGAATGAAATTTACACAATTTAAATATCAAATATATACAACTATCTAATTTTCAGGTGAGTCTTACTCTCTTCTTTAGTTTATCCCAAAGGCACATAACAATAATTGAGGATGGGGGGGAAAAACTTTCTCATTTTGGGGGAAGAAAATACTTTGAGCAATGAATATTTCCCTTCAAAGAGAAAATGTATACTTCAGGAAGAAATTACACAAATCCAACAGCATGTTTTGATTTTGTATTTATATTTGTTTTCCGACAGATAAATGTGAAATCCTGGAAAGAAGGGACTCAACCATGCACTGGGTTTCTCATAGGAAGTACGTATACTAAACTGAGGCTTTTGTGCCCCTAGCCTCCGTGAAAACCAGAAGGAGCCTGGGTTCAGTAGGTGCTGGTCAGCCCCTCTCTGACTGAAAAGGACACCTGAGTGGTGACCAGTGCGATTCCCATCCCGAGTTCTCAGCAGCGGCTAATTTTTTGCCTTTGACCTTGCAAACTATTCACACCTACGCTTTGATAAGTCCCACTCCTGGAGCTTTCACCTCTTGACAGCAAATGATGGTGTTTCAAAATCCCATTTGTGCCTGTTCGCTGTTAGAAAGTTTTGTGTAAGGCACATGTGACCTACAAAATATATTTCTCAAAACTTAACTCTCTGAACAATCAGTTACTGATTTATCTCCCAATTCTATCACCCAGAAGAGGGCAAAAGGTGACAAAACAGAGCCCACAGAGAGTTTAATTCAGAAAGACAGACACTTAATTTAGTTATTCTGAAAAATAAGAAACCCTACTATGTCACTTTAGAAATTTCAAAATAGAGATCTCCGTGTATCCCATTAGGCATCTGTCATGCTCCCAATAATATTACTTGTGACAGCTCTAAGAGAAGCAATATACATTGGCCTCGTAGGTCTTCAAGAATGCACAACTTAATCCATCTGGAAATAGTTGTGTTGTTGACCCTAGGGTTCTTTATATTAGAACAAAGTCAGACACGAACTCTGAGCGGTTCTGGAATATTATATGAGGGTGAATTATGGGCAGTCACACAACCTAGCATTGTCCTCTAAAGCGTTTTTATGAGGCAGAGCCAAAGGCTGGCAAACCTCTCCTTCACCACAGAGGAAATGGAGGCTAAAAAGAAAAATAAGAAGTTTATGAACTATTAAAAAAATAAAGCTGCAGAGTTAGGGAGTTACGGATTAAGTTCCAATCCATTAATTCTTTTATTCCCTGATTTAGAGGTGGCTGAAAATGTGCGGCCCTCTGGTGGGTGACAGAAACACTCCCATGCACAGGGACCAGAAAGGCAAGGCTGGAACAGTAGGGGGTGGGCCCACTTGGTCGGATGGTAATTCATACGGGAATCTGGAATTCAATAATCTCACATCCCACAGGTAAGGGAAAGATCCACTCCCCAATTTCATTTGGGAGTTCTATTACATTAAGCAATATTCTGTTTGGCCAGACATGCCATTCTTCTCCTGAAGGAAATTAATTTCTTGACTCTTCCAGCTAATGTAATCCCAATTCAGCGCTTAAAGTTTGCTTAAAGTTTTCTCAGGGCGCTACTAGATGAAATAAAGTCTAAAGCACCTCCTGTGGGACCTCACAAGGCACAGATGGAAACAATAGAGGAAAAACAAGTTGAAGAGGGGAAGGTGGGGCTGGGCAGGGGGTGAGGAGATTCATGTTAACCTTCCCCTCAAAAGCCACATATGTGATCTGTTACGTGTTCTATAATCTTAACTCCTGGCTGAGCAGAGCTGTTTTATGATTTCCATTGGAAATTTATTTTTAAGCAAGTAAGGCCTCTGAACAGGATAAATAAAAGATTACAAGAAAAAGAAACACAGTGGTTTCTGGTTGTTTAAAAGGCAACTCAACAAGCCTTCACCTGCAAAAGGAAAAGGTCAGGATCAATAAAAGGGCCTTTCCTTTAGAAAGAGATCTGTTTTCAATTTAACACAAATAAACCCTTATGGTGGGCCTTCTGAAGACCAAGGAAACATCAAACTGTATAAAGGATCTGGCCTTGCCAGGAAAATAAAATTTCTCCATTTGAAATTCTCCAACAACGTCAAGACAAAACAGAACAAACCTAACCCCCACCCTACCCGCTTCCTCAGCCCTCTGCCTGACAGCCAGAGGCTGATTACCCTGAAAAACAGAAACAAGTCCTCAAATATAAACATGTTACTACTCATAGGTATAATTTTATACTAAAAGTGGCTTTTTAGAGACATCATCTTAAGTGTGATGTTACAGGGGAATCCCACGTATTAGGAGAGTCTGGCTTGGAAAATACTGCAGGATACTGATGGTCAAACCACCGTATCTTGTTCTTCTAATAGGCCCAGCTGCCTTTGTGAAGTATTGGCTCAGCTACTGTGAAGGGGCACTTTTACTATCTTTTTGAGAGACAGGCAATGAATGACATTTTTTCTCTGCCTCATTTTCCTTCACAAATCTGAATGCTTCCTGCAGTGGTACTGTTGTTCTGAACAGCAATCCCTTCTACACACACATACACACATCACATACACCACACACATATTCACACACACCATACACATACCATGCACACATACACAAGCATCATATACCATATACCAACACCACACACATCCCCACACACACACAATTCTAATTAATGAATTCATAAACCTGACAGTCGCCCATTGCTACAACCTCAGTTCTGTCCAATTCCTAGCTCTTACTACTACACCTTCTCCCCTTGTCCCTTTCTCTCAAGAAAGCATATTAGAATGCAAGGGAGTCAGAATCTTAACCGTAAACATGCTCTCAACTGTAAAAAAAAAAGTAAGTCATTTTCATCCTTAAGCAATGTAAATATTATTAGAAAAACCATCACTACCCACCAGTGAAATTCAGCATCAAAGTTAGTCTCCTGCCTGGAATGATCTCCCCCCACCCTCCCGCACACACTCTTCTTCAACCGTATAAATCCTACCAGTATCTCAAGGTCCATCTACTTGATAAATGAAAATCCTTCAAACTCCCCTCGCTAGACTCTACCAGAGCTTACAAACTCAAGCTTCCAAGAGCCAGGGGGGTTAATTTGTTTGCTGCAAGCCAATTTTCAGACATATGCATTCACTGCTGAGCAGTGGAGACACGGCAACCAGAGAGCACATACCCCGCCTGAGGGGGCAGAAGCCAGTCAGCCCCACCCACTGCTGCCATATGGGAATGTGGGCCCATGGCCACCAGATCTTCCAATGTGTTAAGAGAAGTCAAAAATCTGCATTTTATGTGAAATATCCCAATTGTAAATGTTGGCTCAATTAAGAAAGTTAAGAGGACAACAACTCTGTGATATGCACTGGACCCGTGAAACCACTAATTTGCAACCTCTGGTCTCTATCAAACATATGAAGCTTAACAATGAATGACACATGTGTAAAGAGGTGTGGTGTACGTGTGTCTTAGATCACCAGTTAGAAAGACATAGACAAATTTATGTAACATGTAACTTGAAAATAAAGCAGGGCTTTATCTAGTTGTCTTCAACTTTAGCTTAAGTTTCAAATAATGTAAGAAGGGCCTGAGATATTTATATTTAAAATAGAAGGACATTGGTCAAAACAGTTCAGGAACACTGAGCCTGATGGTAAGGCACTGGAGGACAGGGACTATACCCTTACCTCTTTCATTCAGCATGTATCAAGAGTGCTAACTATATAGGTTTTAATGGAACTGATCTGAATATTTTAAGGAACCAGATTCCAGACAACCATTTCATGCATTAGAAATTTAATTTTGCAAGACTGCCTATATAGTACCAATATATTCCCCGTCAGCAAAGGATCCTGTTCTTCAGCCAGATCTTACCTGCACCTAAATATTTTTACTTTATAATCTTAATAGTTCTAAATTCATCTAACAGAGTAAAGAAAAATGCCTGGCACAAAAAATGCATTCACAGCATATTAGTTAAACTTAAGTATAAAGAAATAAACAAAAGATGAAACTTCCATGCCTCTTGTCTCTCTGCAGAGTAGAGTGCCCTGTGGCTTGGGCTTCTTTTATCAAAAGCATACCCATACCTTTTTGTCACATAAACTTATTTGGTTTTCCTTGTGTAATGGGGTGAGTATTGTACAAGGTTTCAATGCCTTTTTTTCCAAATCAAATTGTCCCTTAGAGGCTCAAAGTATTAACAAAGTGCTTCACTGCATGAAAGTGCTGTCTGCATTTGTCTGGCCAATATGATGCTAGCTGGAAAGCCTGATGGGTCTGTAACTGTCACAGGCACAACTGAGCTCCAGGATGCTTCCACCACAAAGCGAATTCAACTTCATAAAGAAAGGTGTGGACAGGAAAGCCTTCTAGCAAGATTCCCAGTAACCAGAATATGGACATGAGATCCAAAGACTAATAAAACATGGATTGGGGAAAGGGTATTGATGAAGCAGCAGCCTAAAGAGAGAAGAGGGAGGATTTGTGCCTGTTTTTATAGAAGGGAAAGTAGTGATGGGCCCAGAGAAAAGAGAAAGATTTCCGCTATCACCTGTAGTCCTAGAACAACTCTAGGAATTAGACCACATTACCCCTGCAAGTACAGATAATGGAAACAGGCTCAGAAAGGCTAGGTAACTTGTTCACAGTCTTTCCCAGCCAGCTACTGGCCTAACTGGAGTTCGGCCAGGTCTTTTTGGCTCTAAAGCTCAAGCCTAGGGACTTCCCTTGTGGCGCAGTGGTTAAAACTCCATGTTCCCATTGCAGGGGGCTGGGGTTCGAGCCCTGGTCAGCGAACTAGATCCCACATGCATGCCACAGCTAAGAGTTCACATGCCACAGCTAAGGTGCCGGCGAGCTGCAACTGCCACAACTAAGACCCGGTGCAACCAAATAAATAAATATAAAATAAAATAAAGCTCAACCTAGTCACTATATAACACCAAGTTACCAAGTCACCAAGACAAGTCACCAAGACAAGTCCAACAAGTCACCAAGACAGTCAACAGCACTCAATTAGTTATGCTGTGAAACTACAGATTGGGGATAGGGTATTGTTCCTTTTTTTAACTTAATTTTGTTAAAGACATAATAGACCAACCATAGAAAACAATCTGCCAAGCTATAGAAAATCAGTCCTGCTGCTAGTAAATGTGTTTTATTCAAACATATATCAAGCGCTTAATATATTTAAGATTCCCCAGATACTAGAGAGATAGAAATTCAAATACACTCAAGATAAGCTCAAAGGTAACCTTTCTTAAAAAAGTGCACAAATGGAAAGCTATTTTCATTGAACGGAATGTTTGTTCACTCAATTGCCAAATATTTATTGAGAAACTACCTGGGTCAGAAATTGTCCTAGGTTCTGAGGATGACAGAGTGACAGAGAAGACAGAGAGGGCCCACGCCTGGAAGAAACTTGCTTTGCTTTAGAATCAGACTAAACAAAGCAAAGGAGACAGAGAGGAAGGAGCCACTTATGGTTTGCAATAAACGCCGTGAAGCAAATACTAGGGTGCTCTGACAGAGAATAAATGGAGGACATCCTTTAGACAGGGAGGACAGGGAGGACCTCCCTGAGGTGATGATGTTCAAATGATAAGTTCTGAAGCAGGAGAGGAAGTCAACCATGTAATGGGTTGAGGAAAGAAAGCGTGCTCCAAGCAGAGGGTTAGGAGTATACAAAGAGCCAGTGAGGACAATGAGCTTAGTTTATTCTGGGAATCAAAAACAGACCACTGCGAGTAGGTGCAGCAAGCCAGGGCGGACTGGGTGCTGTGAGCAGAGGGGGAGACGTGGGTGGGAGCCAGTCAGACCATCATGGGTCTCCTACATCACGGGAGTGAGCCTGGATTTTATTCTAAGCTCAATGGAAAGCTGTTGAATGATTTGGTCTTAAACTAGGGACCACTGTGAACAGATGGATGGTTTTATTTTAGCTGATATGTGAAGTGTGCGTGAGAAGGGGACTGGTGTGGAAGTGGGAGACGAGGCTGTAGCTGGAAAGATAGCACTTGGATGTTCTGCGGGATGCCTGCCATTCGCCCTCCAGATCTTCCCTTCACCCCTTCTTATCCTGTTGTCTACCTCAGAGGCTGGCTTATATGGATTGCAGCCAAGGGTCCCCTTGCCTTATGACTTCCAGTTGTGTTCAGTCAGTGGGAAGCCCCAGCCAGAGATTAGAGGAAGGGAGGAGAGAGAAGCTGGGAGATTTACTTCCTCAGCTCCCCACCAGCCCAGCCCCCGGGGTTTATCATGGGCTGGTTGTCTCCATCAACCAAGGCTGTTGGTCCTATCAGGTGGTCTCTCCTACAGCTCTCCCTCAGGGATCCAGTGGCCTTCCCTCCCCATGTACCTTCCCTCTCTTTTTGCCTTCAGTCCTTGGGTAGAACCAGAAAAGGTTGCTACTAGCCTCAAGGCACTGCACTTAGGGCCTTGTGATTTGAAACTGATACCTTTATTAAACTCTAGTCAAATTACCCAGTTTGCGTATGCCATCTGTTTCCTGCTGGGTTCCTTACTGATACAGGAAAAGACAAGTTTTGATTTAGAAAACTTCAGTTACTGTGATCCTTGACTAACATCCTGTTCTGCTGATGCTTTCTGTCTGTGATGTTAAGGGTCACAAACCCAAGAACGTCAGCAAGAAATCATACACCTCTTTACTTCCTTGGGAAAACCAATAACATAAATTGACCAAAGAGATAAAATGCCAAAATCATGGATGTGAGAGTTCAGAGAACAAAACAGAATTTATGGTCACCAGTACTTGACTTCAGGCCAGTTACCAAGGGCTCTTGCTTAAATATTAAATTTATATTTCTCATTCAATTTTTCATTTATTTAATTAATGTTTATTGAGTGCATAGTACTCGGGAGACACTATTTTAGAGAATAGGGTTAAAGCAAAGACCAAATCAAGATACTTGCTCTCTCTGAGCTTACACTCTAGAAGAGAGTCAGGAAATAAACAAATCAACCATCTCTTACATGCTCATTAAAAAAAAGTTAAGGAGGAGAGAGTGGGAGATTTATATATGAGAGAGAATATTTCCTTTCTTAAAAGGTGATATTTGAGCAGAGAACTAAAGGAAGAGATGAAACAAGCAGTGATGATACCCAGGGGAAGCATGACCCAGGAGAGGAAGTACCAGAGGCTGAGGCAGGAACTGAACAACAGTGAAAGGCCAGTGTGGCTGGGGCAGAAGAGGTGAGGACAGCGGGCAGCCTCTCCAGTCCGGGAGACAGGCAGGACAAGCCCACTAGCTTCACCTAGTATTTTTGGCTTCTATTTTAGTAAAAGAAGCCATTAGGATTTTGAGCAGAGTAGTAACAGGAAATGACTTAGTTTTAAAAGGATCATTCTAGCTGCTGTGTTGCAAATAAGGTGGCAAGGATAGAAAGAAGGAACACACTACGACTAAAGTCTAGGACAGAGATGCTGTTGACCTGAACCAGGGTGGAAGCATTTATGTTTGATAAGCCTTTCAGATATCCAAGTGGGGATGTGTAGGCACTGGATATACAAACAATCAAAGTCTGGAGTTGAGAGAAGGGGTCTGAGTTTGGCTGGAGATAGGGATTTGTACAGTACACGCCATAAGCCTGAACGAGACCATCTAGGGAGTGAAGAGACGGAGAAGAGACCGGTTCTAAGGATGGAATGTGAGGCATTATAGGTGGACAGGTCAAAGGAGGAGGAGGAGCCTGTAAAAGAAGCTGAAAAGGAGTGGCCAGGAAGGTAGAAGGAGAAACCAGGAGAGGTGGTATCCCCAAAGCCAGCTGAGAAAAAGTATTTCGAAAAAAAAGAAGTGATCAAATGGTCATATGTTGTTGATGGATCAAGTGAGAACAGAACTGGGAGTGGAGCAATGGATTTGGCAAAGAAGGGGCTTGCAGTGACTCAGACAATGTTTTGAGAAGTAGTGGAGTTGAAAGTCTGATGAAGAGAACATGTGTAGACAATTCTTCTGATATTCTTTGATGTCAACGGGGAGCAGAGAAATGTGCTTAACCCCAGAAGGGGTTAAGCAGGTTTTCTTTTTCTTTTCTTTCTTATTAAATTTGAAGATATTACACCACTTTTTAACACTGCAGGGAATTATCTAATAGAGAGAAGAACCGGGATGATACAAGAGAGTGCAGGTAATTGCAGGAACAAGAGGGGATGGGGTCCAGGACACGACAAAGGCCATGGGTGGGAAAAGAACAATTCATCCTCTGTAACAGAACACGTGGTCAGTTGCAGATAGGCTGGTGGCAGCTGGGGAGGTTTCTTCCTGTCTGAGCTTTTCTCAGTAAAACAGCAAGCAAGGTCGTCCACATAACATGAGAAGCAAGGAGGAGCCACTGGAGATCTCAGGAGAGAAGAGAGTGTGAAATAGTCATCCAGGGCATGTGGGTGGAGTAGGGACAAGCAGTAGGATGGTGCTGGCCAGTGTGCTGGTCTCTAAACTGCCTTTGATATGAAACCATAAATTCTGTTAATATTAATGAAAAACATTACTATTAATCTAAGGTAGAGGAAAAAAAGTAAGATACTCTTGTGAAGAAAATACAGAAGATACAGTCATCTGAAGCTACAAGAAGAGAATTCCAAATGTTGCATTTGGTGGTGTTCTCCTAAAGTTACCATGGGAGGTTCTCATTCGACCTGGGTAAAGAGAATGGGTAGTCCAGTCACTGTGACCAAAAGGGAGATGAACTAAAGGGATTCCCACTTTCCCCAACAGATGAGCAATTCAACGTTCAAATATATGGAAATGATCTTTATTTTAGGTTCTTTCTCGTTTAGCCTTTCAGGTTATGAGAATTTGAAAAATAAATCTGAAACTCTACTTTTAAAAACTTGCTTGTAGGGCTTCCTTGGTGGCACAGTGGTTGAGAGTCTGCCTGCCGATGCAGGGGACACCGGTTCGTGCCCCCGTCCGGGAAGATCCCACATGCCGCGGAGCAGCTGGGCCCGTGAGCCATTGCCGCTGGGCCTGCGCGTCCAGAGCCTGTGCTCCACAACGGGAGAGGCCACAACAGTGAGAGGCCCGCATACCGCAAAAAAAAAAAACAAAAAAAACCCAACAACCAAACAAAACTTGCTTGTAAATTATCATCCCTGGTATGTAAAAGCCCAGATCTTAGATAGAACAAAAAACAAACAAAAAAAAGACTAATGACCCCTGACATTAGAATTTAAAATGTCCTGCATGCAAATCCAGTTTCCCTCCACTCTTTTGTAATGTAATAACCAGCGAGAATTAGAATTGCAAAAATGCCAAAAGAGCTACATGAAAATTATACAACAAAGTAGTTTCACAGTGATATTGAGAAAGGAATATGAAATGAATACAAGATAATATTGAGAGACAGAATCTGGAGTTATGTATATGTAAGTGAGTGCCTGTATGTGCACACCTGTGTATGAAAAAGCAAGATAAAAAAATATTTATTTCTTTGCTTTGTTCTCTCTGACCAAAGTTTAAAATAAAAACACTACTTGGGTCATAATGTGACACATGGTTCCTATTTTAGTTCTAAATGATTTTTCATTAAATGATTTTTCATTAAATGGTTTTTGAAATATTTACTTATAAATAAATATAAAGGAGACCTTTGGAATTCCTGATTTAAAACACTAACAAAATCAAGGCAATTATCAACATAAAATTTCCAATACTCTCTGATACTATTTTCTTCCAATTATTATTTCCTATCTTCCTAGTTGCCACAGAAGACCAATATACAGATGTTTTTCTCTGGGCTTCAGTAAAACACTTGAACTGTGACAATGAAAGTGAGGTAAACCGTTTCGTGCCCCATAGCAGAAATATATTACATAATGCAAACAAGTTTTGAAAAACCATTTGGATCATACGATACATCAGCTGCACAGACATTTACATGTCTCCCCCCTGCCTTAATTCCTCATCTTTTATTTTCCTTTATGTGTCCCTCCCACCCACATTATGAAAGAAAGAGTAGTTCATCTGCTTGGGCCATGAGGAGATTAAAAAAAAAAGCCAACGTCTAACAAATTTCTCCTTATTTTTCTTCTGGCTTCCATTAATCTAAGGTAATTTGGTTTAGATCCTGGACTCAAATATCCAAAGACAACTCCGTGATTAATTCAAAGGGCAGTGCAACCAAGGGTAGACACTTCCAGGTATGTACAGTGAGCAATTTGGTGTAGCACAAAGAGTAATGATGTGGCATCAAAACACCCTGTGTCGGTGACACCACCACACTCCTATAGAGTATCTGAGTATCTAGTCTCCCTTTTTCTGCTATTAATAGAACACTGATTTTTTTTTCTTTTAGAGTGACATACATAAAAATACTCATCTCCCAGAATTCCTTGCATCTAGGAATCATCAAAAATATATTAATTGACCAATAAGCTCAATAAGAGGTGGCAAGGTGGGACCTCCAGGAAAGTCTGCTGGAAAGGGAAGACTCAGATGACATAAACAGTTTGTTAGCTTTTCCCTTTTGCCTATTGCCCCTCCCTTTCCGCCTGCCTCTGATGGCCAAAGATGGAAGAGCCAGTTTGTAACCATGAGGCCAAACGTCCCATGGCAAGACACAGCCAGGCAGAAAGACAGTAAGAGCGGATGACTCTGAATTTGTTGAAGTATCCTGGAAAAAGTAAACCCCTCTTTAATCAAGCCACTTGTGATAGTTAAATTTATCTGTTCATTTGGCTTGGTCATGGTTCCCAGATATTTGGTCAAACATGTCTGGATGTTGCTGTGAAGGTATTTTTTAGATGAGATTAACCTTTAAATCAGTAGACTTTGAATAAAGCACATTTCCCTCTGTAATGTGGATGGGCCTCCAACCAGTTGAATATGTTAAGAAAAAACTGATCTCCCCAGAGGAAGAGGAAATTCTGCCAGCAGATGGCCTTCATACATGAGCTCCAACATCAAATCTTCCATGGGTCTCCAGCTTGCCAGCCTCCCCTGCAGATTTTGGACTTGCCAGCCTCTACAACCATGTGAGCTAATTCCTTAAAATAAATCAATCTCTCCTCTCCTCTATCTTTCTACACACACACACACACACACACACACACACACAAAATATATACAAGATATATTAATGAAAGAGAGAGAGAGAGATCTCCCTTATTGGTTCTCTTTCTCTGGAGAATCCAGACAAGTACACCAGTATAACTGGGTGTCTGTTCATTGCAGCTAAATGCAATACTCTCTGGCACATTTGAGATCTACCATTTCATGAGCTGTGTAACTGTGTACATTCCTTTGTGACCCTCAGCCTCTGGATCTGTAGAATGAGAATATGAGTGATACTGACTCCACAAACTGGTTAAAAGAGCTGCATGAGACAGCATCTGTAAAACTTCCGTGTAAGTTGTAAAGCCCAACGGAAATGTTAGGAAGCATCATCATGACAGGCTCACTGTGCCAATTCATGACCATAATTATTCTTCATTCATGGCTGCATTACTTTACAATAATAATTACCTTTAAATCTGACCATTAAAAAGTCATTATATTATATGTCAATTATATCTTAACAAAGCTGGGAAGAAAAGCCATTATAGATCACTTGGAATTTCAGAAAAGCACAAGGAAGAAAACATTCAACCATACCCCCCCCACACACACATAGCTACTGTTACCTACTAATAACTATCATTTATTGAGTTCTTATTATGTACCATGAAGTGTGTGAAGCACTTTAATGCATTATCCCTACCTTATGGAGGTAGGTACTATTTTGGTGTCCATTTTGTAAATGACAAAACTAAGAATTAGATTGATTAAAAAAAAAAAATTTGGCCCAGGATATACAGCTAGTAAGTGGCAAAACTCGGATTCAAACTCAGGTCTGAATGATGTCAAAGCCCATGCACTTAACCACCATGTTACACAGCAGATGATGGGCTATGTTCTTTGATAATGTATTTGCTAATACAGAATTGGAATGTGATCAGGTAACCCTTACATAAGTAAAAACAGTATCAGCACATTGCCCAGCACATAAAGAAATAAAGATTCTTGTATTACAGGGCTGCTAGCTCTCTTACCCAGGATTGCATTTTAATTTGAAATGAAGTGGAAGACCATTCCATATTAGCTACTCCTTCTAACACTGCCTTTTACTTCAGATAAACATATCCTTCTGTCAGGTACCCTGAAGTTTATCTGTAGAAGTCTGGGTTTATCCCTTTCAAACTTCCCAAACATCCACGATCTCAGTTTATTTGCCCTATAGCGCTCTGAATCAAGAAGGGCAAGTATTATTAACTCCACTTTCTAGGTTAAAGAACTGATTCCTGGAGGGGCTAAGTAAGTTGCCCAAGGTCACATAGCAAATTAGTGGTACAAGCAGGATTGGAAAGTCTATCTCCTGACATCCAGCCCAGTGCACTTTCCATTCTGCTGTGCTCCCTCCACCTGTCACTCCCACCATCCCCGAGGGACTTAGAGTCGATGGGGCATGCTATCAATTCCTCAGGGCAAAACTGTCCTCTCTGGGTAAGAAAATGTGTGTGTGCGCACACACTAGATACACTGTAATTGCATCTGCCAAAATGGTTCTGCAACAGTCCAGTCAAAGATGTATAAAACTCCCAGGCTGCCTTTCAGAAACAGATCCAGAGGGCCAATTTCATCATGAAACAGGATTTCCTCAGTTGTGAGTAGATGGGTGGTTGGAGCAGTGGACAGACTGCATTAACAATGGCACAGTGGACTGCAGTGTAAAAGCTCTTCTAACTTTCATTGCTATTAAGTTGTGACAACGCAAACCCAGACTGGGAAAGAGGCATGCCCAAGAAAGAACATGAAGAAAAGTTCCACCTTAACCCTTCTGTGAGTTTCTATTTCTAAATTGCAGGGTATTAAACACAGTTCTTTGGAAATAACAAATGAATATTTTGACTCATTCTATATGATATTTATAAAAAGTAAACAGCAAGGGAATATTGATTACAAAGAAAATCCTAGCATGAGACTAAGGTCATACTCAGTCATACTTGAAACCGAAGAAAGTACAAATGGAAGTGAAGTACCACATTGTCAAGTCAGAGTCAAAGTCAGGATTCTCAGATGGAAACATCTGCCTTTCATAAGCTAGGCAAGCAGTCAGATATTTGCCTCAACAGCACTGGCCTCAGCAAAGCAGAAGTTAACTTCGCTTCTCTCAGTGGGTCAGATGAGTGGACATCATAAGGCAAAAAGACGAACTGCAAGATTTAAACCTTAAAGATAAAAGACTGGCACTGGGGATGGAAGTTCCTAGGAAATTGAAACAAGAAGGTTCTAAACATGCTGTCAAAACCAGCGCCAGCAACCTCCCATTAAGTGAGGAGCGGCTCTAAAAGCTGTACCGCCTAGAATGGTGTTACCTTGAAAATCATCAGAAAACCTCAAGTATCTTTTTTTTCTGCTACATTAGCAAAAGGAAGTTTAGAAAGTTTAGATGCCAGGAGTGTGGTCACCTTCTCAAAAAGGAATTTGCTGCAGACTCACGGATATTCCAAATGTGGACCAAGTTTCTTTTCAAACAAGAATTAATATCTGTGCTTAAAACAGTAAGATTTCATCTAATGAGTTGAAGCCCACTAGTTTTGCCTAGGGAATGAGGATAGTGGAAAAGTTGAGGGAAAAGCCAGAAAAAAAGAAAGAAAGAAAAATAGAGAGAGAATCAAATATGCTTTCACTAAAAGTTCTGGGATCCATGTGATCCAGTCATAGTACCATGTTACAGAGAGAGAAACACAATCCAGGATCCAGAAAGTTCTTCACGTTCTCACGTAGACACATGACAAAATGTAAAAGGGAGGAGCCCATTTTTTATAAGGCATTTAAAGCACATAAAACACTTTAAAATTATTCTCTTGAATTGCTGCCTTTCCCAAGTTTCTTCACGTGTTTGGCAGGGGCTCACAAGAGAGCTCTTTCCTGGCCCTTACCCAACCAAATACTCTCACCTAAGCTGGGCAGCCTGTCCTGCTCCCTCTCTTCACCTCTCAACTCTTTATTATGTAGTTCAACACAACTTCTCAATTTCTTTAGTTTTCTTCCACTTTCTGTAGTTTTGAGAGGACCTGGAAGTTTACCAAGGGAGCACAGATTCTTCCTGTGTAGAAGTTAGGGAAGCAGTGAAGATTATGGATATCCATACACTAATAACTTTACCCTGGAACACATTATTACATTTTGTCCCTTGGAATTCCACTGTTTCAAACAAACTCAAAAGCTATTACTTAACAGAGGAGCCCTTTCAAATGGCAGACCAGGAATTCAAGACTCCAAGAGATGCAAGAGATTCAAGTCTAACTCCAGAGATATGGTCTTCCTACAACATAAAGACAGCAACAGGAACTAGGGTTGCAAAGAGATCTTTTTCCCTACATCATTTTGATCAAGTCAATAAATGTCACTATATGCCAGACACTGAGCTAGGTAGTAGGAATACAGAGATAAGTAATTCACAATCCTTGTCCTCAAAGAGGTCACAGTCTAATGCAGTATTTCTCAAACTGTATTCCTTAGAACGTGTGACCCTTGTAAAAGGGTTCCGTGGCCCAAATACTTCAGGAAATGTGCAATACTCAGTGTCCTTCTGGATATTTTTCATACCCATCTTAATCCTAAATTTAAAAAACTTTGTGTCTTTACTCCAACATTTCCCAAACTTAATTCATCACTGAGCCACCTGCTTTTGCAAAACACACATCTTGAGATGAGCTTGCAAATGTTAGCAAAGATTTTACCTTAAGCTTAAACAGATAAGTAATTGTCATTTTTTAACATAAAATAATGATTATGGAAGCATTTTCATATAAAGTAAATTGTATTTTAACCAAAAATGCAAGTGAATCTAAATGTTGTCTAAACTGAGAGTGTCTCTGTCTGCTCACTTCAATGAGAAAGTGAGAAATGAAAAAAAAAAACAGGCTGTGTGCTGGAATCTATTTTGCTGGTGCAGGTAGTGGGAGAGGTGTCTTGCTTTCATGAATATTAGGAAAAATTGTGGTAAAATCAAATCCTTGGTATCTACCGGGGTTACAGTCAGGAAAACTTTCTGGCATCCAGTGAATGGATGGTGACAGTTCCCTCAACAGTCAGTTCCATAGCATCGTTCTATAGCCAGCTGCAGTGTCAATGGACATTTTCTCCCCAGGCCAGTTCTGCAGTATAGTTTTGGGCATCGTTCCCAGAAGCTTACCTTCAAGCCTGATTCTCTGGGATTCCCAATGATTCTTTGAAATGTCTCATACACTTTAATAAAATAATTTTCTATTTAAACTAGCCAGAGCAGATTCTAGTGTTTGCAACTAATACCCCTGACCATATTTCCCTTCTCCTACTTCCAGCAGCCAGGCAAATAATTGTTATAGCCATTCACAACCTAACATTTCCCTTTCAGGAAACTATAATCTAGCAATATTTTTCTGTGGACTCTCCACTGCTCTCCTTTACCTCCAAGCCCTAAGTAGTGAATGAGACTGACTCCTAGTTCTGGAATACCACCTGCATTCCTTTTCCAATTCAGTCTTCTTTCCTGGCCTAAGGCTAGACTATTTATTGTATGAAATATTCTTTGGCAACATCTTTGGCAAAGTCAAAGCCTAGCTCTTCATTTATCTTTTGAGTTGTAAGTACATCCCTGGACACACCAGTGCTTTGAACCCAAGATTTACCTCTCTATCCCATTCTTCAAAAATCATTTCATCTGCTTTTTAGGGTTATACATTGCATAGCTCTTCCAAAGTGTTAAGAAATCTGTCAGAGTAATTTCAAAATAGGAGCTGAGTGGTCTGGGTGTTAGAGCACACGAGAATGCCAGGAATTGTCCCATTTCCCAGTTTGGTGAGTGACTGAGTAACTCAGGTGAAGTGTAGGGGCCTCCGTGGCACCTCCCACTAAGAGGAGGGTCTCAGAGCCTTCTCAGGCTTCCAGTTTAGGAGCACAGGGTCAAACTAGGCCACTGAACAAGGTTGTTTAAAAAGTGCTAAAGGGAAGTATTTAAATAGTCATGAGAGGGAAAAAGCACATTTCTTGATGCAGTAATTTAAAAAAGTTTAGATCCAGAGTGTGAATTCCCATAGAATCCTACTTAGCCCCCTTATCTATGTCAAAGCAAACTTAGTTTCACATAGCGGGTGCTTCTCATTTATCTTAATGCTAAGGATTTATTTCTTATGCAAAACTGTTCATTTTTACCAGCCTGGAACTTTAAAAAAAATCACATTCTCTTCTTCAAGAATTTTCATTAAGCCAAGGTGTCATCAAGCCTAAAATCTGCAGATATAATTTTGGCACTTTTCTGTAGGAAGATCAGAGGAGTGACCAATCTAGGTACCAGCGGATTAGTGCAGGCACTGATGACAGATTCTTAACAGTGTTGGAAAGAGAAAAAAAAACAGAGGTGGAACAGAATGATTTACAAAGATTTCTGTTCTAACCCAAAGCTGAACCAATAAGTTTGTCTAGACTGTCCCATGACTATCTGTGGCCCAGAAGCTGCATTCTTCAGGCAAAAAAAGTTACAGTTGAAACTCAGAATGATTTTGTCCCCATGATATGTACACAGGACATGGGTTAGTAATTTAGTACCCAGAAGCATGCAGATTATCACTGAGATAAAAATTAAACATACAGATGACAGACTATGTGTCTTGTTCACATCTCTTGTTTGTTTGGTTTTTTTTGGGGGGGCACCATATATTCATAAACTCACTAACTAGAGTAGGTAAATCACTAATCAGAACAAAATTATCAGGTTACCTATGGAGTGTCATAGGAAAGAAATGAGAGAATTTCAAGGGAAAATCATCGAACTTTAATCAAATATTTCAGGGAAAAAGATAGACATTAACAGTTCTGATCTGCTCAGCAACAGATCAAAGAAATGCCAAGAGTCAAAACCCAACAATTAACCCAAGATCAAAACCCAGAATATCTATTTATTAGTGCACTCTCTAGGTCTGTGTCCAATTAAGCCTAAACATCTCCTTAGATTTAATCCCCCTGATCATATGGGTGTCTAATACCTGTCAATGCAATTTCCTTGATCACTAATGAAACACTCTTTGCTTATTCCATTAGTCTTTATAAAAACACTATATTAAATCGTTCTCCCTAGCATTTCCCCCAGCTACCATTTGTGTGCCATAGCATTTATGTTTTTCCTGAGTCTTAGCCTCTAGATGTCAGTGGCCATTTGGTACTTCTTTTTTCTCATAAATTAAACCATTCTAGCATCTTGCAAATGACCAGGCAACTGCTTTAAGACTTCTGCTGTAACTTTAGCTTCCTACCGAGCTCTCTAATTAAGCTGCAATATCATTGCTCCTCTAGTTTACAAGATAATCATCTAATTCCCTTTTGTTAAACTATTTGGCCTTTGGCCTTATGGTTTATTCACTTGGGAACTAGATTACAGCTTCCCAGATGGGTTACAGTGGAATTACTGTGACTTGTTACAAGTTTAATTAATGCTAAACAATGCCAGCCCAACTTCTGGCTTAATACCATCTCCTTTCATATAGTTGCACCCTCATTTTGCCTTCAATAACCTTCTTGATTAGTGTTTTTCCAAGTGTTTCTACACTCAGTCCTCCCACTGAAGTAAAATATTCCTACAAGAATGTGGCTGCTCAATTTTAAGACTTTAAAATTTTCAGTCTGGGTTTGCAGTTACACGTTTGGTGGACGAGCTTAAGGAAGGTATGAAAGTGGTAAAATTATCTTCATGATGACATCATAATTGATAGAACAAAGTAGATTTTATAAAACTCTTTCACATACTTTATTTGATCCTTAGGAGGACATAGTGAGCTAGACAGAGTAGAGATTACTATGCCCATTTTACTGATCACTGGTTTCCAAACTGTGTCAATGTATACCAAACCCATGACATTGTTTCAACCAGAACAGCTCCTTTTATATCATTTTATTTTTTTTAAACAATCTAAATAAGACCATCATTTCAACAAACAGTACACTGGCTTTTAAATAAGGAAAGTTTTAAAGCCTCTGTTACAGAAGAAGGAACCGAAGCTCAGCACAGGAGTTTACCAAAACCAAATAGAGAATAATTGAAAATAAAGGGACAACACCCAGGTTCGCTGCCTCCAAGGACGGACATTTGTTTCCGATACACTTATATTTCCCAGGAGGAAGAATGCCAAAAGGATAGAGAAAGCATTTGTGAGCCCATTCTCATCAGTTTAATAATTTTTTTTAAATAGTCTTGCTGTTGATTGCCAAGCTTAGGCTTTAGACAAGCTAGAGAGCTCTCAGTGATTCATTAAGTTATTCCTTTACCAGTAAGCTTGCCCTTTTCCAACCACGATGCTACATTGGGCACCTAAAGGCACACAGAAGAACTGGAAGACTGTTTCTACACCAGTCACAAAGCACACCAGTGTGACATCCACGAAGGAATTAAGACCCAGAGAAAATCATTGAAAATGTAGAACAAATGGCATATCAGATCCTAAGGAAAGAAAGATTAGTAAGGAGGTTAACACTAAAAGAGCAGAAAGAGTAAGAAAGGGGCAGGGGTGTATGAAACACAGGAAACAGGGCCCATCACCTGCAGTTCATTACTTTCAACTTAAAAAGGAGACAAATTTATAGCCACTTGACCTCTCTAGGGCCCAGTCTCCTCATGTCAAAGTGCATATGATATTACTAGCTCTCTTGACTTTGTAAAGTCTACTGTAAAAATACCACAAGATAAAATAATTTGATGGCCTTTTAAAAATTACAAGTTCTTCTATAAATAAAGTAACAGGAGAGGGTACTGTTTGGCTGAATGATGAAAGAGGGAAGGTAGTAAAGGTAGTAAACCACTTGTATAACTTATCCAAAAATTGTTTTATTATATTTTAAAGGCATTATCACTTTTAAAAACAGAATACTCAAGATAACATTGCAAAAAAAAAAAAAAAATTAGTCCCAAAGTTGAAGAACTTGGTCAGAGGAAAATGTTAGGACCCCATGCAGAGGGGTTCCACCACTAGTTCTCAGCCCCCAAACCCAGTGAAAGTTAAGTTCAATCATTCAAAATGTGTTGCAAGACTGATGCAGAACCTGTTGTGTGTCACAGTCTATTCTAAGTTCTAAGAAGAGGTTGGTGAGCTAGACAGACTTTGTCCTCATGGAACAAAATTCTGCTGGTGGTGAGTAGGGGAAGGGATAGGGAGACACTAATAGCAAAGAAATAAATGTGTGAACAAGATAATTTTAGTATGTATCAGTATTAAGTCCATAAAACAGATGATGTCACAGAGAGTGACTTACAAGGGGTGGGGGAGAAAGATGGACCTTTAGCTCAGGTGATGAGGGGAGGTAGCATGTGAGACTGGAATGATGAAAGGGAACCAGGAGAGGAAAATCCCAGACCAGAGCTGTCCAAGGCAAACTCAAGGACTAAGGCTGTGAGGCAGGGACCAGATGCAGAACTGACTTGCTAGAGAGAGAAGAGTATTAAGGAAACACCACCACAGTGAGAAAATTAACCCTATCTTGATAGAGAGAAGCTGGTTACAAGCTTAATGCTAACCTGAGCAATCTCTCATTAGTACCAAGTTCAGGTGCTATAATTGAGTCAGGTTAGAAGGGGAAATTTGGAGCCAAACTGAAAGGGGAGAACATGGGAGAAGTAGCCATACTTTCTCCTTGTGGGCCCTTCAACAGGTCACTAAAAGGTCAAGAAGCACCAACCTGGCTTCTTCAATCGAACATTGACAAGTTAGTGAAGACTTGATATGGTCTGTAATCCAAAAGGGTCAGAGGAGTAAGGCTACAGATGTGTCCTGTCAGTGGGGGACCTTGGTGACAGATTAGATGACTCCAGGATTGGGACCACCCTACAAGGGGCCAAGACTGGCTATCTCCATCCTCTGAAAGTTACTGCATGCTCTCAGGTGGCCTGATCTACCCAGGTACCTTCTGCCAGGTGTTTATAACTGGGGCCTCCCCTCATCCCTTCAGACTTGGGTTGGGGGTGAGGGTGGGGATAAAAGCCCCTGCTAGTACCAGGTCACTGCAATCTCCCTTGTGCTTCTCCTAGTAAGATGGGGATCTGAACAAAGGCCAGAGATGTAGTTGCAGTGGACTCCAAAATAGAGATCATTGAAACTGGAAATTTGGATGAAGGTTTCTAGAACACCCATCATCAACAGACAAGAGTAGCAGATGAATGAATAAACTTCAGGAAGTGCTCAAGTAAGGGAGCACAAAGAAAAGTTGAAAAATGGGACAGAGAAAAAATAATTGGAAAGGTAAGAAGCAGAAGCAAAGACAATACATTGTTCAGAAACCAAAAGGAGAATGTTAAGGAGTAGGTCAGAGAGCAAAACTGAGAATAGCCCTTGGATGTGGTGACTGAGATCTTTGGTAACAGGGAGATGGTAAGCATAGGAGTTGCTGCAGTGATGGAATCTGTAGTCTGGTGGAAGTCCATGAGCCCATTTCCTACACCACAGGCAGACAGCGCACCGTTAAACCCCCGCGGAGGGAAGTGCCTCTTCGATTCATTCTGCCAACATTCACTGTACTCCTGATATAAGCCAGGGACTGGTCGAGAATTTATTCACCGCAGCTGCATCTGAAAGCTGTAACCTTCGTGTCCCCTGAGTTTCATCCCAGAGAAAATCACAGCAATTGAGCAATTCCCCAGGCACATGGGGACGGAATTTGAGAATGACAGAAAAACAGAATTCCCATCCTTCTTCAGGCCTCTGGGGTTGTGCTGTTGCATCCTGTAGCTGCAAAAGGGTGTATAATGGGCAGTAGGTGATTTCAATTCAATTTAAAGTGACAAGTATTTACTGAGAATTTATCATATGCTTGGTAAGGGGAAAGGTGCGGTAGGAGACAGCACTAAGTGAGAGTTTCCCTTTCCTCCAGGAGCAAACAGTTTCAGGTTAGAAACAAAACCAAGGCACAGGAAACCAACAGTGGGGAAAAAACCCACAATGCACTTTTAATTAGCGACAAAATATAGGAATATCTATGTGGATAGAGACAGAAGAAAAATTCAATGTCTTGTTTATTTTTGTTGTTATTCATGTGTATGTGTTTTCTAACATTTCTACCTTCAGCACGTATGAGTACTAAAATCAGAAAAAAACAAAAGCAATATTAAAAAAAAAAAAGCTCCTTTTTAGAAGGAGAGCTTGATAGTTCAAAATAAGACAGCCCTGGGCTGAATCCTAGGCATGTTCTTCCCAACAACTTGACCTTGGGCAAGTTCCTTAACTACCAGGTTCCTAAATTTTCTCATCTACAAAATCCTGTAGATGGGTGTCTTCTGGTAAGAAACCAAGATACGACACCATAACTCGAGTAACTTTTCAGAATTATAAAAATCTTGAAGTTTCATAAGTTCATTTTAGTCAGCATATTAAACTAAAATCCCTCAAGTTACTCACAAGGATTTCAGAAAGAAATGCAGTGTTATATGCTTTGGAATGGAGATGGTTCAAACTCTAGCTGTGCTGCTTACCAAATACTGACCTCAAGTAAGTTATTTCACCTTCCGAAGTCTCACTTACTTCATCTGTAAAATGGGAATAGTAATAGAATTTACCTCATAGGGACATGATGAAGACATGCATATCAAATGCTGTCATGGTAACTGGCACAGAATACGTGCCTAACTGATGTTTATATACAATTGTAGTTATCGTCTGAAAAAGTTGTTCCAGACAAATCTGAGAGAAGACAGGCATGAAGAGGTATACGTCTTTTTCATCTTTATATCACTAGTGCCTTGCACAGGGCACTTCACAAGGCAGAGGTTTGATAAATACTCGTGAATAAAGAATGAATGAACGAATCAATGAGCTGACTTTCCCATTCCATCAAGGGCAATGTCTATATATTACTAAACTGATCTTTAAAAAAAATACATTTTTAAGTGTTTAAATTCTATTCAATGAGTTTAAAAATTAATTTCAACAAGTTCTCCGAGTTTATTCAGTAAGGGTTAGGAGAAGCCAGAGGCATTTTTACAGCTTAAAAATACTACCTGGTTATTCAACTTCCAGTGAGACGTTTAATCCACTGGGAAAAAAATCAGAGGGTTTCTTTCATCTTTCAGAATCCTGTTAATCATCTTAAAAGGGAAAGTCAATTTTAAAAAAGAAAGCAAGGAAGAAATGAGGGAAGAGGGGAGGAAACAAGCTAAAGGAGAAGAAAAAACAAAAGATGGGGAAGAGAAAGGGTCTTTCTCTCCCAGAGACATATTTTACTACCCGCCCCCCCCCCGTGTGATAAGTTATTTTGTCAGCATCTTCTAGCTATGAAGGGATAAAGAGAAGGGGCTTCCAAGTAATGACCCATGTAGGTGAAATCTTATCACAGGTGTAAAAGGAAACGCTTTCTTATATTGAAAAATACATATTTATATAAATGGCACCAACTCTAAGAAGGAAGAGCTAAGTATCAGGAAATGTGAATTAGCAGAAAATCCCTGGTACAGCTTATTATACATACTAATGTTTTCTGGCATATTTATCCATCCGTATGAGCACTGCTTAAATGTTACTTTCTCAGAGACGCACTCCTTCATGCCTCAGCCTGGGGTGGGTCCTTGTTACATGCTCTAATAGTATCTGGTACCCTTCCACTAGAGCAGTTCCCACTGTTGTAATTAGGTAGTTATTTGGGTAATTGTTTCATATCTGCATCCCCTGCGAGGATGCGAGCCAGTTCTATGAAGTCAGTGTTCCTGTCTGCTGTTCACCCGGAAATCATCCAAACTTGCACATGTCTTGCATGAAATAGATAAACAAATATATACATGTATAGTTGGTCCTCATTATTTCTGGATTCTGTACTTGAGAGTTTGCCTAGTCACTCAGATTTATTTGTAACCCCAAAATCAATGCTCATGGCACTTGTACAGCCATTTATGGACATGTGCAGAGTGGTAAAAAATTTTTCACTGGACATATCCGTTCCCAATAGAGGCCAAGCAAGATGGTACCCTGCCTTCTCATTCCAGCTCTCATACTGTATACAAGTGTCTTTTTTGTGGTCTATTTAGTGCCATGTTTTTTCACATTTTTGTACTTTTTCTTGGTGATCTCACTGTTTAAAATGGCCCCCAAGGGGCTTTTCTGGTGGCGCAGTGGTTGAGAGTCCGCCTGCCGATGCAGGGGACACAGGTTCGTGCCCTGGTCCGGGAGGATCCCACATGCCGCGGAGCGGCTGGGCCCGTGGGCCATGGCCGCTGGGCCTGCGTGTCCAGAGCCTGTGCTCTGCAATGGGAGAGGCCACAACAGTGAGAGGCCCGTGTACCGCAAAAAAAAAAAAAAAAAGTTTAAAATGGCCCCCAAGTATAGTGCTGAAATGCTATCTAATGTTCCCAAGTGCTGTGATGTGCCTTCTGGAGAAAATACAATGTTTGGTAAGTTTCATTCAGGCACAAGTTATAATGCTGTTGGCCATGCAGAGTTCAGCGTTATTAAATCAACAATGTATATAATAAGGTGTCTTTAAACAGAAACAAACAGAAAACAAGGTATATACTGATCAGTTAACAAAAATGTTGCAGCTGGAGGCTCACAGGAACCTAACCCCAATTTCCGCTAAAAGCACCAGTTTAGTTCACTAATTCAATGTTTGTGGCAACTTTATAAAACATAACTACTGAAAAAATTGACAATCAACTGCATATATACTGAACATATATATGTATATTGAATAAGTTTGCTTTTGTGTGCCTAAGTATGTATGTTTGGTTATTCTTAACCATTTTGGAGTCATACAACCTATTCTAAAGTTTATAAAGACATGGATACTGGGGAATAAGGGGAAATGTGGAAGGAAGTATGTACATATATATGGCCCTATGCTGCACAGCTCCAGAGTACGGGTGAGTGGTGCTGGCATTCACATTGAAGTCTAAGGGATCACGCTCACAGCAAAGGGTTGTTCAATGTGGTGACACTTAATAAAAACACACACACACATACACACATTTGCATATGATTCTGGGCATGCCTGACCTCCTATCATGTACCTCAATTAAAACCCTGACAGATAGTTAGAATAGATAAACACATACATACATACACACACACACACACACATATATATATATATATAGTATATATAGCATATTTTAACTCTACTTCCAATGTTTTACATCGATTAAGATTTAAGTTATTTGCACTTTACCCACTAATAACAAACACTAGACAATCCCAAATTATATGCCTCTCCAGAGAAAGAGAACTTGTTTTGAAGCACTGTCTTCAGACAATTCTCTAAGGTGAACTAAACACAGGTAGAAAACTAGAGTTGAATGAATATATATGGCACGAGGAATATTGATGTTAACCTGTTCTGTTTGCTTTCCTAAGATTCTCTGGATTATCATGTCTGTATGGCAGGCAGTAATATAAATTTAAGCTTTTCTTTGAGACCCAGCCTCCTTGGAGGCAGTAACTACTAAGTACCTAACTCTATGTTCTTTGAATAATGGACAATATTTCTTAGTAAAGCTTCTAATTAGATTTGTTGGATGAGGATGAAAATAGAAAAAAAAAATCCCCATAAATGGTTCTGTGGAACTTCTGAGAGTAACTAGAACAATTACACCGTTAATAATTCAATGTTGGCTGAAAACTATACAATTGTGAGTGATTTATACAGACCAGACTTAGCATATGTTGTACAACAGGTGGATGTGGGGTCACCAAGAAACCACCTCACAGTTTTCCCAGAAGTGTAGAGTCAGAAAGGTCACTTGTGGTAAAAGCTATTTTGGATGAGTCTTTTACATCAATGTATGAATTAAAGACAATTTACATATAAACAGGCTTTGAAATTAAATGAATTTTTAAAAGATTTAAGTAACTGCAGAAAAGGTCAGTTAAGCATTAACTATACATAACGTGATTTTTGAAAACTGCTTGCCTTGTTGGTTTATTAATATTTTGTATTCATTGTCAGTGTCATTCTAAAAATTGTGTGCACAATTAGCAATGCGTCAAAGTCAAAGACAGGCCCCCAAAGAAAGGAAAATGTATTTCACAAATCAGTATTTGGAAGGACAGGTCTAAAAACTGGACTTGAAAATAGTCAAAATTAACCTTTGCCCACATATTAATACACATTAGATGCAAATATATCACAACATATTCTAACAATGCATAACATTGTTCCAGTAAAATTTACCTTGACATTTAGCTTCATTGATAAATTACAGCTCTTGGGACTTTGGTGGTGCAGTGGTTAAGAATCCACCGGCCAATGCAGGGGACATGGATTCAACCCCTGGTCCGGAATGACCCCACATGCCCTGGAGCAACTAAGGCTGTGCACCACAACTACTGAGCCTGCGTTCTAGAGCCCAGTGCTCCACAACAAGAGAAGCCACTGCAATGAGAAGCCCGCGCAGCACAATGAAGAGCAGCCCCCGCTCGCCGCAAGTAGAGAAAGCCTACGCACAGCAACAAAGACCCAACACAGCCAAAAATAAAAATTAATTAATTAATTAATGTAAAAAAAAAATTACAGCTCTTCTAAAGCACAAAAGCAGTGGATGGTCTTCTGAGTTATCAGAGGAGGATCATGATCGTAATCTGTAGTCCTGATTTGCCTCTTTGGAATATAAACCTGGAGTTTTTTCCAGCTGTGATAAAGGGATAGAGCATAACTTTTAAAGACAGAAAGAAAGGAAAAGGAAGGAAGAAAGACACCACATAGAACTCTACAATATGTAAGGGAGGAAGACATTTTCCTCTACCCTTCTAGGTTCTTCTGGCTAGTTTAAGAATTAAGTTGATATGAAACAGATTAACAGGAGAAAAATCAAACAAAAGTTTAATAACATGTATACATAGGAGGGACCCAGGAAAACTAAGTAACTTGCTAAAAATGGCCAAAACCCTCACCTTAAATAGCAGCTTCAGCTAAAGACAAATGAGGATGTTGAGGGTACTGGTTTGGGATTTCAAAGAGGAGGAAGGTAATTCACATGGAGATGGAAAAGCAAATGTTTGGTAAACAAACATTTCCTGGGACATGCAGAGAAAATGGAATGCAGAGTGACTCTGATCTCTAGACCCCGCTGAGTTTCTTCCACCACACCTAGCCCATATTCTTTGCAGATACCTCTGAAGATAGCTTTATTTTGGCAAAAGGCCAAAATATCTAAATTCTAAAGGCTCTCTATCTAAATTCTTTTAGGCAGTTAGGGGGAAAGTCAAAATTTCTTCCTGGGTGTTTTGGGCCTTGATTGTTTTCAGCTCAATAGAATCCGCATGCCAAAGAGACGTTTTGGGGTGGTGAATTTTGTTCCACTATAAATACAAACAGTGAATCCTAAAGTAAAATAGAGACTTTAATAAATAGTAATGTGTTCATATTGGTTCACCAAATTGTAGCAAATGTACCACACCAATGCAAGATGTTAATGACAGGGGAAACCGTGAGCAGTGGGGGTGGGGTATATGGAAACTCTGTACTTTCTGTTCAATTTTCCTGTGAACCTGCTCTAGAACATAAACTCTATTTTTTAAAATTATGGACCAAATGTAATTAAACACTCAAAGACACTTTCTTTAGATAAATGGTTTACAAGCGATACTCAGAGGAGCCCTATCAGTCCAAGGAGATGGTTCACTGACCACTTGGTTTGGGGATGTTTGGGGAAATGGAGCAGGAAAGAAGAGGGAGCAATGAAAAGGAGGCCACTCAAGCTGGAACCTCAACTTCCACGCATTTCAAACAAAGCAACTCCCCTTTCATCCGTTGTACATACTGTACATATTGTACACATATTGTACACATTCTCCACACTGGAGTCCATTAAAGAAAGGATTCCTCAGTTAAAGAGAAAAATAAGTGAAAGACTAAAACCACTGATATAAGTCCAAAAATACCTACCTAATCATCCCATACACTAATACTCTGAGCTACTGAATAAATAAGTAAACATTTAACTCAAATTTCCCACTAAACCATCAACCTACGATTAAGCTAAGCAGAAGCTAAATACATACCTTGTAAGAAATCCAACCGATCAGTACTCACTGAGCATCCACCATGCACCCAATAGTCCGCTAAGTTATGCAACAATGCTTTGCAGATACAAGCGAAATACAAGGCATAGTTCCAGCCCTCAAGAAGCTTAGAATCTGACAGGAGAGATAAAACTAGTACTTATAACAAAATATGAAAACAAGAGAAGATGCCTGAGGCACCCAGTACCCAACTTCATGAGCTAAAAATAGATTTCAAGTCAAGAATCAAAAACTGCCAACCCTGAATAATGTGAGGGCTAGTATGAACGAGACAATCCCCAGGTAAGTCTCATTTTCCTAAATCTTTGTCTCCCTTTAAAAAGGCAAAGTAAATTCTAACAAAGTCAGATCATCAGCAGTAGACAGCATCCTTATTAAATATGTAAAAAGAACAGAAACAGAATGTAAGCAATACTTCACTATTTTGTTGTCTTCAATTGTATATACGCCTCTTCTCAAAATTGGTGTCTCCCCATTGTTACTCACTGATGAGTCAGTTTCCAGATCTTGCTGATGGCGGTCTGGTTCCTAACAAAGGCATAGTGGGCCAGAAGATTTGGTGACCTCTCTCAGGCGCTGTTGGGAGATGTCCCGACAGCAGAAGAAGCAGGCTCCAATCTGATAGCTTCCTGCCCAAGACCTCCTCACCCTACTTCTGTGTAAATAAACACATTTGATGGGGGTTTCCCCTGTAATACCCAGCACTACACTACAGAGAAAACACTCAGCTGTTAATGATAGGCGCTGGGATTTTTTTTTTTTTAAGCCTGTACGTGTGTTATGCTATAAATTACCCTGTTTGTGGGTGTGAGAATAAATATCCATGTATATAGATGTGTGTGTACACACACATACACACACACACAGAGTGTGTTACAGTTAAAACCATGCTGTCGACAGCCACTCAAATCCAGAGAAATTTATGGTTCTAAGTGCAGGCACACATTAAGGATAAAGACAGGAAGATTACAAATAGTGCAACAATTACCAGAATAAATAAACTGCCTGAGGAGCATAAAACATTTGCAACATAGCCTTGCTAGTCCACACTGACCAGCAGACCTGTTGCAAACTGGCAACTGGGAGATAAAACATGATTAAAAATGCAAAGATGCTGCACCCAAATGACAGGCTTTATTTGACAATGGATTCTGGACGCACAGGCACCAATGCAATCTAAAAGAAAAGTGCTTCTTGGTAATTCACTTGCCCACTGAGGCCCACTACTGATAAACAATACTGAACTGTCTTAAAGTAGGGAGAGTTCTTTGTAGCCATTACTAATTCCATCTTGATGCTATCCTTCAATAACACAATTTTTTTTTCACTCTGAGAATTGATAGTTTGTTTTACCAAGAAGAAACCAGAAGGCAAAAGTTGTTAGTAACTTGTCTAATATATTAGCTATGAGTAGCTGAATAGTGATCTAAGTATGTACAGGAAAATGAATGGCTGTGCTGAAGGTGGGCAGATGTCCTTTTACTGAAAGTAGAATAGCAGAGACTGAAGTCAGGTTAAAAAAATAAAAGTAAAAGATTCTAGTGTCTGTAAGACATAAGAAGGCCCACTGGAAGGAGGCCAGTCCTCTCATTTCCTTGCTGTCTCAATATAATTTGATTCCACTCTATGTTATTTCTTTCATATACATATGTATACATATATAGGACATTTAAAATTTTGTTTTCTTAAACCTAAAAAATCAACGTAAAACACACATGTGTTAGGTTTCAGAATCAGATGCTGTGAAGAGGATTCAGAATTTATTAAGTGATTATGGAAGGGCTCCCAAGAGAAACTCCTGAGGGAATGACAAGAAGCAAGAAAGGGAAAAGCGGGAAGCCACACAACGGTAGGATCTGGGGTACAGTTTCTGCCTGGGCAATAGACCTGTGCTTTCACACCCCCTCACCACTCAATAATTGGCTAAGGGCTGCCCTTCCAGCTTTCAGCAGGCCTAGTGAACCAGACCTCCTGGTGGTCCTACAAAAATGGCTGCAGGGGCAGCCACTGGAAGAAAAGTACACAGAAGCTGGGGTGGGACTCCCAAAAGTGGTGAATGGTACCTAAGGTGATCTGGGTGGTTCTCTGGCACCTTCTACTGCAACAAAGCAACAAATGGCCAATACCACCCTGCCATAAAAATTTCTGTTGATTTGTTAAAATAAAGGTGAAAGTAGAATAAGCTTAGAGAATTCAAACAGTACAGAAAGATAGAAAATAAAAACTCTCTTCTCTCCCCCTTAACCCCCATTCTTTTTTCCAAAAGTGGTCCTTACTTAAAGTTTTCTGTAAATACTACTAAGGGAATAACACACACATATATACTATGTATCTATTTAAATATTATTTTGTAACACCACATTAACAAATTGAAGAATAAAAATCATATGAGCATCCTAATAGATGCACAAAAATCTTTTCACAAAATTCAACATCGATTTATGATAAAAACCCTCCAAAAAGTGGGCATACAAGGAACATACCTCAACACAATAAAGGCCATATATGACAAACATACAGCTAATGTCATACTCAATGGTGAAAAGCTGAAAGCATTTCCTCTAAGATGAGGAACAACACAAGGATGCCCACTCTCACCACTTTTATTCAACATAGTTTTGGAAGTCATAGCCACAGCAACAAGACAAGTAACAGAAACAAAACGAATCTAAATTGGAAAGGATGAAGTAAAACTGTCACTGTTTGCAGATGATATGGTACTATATATAGAAAATCCTACAGACACCACTAGAAAACTACTAGAGCTCATCAATGTATTCAATAAAGTTGGAGGATACAAAATTAATATACAGAAATCTGCTGCATTTCTATACATTAACAACAAACTACCAGAAAGAGAAATTAAGGAAACAGTACTATTTACCATCGCATCAAAAAGAATAAAATACTTAGGAATAACCCTACCTAAGGAGGCAAAAGACCTGTACCACAAAAAAGTATAAGACACTGATGAAAGAAGTTGAAGATGACACAAGCAGATGGAAAGATATACTGTGTTCATGGATTGGAAGAATTAATATTGTCAAAATGACCATACTATCCAAGGCAATCTACAGAGTCTATGCAATTCCTATCAAAATACCAAGGGCATTTTTCACAGAACTAAAACAAATAATTTTGAAATTTGTATGAAAACACAAAAGACCCCAAAGAGCTAAAACAATCTTGAGAAAGAAGAACAGAGCTGGAGGAATTACACTCCCTGCCTTAAGACTATGCTACAAAGCTATAGTAATCAAAACAGTATGGTACTCGCACAAAAACAGAAACACAGATCAATGGAACAGAATAGACAGCCTAGAAATAAACCCATGCACTTATGATCAATTAATCTATGACAAAGGAGGCAAGGATATACAATGGAGAAAAGACAGTCTCTTTAATAAGTGGTGCTGGGAAAATGGACAGCTACACATAAAAGTACAACATTGAAACATTTTCTCACTCCACATACAAAAATAAACTCAAAATGGATTAAAGACTTAAATGTAAGACCAGATACTATAAAGCTCCTAGAACAAAACATAGGCAGAACACTCTTTGACATAAATGGTACAATATTTTTTTGGATCTATCTCTTAAAGCAAAGGAAATAAAAGCAAAAATAAACAAATGGGACCTAATTAGATTTTAAAACTTTTGCATAGCAAAACCATTGACAAAAAAGAAAAAGACACCTACTGAATGGGAGAAAATATTTGCTCATGACCAACAAGGGGTTAATATCCAAAATAAATAAAAAACTCATATAACTCAACATCAAAAAAAAAAAAAAATAACCTACTCAAAAAATGGGCAGAAGACCTGAATAGACATTTTGCCAAAGAACACATATGGATGGTCAACATGCACATGAGAAGACGCTCAATATAATTAATCATCAGAGAAATGCAAATTAAAACTACAATGAGTATCACCTCACACCAGTCAGAATGGCTACCATCAAAAAGACCACAAATAACAAATGTTGGCAAGGATGTGGAGAAAAGGGAACCCTCATACACCGTTGGCGGGAATGTAAATTGGTGCAGCCACTGTGGAAAACAGGATGGAGGTTTCTTAAAAAAACTAAAAATAGTTTAGTTTACCCAGCAAGCAATTCCACTCCTAGATATATATCCAAAAAGAACAAGAACACTTATTTGAAAAGATACATGCACCCCAATGCTCAAAGCAGCATTCTTTACAATGGCTAAAATACGGAAGCAACCAAAATGTCCATCAACAGATGAATGGATAAAGAAGATGTGATACACACACACACACACACACACACACACACACACACACACACACAGAGTGGAATACTACTCAGCCATAAAAACGAATGAAAATTTGCCATTTGCAACAACATGGATGGACTTGGAAGGTATTGTGTTAAGTGAAATAACTCAGACAGAGAAAGACAAATACTGTATGATATCACTTATATGTGAAATCTAAAAAATATAACTACTGAATATAACAAAAAGGAAACAGACTCACAGATATAGAGAACAAACTAGAGGTTATCAGCAGGGAAAGGGGAGGGGGAAGGGGCAAAATAGTGGTAGGAGATTAAGAGGTACAAACTATTATAGATAAAATGAATAAGTTACAAGGATATATGGTACAACACAGGGAATATAGCCAATATTTTATAATAACTATAAATAGAGTATAAACTTTAAAAATTGTGAATTACTATCTTGTACACCTGTAACTTATATAATATTGTACATCAACTATTTCTCAATAAAACATATTATTCTGTAAATATATAGATTGGACTATAGTATACAAACTGTTCTATTTTTTTTAATTTATTTATTTTATTTATTTTTGGCTGCATTGGGTTTTCGTTGCTGTGTGTGGGCTTTCTCTAGTTGTGGCGAGCGGGAGTTACTCTTCGTTGCAGTGCACGGGCTTCTCATTGTGGTGGCCTGTCTTACTGCAGAGCACTGGCTCTAGGTGTATGGACTTCAGTAGGTGTGGCACGTGGGCTCAGTACTTGTGGCTCATGGGCTCTAGAGCGTAGGCTCAGTAGTTGTGGCATATGGGCTTAGTTGCTCTGTGGCATGTGGGATCTTCCTGGACCAGGGCTTGAACCTGTGTCCCCTGCATTGGCAGGCAGATTCTTAACCACAGTGCCACCAGGGAAGCCCCTGTTCCATTTCTTACTTTTCACTTAAAAACATATCTTGGAAATAGTCTAGATAGATAGATAGATAGATATAATAGATAGATAGGGAAGAGGAAGGGAGGAAAGGAAAAATGGATGGATGGAAGGATGGATGGATGGGTGGATGGAAGGCTGGATGGATTGGTGGATGGATGGATGGATGGAAGAATGGATACTAAACTTTATTGATTCTAAGAAAAACAGTTTTTCACGTTTTAACATTTCTGAAATCAGGATATCTTACAATTGACAGCATTTTAGAATTGATAAAATGCATTAGGAAGATATATAACTATAGTTATAGATGGATGACAGCTGAGCACCCAGCACTCTACCACTTGAGAGGTAATGTAGATAGTGGTTAAGAGTAGATTAATATTCTTAATGTTGTTGAAATATTGTTTAAGGGTACAAATTTGCAACAAGTAGTAAGTCCTAGAGATCTAATGCACAGTATAGTGAATATGGACAACATAGTGTATTATAATGATCAAACTTGCTAAAAGACTAGATATTAATTATTCCAACCACTAAAAAGAAATGATAATTATGTGGCATGATACAGGTTCTAATTATTGCTACAAAGGCAATCATATTACAATATATAAATGTATCAAATCAACTTGTACACTTTAATTTTACACAATGTTATTAGTCAAATGTATTTTAATAAAAAAGAGTATATTAATACATTACCTATTATCAAAACATCCTTGCATTCTGGGAATAAGCACCCTTTTTGATAGGGCTAATATTCTTTTAATAATGTGGTGAATCATATTTACTAACTTTTTTTTTATTATTCAAACAGAAAGTCACAAAAATTATAATCATCCTCATCAGTTCACTCAGTCCCATGTAATTAATTTTTTTGTCATTTCATGTTAGTTAGCACTTTTATGAACTCATCAGTTTTCCATTAGAGTTCTGAAAATGCTTACTCATTCAGTTCAGCAGTATAGTCAGTTACCAGAAACCTGTACTTGTCAGTCTTTTCCATGAATTCCTTGAAGATGAAACGCTTTTACAGGAACATTTTTGCAAAAGAATCAGAGTACACCCAGAACTGTCTGTAAATGACAAAAGACTTAAAAATGACAACGGTTAAAGATTTGATGAAAGTTCATAATAATGCAATTGACAAGGAAATTTAGTTATTTCTGAGATATACATTTTAAAGTATTAAATAGAATTATGACTTATAACATTATACCAGAACATATAAGATTTTTAGGAATTTCATGTAATGTCTGAAACATTGATATTAACATATTTCCATAAAAATAACCCAAAGAAAGTTTAGTATTAGTTTGTTTTTAATTTTTAAATTTTATTTCTTTTCTATACAGCAGGTTCTTATTAGTCATCAATTTTATACACATCAGTGTATACATGTCAATCGCAATCGCCCAGTTCAGTACACTACCATCCCCACCCCCCGTGGCATTCCCCCTTTGGTGTCGATACATTTGTTCTCTACATCTGTGTCTCAATTTCTGCCCTGCAAACTGATTCATCTGTACCATTTTTCTAGGTTCCACATACATGTGTTACTATACGATATTTGTTTTTCTCTTTCTGACTTACTTCACTCTGTATGACAGTCTCTAGATCCAGCCACGTCTCAACAAATGACTCAATTTCATTCCTTTTTATGGCTGAGTAATATTCCAATGTATATATGTACCACTTCTTTATCCATTCATCTGTCGATGGACACTTAGGTTGCTTCCATGTCCTGGCTATTATAAATAGTGCTGCAATGAATATTGGGGTGCATGTGTCTTTTTGATTTATGGTTTTCTCACGGTATATGCCCAGTAGTAGGATTGCTGGATCATATGGTAATTCTATTTTTAGTTTTTTAAGGAACCTCCATACTGTTCTCCATAGTGGCTGTATCAATGTACATTCCAACCAGCAGTGCAAGAGGGTGCCCTTTCCTCCACAACCACTCTAGCATGTGTTGTTTGTAGATTTTCTGATGATACCCATTCTAACTGGTGTGAGGTGATAACTCATTGTAGTTTTGATTTGCATTTCTCTAATAATTAGTGATGCTCAGCAGCTTTTCATGTGCTTCTTGGTCATCTGTATGTCTTCTTTGGAGAAATGTCTATTTAGGTCTTCTGCTCATTTTTGGATTGGGTTGTTTGCTTTTTGATATTGAGGTGCATGAGCTGCTTGTATATTTTGGAGATTAATCCTTTGTCCATTGATTCGTTTGCAAATATTTTCTCCCATTCTGAGGGTTGTCTTTTCGTCTTGTTTATGGTTTCCTTTGCTGTGCAAAAGTTTTGACGTTTCATTACGTCCCACTTCTTTATTTTTGTTTTTCTTTCCATTTCTCTAGTAGGTGGGTCAAAAAGGATCTTGCTGTGATTTATGTCATAGAGTGTTCTGCCTGTGTTTTCCTCTAAGAGTTTTATAGTGTCTGGCCTTACATTTAGGTCTTTTTGTTTTTTTCTCTCCTTTTTTTGCGGTACACGGGCCTCTCACTGTTGTGGCCTCTCCCACTGCAGAGCACAGGCGCAGGTTCAGCGGCCACGGCTCAGGGGCCCAGCCACAACGCAACATGTGGGATCCTCCCAGACCGGAACATGAACCCGTGTCCCCTGAATCGTCAGGTAGACTCCCAACCACTGCGCCACCAGGGAAGCCCCGACATTTAGGTCTTTAATCCATTTGGAGTTTATTTTTGTGTATGGTGTTAGGTAGTGCTCTAATTTCATTCTTTTACATGTAGCTGTCCAGGTTTCCCAGCCCCACTTATTGAAGAGGCTGTCTTTTCTCCATTGTATACTCTTGCCTCCTTTATTAAATATAAGGTGACCATATGTGCTTGGGTTTATCTCTGGGCTTCCTATGATGTTCCATTGATCTATATTTCTGTTTTTGTGCCAGTACTATATTGTCTTGATTACTGTAGCTTTGTAGTGTAGTCTAAAGTCCAGTAGCCTGATTTCTCCAGCTCCATTTTTCTTTCTCAAGGTTGCTTTGGCTATTCAGGGTCCTTTGTGTTTCCATACAAATTGTGCAATTTTTTGTTCTAGTTCTTTGAAAAATGCCATTGGTAGTTTGATAGGGATTGCATTGAATCTGTTGATTGTTTTGGATAGTATAGTCATTTTCACACTATTGATTCATCTAATCCAAGAACATGGTATATCTCTCCATCTGTTGGTATCATCTTTAATTTCTTTCATCAGTGTCTTATAGTTTTCTGCATACAGGTCTTTTGTCTCCCTAGGTACGTTTATTCCTAGGTATTTTATTCTTTGTGTTACAATGGTAAAGGGGAGTGTTTCCTTAATTTCTCTTTCAGATTTCTCATCATTAGTGTATAGGAATGCAAGAAATTTCTGTGCACTAATTTTGTATCCTGGAACTTTACCCAATTCATTGATTAGCTCTAGTAGTTTTCTGGTGGCATTTTTAGGATTCTCTGTGTATACTACCATGTCATCGGCAAACAGTGACAGTTTTACTTCTTCTTTTCCAATTTGGATTCCTTTTCATTCTTTTCCTTCTCATTGCCATGACTAGGACTTCCAAAACTATGTTGAATAATAGTGGTGAGAGTGGACATCCTTGTCTCGTTCTTGATCTTAGAGGAAATGCTTTCAGTTTTTCACCATTGAGAATGATGTTTGCTGTGGGTTTGTCGTATATGGCCTTTATTATGTTGACGTAGGTTCCCTCTATGCCCACTTTCTGGAGAGATTTTGTCATAAATGGGTGTTGAATTTTGTCAAAAGCTTTTTCTGCATCTATTGAGATGATCATATGGTTTTTATTCTTCAATTTGTTAATATGGTGTATCACATTGATTGATTTGCCTATATTGAAGAATCCTTGCATGCCAGGGATAAAACCCACTTGATCATGGTGTGTGATCCTTTTAATGTGTTGTTGGATTCTGTTTGCTAGTATTTTGTTGAAAATTTTTGCATCTATATTCATCAGTGATATTGGTCTGTAATTTTCTTTTTTTGTAGTACCTTTGTCTGGTTTTGGTATCAGGGTGATGGTGGCCTCATAGATTGAGTTTGGGAGTGTTCCTTCCTCTGAAAATTTTTGGAAGAGTTTGAGAAGGATGAGTATTAGCTCTTCTCTAATGTTTGATAGAATTCACCTGTGAAGCCATCTGGTCCTGGACTTTTGTTGGAAGATTTTTAATCACAGTTCCAATTTCATTACTTGTGATTGGTCTGTTCATATTTTCTATTTCTTCCCGGTTCAGTCTTGGAAGGTTATACCTTTCTAAGAATTTGTCCATTTCTTCCAGGTTGTCCACTTTGTTGGCATAGAGTTGCTTGTAGTAGTCTCTTAGGATGCTTTGTATTTCTGTGGTGTCTGTTGTAGCTTCTCCTTTTTCATTTCTAATTTTATGGACTTGAGTCCTCTCCCTCTTTTTCTTGATGAGTCTGGCTAATGGTTTATCAATTTTGTTTATCTTCTCAAAGAACCAGCTTTCAGTTTGATTGATCTTTGCTATTGCTTTCTTTGTTTCTATTTCATTTATTTCTGCTCTGATCTTTATGATTTCTTTCCTTCTGCTAACTTTGGGTTTTGTTTGTTCTTCTTTCTCTAGTTCCTTTAGGGGTAAGGTTAGATTCTTTATTTGAGATTTTTCTTGTTTCTTGAGGTAGGCTTGCATAGCTATAAAGTTCCCTCTTAGAAGTGCTTTTGCTGCATCCATAGGTTTTGGATTATCGTGTTTTCATTGTCATTTGTCTCTAGGTATTTTTTGATTTCCTCTTTGATTTCTTCAGTGATCTCTTGGTTATTGAGTAACGTATTGTTTAGCTTCCATGTGTTTGTTTTTTTTATGTTTTTTTTTCACTGTAATTGATTTCTAATCTCATAGCATTGTGGTCAGAAAAGATGCTTGCTATGATTTCAGTTTTCTTAAATTTACTGAGGCTTGATTTGTGACCCAGGATATGATCTATCCTGGAGAATGTTCCGTGCGCACTTGAGAAGAAAGTGTAATCTGCTGTTTTTGGATGGAATATCCTATAAATATTAATTAAATCTATCTGGTCTACTGTGTCATTTATAGCTTCTGTTTCCTTATTTATTTTCATTTTGGATGATCTGTCCATTGGTGTAAGTGAGGTGTTAAAGTCCCCCACTATTATTATGTTATTGTCGATTTCCTCTTTTATAGCTGTTAGCAATTGCCTTATGTATTGAGGTGCTCCTATGTTGGGTGCATATATATTTATAAATGTTATATCTTTTCTTGGATGGATCCCTTGATCATTATGAGTGTCCTTTCTTGCCTCTTGTAACATTCTTTATTTTCAAGTCTGTTTTATCTGATATGAGTACAGCTACTCCAACTTTCTTTTGATTTCCATTTGCATGGAATATCTTTTTCCATCCCCTCAATTTCCATCTGTATGTGTCCCTAGGTCTGAAGTGGGGCTCTTGTGGACAGCATATATATGGGTCTTGTTTTTATATCCATTCAGCAAGCCTGTGTCTTTTGGTTGGGGCATTTAATCCATTCATGCTTGAGGTAGTTATCGATATGTATGTTCCTATTACCATTTTCTTAATTGTTTTGGGTTTGTTTTTGTAGGTCCTTTTCTTCTCTTGTGTTTCCCACTTAGAAAAGTTCCTTTAGCATTTGTTGTAGAGCTGGTTTGGTGCTGCTGAATTCTCTTAGCTTTTGCTTGCCTGTAAAGCTTTTGATTTCTCCATCGAATCTGAATGAGATCCTTGCTGGGTAGAGTAATCATGGTTGTAGGTTCTTCCCTTTCATCACTTTAAGTATATCATGCCACTCCCTTCTGGCTTGTAGAGTTTCTGCTGAGAAATCAGCTGTTAACCTTATGGGAGTTCCGTTGTATGTTATTTGTCGTTTTTCCCCTGCTGCTTTCAATAATTTTTCTTTGTCTTTAATTTTTGCCAAATTGATTACTATGTGTCTCGGCGTGTTTCTCCTTGGGTTTATCCTGAATGGGACTTGCTGTGCTTCCTGTACTTGGGTGGCTGTTTCCTTTCCCATGTTAGGGAAGTTTTCGACTATAATCTCTTCATATATTTTCTCTGGTCCTTTCTCTCTCTCTTCTCCTTCTGGGACCCCTATAATGCAAATGCTTGCATTTAATGTTGTCCCAGAGGTCTCTTAAGCTGCCTTCATTTCTTTTCATTCATTTTTCTTTATTCTGTTCTGTACCAGTGTACACCATTCTGTCTTCCAGGTCACTTATCCGTTCTCTGCCTCAGTTATTCTGCTATTGATTCCTTCTAGTGTAGTTTTCATTTCAGTTATTGCATTGTTCATCTCTGTTTGTTTGTTCTTTAATTCTTCTAAATCTTTGTTAAACATTTCTTGCATATTCTCATCTTTGCTTCCATTCTTTTTCTGAGTTCCTGGATCATCTTCACTATCATTATTCTGAATTCTTTGTCTGGAAGGTTGCCTATCTCCACTTCGATTAGTTGTTTTTCTGTTTTATCTTGTTCCTTCATCTGGTACATAGATAGCCCTCTGCCTTTTAGTCTTGTCTATCTTTCTGTGAATGTGGTTTTTGTTCCACAGGCTGCTGGATTGTAGTTCTTCTTGCTTCTGCTGTCTGCCCTGTTTACTAACTTTTTGTGTCAGTTTTCATAATGAGTCCATGAAGGAGATTTATAGTCTTCTACTTTGTGCTGTCTTTGTCAGACTTTGGTATCTGTGTGATGCTGACTTCCTAAAACACATCAGCAGTTTTCCTTCCTTGTGTTAAAGATAATTTTGTTTATTTTTATAATTCTTTGACTATGTGGTATACGTACATAATATCAAATTCAAAAAAGTATAGAATGGCACAAATTAAAAAGTATCTGCCTTCTATCTGTCTTCCAGCTGCCTAGTTCCCTTCTCCAGAGGCAACTATTATCAGGTGCTTTTGTATTCCTTTACAGATATTACACATACATATACATGCACACACATGTCCCCACACACATATAGAGATTTACCCATGTGATTATATAATAGATGCAGTGCTCTGTATCTTGCTGTTTTTCCCCCTTAATATATTTTGGAGATTATCCCACAGCCATACACAGGACCTCTGCGCCCTATCTAATGAATGCACAGCATTCCATTATGCAGATATAAAATTACTCTTACCAGTTCTCATTTTAAATAGCATTATCATTATCTATTTCTTAAAAGTTCAAAACAATTTGCGTCTTAAAGTGTAAAGACCTGGGGCTTCAGATCTTTGATAACTTCAGATTTTTCCAATGTTATTAAAGTTTTTCTTTTTTCTTGGGTAACTTATTTACCTATTAAAAAAAATCCATTCCATCAAGATTTTCAAAGTTATATGCAAAATATTTTGCAAAGGTTCTCCTTTGACTCTTTCAATGGCTTCCTTAGCCACATTCATTTCTCCCTTTACACTTTTAATTTTGTATTTTTGTGCTCCCTATCTTCCCCTTGATCAGGATATCATGTGGATTATTTCATTGTGTAGCACTATTTTCAAAGAAATAGCACTTGGGTTTATTCATAATACTTAAACTGGATTTGTTTTTAAATTAGGAAACTTAATTTTTGACCTTGTCTCTATTATTTGGCTCTCGCTGTATTCCTTGTTTATTTTATTGCTCTTTTCTTAAAACTGATGTTTAATTTCTTTATGTTATGTAATGAATATATCCCCCCAAAATCCATATGTTGAAACTTAATCCTCAATGTGATGGTATTTGGAGGTGGGACCTTTGGGAGGTGATTAGGTCATAAGAGTGGAGCTTCATGAGTGGATTACTGTCCTTATGAAAGAGACACCAGAGAGTTCTCTAGTCCTTTCCTCCATGTGAGGAAATAGCAAGAAGACTACCTCTGTAAACCAGGAAGTGGGTCCTCACTTCCAGAACTGTGGAAAATAAATGTTTGCTGTTTCTGCCACCTAGTCTGTGGTATTTTGTTACAGCAGCCTGAACAGAATAATTAATACACTTTATTTTTTGTTATTTTTTTGTTACTCAGGTGTTTAAGGCTATAGATTCTCTTCTAAACATGGGTTCAGCTGTAGTCCATAAGTTTACATGTGTTACATTTTAATTTTCAATGGTGTCTATATATTTTTCAAGTTGGGTTTTGAATGTGTCTTTGAATTAAGAGTTGCTTATCAAAGTATTTTAAATGTCTAGATTATAAGATTTTGATAATGAATTTCTAGTTTATTGCATTGTAATCAGGTGATGAGGACTTCTTGAAATCCCCTGTGATGTCTTTGTAACCTATAAAGGCCATGCATTGCAAATTTTCCAAAGGCCCATGAAAAGAAGATACATTCTCTCTTATCAGGGTCTAAATTTAGATATTACTATCTAGTTCATCTTTATCAATTATTTTGATCAGATTATTTTTTATCTACTTGATTTTCCATAGATTCAGTGTTTAATATCCTCTATTATTATGTTTCTGTTTATTTCTCCTTGCATTTCTATAGTTTGCACATTGTATATTACATTACTTTATCATTTGATATATCCTGAACCCCACACTTTAGAGGGCCTCCAAATCACAAACATATCTCCACCAAAAATGATGAGAAAACACATCACGACCCTGTTACTTAGGATTTGGTGCTTGGTTCTTGTAAAATACAACTAGTAACTTCTATTCGTGTGCTTAATGAGGTTTAATGCCCTGGGAAAGTGCTTCTCGACCTCTCTTGCTCGATATCATTTAAGAAAAGGTGACTGAGTCTGAATGCCAGGAAGAGTTGTGGGTTGTGGGCTGTGCAAGTGCAAAACTGCAGGCAACAGAGATGCACACTGCTATGTGGTGTGGGCAGGATTCAAGCAGTGGGAGGGCTTAAATCAAAGAAAGACAAATTAATTTGTCAGATCCTTCCACTCAGCTAGCACGAAGGCAACAGTCTTGCATTAAAAAAACTAAGTTCCCAGTCGTGCTATACGTATATTTTCTTCTTTTATCAGAATCTTCTGGTGCCCTTTCATAGTTTCAGAGGTCTCACAAATTCCAGCAGTACATAGTGGTTTATGTACATTTTGCAACATTAAATAACACGCACTTTTCTAAAACTTGAATATATGAAGGTCACAGCATGACATGTATGAAATCTGATATCAGTTCTTTACACTGATATTAGATAATAGATTGCAACTAGACAGACACTGACATAAAACCGGAAATTATTTTATTTTTATAAAACTAATAAGATTTAACTAAAATGTCAAAATACGGTAAAAAATTAAAATCTAGCATATTTAAATTGAGTTAACATGTTTATATTAGTTAATGTACTCTACATTTTGCCCTTTAATTCTAATAAGTAATTTTGAATATTTTACAAGAAATGTAACTTTTTAAAAAACATTCAAAAAATAACCTTTCTAATTTTTTTATAATTAATTGAGAGGCTTAATGAAAATAAATTCAAATTTTACACATTGTGAATACACATGCAGTTTAGTTTTTAATTCTTTAGCTCAGAGGTCAGCAAATTTTTCTGTAAGGGACCCGGCAGCAAACATTTTGGACTGTTGCAACTGCTCATTTCTGCCATTATAGCACAAAAGGTACCATAGGTAATATGTAAATGAAGGAGCATGGCCAAACTTGGCCCCTAGGCCATAGCTGCAAACTCCTGCATTAAATCATTACTGCCAATGGACACAATTATGTTAAAAAAATTTTTTTTAAGTTGATTATAACACCATATTTATTTTACTGAAACGGAGATAAGAAAAATCATTTCTTTGGAATAAATATGTAATAATGTATGAATTATTTCTGCCTTTAATCCATCCAAATATCATCCCTAATAACAGAACATGTGCAACAATAATCATATTCAGTTATCTTTGATATTTTGCCAATTTTCAATCATATAAAAATGATAGCTTTACCTATACTTTTGGATTTTGTTGCTGAAGAGTTATATTGTCATGGTAGAAGGATAAAAAAGCATTTCTTTTACAGCTTATTAGCTGGATTTATAATTTTTAGATATTTAGACAGGTGGTATGTGACCTCCATTTGTACTCTTTCCTGGGCCCTCACAGACCTCAGGTGTAGGCCTGGATAGAACAGTGATCACGGGAGTAAGCCCCTGCTGTCCTGAATTACATTCTAGTAAATTCTACTTCACATCCATTGACTCTCCTTAGGCTTGGTGATCATCATTTCTCACATGGATTACTGCAATAGTTTTTTTATTGCTCTCCCCACATCTATCCGTGTCCCCCACTTCAATCTATTTTTCACACAATAGTCATATTTTAAAACCGTAAGTTGGAAACTATCACTTCTGCCCTTAAAGACCTTCAGTTGCTTTCCATTACATTGAGGATAAAAAAGCATGATGCCCTCTAAAATCCTGCTCCTCCCTACCTTCCAGCTTTGTCTTGTGCACTCCCTTATTCAGTACTACATAGTCACACTGGTCTTCTTTGTACCTCATATACATTGAAGTACTTCTTGCCTCAGGACCTTTGCATATGCCATCCCTCTGGCTGCCATGTTCCTCCTTGCTCCACTGCCTTTTACAGTACTGACTACTTTCCATTCTTTAGAGCTCTGCTTAAACATCATATTCTCAGGGATGACTTTTGGTCCACCCAATCTAACATATGTGACCCTTGTTATTTTCTGTCATGGCACTGCACTGTTAATTTCCTTCAGAGCTTTAGAAAAAACCCTGTAATTATATGTGTTTACCTGTTTGCTTATGTATTTGCTCTCCTGCAAGTTGTTTTCAAGCAGAGACAATTTCTATTTTATCACTTCCAGTGCCCATCATAATGCCTGGAACTGCTAGTTATAGAAAAGATATCTATAGAACAAATAAAAGCACATTCTGGACATATCCAACTTGTATATGAAGCCTATATTCCCACAGGGATGGTGGCAATGTCAGGGTCTCTTGAACTAATGATTTTCAAGCACACTCAAAGCTTTTATTCATGATGTCTCTCCAAGCTGAATTTCCTTCTGCCACCTCTCTCCTCCTTCGAAATGTTTCTCTCATGGATTCAAGTACACTTCCTCCAACAAGTCTTTGATACCATCTTTAGTCCCACAAAATAAATCTCTCAACTTTTGCATGTATTACCTGAATCATTCACTCTAGCATAATCTTACGTTGCCTGATTCTTTCTAGATTGAAGTTCCCTCAATAGGACATTCAGAAGGGACCATGTGCACTTAATCTTGTGGGCAGCACACAGTGAAGCTTCCAAACATACTGAAATTGTTCTTCGTAATAGTCTGGGTTCCCCACCCCACCCTAACACCCAACTCTGGAAAGCAGAGCCTAAAGCAAAGTCTTACTAAAAGGTGGTTTACCTGGGGAAAGGGCCCTAGATAACAGGAGTGGGGGACCATAGAGAGTGAAGCAGGGAAGAAAGGTGTCTTAAATCATATTCCCTAGAAGTAGAGCCTGAGGTGGGCATTTCTGTGCAAGTAATTGATTGAAGAAGTGCCCTCAGGAGAAAGTTGTGAGGAAACAAGGGAGTGGGATGGGCCTGAGAAGAAGCCAAGAAAATCTGGGGCTTTAGTTGAAGTCTAGCCTTGGCCTGATCCCACAAAGAGCTCTGGAATATGAATGGCACCATAGTATCATCCCACTTGGACAGCTTCAGTCACTGGCTATGGATTGCCCTTTGTCAAGAGTTGAAGAATCTCGTGGATATTTCTGGGGAAGGTGGCTCCTCTCAACAGAAGGTAATTCTCTTGAGAAGGGTTCATCTGTGAGGCCTTTGCATCCAATACTACAAGCAGCTGGGTCATGATGTGCTGACTCAGTAAAGTTGATCTTGGTGGGGCTCCAACAGCATCTTATGTGGAGTAAAATGCAATAGAAGGGTATATTCTCAAGTTGATCACCACTGTGGGCAACTGGGGCTCAGTCAGGCTGGAACTCTCTGAGAAACCTTACGTGCTTCAGATGTATATGTATAATGCGAACAAAGCATGGAAGAGGACAGTAATTCTTCACCAGTTCCCATCCCACGCTAGTCAGGGATTACTTCATGGTTGAATAACTCTCACACAAGGTATCAGAGAAGCTCTAAGGCAGAAAATGAGGAGACCCAATTCAGCTTAGGCAAGAGGCCTCGGGTCACACCTGCCCTAAGCTGGTTTCCACAGCAATGGCCTGAGTAAAAAGTGAGACAAAAGAATATGAGTTGGCTCAGCCATAGAAAAAAACGAAACTGAGTTATTTGTAGTGAGGTGGATCGATCTAGAGACTGTCATATACAGTGAAGTAAGTCAGAAGGAGAAAAATAAATACCGTATGCTAACACGTATATATGGAATCTAAAAAAACAAAAGTGATTCTGAAGAACATAGGGTCAGGACAGGAACAAAAATGCAGACGTAGAGAATGGACTTGAGGACACGGGGAGGGGGAAGGGTAAGCTGGGACAAAGTAAGAGAGTGGCATGGACTTATATATACCAAACGTAAAATAGATAGCTAGTGGGAAGCAGCTGCGTAGCACAGGAAGATCAGCTCAGTGCTCTGTGACCACCTAAAGGGGTGGGATAGGGAGGCTGGGAGAGAGATGCAAGAGGGAGGAGATATGGGGATATATATACATGTACAGCTGATTCACTTCGTTGTAAAGCAGAAACTAACACACCATTGTAAAGCAATTATACTTCAATAAAGATGTTAAAAAATATATATGAATTGGGCCATAAGAAGTATACAACACATTAATTAGGTTCCTTAGATCTACGGAGAATATGGCTAATCTGTCCTACTCTTATGTAAATGCCCTACCAGGAATTTTCACGGAGCTAAAGCTGTCCTTTTTACTGCTCCTCTTAGATATCTTGGAATATCTGCCTGATATGCATTTTCAGTCACATCATGTGGCCTTAGCAGATCAAGATTAGGTGAAAGAAAAAGGATAATTAAATTATCAATCTCATGGCAGTATCAAGCTCTCTGTATTTTTCTTAGTCACTGCCATTGATGATAATATTTCATTCTACAGTGATGATTAGATATGGAAAATTTCACTTAAAAATTCAGATATTGTCTATAAGGAGAGCAATGATGAACTCATCTAGGCTCTATATACTGTTGTTGATCATAACGTGTGCGTATTGCAAAGTGGTCCCTGAACACCATTTTTAATGGCAAACAGTGGTTCCTTCCTCCAACAAATTAAACAAAAATGATAAGTTCCCACACTGAAACAAATTTACAAGATAGCACATTTCCTTCAATTCACACAGTCATTAAGAAGTATTGTTCATGGGACTTTCCTGGTGGCAAAGTGGTTAAGAATCTGCCTGCCAATGCAGGGGACACGGGTTTGAGCCCTGGTCCAGGAAGGTCCCACATGCCACGGAGCAACTAAGCCCGCCCGCCACAACTACTGAGTCTGTGCTCTAGAGCCAGTGAGCCACAGCTACTGAGCCCACGTGCCACAACTACTGAAGCCTGCGTGCCTAGAGGCCTTATTCCACAACAAAGAGAAGCCACCGCAATGAGAAGCCCACACACCACAACGAAGAGTAACCCCCAGTCGCCGCAACTAGAGAAAAGCCCATGCGCAGCAACAAAGACCCAACGCAGCCAAAAATAAAGAAATTAATTAATTTTTTAAAAAAGGAAGTATTGTTCATGATGGTTAGAAACATATAAAATCCAACCTTCCTGTTTAACACAGCCCAGCAAGGACTCCAAAGCATAGTTCATTGTCATTATGAAAGAATTTCTGCCAACAAGTTACAGTCAGGTTACTATCATTCAATCATGTCTCTAATAGGAATAATTTCACGTTAACTGGCATATACTAGACAAGAGAAGAACATAAATAGCTGCTGGAATCATTAATGATTTGTGCTGACTTTCATGGTAAAAATGACAATATATTAGTTTAACATAAAGATGTTAAAAAAATATATATGAATTGGGCCATAAGAAGTATACAACACATTAATTAGGTTCCTTAGATTTACGGAGAATATGGCTAATCTGTCCTACTCTTATGTAAATGCCCTACCAGGAATTTTCCAGATGTTGGATCCAGATGTTGGATCAAGCCATGCGCCATTAACATGGGGGTGTTCGGTGTTCTCTGAATGTTTTCAGAATACCAGCTGGTTTATTTTCAGATTGCAGACATAATCCCATGCATCCCCTATCAGATCCACCGCAATCCTGTCAGATACATCATAAATGAAAAGCTCATGGGCTCATTACGGGCTCTTATCCTTAAAAGCAACACATTGTCCTGCCGAGACCAAAAATATTAAATGCACATTTAAAGAAACTGCAAAATGCATTGCCTTGAAAAAATAAGATCCCCCTTAAAACTATATATGGTACTCAAATATTCAAAATGTCCATCATTGTCAATTCTGCATCAACGTTTATAAACAAACAAGCAAACAAATTCTTGTCCTGTCAAGAAGGCTTTCAGGCCGAGTCTCTTAGGAATGGGGTGTGGGTTTATTAGTAAACTTAATATGCTACATTCAGCAGAACAGAGGCACTGGCATCAAATAAACAAGTTAAAATAAAAAAAAAATCTCACTCCAGGAAATTTCACAAAGATCTCACTCCAGGAAATTTAACGTACATTAGTAACTAGGACGACTCATATTTCTCAGTAATTGCTGCACAAATAACATTTATATTGAGAAAAAGCTCCCATCTTTCCTGAACCTTCAGAACAAATGTAAACCTTATTTAAATTCCTTTTCTGTCTTGCCTTTGTACAAGGCTCCTCTCCCAATAAAGAGCAAACCTACTGGAAGACAAAGGGATGTTTGCAAAACAAAACCGAAATAGATAATTAAAAAACTGAAGAGTTCCTGTTTTCAACAGTTCATTGCATGACAGTCACCATTACTCAGGATCAGGTTATCCACCTGGAAAGTGTAAGAAAACAAATCTTCCAATTAGCACTTATTGGGCAAAGTGCTGAGTTTCAAGAATCAAAACCTTGATCGGTGGGATGGATTTTCGTGTGTAAAAAGCGCCCTAGTAAGGCGACCAGGGCCCGTTGTTGCCCCACATTCTATTACCATGAGTTGTGTGTGCGACATGACTCCTGTAATTATCGCCTATATGTACAGTAATTGTTAATGAGCACATTTGTAACCAGCCGCCACCAAAAACAGGATGGCATTCTTACATCGTGATTAGGGGTTTTATGAGCATTTTGGGGTGGGGGACACTTTCTCACTGAAGACTCTTCCGCCCCATTCACGCTCATTCAGCTCTTTCTCAGGGAAGTTAAAAGCTGCAGTGATAATCCCTTAAGTATGACTTGGAAGAGTATAAAAGGTGCAGTGTATAAGCAATTGGATGAGGAAGGCTTTTATGTAGAAAGTCACTGAATGGGTGGCTGAGGACAGCGTGAGTGGGGAAAGAGAGGGGTGGACTTTTCTTCCTAAGGTGGTGAGAGAAGCGGGTATGACCAGGGCAGCTCAATTCCCTTTCATCATCCGATTGCTGCGTTGTCCCTGCACCTTGTTTCACCTTGTTTCTCGGGGCCAACCAGCTCCTTCCTGCCATTTTGCTCTCAAAGCGGGAGGGGGGAGCAATGCAATTTTTGGTAGGGACCCAGTTTCTTGCTGAATGCCAACTCAGCCAGCTGGCACCGAACAGGCCAAGCCTTCTTCAGAGGGGGTTAGCAAAACCCAAATTAGCATGCTCCATTTTAAAAACCTGCTTTTATTTAAAGACTAATTCAAGACAAACAGTGGCTCCCCCACTGAGGTCTGGTGCCCTGGGAGCTGGCACCCAACCAAACACATGCAACTAATTGCCACCCTTGGATGACACGCAACTAACAAGCTCCATTTTGAGGCAGTAGATTCACTAAGAATGTAACCCCGGAAGGCAGCAGACACAGAAAAGCTCCTTTCATAACCCTGTCCTAGGCTAACCATGGCAGCAAAGCGCCTGAAAAACACTTTTGTTTCCCTGTACCGAGGATTTATCTCCACTAATGGCTGCAAACATGGATAACTTAGAGGAAGGTGGCCAAGGGCACTGCGATCCCCCATCATGATTATTTGAAGCAGGGGCTCTGCCCTTCTCTTTGCTCAAGGAAATAGGAGAAGCTGCCCACTATCTCAAAGGTCTGCATCTTGCCCCATTTGCAAATCTATGGACATCCAGTACTTCCCCCCCCCCCTCATACTTTGGTTTAGATGCTCAGACCTCCTTTATATAAGCAAAAACTCTGGAGCCAGGATGTCTAGGTTCAAATCCCAGCTCCACCATTTCCTAGTAACTGGCAAGTAATTTAACCCACCCATGCCTCAGTTTCTCCAACTATAAATTGGGATAACACTATACTAACACATACCTTGCAGGGTTATTATGAGTGTGGATGTGTTAACATAACAATATGTGAAGGACAGTGTGTAGCATATCATCACTCCTTTACGAAGGAAGCCCTCTGAGTCTGAGATAGCTCATCCTTATGAAGGAAAATTTACCTTTGCATATTCTACATTTCAGTCAAAGTGCACATCTCCCCATAAACTTCCCAGGGTTACGCCTCTAAGCCTTTGCTCACTATTCCTTCCTCTCTCCCTCACTGCCCAACCCTGCATGACCAAACCCCATCTATCCTCCAAAGCCCTCCTTCAACTCCACCTCCACCAGAAGTCTTCCCTGCCATTCAGTTGCAATGAATCTCTTCAGTCTTGGCATGCCCACGGTATTTCCACAAACAAATGAAAGTATGTTATGTGCCTGTTATATTTCCTTTTCTAGACTGACAGCTCCTTCTGATCATAATCTGTGAGTAACTGGCACATAGTAGGCACTCAATGAACATTTGGTGAATAAGTAGATGTCTGAGTAAAGAATTTGCTCTGCGTAAATGAGTAGCTTTATACCATGGTTATGCTAGATACTACTTAATGAGAAGGGAAGGAGAATCATTTCCTAAGGACTTTCATGGTTGCTTTGGCCCAAATTGAGAGTTCCATTTAACTTGTCGTTGACTTAGGCTCACAAATCAAACCCGCAGGAGGATTTGTCAATAACCATATTAGTCTTCTAGGACTGACATAACAAAATACCACAGAAGTGTACTTCTCAACGGTTCTAGGGGCTGAAAGTCCAAGATCAAGATGTCAGCACATTTGATTTCCCCTGAGGCCCCTCTCCTTGGCTTGCAGAAGGCCACCTTCTTGCTGTGCACATGATTTCTTCTCTCTGTGGCTGCATCTCTGGTGTCTTTTCCTCGTTTTATAAGAACACCAGTCATATTGGATTAGGGCCTCACCCTTATGACCTCATTTAACCTTTATTACCTCTTTAAGGGCCCTCTCTCTAAATATAGTCACATTGGAGGTTAGAGCTTCAACATATGAATTTTGGAGGGACAAAATTTAGTCCATAACAATAACATATACAAATACTCAAAACATGAGTATTCTGGAAGTTACTTAAGTCCTCGGGAGATGGGAGGTCAGGGAAAGCATGCATAATTCATTGCTCCTTGAGGTGAGTCTTAATTGCATTCAGGCCCTGACTATATTAGCAAAACATTCAGCCAGTGGAAGCAGATTTGGCACTCAAATACACACTGTCTTATTTAGATGAAAAACTCAACTCTCTTCAGAATTTGTGGGATTCAGTTGGGGGGCCCAGACACTCTTCCCTTAGAGACAGAAGAACATCAGCACCCCCGGCAACATCCACAATAACACTGGCTGCTTTTAAAGCCACAGCCTCTCCCCAAAACACGTAGAAATTTCCAGCTAAACACTTGTGCATTTTCTACGAGAAGACTCACTTCACTCCTTCTAGGATACAATTTATCCGAATCCTATCTTTCTGAATACAGGCACAGAGCTTTACATAGCCCTGGAAATCCCAACGAGGTTCTCATGCCAGCATTCCTTTCTTAGGCATTTTCTCATTCTGATTGCTGTTACCAGCATATACAGTTACTAGTAGATAGTTTAACGTTCTCACATTGTTTCAAATCACTAATTCCCAATTAGGCAGATCCCTCACATCAATCCATAAGTTAATGGCCCCCATGGTATTTGTTCATAGCCCTCTCCTAAGACACTTAATACTTTTTACCTGGTAGAATAATGATTTATAGACATATGTGTCTCTCTTGCCAGATTTTTGAACTTCTTAAGGTTAGAATTGTGTTGGACCCATTGTTTCTTCCCAAGCAGTGTCTAGTCTGATATGGCACACAGCAGTCACAGTAGGAGTTGCCTGTAGTTCACACAGACTTTTTGGGAGTGTAATAGCAACTCTAAGCAGCTAAGTATTAGAAGCAACACATCACAAAGTCATCCAGCTCCATTACGGGTGAAGTCAACACCTTAGAGAGACCAAATACCTCTCTCCATTTTTAATCCAAAGCTTCTAGTCAGTTGACCCAGAAACTCCCCACACCTCTACCATGACTTACCAGTTTGTCTAAAATAATAAAGAGGAAAATGAGAGGCTATTAGCTCCACTTCCATTCTCCAGTCCATCACCATTCTAAATTATTAATCAGTTGAAGTATTGCCAAGAAATATTCAGGCCCCTTTCCAAAAGTATAAAGTAGTCATTTTTCAAGTGAACAATTAACCAGTTTATTCATCTAGAAGTCACAGAATTTATAGAAAAGCTGACTCTTTCCCTTTTTTTTTCCCTTTTGGACGCTGCAGGATGTAAGAGAGATATAGATGAAACTCAAATATAGCTTCCTTTCCTTCACTCATTTATTGACTTGGCGTTAGAGAATCCAAGTTTACAAAAGGTGTTTTAAAATATTTCCTGACCATAAGCATCTGTAACACTGTCCCAGTAGTATGACGCTCCTGACTAATCATTGCTGGCAAGGACAAAGTGATCAATTGTCACCACCCTTTCTTCTCCATGATTGATTTGGTAAAGTACAGCCATAACTCATGATTTCATGGAGTTTATATTCTGGGGAAGGAGACAGTCAAAAAAGAAGGTAAACCAAAAAATAAATAAAACAGCAGTGGTAACTTTTACAAAAGAAACAAAAAGGGGCTAAGAAAAGGAGAAGATGTACCTTAAGTAAGATGTTAGTAGTGGGACTCGTAATCGATGGATCAGAAGAATTCTGAAACTGGGGACCTAGTATGTAATCAAATCCAAGGTATGAAAGTGGCATGGGGAATTTTAAAAAGACATTTAGTTCTAGTTACCAACTGACCTCAGAGACTCCAAATTTCTAGGGTATCTACTTCTCTTTTATTTTAGTCACGTGTTGTTTCACTACTATTATCACAATTTCTTAGGGGTAATTTTCTGAGCAAAAGATATAGTGTACAACTGGCGTTGTAAGCCTCATCTGATGCTCATTAACTATCCCAACTTTTATGTAAGTGATGTACGTTTAAAGGCAGTGTGGTATGTAGCTTAAAATTTTTTTTTTCTTTTATCTTTTTTGGCTTTTTTTTCCCCCCCTAGAGGGAAGGTGAGCAACAATATTTAGTTTCAACTATATCTTTAGAAGGTTGCTTAGGCATATTTTGATAGCCTTGTCAATGAGAGTGGAGTTCTGCACAATTAAATATCCTTTAATTTTTAAGTATATACTCTGGGGTACACGACCTTCCTAGGTCCTAGGCACCTTTTCTTTGGGAGGCTCAATACAATATTATATATGATACATTACAATAAAGAAGTGTTCGATGAAAAATTTTTGAGAAGATTTTTGTATTTTTCCATTTAAAATTATTTGGTTACATACAATTTGGTTTATTAAATTTTAAAATTGGCTAAAATTTCTCAACAATCATCATGCAATTCAGACACTCTTAAGAAGTGAGAAAAGCAAACTCATAAAATGTCTCTAAACATAGACTCTTTATAATTACTAAATTTAGTAATTAATAGCAATAGCACAATGTTCTATTTTGTTGACATTTTATTAAATATCTAATTGATCTGACTCTGCAATTTCTACATACTTCAAGTCCAAAATCATTTTCTTTTCCTTTTAGTTCTCAATATTTTTCTAAGCCCTTGAAAAATGCATTGGCCCTAGTCGTGAGGCCCAGGTGTCTAAAGGTTAAAGAAGCTACAAAGTGTGTGTGCATCCCAGGGTCTCATAATAGTGGTGGTGATGCTGTGGGGGGTTATCCCCCCAAAAAACTAATGCCATTATAACCATGCATGATCCCAGGTAGCCTAAATGAATGTACCAAAAATCCCTTTTTTAAAAAAAAAAAAAGCCTGCCCTGATTTTACTGTGATTTATGCACTTTCCTCTGAAGTTCCACTCAGCTTCACTTATAAAGATCATCTTGCTTCTCTAGCAAATTCTCATACCTTAGGGCATAAGAATCACCTAGAGTTCTGGTTAAAAATGGAGACTCCTGGGTCCTGTCTCCAAAGAATCTCATTTATAGATCTAAGTGGAGCTCAGAAATCAGAGTTTTTAACCTTCTGAAACCCTGAAGTGTTTATTGGTTGCTAAGTCGTTGGTTGATGCCTTGTGGTTGATGATAAGAGCTGCTGAATCAGTTGAATTGAAATGCTGGACGAGTCAAGTGAATTTAGGCCAGGCTCTGTCAACCCTGGCTCATATTAGAATAACCTGGAGAGCTTTTAAAAACAGTTACCCCCAAGGATTCTGATTTATTTGATCTGGGGTGCAGCTTGGGCACTGGTATTTTTTAGAGCTACCATGCAAACAAATCAAACAGCCTAATTATCATAGGCCATGATAGCCTAAGGGTATCAGCTCTCATACAGGATTAACTCACCCATTGAGGTGATGCTAAAGCCTAAACCTCCTAAAATGAAAACACAGCAGCAGAGATTTAGCAAAACTAAAACCCATCCAGATCTCTTATTCCTAGTTTGTTTCAGCCTCAACACACCGAAGTCGGCCTTAGAGCTACAGCACAAAAAGGTGAGCCCTTTACTTTGGTTTTCATCTCCTGACAGAATGATTTAGTAGCTCTATTATAAAAGCAACTGCATTATCATTACAGTGTTTGAATTATAAACGAAACCAAAAAGATGCAGAAGGAACAGTCCTTTAATCAAAACTGTAAAATAGAACAATTTCTGGCTGCACTTAAAAGCAAACTCCAAAATATTAAGAGTAAACTCTCCAGCCCTTTGATTCCTGCCTCTTTCCTGTAAGAGCAACACTACACATTTTTTCAATTAAGCAGTTTGACAACCTGAAGAAACTTACAGTGCATAATTTAATGAGCATATACTGTATGCATGGTAATCGGCAGGCTGACAGTTTGCTCATTTCAAACTGACAAGAGAGCACTACACGTTAGTAAAAAGGTTTTTTGGGGGTGGGTCTCTTTTCATTAAGCAAGCTTTACGGTTAAAGAACGCTCTAACCGTATTGGCAAAGCTGTCACTAGTGGTCCCAGGGTGAGCTTACTCTCTGTCACTCTCCAAGTCCTCAAGTCTTGACCAAGAAATTATTTTTTAAAAAACAAAACACAAACACAAAATATAGACATTTTGATGCTCTCAGGGGTATGCGGAGCCTTCTGAGTCATGACTCTGTCTGTGATTTCACATAACACAAATTCTAACCCAGTGTGTGCTGGTTCTTCACAATGACAGCTTTATAAACTGGAATACTTCTTGGAAATAATACCAATATTGTTAAACTCGTCCATATTTTAGAAGCAGTGTAATGTAGCAGAAAAACCATGGGCTTTGGTGACGTAGAGATAGGGGTTCAAGTTTTGACTAAAACCTTTATACGTGGCCGTAGTGAAGTGACATCACTTCTCTGGGGCTCAGCTGCCTAACTTATGAAACACAGACAGTGACATCTACTTTGTATCGAGAAGACTGTAAAAATGCTTCATGGTTACTCACAATATAGGGGCACTTAAATAAATAGTAACTAGATGACCCATAGAAGGTCAGACTTTGGAGTTTTAACTAAGTTAGCTACAGTCAGACTCCTTAGATTTCTACCATGAACCTTTACTGGAGTTATATAAAGACAACAGAAAACTAACATTTATGTACCAGTGTGGTCTCAATCATTCCTACCAAGATTCTGAAAGGTAGATGTTATTATCCCATTTTTATGAAATCTCAAATACAGGAAGGGATCTTCAAGATCACATGAGAAATTTCTGACATGTTTTAACATTTCTGATCATAAGAATATGCAACTTCCTGTGTTTCCCTCTTTGCTCTGCCTGCCAGAAAACCCGAGTGAATTTATGTGCTTAGTATATATTCACAACCCTGTTAGCAACAGTGACTGGTGGACTTCTTTTCTGATTTTCTATGTATATTTTATTAATCTTATTTTAAATTGGTTATAAACCATCACAAATGAGGTACTATTTCTCAGCTAGCTAATACAGAAGCTAGTAATAACTAGGATTTGTGTCACGTGATTCCAGGCTAGGGACCCTCACATATATTTGACATACAGATATCCACACTCTCCAACTATGCTTTTTTTCACTTGTGTTGAGCTTTGATTCCACAATTTTACAAAATGGTTGTTAGCCTAAAGTGATGAGTCACCTGTGTCTCTTGACGCAAAATTGAGAGAGTCCTCAAAAAATTCTAGACTCAAAGATACTTAAAGTAATCTCATTGGAATTTTGTCAGGTATATACACGAATTTATAATTCTTATCTTAATGTAATAACCCATTTATTATTATCAAACACTAACTCTGGTAATACCTTTTGTCTTAAAGTTTAATTTCTCTGATATTAATATAGGCACTCTAGACTTCTTATGCTATTTCCATGGTGTATCTTTTTCCACCAATTTACTTTAAACTTAACTGTATCTTTATATTTAAAGTTTATCTTTTAACAGAAAATAGTTGTTTTTTTAATCCATCCTGATAAACTCTGATTTTTAATTAAAGTATCTAGTCCATTAACATTTAATATAATTAAATATGATTAGCATGATATGTTTGCATTTAGAGCTACAATTTCATTGTTTGCTTTCTGTTTGCCCCCTCTGTTTCTTGTTCTCTGTTTGTTCTTTCCTGCATTCTTTTGGGATCATTTTAAAGGTGTTTAGGATTCTACTTTAATTTATCTACTGGATTTTTAGTGATAGCTCTAAGCAGTAAAATATACATTCTTGACCTTTCACAGTCTACTGAGAGTTCACTTCATACCACCTCATATAAAATCGAAAACCATGCAACTGTATAAGTCCATTTACTATGCACCCCCCTCATTATTTATGCTATAATTGTCTTATGTATGACATCTACACACAGCACATTATAAGCACCACAGGGCAGTGTTATGATTTGGCTTTAAAAAGTTCTGTGTATTTTAAAGACACTGAGATGAAAAAAATACTCTTTTATATTTACAATCTCTGACATTCTTCATTCCTTCCTGAAGATTTAAGATTCCATCTGGTGTTATCTCACTTCAGCCTGAATAACTTCCTTTAGCATTTCTTGTGATGTAGGTCTGCTGGCAATGAAGTCTCTTAGTTTACTTTTATCTGAAAATGTCTTTAATTAGCCTTCATTCTCAAAGGATATTTTCACTATATATAGATTTCTGGGTTAACAGGGGTTTTTTTCCTCTCTTCAAAAATATCATTTTAGTTTTTCTAGACTCTGTAGTTTCTGATGAGAAGGTAGTGCTAATTTAAAGCACTGTTTCCTGGAAGGTAACCTGCCATTTTTCTCTGGCTATTATCAAAATTTTCTCCTTATTGTTGGTGTCCAGCGGTCTGAATACGATGTGCACAGGCATAGTTTTCTTCAAATTTATCCTGTTTGAGGTTCACTGACTTTCTTGATCTGCAAATGTATGTGTTTCATCAAATTTTTTAAAATTTGGCCATTATTTCTTCAAATATTTTTCTGTCCCATTCTCTTTCTTCTCTCCTTCTGAGACTCCAATTACTTGTATGTTAGACATTTTTACTTATGTCACACAGGCCCCTGAGGCTCTTTTCATTTTCTTCTGTTCAGTTTTTTAAATCTTTTTTCTTTCTGTTCTTCAGAAAGAAAATTTCTACTGCTCTATCTTTAGGTTCACTGACACCTTCTTCTGTTACTTCCAATGGATGTGAGCTCACTCAGTGAATTTTTATTTCAAATATTGTATTTTTCAGTTCTGGAATTGCCATTTGGTTCTTTTCTGTAGTTTCTACTTACTACGTTTTTACTCATTATGAGTGTATCTTTCTGTCTTCATTGAGTATGGTTATAATAGCTGCTTTAAAATCTTGGCTAATTTCCACCTTTGGGTCATCTTGGAATTAGTCTCAGACTAATGCCTTTTCTCTTCAGAAGGGGTCGCATTTTCTTGGTTCTTCATATGTTATTTAACTCAGGGTTGTATCATGGGAATGTATGAATGTGAATATTATGGAGTAAAGACTCTAAAATCTGTTAGACTTCTTTGAAGAGCACTGATTTATTTGTTTTAGCAGGCAATTAATTCGGTTATACACAAATTGAAAACTATCTCTTGGGTGGCAGCTCAAATCTCAATTCAGTTCTTTCATCTTTAGCTGTGCTACTTTATATCTGCTCCACGTGTTCGTGGTTCAGGGGTCAGTCAAAACTTTGGGTACTATATATACATTGAATTGGGAGCCTCCCCTGTCTTCCTCTCTCCTTTCCAGAATTCTAGCTTCATTTTCCAGTGGCTGTGGTTGCCCTGAACCCTGTTCATCAAACCAAAAAGAATGTGGTTTATCTACTGGAATTAGTCACCCCAAGTGACATTAATTAACCTCAACATGTCCTCAGTCGAAAAGCTGTAAAATGGGGAACTCACTCTGCACTGGTCCCTGCTTCCAAGTGTTGAATCTCAATTCCCTTTCAGAATCTACCTGCTTATTTTCACTCTCTAGGGCTTTCAGGTACTATTTCCCCCATACTTTATAGTTGCTATCTGTGAAAATGCCAGGTTCAGTAGAGTTCACTTAGCCATCCTAGAAATGGAAACAAGTAAAAACATACAGGAAATATTCCTTTGCATTTAGCAGTTTCTCTCCTCAAAATACTTAACCTCCATTCATTACTTCACCTAGTGATACTGGGTTTTGGTTTTAACTAGAAACGTAAGTCACACTCAGAGCTTCCTTGATCATCCTGCCAAATACATGAGAAGACTTGGAATGAAAGTACAGCATAAAGTCAAATGATAAAATATAAAACATCAATCAGATCTGACTCTTACACTGGCAGCATGTAATCTCAAAGCAATGAGGCTTGTACAGGATCATGACTACCAAAGATTATCTACATGGTACTTTGCCATGTTATTTATTTTACCTTAGTTTTTTGGTCTCAGATATCTCTATATCTTGCCTCATTGAAAACTGCAATAGGTAATATCCTAAGAGAAACAGAATATTTAAAATGATATCCTTAAACACCAATACAGAATTCTTAAGTACACATTTCCTGCTGATAATAGTTCTTATCATTTTTTGAGAGTTTCTGCACACCAGGTATCTTGCTAATCGTTTTATAAAAATTGTCATTTAATCCTTTACAACCATTCTATGAGGTAGTTCCTATAATTAGCCTCATATTACAGAGGAAGACACCACAGCTCAGAGAGGTTAAGTGAGTTAACTGAGATCACACAGCAAATAGCAGAAATCTGAGTCAGTCTTTTTTTTTTTTTTTTTTTTTGCTGTACGCGGGCCTCTCACTGTTGTGGCCTCCCCCATTGCGGAGCACAGGCTCCGGACGTGCAGGCTCAGCGGCCATGGCTCACGGGCCCAGCCGCTCCGCAGCATGTGGGATCTTCCCAGACCGGGGCACGAACCCATGTCCCCTGCATCGGCAGGCGGACTCTCAACCACTGTGCCACCAGGGAAGCCCTGAGTCAGTCTTTTTAAAGAAAAGAAACAGCAAAGTGTGGGACTTTGGAATCAACAAGCACATGCCTTTTACTATGAGGAGAGAAAAGAGAAGTGTTTCTAAGCAAAGAGAAATAAGTGGAGATCTTAAAACTCAAAGTTATAGCCTATAATTCCTCCTTCTGCTAATTATTAATATTAAAATGCCCCTCTTTCAGATATATATATTTCATATTGACACCTTTCATGTTAAAAAGAGTCTTGCTTCAGGGCTCAAAAACACTAAACAGAAGCATAACATAAGGATCGAACAATTCCATGCAAAGCTCATAGTAAAGAAACACGTAACACCAGGGTTCCATTTCAGCTCATTTCATTTACTGTCCTTAAACCTTCTGCATCTTCCAGAAAAACACTCTAGACGGGAAGGTGATTCACCAGAAAGAAATCAGGCACATTAAGAAGTGAAGATGCCTGACTCATCCCTCCATAATCTGCATTTGGTGAGTATTTCTAGAAAATATAGCAATGTGTCACAGTCCTACAAATGTGAGGGGCAGTCTTTTGCATAAATCCATGAGTTTCAAGCAACTATGGAATGAGAGAGAATAGAAAACAGGGCCAAGAGTAAGTAAGCAGACAATGTAAAGTGGAAACAGGAGACTGGGTCTTGACTGAAAGCATACAAAATCTTTGTGTTCTGACACATGGGGCTATTCAATATTTGTATTTATTACACATGCTAAATTGTCTGTTGAGACCTCGGAATGGGAGATACTATGAGGGAAGTACAGATGAGAAGGGGTGAGAGAAAAGGAGAGGGGTATACACAAATGAGTTCTAGGGAGGGATTAAATGAACACTGTCCACTGACATCATCAAAACTGGGGAAGTTTTGCCACATTAGCACATTCCCTTCTTTTATTGCTATTTTTTTAATGTATATTAAACTTATCCAGTTAAATCATCCAAAGACACACAAAGAAGAGTAATTATTTTGCCCTATCCTCAGGCCTTGTTATAAGATTTATTCTTCACTGTCCCAGCGAATGCCACTAGGATTTCCTCTGACCAAGAACAATCCCTTTCTATTTCAGGAGGTACGTTTCATATCAGTGTGTCCTCCTGCTACTACTAACGTCATTTCATCTCCACGATCATTCTGAAAACCATGCAAAGCGTAACAACTTGTCTTTGCAACTGCTTAACCTTACTTTTTATACATAAAAATTATTAAATATGTGTAACTGTCTGGTGGAAGGGAGAATAATATAATAGCATGTCAATCAGGTAACGGTAAAGCTACATTTCATGAAAGGGAAGGTAATGCTTTCTCCAGAAAGTGAAGTTATCACTCCTTTATTTAACTGACATAATATTTATACCCCAAGTTTTAAATGGCAGCTACAAATAGAAGTCAGGAGAGGGTAAATTCTCCAAGAAAATTGAGCCCCCAAATGATACCATTTTAAGAGTTCTATTTTATATGTACATAGAAATCTTCCTACTATTATAAGGATACCCGTAGTAGGTCAGTTATACCTAACTCTACGAAAAATTTTTAAATTAAGTAAACTCTACCTTTCTGAATACTGTTACCTCCTCAGAGCGCTCAACAGCAGGGTGCATGGAGTTTTACAGAGGGTCTTGGCAAGCAGGCAGTCCTGGGATACCTACACCATAAACAAGAAATTCAGATGATCATTTCCGCAGTGATCTAGATGGCTTATAGTACAACTTCATTAGGGACATTCACCGTGAAAACTGAGCTAGCATGACAGCATTGGTACTGTTAAAAGGGTAGAATAAAGGCACATGTGCAAATTCTAAGTATTGTCATTACTCTGCACAAGAGAGATCACGATTCAAGAGTGGCTTAAGTGACTCCTACAAGATCACATAAAGTAAGGAGCAGAATGGTGCTTTGACATTCCATCTTCCCATTTCTAGTCCTGGGCTGTTCTGGCTGCATTATTATTTGCCCTTCCTCAGAGCCAGCCAGTCATGGAACAGGGGTTTTCCATTTTGCATAAAGATGAGGCCAACCCAGAAGTCGGTAGGAAGAGTACTTCTCTGGTTTTGTGGCGGCCTATACCGAAGCATCTGTCTGAAAGGTATTTTATGGGTCAATCTACTTCCTTTCCTTTGAAACCTTGGTGTCCATGAGAATCTGAGGGAAACTGACAGTGGAAGGAACAAGGGTTTTTGGTCCTACTGACCTGAGTTTGAATTCTAGTAATACATTTACCATCTCTGTGTCTTATACAGCTGCTGAACTTCACTGAGCCTCACTTTTCACTTCTGTCAAATGGGCATAATAATATATGAAGGGTATATCTATCGAGAGAGTAATTTTTTTTAATTTATTTATTTATTTTTCGCTGTGTTGGGTCTTCATTGCTGCACACTGGTTTTCTCTAGCTGTGGACAGCAGGGGCTACGCTTCATTGCAATGCACAGGCTTCTCATTATGGTGGCTTCTCTTATTGTGGAGCATGGGCTCTAGGGCACCCGGGCTTCAGCAGATGTGGCGCATGGGCTCCGTAGTTGTGGCTTGCAGGCTCTAGAGCGCAGGCTCAGTAGCTGTGGCGCATGGGCTTAGTTGTTCCCCAGCACATGGGATCTTCCCAGACCAGGGCTCGAACCCATGTCCCCAGCATTAGTAGGCAGATCCTTAACCACTGCGCCACCAGGGAAGCCCCGAGAGAGTAATTTTTTTAAATGAGGATAAAACATCAGATAGCACAGGGGACAGGGAGAAGTGGGCAGTCATCTGCTGCATATTTTGAAAGAGGATCCGAAAGGATCGGCAATGGACTGAGGGGAGAAAGATAACGCCTAATTCCTTGATAATACGTAGAATTAAATTAGAAACCGTAACAATTTAACTTACTTATCATCAGAAGCAGTAATCTTCTCAAATGCCAGACCAGACTAAGATAGTGGCAACGTATGTAACAGAGAATAAGTAACCAGAATGTATAAGGAACTCCAAAAATCAAGAACAAAGATGAACAAACATATAGAAAAAAATGGTTGTTCAAAGAAGAAATCTCAATGGACAAAGAAAGTAAAAAAAAGAAGCTCAGACTCACTAGAGGAAAACACATATTAAAATAATGGAATTCCATTTTTCTTTTACTAGAATAGTAAACATGGAGAAGACAGACAAAATTCAGTGTTGTCCAAGAGGTATAAAAAAATAGCATAATATTCTAGCTTACTTCTGGCTGAATCATGAATTGGTATCATCCTGGTGAGCAATTTTGTTATATTTATCAAAAGTAATACTACATATATCCTACAGCTTACTGATTCTCATTGCAGGGTATACTGGGCTCAAGCAATATGGACACAAGGAGACATATACTAAAAAGATTATTGCAGTGTTTTTTTGTTTTTGTATAGCAAAACTTGGAAATGACCTAAAAGTTACATTGGAAAGGGAATAGGCAAATAAAATGTGCTATATTTACAGGATGGAATATTATGCAGCTGTTAAAATCAACTGATTTTATAGGCATCAATACAGATAAATTTCATAAATACTGTTACATTAAAAAAGCAACAAGAAGGAAAGATTTAAACATAAAATATTTAAACAAAATAGTATATATTGGTTGTTGGTATATATATGTGTGTACATAAAAATATAAACAATAGACTAGTTAAATATTACATCCTAAATTTATGGTAGGGAATTTCCAGCAGGAGGTACAGGCAGCTGAGAGTGAAGGGTGGAAGGAAAACAGGATACGGTAGTTAAAAGAGAATTTAGTTTCATCAATAATTTCTTTAAAAAGAAACAAACACACAAACCAGAAGTAAATCTGACTAGACATAAACAGATGCTCCTTTTTAGATAGTAGAAATACAGATGCTTATTATACTACCTTTTGTGCTTGTCTGTATCTTTAAATTTTTCTCAAAATAAAGGAAGTAAGAAAAAAGGGAGGGAGGATAGAAGGGAGGGAGAGAGGGAGTGAGGGAGGGAGGGAGGAAAGGAGGAAGTAAGTTAGCTCATCATCAGTTCTGGTGTGCACTTAAACTGGTCACAGATGGTTGGTTTCTTTAAGGATGGATCTCAAAACTGTTTTCATAATCAGTGAGAAGGATAGCGATTCCTCCCAGGTTGGCTCAGCTTGGAGGACTGAGTTTAAGTTCAGCCAGCAGAGGGAACCATCTGTCATCTGGAAAGACACTCAGCCCTCATCCAGGAGAACCCTTTCAGCACACACCAGTGCCTCTGGAACCAAGGGGAAGAGGGAACATGCACTTACAGACAAAGTAAACTGAGAGCACACCACGGACATCTTTTCAACCTTTCTAAAAGGTTCGTTATAATTTTACAGAATCAAGGGAACAATACACTTGATTAGTTCTTCAGCTGACTTAACAATTTTGCGTTTTCTGTTTCTCTCCTTGAAGCAAGTTTGCCATTAACCTTAAATGTTCTAGGGCTTGAGATTAGATTCTTCCCCCTCCAAAAGAGAATTTTTGCTTTAAAATAAAAGTTAGCTTTAAGATAATTCATTTTTGCCAGTAATACCAAAAGACGCTTGTTGAGGTGAGGAGGTCATTCTTTAAGGAGGCTAGAATTGTAAAGAATGTTCCGTCTCTTCCTGGAGGGAGAATCTGTGGAGGAAAAAAGCTTGCAGGAAAGTTCAGTAATCATGAAGTAAAAGCCCCAAAAGACTTCCTCCTGGGCCAATACTGTGTTTAAAAATGCCTTATCTGTACACTTCCTTGAGAGACCTTAAGGCCTTGAAGAAGCAGTTAGTTAAACCCTTAAAGGAAAATCTGGCAATCCCCCTATCTTTACATAATGCAGCCAGGAGGCAAAGGGCACCAATTCAAGGCCGGATATGCCTCAAGTGCTTCGCCCCATCACAGCCCTGATATTTAAATTTCATCCTTTTATGTGTGTCATCCTACAGATGGGATTTGGGTTGGTTTCTAACAATAAAACAAACAAGGTAGAAAGGGAATGTTATGAATAAGTTACCAATGTAAATGTGCTATTTTGTGCCTTTGAATTTGGATGATGATAAACATGATTCTGCATATGGAAATTAGACTTTTCAGAACTGCTACACAGAATCATTTAATTTGTCTGAGTAAGTACTTAGAATAACGTGGCTGCTCTGCACTGCAAAAAACATTGGACTTTCAAATGAACAATGAAATATGTGATAACTCCTTATAAATGGAACTGCAGCAAAGGACATTCAGTAGCAGATCCTTTTGAGATACTAAAACAAAATAAGTTGGATTTAACATGAGACCTGAAGGGTGAGAAGGAGGTAAAGAAGGGCTAGAGGATGGCCTTCTGGGGAGAGAGAACACAACATTCAAAGGCAGAGTATATAGTGTCTTCATTGTTATTGAAAGTCGGTGCAAATTGTCCATTGAATAGACCATTTTAATTGAACAACTATGTATCCAATACCTACTATGCACCAGGCACTGTGCTGAGCCCTGGGACATAACAGTAAGCAAGACAGATATGAATCCATGCCCTCAATCTTTCCTCCCGATACTTATTCCTGTTTGAAAACTGCACTGAAGTCAACATTCGCTTTGTAAACCAGTAAATTCCACCTTCAGTTTTGATCCCAAAGAGAGTCTACTAGCATGGAAAAACTGTAATGCTTTCTCTGGTGACGAAGAAGGCTACATAAGCTAGTAATTCCCATTCTGCCTTAGGGATCAGGAAACCTACAACCAAATTTAGTTCTCTCACTCCATGGACCTACCAACTTATACTAGTAAAGATGGTCACATTTCTGTCTTATGCTTGTTTTAGTACTTGCACACTACCTTTGATTCAGTAAACAGCCTCAAATTCTTTGGGAAGTTGGTAAAAGAGGGGGAGGAAGGGAAAGTAAAAGAGGAAAATAAGGGAGTTTCTTGAGGTCCAAAGTGCCTTTTGCAGTTTTCACAGCACCTTACACAGATGCTGAATGGAAAGCACTTAATAACTTTGCATTGATGAATGGATCAATGACGAATACAAAGCTTTCCTGGCTCAACTTGGGTTCCATTATGGGGGATGGGAGGAAGTGAAACTTACTTCTCTCTAATCTCCAGTTTGAAAGGGAAAGCTCAAAACAGTAGCTGAAAAGTTTAGCATGATTGTCACTGTGAAGCAGCTCAATAACCAAACGGATGAGCCATGGTGACCACGAGAAGAGAGGGGTCAGAGAATTTAAAGGTATCCTTAGAGATTTATTTCAGGCAATGAGGTCCTTGTAATATAGAACATTACTCTCTCCTACTCTAGTGCTAGTCAAAACAAGAGAAATGTCATAGTTTAAACTGATGTCGAAGTAACAGGGAAAAATGTTAAGGTTCTTTATGACAAAATGGAAATATATTTGCAATTCTATTTCCTGATGTTCTCTCACTTATGTTGGGGAAAAAAACTGTTAGTCCTTTTGCTTTAAAACTCCCCATTGGCAAAATTAAACTATAATCTATCTGGTTAACTCCAGGAAGAGGAGGAATAAATTTAAAAGAAGTTTAGAAGACACCCACTTTATCAATATCAGAGCACTGTGGAGTTCAGTCTTTTTCATAGCTAAATCCATCCCATTCACACAAGAAAACAACAAATGTTGCATTCAAGGAGGTATTAAAACATCTCATCCCTGTTGTTAGCTCAACATATTAATGAGACTTTCTGAATTAATCTCTGATCACAAACTGTCTGTTGATGTGATATAACTGCAGTAAATAGTGTACAGCTTGCTTCAAGTAGCTAGCTAAGACCAGTTTCACGATGCTTCAGTTCTTTGACAGGTAGAAAATTAAATCATTTCTGTATTCACCTAAGATTAAATCATTTCTGTATGCTCCTAAAACTGAATCATTTCTATATTCCTCAGAAACTCTTCAATACTAACAAGTACATCACTTCCCCAACTAGTTGATAAACTGAAAAGAAAATATTATTATGGGATGGTACTTGAGGAAATAGTTAAAAGGGGAAACTCAGAAAACAAGATTGTGAAGATGTATGATGAGGAGATTCTCAAAACGGCAAGGTGAGGGAAAGAAGGAGTTGTAGCTGAATAATGTATGTTTTTAAAAGTTAAGCTATTCCTTAAAGCAATTACCAAAACGTGAGAGTTCCTTTCATGGTTCTCAACCTTATACTCTGAAAGGGAACTTCTTATAATGCAAGACTAAGACAGCCAATTACTTCAGCACCAAGCTACATCCTAAATCTCTGGACTTGGCAGTTCAAAAAAACTCTTGGAAAGTGTTCTTATAAAATCTTCACTAACAGCTCTGACTTTATAAACGTAGATTCTAAAAGGATGAATGAAAACTAACCAATTAGATAGCAAAGTAGAGAAGAGAGAGCACTGAATAAAAGACCTACCAGAGTTTCAGTTATACGTCCATGACTAACTAGCTCTGAGACTTAGATCATATTTATAATAAAAATCATAATCATGAGAAATTAATAATCACACAGCACATAGTGTGCCAAGAGCTTCCCATACATTATCTAATGTAATCCTTATTACAACCTGAGAAACTTTCATGGAGTTGAGTAGCTTGTCCAAGACCACCCAGCTGCTTTGAGTGGTGGGATCAGGATTCGAACACAAGCCTCTCCAACCCCAGAGCCCAGCCTTTAACGATCCATTCTGCAGACAAGTTCAGTAACTGTCTAAGATGATATAAAAGGCTTCTATCAGCAATGAGGTACTAAAATTTATGAGGCAAGATAGGATAATGGAAAAAGCTCAGGTTTTGAAGTGACTTGTGGCCCAGGAGAGCAGCTTCTCTCTAAGCCTTGGATTCTCAGATAACACTACTTACTTTACAGGCTGTCCTAAGAGACAATACTAGAGCCACTAGCCCACAGTAATAATAATGATAGCTAACATTAACACAATGTTTACTATGTGTCAGGGACTAAGCCTTTTTCACACAGTAAATCATGCAGTCGCAATGACTTAAAGAATACTATTATTTTTATTCCTGTTTTATAGATGTGGAAACAGAGGCAAAGACAGTTACCAGACCTAAATCACAGTTACTAAACTGCAGATCTGGGATTCCAATCCAGACAGAATGACTCACTCAACGAATCATACATATTGCATATTGGACACATACTGATACATGAAGGACCTCTGCTGTTTCCCAAAATCTGTGTTAATCTCACCCAGAGTTCAAGATAAATTCAGAAGAAAACAATCCACATGGACATCCAGATGGTCTGCCTATTTCTGGCAGTCAGCCAATTATACTTAAAAAAGAAAAGAAAACAAAACAAAAAACCCCTTGACTTCAATAGGAACTAGCTAGAGAGTGACACATCACATGTATCATAGATATGTATACACATATATGGCTAAGCTTTTCTTTGTTCTGTTTCCGGGCTGATTGTTCCCTTCATGTTGATATCCTGTTGCTTTCGTTTTACTTATAAAACCACCAAAGCTCCATAAAAGTTACTTTTCTGCTTTCAACCTGGGAGAAATTCAGTCTCTTAATCTTCTAAAACATTACTTTAATAACATATTTTATTTAACCTAGTATATACAAATATTATTTCAACATGTAAGTAATAAAAATTAACAAGATATTTTACATGTTTTATATGAGGTACAATATTCAAAAATCTTAATAGGTTTTACATGTACAGCCCATCTCAAGTCAGACAAGCTATGTTTCAATGTTCAGTAGCCGCAGGTTGCTAGTGGCTACCTACCATAGTGGACAACACAGGCCTAGAGTGACTGGCTTCCTGGCTCATATTTCTAGGTCTCTTTTCTTGGGCTGGTCAAAGTCCCCAGAAAAGTGTCTTTCAATCTCGTGCCTAGCTGCCATTGTTCTGGGATTTAAGTGTGGGAAAGAGTGGAAGCCCTATTATGCAGACTTTCACTTAATCCCCCTGTTTTCATCACCATAGCTCTGTCCTCAGCTATGCCCAGTGACCCCAGTCACAGATCCTGTGCTTCACCCCCCTCCAGCCTTCATTCTGGGGAGTGGAGGAAGGGTGAGAGGGACAGCTCCCAGGCTATGTAGGTTAGGCAACGACTCTGGTGATCTAATATTATTTACTGTTTTTTCAACATTCTTTTCGTATTCCTTTACTCTCACTTTCATAGATTTATAATGCCACTAATTCCTTAGATTTCACCTTTTTTCCCTTCTAAATCAGTCTCTGGCCCTTTAAGGCAGCTTCTACAATTACACTGTTATCTTCCCAATTCTTTTTGTTCACGTGTCCCCCCTTTTTAATTAAACTTCTTATTTTGAGATAATGTTGTTAGAAAAAAATACAGAGAGATTCCATGTACCCTTTACCCAATTTCTCCCAATGGTAACATCTTACAAGTCTACAGTACAATAGCACAAGCAGAATACTGACTTTGATACACTCAAGATACAGAATATTTTCATCACCATAGAGATCCGCCTACCGCCCTTCTATAGCCACACCCATCACCCTCCCACCTCACACTACCTTAACCCTTGACAACCACAAATCTGTTCTTCATTTATATAATTATGTCACTTTAAGAACACTATATAGGGCTTTCCTAGTGGTGCAGTGGTTAAGAATCTGCCTGCCAATGCAGCGGACACGGGTTTGAGGACCGGTCCGGGAAGATCCCACATGCTACGGAGCAATGAAGCCCGTGCACCACAACTACTGAGCCTGTGCTCTGAAGCCCGTGAGCCACAACTACTGAGCCCACATGCCACAATTACTGAAACCCGTGTGACCTAGAGCCCATGCTCCGCAACAAGAGAAGCCACCACAATGAGAAGCCCGCACACCGCAACATAGAGCAGTCCTCGCTTGCCACAACTAGAGAAACTCCACGTGCATCAGTGAAGACCCAACACAGACAAAAATAAATCTTTAAAAAAAGGAAGAAGGGCTTCCCTGGTGGTGCAGTGGTTGGGAGTCCGCCTGCTGATGCAGGGCGTGCGGTCTGGGGGGTTCTCACATGCCGCGGAGCGGCTGGGCCCGCGGGCCGTGGCCACTGGGCCTGCGCGTCCGGAGCCTGTGCTCCGCGGTGGGAGAGTCCACGGCATTGAGAGGCCCGCGTACCGCAAAAAAAAAAAAGAAGAAAAAAAAAGAATGCTATATAAATGGAATCATACAGTATGTAATCTTTGGGAACTGCCTTTTTTCTCCCATAGCCTAAATCTCTGAAGGTTCAGTCAAGTAGTTAGTTCCACGTTATCAATAGCTCATTGCTGAGTAGTGCTCTGTGGTTTGGATATACTACTGTTTCTTTAACCATTCACCCAGTACAGGTCATCTGTGTTGCTTCCAGTTTTTGGCTACTACAAATAAATCTACTATGAACATTCGTGCACAGGTTTTATGAGAACATAAATCTTCATTCCCTCAGGATAAATGCCCAGGAGTACAGTAAGTGAATGTTTAGTTTTATAAGAAGCTGCCAAACTATCTTCCAGGGTACTGGTACCATTTCACATTCCCACCGGCAATATATGAGTAATCCATCCTCCATCCTCCATGCATCCTCCATGCATGAGTAATGCATCCTCATTAGCATTTGGTGTTATCACTATTTTTTTTTTAAGCCAGTCCAATAGGTATATGGTGACATATCTCTGTGGTTTTAATTTACATTTCCCTGGCAGCTAATAATATTGAACATATTTTGATGCACTTACTTGCCATCTATAAAACCTCTTCGGTGAAAGATCTCTTCATGACTTTAGTCTGTTTTCTAATTGGATTGCTTGGGGGTTTTTTAACCATTATTTGAGAGGTCTATATATATTCTAGATACTAGTCCTTTGTCAGATTTATGGTTTGTAAATATTTTCTCCCAGTCTGTATCTGTCTTTTCATTCTCTTATCAGGGTCTTTTAAAGAGCAAAAGTTTTAATTCTGATGATGTCTAATATATGATTTTTCTTCCTTTTATGAATTGTGTTTCAATGTCAAGTCTAAGAACTTTTTGCCTAGCCCTGGATCCCAAAGATTTTCTCTTATGTTTTCTTCTAAGAGTTTTATAGTTTCGTGTTTTACATTTAAGTCCATTATACATTTTGAGGTAACTTTTACATAAGGTATAAGACTTAATTTTAGGTTCATTTTTTGCTGATTACTCCAGGATCATTTTTGAAAAGGCTCTCTTTTTTTTTCCCCCATTGAGGGATTTGTACATTTGTCAAAAATCAGTTGGGAATATTCATTGAGTCTGTTTTTTGGCTTCTCTATTCTGATCCACTGATATACATGTCTATCACTTCATGAACAGCCACATAGTAACTGTAAAATAAGCCTTAAAATCGGGTAGACTGATTCCTCCCACTTTATTCTTCTTTTCAACATTATTTTAGCTATTCTAGTTCCTTTGTCTTCATATAAATTTTAGAATAATCTTGTCCATATAAAAAATCATACTGGGATTTTGGTAAGAGCTGCATTAAATGTGTATATCAGTTTGGGGAAAATTGGTATCTTTACTATGCTGAGACTTCCAAATCACGAACATGGTATGTCTCTCCATTTGTTTAGATTTTCTTTGATTTCAGTCATCGGCATTATGTCACAGTGAGCATACAAGTTCTGTGAATGATTTATTAGATTTATACCTAAGTATTTCATAATTTTGAGCTACTATAAATTGCATTTTTAATTACAGTGTCTACATGTTCATTGCTAGTATGCAGAAATACAATTGATTTTTTTAAATTGTTTTGTATCCTACAACCTTGTGGAACTCACTTTTAAGAGGTTGTGTTTTTTTTTTTTAGATCACTTAAGGATTTTCTAAGTAGAAAATCATGTCATTAGCAATTGTGACAGTTTTCTTTCTTCCTTTCTATCTGTATGCCTTTTATTTCTTTTTATTGCCTTATTGCATTGACTAGAGCTTCCTGCACTATGTTGAATAGGAGTAGCAAGAATAGACATCCTTACCTTACTTCCCACACTTAGGGGGTAAGCATTGTTTTTCATCATTTTGTATAAATGTCAGATGAGGGTAATAAAAAAGAGGCTCTTCATCAAGTTGACGAAGTTCCCCTTATTCTTATTTTTCTGACAGTTTTTATCATAAATCAGTGTTGAATTTTGTCAAATACTTTTTCTGCATCAATTGATAAAATCATGTGATTTTTTTTTCCCTCTTTAGTCTGTTATTATGGTGCATTACATTGATTGACTTTTTAATTTTGATCCAGTCTTGCATTCCTGGAATAGACCCCATTTGGTTACATGTATATCTCTTTTTTTTCCCCCCGAATTCTACTTGCTAATATTTTGTTAAGGATTTTTGTGTCTATATTGATGAAGTTATTCGTATACCATAGTTTTCTTTTTTGTATTGTTTGTGTCTGGCTTTGGTATCTGGGTAATACTAGTTTCATAAAAATGAATTGGGCAGTAGAAGTGTTCTCTTCTATTTCCTGGAAGAGTCTGTATAAAACTGGTGCTTATTCCTCATTAAATATTGGGTAGAATTCTCCAGTAAAATCATCTGGGCCTGGAAATATCGTTTTGGGGAATTTTAAAATTATGAGTTCAATTTCCTCAATAGTTATAATAGGGCTATTTAAATGATCTCTTTCAAATTTGGTGAATTGTGGCAGTTTCTTTTTCAAGGAAAGTGGATCTTTTTTTCTAAGTTGTCAAATTTATGTGTATGAAGTTTTTCACAGCATTCCTTTATTATCCTTTTGATATCTGCAGGATCTATAGTACTATCCCCTGTTTCATTCCTGATATTGTTAATTTGTGTCTTTAGTCTTTTTTTCTTTATCAGTCTTCCTAGATGTTTGTCAATTTTTTTAACTTTTTCAAAGAACCAGCTACTTCTGCCTTCTTTTAATTAATGCTTGTATGGGACATCTCTTTCCATCATTTTACCTTCAGTCTGCCTCTACTATTATATTCAAAGTGAGTTTCTTAGTTTTCTTAGTGAGTGTCTAGTTAGGTCATGTTTTTTAAACAATTCTTTCACTCTTTACATGGTATATTTAGACCATTTAGCTTTAATGTAATTATTGGTATTTTAGGACTTAAACTACCACTTTATTTTTGTTTATTTTCTGTTTATTCTCCCTGGTTTGTATTTTTGTTTTCTTTTTTCTGCCTTCTTGTAGGCTCTTTGAACATTTTTTGGAATTCTACTTCGATTTATCTAAAGTTTTTTGTGTGCATCTCCTTGTAAAACTTTAGTGGCTGCTCTAGGTACTGCGTTATATATTCATAACTTATCACAACCTACTGGTATTGTCTTACAGTTTGAGCAAAGTATAGAAACCTTACCTCCCTTTATGTCCTGTTACCAATGTCCATTTATAATATAGTTATCTTAAATATTTCCAACACTTCCATCCATATCAAAGAGTGTTGTAATTTTTGCTTTAGTCTTCAAACATAATTTAGAAATCTCAAGAGGAAAAAGTAAGCCTACTATATTTACCAATATTTTTGCTTGCTGTGTTTTTTCCTGGTGTTCCAGGGCTTCTTTATTTTAATTTATTTTTTATCGTTTCCTTCTGTTAGCCATTCTTTTAGAGTAGGTCTGCTGGTGACAAAATCTGTTAGTTTTCCTTCATCTGAGAGTACCTGGACTTCCCCTTCATTCCTTAAGGGTATTTTCACTGGTCATAGGATTCTGGGTTGACTGCTATTTTCATTCATTACTTGAAAGCCTTAACGTCCTGAATCTCAGCAGAAACTCAAAAATAAAACATGTAGGGATAGCTAAAAATGTATATATACAATAAGCTGGATCCTATTGAGTTGAAATGTCCCTGGCTACAACAAACTCTGATCCTGGCAGGAAGAAAAGACATGTAAAAAATCGTTACAATTATATGTGATTAAGTGCAAAACTGCAGGTATGTACTGGTCATGGTGCTGACACAGAAACAGTGAGCAGCAATGCTTGGGAGAATCAGCAGAAGCTTCTCACAGGAGATGTGTGAGCTGGATTCTGAAGGCTGGGTAGTAAAAGGAGTTTCCAAGAGGGAGAAACACATGCAAAAGCCCTGAGAGAAGTAAAGATGGCACATTTGGGAAATGATACAAACTTAATGCCTGGATGAAGTACAAGACATGTGAAGGAGCAAAGGGAGATGAAGTGGAAAGAAAGGTAAGGGAGGGACACTGGGGTCCTCATCCCCTACTAAGGAGTTTAGACTTCATTCTATGTACCATGGGGGAGCTGACAACTAGATGAAACTGGTAAACGTAATATTCAAAGCAGAGGCTTCTACTATTCTACCCTTTTAAAAAGTAGCTTTTTAATGTATTATTAACATTATCTTTATTTTAATAATTATCAAAATTTAGTTTACATGCAAGTAGGAAGTGTTAATGGCCAGTAAAAATAGAAGACTCAGCCAAGCCTCTGCCTAGTACCCTCCACTGTAAACATGCTCCATCCTGCCTGGGGGATGATTTCAGTGTCTCTGTGATAAGTGAATGAAGCAGCATGGAATGAGATCATGGCTAGATGGCAGCGCATTAAGTCAGTGTTTCAGCTTTTCTGTAGCTTTGAATTTCCCAATTTTGGTCAGTTTTTGTCAAAACCTTACCATCACTTAACGTATATTTTGCATCATTTACTAAATGAAAAATTTCCAACACCAGTAGATCAGAAAAAAAATATCATATTTATGCATAGAGTGGTCACATTCTGAGCTCCAGAAACACCCAGGGGACCTTCAGAGACAGGCACTGTTCCACTGCCCCAACCTCATTTATTATGCTGACCCTTTGCCCAGCCACATATCCCTCCCCACCTGCTATGAGCATCTAGAGTCTGTTCTAGAATTGAGATGGAATTCTTTTCCAGTTTCACATAAGTAGGTATCATACTTTTGGTGGAAAATAATTTCAGAAAGGGTAGAAACAAATAAAAAGCAGAATAAAACATCTTACATGGTAACCTAAGTGCTTAGGACAGCCTTATTCCCCTTTCAGTCCAATTATTAAAAAGAAAGAAATGTCATATTTACCACTACTGAATTATATACCTAAAAGTGGTTAAAATGGCAAATTTTATATTATTCAGAATAAAATACTGAATACTTTTTCAGAATAAAATTTTCTTTCAAAGTTAAAAAGAAAGAAATAAAGAAAAGAATTGAGTGCCACATTCATGCTTCCTTTCAAAGGCAGACATTGTCCTTGCCTTGGAGATAAGGAAGGCGAGACCCACTTGGGTACTTGATCTAATTTATACCTGGTGGTACGGGTTCTATACCTGAGTTATTAGGAGCTCACCAGCTCTCAGTCTTCCTTGAGGAAAGAAATCCTCACAGCCTGATGGCCTTGAAAGAAATGTCAAACTTTTTTAAAACAGAAAAAGAACATATACAAGTTTCCCATTGAAAATGAAGATGTGAACTAGAATATTAAAAGACAGGGAGTAAGGAGCCAAAAATCATGGCGTTTAGGCCAATGTACTTCAAAATGGGAAGAAAACTGTTTGCATTCCCTTGCCATTAAAGATAATTTCCTTTTAATTCCCATTTCTTTTATGGTGTATCTGTTGTTTTCTGTTTTGTCTCTATGGCTGCTATTCTACAATATGTTAACTTTATGAGTATAAACTAGAATCTGCATATGTTCCAGCTCCATACTTTTTGATGAACTTGACAATTTAAATGGATTAAACCATTTAATGGTTTAATCAGAGGCGAAAAATTATTCCCACAAAGTTCCTAACTTGTGAGAAAGTATCCTTTCTGGAAATACTTTCCAATCTGGATAAGTACTGAGATTCCTTCCTACCTGTAGGCTTGTCAGTTAAATTTCAAAGGTTGTTATGTCAAGGGAGAACAACACAAACCAACCTGGGAATCTGCTTTTCTGAACTATGTAGATTGGCCATACTGATTTAGAATTGACCTATATGCTTCCCTCCAAGCTCTATACAGATTTTTATTTCTGCCATATCATTCTTGACATCTTTTTCTACACTGCCTTGAAGACTTTCTCATACAGTTACGCAACAAACTATATCCCAATTATGAAAAAATAATCAGGGATACTGGCGTGTTTTTGTAGAAAACATATGGCCTATCAGAAGTGACCGCCTGCATTTCTGCCCATATTATGACATGACTTTACTGAGGGCGTCATCTCATACATGCAATATACTAATAGATTTGTGTAAAATGCCTAAAACTACGAAAACACAATTCCATAAGTTAGGACTGCCTTATCATGCAGCACTATCCTTGACAATAAAACAACAAATGAAAAGTCCGCTACCTTCACTGCAACAGTGTGTTACTGATTTTGACTTTAGACTCTACTGATCTTTACTTTACCCTCCTATGTCTTGGGTCACTATTTTATCTAGAGAACCCGAAACCCATTTCTTCATCCATACGTACCACATGGAACCTTAGATTTTCTTAATGACCCAACAGATTTTTGGATGCTTAACTCTCCTTTTTTTTTTTTCTTTTTTTTGCAATACGCGGGCCTCTCACTGTTGCGGCCTCTCCTGTTGCACAGCACAGGCTCTGGACGCGCAGGCCCAGTGGCCATGGCTCACGGGCCCAGCCACTCCGCAGCATGTGGGATCTTCGCGGACCGGGGCACAAACCCGCGTCCCCTGCATTGGCAGGCGGACTCTCAACCACTGCGCCACCAGGGAAGTCCCTCTCCTTTTTTTTTAAGTTGTCTTGTTTAGAATAAATGAAAGTTAAGATTGTGGCAGTAAAGGACAAGCTGTCAATCTATTATATAAATTCCTGTTGAAAAGTAAGTGCATGCATTGTGTATTAACATAATTTATTAGAACAATTAGAACACATCCTTGTTGTCTTTTAATTAGATTATTCCTTGTTCTGGTAATTACACCAGACAAGGAAGAATAATAGTTTTAGGATTCTAAGATGTAGACTATGTGGAAAAAGAATGATCAATAATGCTAATTTACTGGAACACTTAAATTCCCAGAAAGACATCTTTTATCATGAGCAATCCTTGGTATAATCAGCATTATTTCTCAATGTCTATCCTCATCTTTCCCACAGTTGAAAAGTAAAGAGGCTGGATAAATAACAGACATTTATTCCACTATTGGGAATCTGGTCAGGCTGGGCCACCTCTGGCCGTTAGTGGCTCAGACATTGCTTCACTATCTCACAAAATGCCAACAAATAACCACAGATGAAAGATTTAAGATTCCATGCAGAGCAGCATAGCCAGGAGTCTGAATATCTAACAGGGAGAAGACAAGATTTTTAATTTCTGATCCAGGTGAAGAATCATAAACTTTCTCAATTTAAAAACAAATTCAAATAGATGAAAATTTCTTATAAATGAGAAGACTACTGAATGTAAAAAAAAAAAAACTGGTGATATTTCTATACATGAAGAAAATATCTGCAGATATTAATGGGGACACCATATGACAGGGTAGAAATCTGGCTTTCAGGCATGGGCTGAGGCCTTTAGATATTAGTTGAATTATTCCCTCTCTTTTTGTGTTTTAGAGACTGTAAGGAATTGAAAGGCTCCAAGGCCTCTTCCATGCCCTATGCAACCATCACAAAGCTGCTAGGAAATACTACAGAGCAGCTCCCAGGACTTTCAGGATCCAGAATCTTTAAAAATGTCATGAGTTGGCATATACTGTCTTCAAGATAACCCTACAGTTGAGTGGAATGATGCTGAAATACATGGTTGACACCAGTGAATCTGGAGTTCTCTGTAATAATGGGTAACACAAATGTCCGACCAGTAGCCCGGATTACAGGAATCTCAACCCCACTGTTGACCGAGTCTGCCTTAGTCAATGCAAAGTCGTAATGAGACCATGTCTAGACAGTATCGATCTCCCACCAGAAAAAAAATAATTCAGAGTGTGACTTCTTTTCAAGCTTAGTCCAAATGACACGCAAATCAGGATCATTCATTCACATATTGGCAACACTTTCCCTAACCAAGACATTTTATCAACTAGGCAGCCAAGGACACATATAGGCTTCTTTTCAAAGTATATATGAAATTTCTGATATTCAAATAGCAAGTAAGAACGTTACTTAAGCCTTTGGATTAAACTCCAAAATTTACAAGCAGCTCAATATCAAAAAACCAAGCAACACAATCCAAAAATGGGCAGAAGACCTAAATAGACATTTCTCCAAAGAAGATATACAGATTGCCAACAAACACATGAAAGGATGCTCAACATCACTAATCATTAGAGAAATGCAAATCAAAACTACAATGAGGTATCACCTCACACGGGTCATAATGGCCATCATCAAAAAATTTACAAACAATAAACTCTGGAGAGGGTGTGGAGAAAAGGGAACCCTCTTACACTGTTGGTTGGAATGTAAATTGATACAGCCACTATGGAAAATAGTATGGATGTTAATTAAAAATCTAAAAATAGAACTACCATACGACCCAGCAATCCCACTACTGGGCATATACCCTGAGAAAACCATAATTCAAAAAGAGTCATGTACCACAATGTTCATTGCAGCACTATTTACAATAGCCAGGACCTGGAAACAACCTAAGTGTCCGCCGACAGATGAATGGATAAAGAAGATGTGGCACATATATACAATGGAATATTACTCAGCCATAAAAAGAAACGAAATTGAGTTATTTGTAGTGAGGTGGATAGACCTAGAGTCTGTCATACAGAGTGAAGTCAGAAAGAGAAAAACAAATACCGTATGCTAACACATATATATGGAATCTAAAAAAAAATGGTTCTGATGAACCTAGGGGCAGGACAGAAATAAAGGCACAAATGTAGAGAATGGACTTGAGGACACAGGGAGGGGGAAGGGTAAGCTGGGACGAAGTGAGAGAGTAACATTGACATATATACACTACCAAATGTAAAACAGATAGCTAGTGGGAAGCAGCCGCATAGCACAGGGAGATCAGCTCGGTGCTTTGTGACCACCTAGAGGGGTGGGATAGGGAGGGTGAGAGGGAGACACAAGAGGGAGGAGATATGAGGATATATGTTTATGTACAGCTGATTCACTTTGTTATAAAGCAGAAACTAACACACCATTGTAAAGCAATTATACTCCAATAAAGATGTTAAAAAAAACCAAGTTACTTAATTAAGCCTTTTAAAAAATGAAAGTTCACATAAACTGAAATAAAAACTCAAATTAATGTGGGCAAAATATCTAAAGGAGAAATCATTAGCTTAAGCTATTTGAAAGATTTGCCACGGAGTCTGGTAGTTTAGGAGCAGAGAAGAATCCCTATAACCCTGCCTGCTATCCATTCTAGCTGGGAAGACATAGTTTTCCATAGAAACACCTCTTTAAATTGTCAGGGATGTTACTAAAAATTTAGGATTCCCCACTACTCTGATCTCCGGACTGGTCAGATCTATGAAGCAAAATATTACCCTAGAGCAGTGGTCCCCAACCTTTATAGCACCAGGGACCAGTTTCATGGAAGATAGTTTTTCTACGGACCAGGGCCGGAAGCGGGGGTTGGATGGTTTAGGGATGACTCAAGCGCATTACATTTACTGTGCCCTTTATTTCTATTATTATTATTATGTTGTAATATATAAAGAAATAATTATACAACTCACCGTAATGCAGAATCAGTGGGAGCCCTGAGCTTGTTCTCCTTCAACTAGATGGTCCCATCTGGGGGTGATGGGAGACAGTGACACCGACGTGTGTTGCTCATGTCCAGTCTACTCCGTGATCTTGTTTTGGTCGCTGTCACTGCAGAAAACCCTGCTTCACAAAGATAGGATGTTGGAAATGGAAGCAGGCTTTTCAGTGTTTTCGTGGCAATCTCAGGATGGTCCGCCTTGACTTTAATCCAGAACGTATGGTGATTTGAAGTTGTCTCAAACGTACTTTTAAGGCCACCATCATTTGTGGTCTCAAGCAGTTGATCCTGTTCTAGCACAGGCAAAGTGATTCACCTGGATTATTCACAAATGGGTCGCGGATCCATTCCTTCCCAGTTCGGGGGTCTTTTGTGGTTGGGAAGTAATGCTCAAACTCTTTTGAAAGCTGAGATAGCTGATCATGCACCAGCTGGGAGAAAGAAGGCCCTGGTTCAGTCTCTTTCAATATCTCTATTAATGTTTGAAACATGTCAAAAACCCCAATGTTCACTCATTGCCCTCATAATTCCAGTTTGGCTTTGAATGCAGCCACTTTATCTGCCCACTTGAACACAGTTGTTGTTCTCCCCTGAAGTCACAGATTGAGTTCGTCGAGCAGGTTGAATATGTCACACAAGTAAGCAAGTTTTGTGACCCTTTCTGTGTCACTGAAATGTGCTGCCAGTGGTGCCTGTTTTTCTAAAAGAAATCTCTGGAGCAGCTCTCGTAACTCAAAAACTCTGGGCAGTGATCTACCTTGAGAAAGCCGTCTCACTTCTGTGTGTAAGAGAAGACGTGTGTGCTCTGCGTCCATCTCCTCACAGAGCTGCACGAACAGATGTGAGTTAAGGGCATGTACTTTAATGTGGCTGATAATTTTAATCACATCCTGCAAAACGTTGTTAAGTTCAAGTGACATTTTTCAGCTAGCCAGCATTTCTCTATGGATGACACAGCACATAGACTCACATTCAGAAGCAACATCTCTGACCCGAGTAGTGAAACCAGAAAGCCATCCAGTCATGGCAGCCGCTCCAACCGTGCATATACCAACACAAAATGACCAATTCAGTTTTCCTGGTATGTAATCATTCAAAGACTTCAATAGGTCTGCAGCTGTGATGTTGGCGGGCAACAAAAGTGCACATAACATATCCTCATGCACAATTTCCTGAAAAATATATCATACAAAAACAAGCATTGTTGCCTTGTTGTCAACATTGGTAGACTCGTCAACCTGGATTGCATACCATGGTGACTCATTAATCCTCTCTAACAATTGTGCTTCATTATCCTCTGCTATTTCATCAATTCATCTCGTTATGGTGCTAGCCAAAAGAGGAACACGTGCCACCTTTTAAACTGCAGGCTCTCCTTAAAGTTCACGACAAATGTCCTTTGCAGCAGGCAGGATCAACTCTTCACCAATAGTAAAGGGCTTCTTAGCTTTAGCAATGCAGTTAGCCACTAAGAATGATGCTGTCAGTGCAGACACATTTGATGAAGTGGTGGCCTTCAATAATTGCTTCTGTTCTTCGTGTTCATGTGTTTCTTTTGAAAAACTCCAAAGGCTTGTCTCTTAATGCAGAGTGCTTGGTCTCCGTATGGCGAAGCAGTTTTGAAGGTTTCATGGCTTCGTTGGATAGACGGTCGCCACATATTATACAAAGCGGGCTTGGAGAATGTGAATCACCTATTGCAAATGAACTTATAATTTAAGTAGGACTCTTGGTATATATATATATATATATACATATATATATATATTTTTTGCGGTACACAGGCCTCTCACTGTTGTGGCCTCTCCCGTTGTGGAGCACAGGCTCCGGACGCGCAGGTTCAGCGGCCATGGCTCACGGGCCTAGCCTTTCCGCGGCATGTGGGATCTTCCCGGACCGGGGCACGAACCCGTGTCCCCTGCATCGGCAGGTGGACTCTCAACCACTGCGCCACCAGGGAAGCCCGGTATATTCTTTTAAATGAAGCTTTCTTTTTGTTGGCAGTCTTCTGCTGTCTCATCATTGGGTCTTTCCCCCTTTTCAAAGAAGCTCTCCAGCGACGTTTGTTTTTTACTCATTTTGGCTAGGGTTAGCTGTGGGCTTACCGAAACTGTGACTGAGACAAGGGCACAGTGTGGGAAAGAGGTGCAGATGGGAAGTGGTAAATAAAATAATGGGAGGGACACGTGGGCTAAAATAAGTGTCAGATTCTGACTTAAAGCCTGCCACCAGATGTAGCTGTACAATTGAAGTACATCAACTCACTTGCCGCTCTAAAGCCTGCCACCAGATGCAGCTTGTCACTTGCCACTCACTGATAGGGTTTTGATGTGAGTCTGCAAACAACTGATTTATTGTGGTCTCTGCAGTCAAACCTCTCTGCTAATGATAATCTGTATTTGCAGCCGCTCCCCAGCGCTAGCATCACTGCCTCAGCTCCACCTCAGATCATCAGGCGTTAGATTCTCATAAGGAGCTCGCAACCTAGATCCCTCGCATGCGCAGTTCACAGTAGGGTTCGTGCTCCTACGAGAATCTAATGCCACAGTTGATTTGACGGGAGGCGGGGCTCAGGAGGTAATGCAAGGGATGGTGAGCGGCTGTAAATACAGATGAAGCTTTGCTCGCTCACCTCCTGCTGTGTGGCCCAATTCCTAACAGGCCACAGATGGGTTCCATGGCCCAGGGTTTGGGGATCCCTGCCCTAGAGGCACCAAAGATTTGCATTTGAGTGCCCTGTACTCAGGCATTCCAAAGCCAGGCTGAGCATCAGATCTGCCCCCAGAAAGGAAGGAAGGGAATATGGTTTAAAATACCTGTAGGAATGGAATTAAAAATCTCCCCAGGCAATATAGTAGTAAGCTAAGATTGGAAACTTTAAGCTGAAAGACGGAACCAGAAAGAATCCCCTCTGACTTGGGGTCTGAAATGAAGCCATGACTCTGAGGTATTCAGGTGGTCCCAGAGGGTGGCAAGTCTTACAAGGTAGATTTTTTGCCTCACTGAAGGAAAATGAAACAACCTCCTCATTATGTTGGAGGTATTAAGGTATAAATCTATCCTATAGAAGAATGTTAAAGAAGAACACAATCCAGAGAGAGACTCCCACCACTATAAATAGTTCCTCACAAATGCCACCTAGAGTCAAAATTATCATTTCTATGTTCCGAACCTAAATAGCCTTGCAAGTCTTGGAAATACTTTGCCCTCTAAAGCAACCAGAAGAAAGTTCCTTCAGTCTACAACTTCTTGTCATGCTGGATTTTGAACCTTTTGAGCATTCACTCCCCAAACTCATATTCACAAGGCTAATATAGTGACACCTGGAAAACTAGAAACCTTATCTATCGATAGCACAGGCTACTTCTCCAAATGGACTTTGCATAAGTTCTTGCAAGCTTAGTAAAAATCCTACATTTGTCTGAAATGAAATGAAGAGAAGTCAATCACGAACTTCCTTTTCTCTGTGTTAAGTAAAGACACAAGCACACCATGATAAGCAAAAAAGAATGATACAACGTTCTCTGCGCATCCAAGGAAGGTTACAGTACAAGGGTTCTGGGTTAGAAAACACCACTGTGGCATACTTCCAGGACATAAGGTTAATTTATAGGCTACCTCAATCCTAACACGCTGGAGTTAAGGCAAATATGTATGTATATCTTCCTAGTTATCAAGAGGGAGAGGAAGTGGTAAAAAAAAAAAACACAAAAACACTTGGATATATATTTAAAAGGTATCCAACTTATTTCAAAATAGGAAAGAGCAGTTGTGATTTAATTTTTTTTTTTTTTTTGAGTTTTTGGCTGCACCCCGCTGGTATGAGGAATCTTAGTTCCCTGAGCAGGAATCGAACCCACACCTCCTGCATTGGAAGGCAGAGTCTTAACCACTGTACTGACGGGAAGTCCCAAGATCAGTTGTGATTTAAGATAACTGTACTGGAGAAACTTAACTCTCTATAAGGAAATATGGATCCTTAGATACGCTACTTAAATATAACACAAAGATATGCTATAGCATATGGTAGAATCTTATTCAACCATTCCGATTTGGCCAAATGTTAAATTAGCCAAACATAATAGGAGAAATTTCTCTCTATTGAGTAGGTGATTGATTCAAAATATTCATGCACTTAGTAGAAGCATAAGTAATAAGTTCCAGCAGCAAGAAATAAATCATATATATCCTCAAAATAGAATGAAGGTATTTTGTGCAATCTCAGGAAATAGGTTTTTTGTTTTTGTTTTTGTTTTTAGGTATTTCATAAAATCATTGACTCCAGGGCAGGAAAAACACTACATACATAAACCAGAGCATTTTTATTCCTATTCCAGAGTTATAACAGCACAAAGATGAATCCTATTTCTTAAGACTTCCCCAGAACATGATTCAACACGTTGTCTATTTTAAAAAACATTTTCTGCCGTTTAATGCCATGTGATTTTTTTTTCCAATGACTAAGCAAATATGCCTCACTGTTATATAAATCAATTCTTCCTTTCCTAATGCTGCAAGTAAAGACAGAGAGCTAGTACTTGCCATCCTCCCATATAAAAATCACACTTCAGCTTTTTATTTTCCAATGTGATTAATCATATCTGTGACTGTCTTCCAAACTTAGTTGAAATTTTCCTGAATCCTTCAAAATCTACATTTTCTGGATGAATATGAAGAAAAGAAAGTTTTGTCATTTCTCTTTATTTCTGAATTCAGCTTGGTCTTCAGTAGTGCTACATAGCTGCCTTATTATTCAATGTCCTCTGTGACCCCCTGATCATTTTCCCCTGAGGGTGCATGTTTGCTCACTAACTATATTACAATTTTGTGATCTGCTGGATTTTCTCTGGTATTCTACTCTACAGTTGCCCTAAATTAATGAATTTCATTCTTTTTGGCTTCTACTTCTCCTATTTATTAAATTTGGTCTGAAAATGAAGTTTATTTTCAAAGGAATTCATAATTCTTTGCAATTATGGTATTAACAATGAATTTCATAAGCACTGTATTTAATCAAGTTTTTAAATGTACTAAAGACAAATTTTGTTAAATGTTAGTATTCCAAACCTTACATTCCCCCCAGAAAAGAACTCTATTTTGCTCGGCCTTTTCCTTTACTCACTTTCTAAGACAAGTTTCTTTTCTTTTTTTTTTTGTTTAATAAATTTATTTATTTATTTTTGGCTGCTTTGGGCCTTTGTTGCTGCGCACGGGCTTTCTCTAGTTGCAGTGAGCGGGGTCTACTCTTCGTTGCAGTGTGTGGGCTTCTCATTGTGGTAGCTTCTCTTGTTGCAGAGCATGGGCTCTAGGCACGCGGGCTTCAGTAATTGTGGCACGTGGGCTCTAGAGCACAGGCTCAGCAGTTGTGGCGCACGGGCTTAGTTGCTACGCGGCATGTGGGATCTTCCTGGACCAGGGCTCAAACCCATGTCCCCTGCATTGGCAGGCGGACTCCTAACCACTGCACCACCAGGAAAGTCCCAGAAATTTCATTTTTTATGATGAATTATGTGAATGATAACAAAAGCAGAACTGGAAGACTGGGATGAAAATAAGAGGTGGGGGAAAGTCAAAGACTGCAGCCTTAATAGAAATAGTACAGCTATTTGAGAGTAAAGGGGTGAAAGAGAGAGAGGACCTAGCTTCTGAGAGTGCAAAGTGAAAGATCACTGGAAAAAAAAAGGATGGAAGGGGGTTTTGAGAAGAGTTGCCATGTGCAATGAATAAAATAATTTTTGAAGTTCCTGGAGAGACATGGGTAAAATTTAGAATTATTTTTCAATTATTTCATTTGCTATGCTGTCTTAAGACTGAACCATATGGGACCCCAGCACCTATTTAGGTTATACAAATATCCTCCAATGCTGACATTAGTTTGTCTGGACATAATTTATATCTGGACTTTGGTTTCCTTTAAGTGTCATAAACACATACCAGAAACAAATGGGATCATCCTAGAAATGCTCAAGAGCTCTCCGTCAGCTTTAAATTGCAGTTCTGTTAGTTAATTCACAGGTCAATGTCTGGGACAACCCCAAGGACTACTTGAGTAATTAATAAATTTATATGTAAACATATTGAAAACAAAGGTATCTATCTGTTAGTGTCAAATACATAAAAGACACACTTTGAGGCAATGGTTGCTATATAGTAATGCAGTTTTAAGCTACTAGCAATGCATCTAAAATAAAAGTATAAGGAGGATATGAAGGAACAACATTATAACATATGATAAGCCTGTTGCATAAAATTTTTAAGAAAGTGATAAACAGTGATGGCTTTACTGCTTTGCTATACAGATGACTCCCCAAAATGTAGACAGACATAACCTCAACTGGAATATGGGGTCTCTGCATGCCATTTTTAGTTAAGTTATATTATTAAAAATCAATACAGCACAACAGTCTACACAGGCATACCTCCGAGATATTGTGGGTCAGGTGCCAGACCACAGCAATAAAGCTAATGTTGCAACAAAGCGAGTCACACAAATTTTTTGGTTTCCCAGTGCAAAAAGTTATGTTTACACCATGCTGTAGTATATTAAGTATACAATAAATAGCAGTATTTCTTTAAAAAACATAGTATATATACATTAATTTAAAAATACTTTTTTGCTAAAAAAATGCCAAAACAATGTAATAGTAACAGCAAAGATTAGTGATCACAGATCACCATAACAAACATAAAAACTTTGAAATATTGCTAGAATTACCAAAATGTGATAAAGAGACACAGAGTGAGCAAATGCTGTTGGGAAAATGGCGCTGATAGACTTGTTTGACACAGAGTTGCCACAAACCTTCAATTTGTAAAGAATTCAATATCTGTGAAGCACAATAAAGCGAAATGCAATAAAACAGGTATACCTGTATTATTCTTAAGAAAGTACATAAAATAAGAGAAGAACCTGGAACTAAATTAAAAGTTTACACCAATTCACACCAATATATTATATATTTGTAAACTAAACTTGTCACCAATACAGATGTACCACATAGCATGCATATGTGTGAAAGAGAATGAGGATTCAGAAATAAACATACATATATAGTAAATGAAAACTCTAAGGTATTCCCAGGGATCTAAACGGCCTATACCCAAATATAGTAAACTCATATCATAAGGGAGGGGACTTAAGTTTTAACACCAGAGCCTAAGGCTCTGCTTATAGTCAAACTTAACAGTGAAAAAATCATTTAAATCATCTGTAGGGTGCAAGTTATATTGCTCTGTGTATTCAAACCTGACAATAAATATTTGAGAGCAAACAAGTGAACTAGGCTAAATAAGGGAAGTAAGCAAAGAAAAGTCCACCTACAGATATCTGGGTATTCAAACCATCTGTTCTTTAAGGAACTAGCAAATCTTCAGCAATGAATCTTTACCACATAGGTGATGAAGTATAAACTTGTAAATCTTCCAACAGGGTTTGTTTCACTGTTTTAATATAAAAGTTGTATAACTTTAATGCATTAACAGATGCATTTGTCACTGTTAAAAGGTTAAACAAGGTGGGACTTCCCTGGTGGCACAGTGGTTAAGAATCCGCCTGCCAATGCAGAGGACACAGGTTCAATCCCTGGTCCGGGAAGATCCCACGTGCCATGGAGCAACAAAGCCTGTGCGCCTCAACTACTGAGCCTGTGCTCTAGAGCCCATGAGCCACAACTACTGAGCCCGCATGCCACAACTACTGAAGTCCACGTGCCTGGAGCTTGTGCTCCACAACAAGAGAAGCCACCACAATGAGAAGCCCGCGCACCGCAACGAAGAGTAGCCCCTGCTCGCCGCAACTAAAGAAAGCCCACGTGCAGCAACAAAGACCCCACGCAGTCAAAAATTAATTAATTTAAAAAAAAATTGGCTAAAAAAAAAAGATTAAACAAGGTAACGTATGCAAAACTACTAGACACAGGGACAAAGAGCAGATACTCCATAAAAATGCTGGGTTTTAATCTAAGTCTTATTTCATTCGATGCACAAACACACTGCTCTGTGAAATCTTGTAGAGAAGAACATGGTAGCTGCTTTTCTTGCCAAGCCAGTTGGAGCCCCCATGAACAGCTATCACTTGCATACTTTAGGCATGGAGGAGACCTTACACTTGCACTGGCTTCTAAGTGAGCACAAGATGAATCCACTGCACACGGGAAGCATTTCTTTATGCCTGGGTCGCATCTCAGTAGATTGGCTCCCTGTGGAATGGGCTTTCCCTTTCCAAAGCTGTAACACAGCACATGAGGCTCAAACCACAGGGCTATCAAACAAGGAGAATTCATTTCTTTTCCAAAAAGGCATTCCTATCAACTCTACCAGGAAAGCACATGAACCCATGAAATCCATTTATTCGTATCTTTAAAAATATATCCATCCATGAGTCTCTTTTATCAATACTTAGTTACAATGGGATGTCACAAATATTTGGAAACTGGAATTATTTTTCCTCCCTTTTTCTTCTCTACCTCCCTTTCTCTCCTTTCTTCCTTCTTTCTTTCCCTGAAATTTCTGCCTATGGTAAAACCACAGCAAGAAGGAAAGTAAAAGGGATTTTCCTAGTAGTCGACATTTCTGTGATATACTCATTTTTTTTGGTCCTCATAGGAACTCCCTCCAGGGTGCTCCTTTATGGGAATAAGGTATGCCAAATGAAATAGAGAACTGGAGGCACAATTTTACCCTTGACACATGAAGAGAGAGTATTTTTCTCCTGGATTTATGGGGTAATGAAACTCAGACACTTTTCTTCTTTTCCTTAGTTTGCACTTCCTACTTATTGCAGCACACCATCATTACCATCATCATAAATTTATAAGAGTGCCCATGGCTGTAGCCTCTCGGTAGCTCCCAAAAGATCTAATCCAGACATCATTGTCTTCAGCTCCCCTTTGGCGTGAGTCTATTTTCCATTCCTCTTCCTTACTGAAATCTGCTCTCGATTATTTTTCATCAGATGTTATAGCTTTCTTTTCTTTCCCTTAAGTTGAATCTCTTTTATTTCTTCCTCTCATTTCCAAGCTCTCCTGGGCCCTAAGCACAGTTCCTCTACATATATAGGGGATTACATCTCCAAATTTAGAAACTCTTGAGAACTTTACTACCAAACTGCCTTTTCCAAGGTAATTTTTAGCAATATTAACTAAAAGGAGACTTTTAGTATTCTTTGAAGCCACAGCTCCACGTTAAGGATCTCAGCTCTAACTTCTATCCCGTTGCAAGATGATAACCAGAGTTACAGTACATTCTTTCAACCCAGGCCAAACTCTCTAAAGATGGGCACTCTTCAACCCCCTGATTCCAACTGGGCTTCTTTAGGAAACTGGAGGTCCACAGTTTGGAATTAGACAGACAGGGGTTCAAATCCAGCCTCCAGCATTTAATTTGGATATAACCTTGAGTGACCATTTAACCTTTCTGAGTTTCAATTTCCTTGACTGAAGAATATGAACACAAATATCCAACTAATGAGATTGTTGTGAGGATAAAATGAGGTAATCTTTCTAAAATATTGGTACACACAATGTCTGACACAGGGTAAGCATTCAAACTTGGTAGCTATTATTTTTATTCTTATGAGTTAAAATGTGGAATAGAATGGATTCCTCTTCATAGAAGATCACAAAGCTGATCTTGGAGGAGACACTACTACATTATTTAATAGGTCCCAGTCCCAAATACCAGCCAGTTCAGTGTTTTCACACTTGGGAAGTCACTAAATATTTTTAATTGATATTAAAAATTGAGGACAAACAGAGAATTAGGATTTGGAACCAAAAAATAGATAACCAGTCATAAATCTGGACATATCATTTAGAGTCTCTATTCTCAGAACATATATCTCTTTTTAAAATATATTTACTACAGTTAACCCTGGAGACTGAATATTTTTATCATCAGTTGCAAAACTGTCTCCTGAAAAAGAAAACTGTGTAATTATACCTAGAACAGACTTCACATGTTAACCTTTGACATAAGGGAAGAACAAAAAGTAGACACTCATCAAGGCACTGGGAAGAAGAGGGAGAGAGGAAGAGTAGGTGAGAGGGAAAAAGAAAGAGAGAGAGAGAGAGACAATGAGAATGAATGCAAAAAGGTTTGATGAGGATTACTGTTTGGCTTTTAGCCATCCAGTGCAGATAGGATGATCATACCATTTATGATTGCTGTCAATTCTCTCCATGGAAACAGGCTGAACAATCGGATACCCGCTACCTCTCATACAAAGAAAGTAAAATTGTCAATTCCTTACAGGAATTTTGCCTAAATGAAATACATATATTCAAAATTATTATGATGCCAGGAATAAAGTTAAATATCTAAACTCAATGAAATTATCTAACTGGGTCTGATCCAACAGAGTGAGGTTTTTACTCTGGAAGGTGAGTAAAATATTTTAGGGCATAAGAATGAAAAATTCATTGATTTACCCTGATCTGTAAAAAGAGCAGTCTGATCTACTTCTGAATCAAACCAGACCTGCTTTAAAATGCTATTTCTGCCACCTGCTTGTTGGGCAAGTTACTTATCCTTTATGTGTCTGGCTTCCTTGTACCTAAAATAACTAGATAAGAAAGCATCTGCAAGCAGTGGGAACTAGGCCTGCCACTCTTTCTCTCTCTCCCTACACCCCCACGTCCCTCAAAGGAGCAAGTCCTAAGCCAACTGGCCAAATTCAAGCATACTGAGTCTTACTAATTAAGGGCAAGGTCACTACACAATATGTACTCTAAGTTGGTAAAAGTCTGATTCCTCAAGGAAGGGTAACCATTTCCTTCTTTCTGTCCTGCCTTCTTTCCAACTTTAGGCAATAGCATTCATGAGCCAAAGTGATGTCCAGAGCACCAGGTCTTGCCTGCAACACTTTCATTCTTCCCCACTCCCTCCCACTGTCCCCCCGTCAGAATCTTTAAGCATGCTGTTCATTTGAGGGGACTATTTAGTAGAAAGTGGGAGGCAGTCCCACTTAGACTCCTTCCACACCAGCCTGCCTTTATCAGTGTTCTACACTGGAAGGTCTTGGGCACTGGCCCAACTAGTGACAAAGTGGCACCTTGTTACCATTTCCATGTTAGGGCCTTTGCATTTGCTCTTCCCCCTCTCTGGAAAGTTCTGCATCTTTAAATCATGGATCTTTACATCATTCAGGTCTCAGTTCAAATGTTATTTCTTCAGAGAGGCCTTCCCTGACCACCCAATCTAAAGCAGCATCCTCAACACCACCAAGTCACTCTGATATATTAATCTTCTGTATTGTTAATAGTTCTCGTCACATTTCATTACTTTCTTCATTTATTTGTTTGCTGCCCTTCCATCCCTCCTTCCCAAACATACCTATTAGAAGGTTAGTCTAAGAGAGCATGGATGCTGTCTGTCTTGTTTATCACTGGTTTATCCAGAGTCGGATGCCTATCAAATGGGTAGATGCACAATAAATTACAGCTATCATTACCCTGTCCTCTCAGGCTTGCTCCTGCCACCTCCTATGCCCAACCAAGTCCAATGAAATCTTTTGAAAGCTCTCCTCCTCAGTTGACCCAGGATAACAGCGGGTATACTATGGGCTCTCTAAATTTTAGACTAAGTATCTCTATCTTATAAATTTCTTTCTTCTAATCAGAATTTATATAACCTACTCTTTATTTGAATAGTATCTTATTCCACTTACCTTATTTGTACTTTTTAATAAACCCCACCACAAAGGGCACAGCTTAGTGAATGTCCCAGCAAACCTAAAAGACAGTGGCTAATGCCTTTCTTACCCAAAGAAATGGTCCTAAAGAAGTCTTTCTACATCTCTGCCCTCTGGTCCCATAATACATGCACACAGTGGAAAGCATATATTTGCATTCCAGATAATCTCCAGCAGGGAGTGAGGGGAAATGTTCTTTAAAAGGAGCAAACCTAAAACCATAAGGCTCTTGAAAATGCTGCCAGTTAACATTTCTTCTTAAGAAAGACACAATCCCAACAGAATCAAAGATAGCTCAGTGGCATCTTAAATCAGGGATAGTTTTTAAGTTGAAGCTTAGAGCGTCTCTTGGGAATCTCTTCAATTCTCCACACACACAAAAATATGGCACAGCTTCTCAGGAGGTACAATAGAGGCTTTCTTCTAGCATTACAACAGATAGCTAGGGACTTCCCTGGTGGCACAGTCCTTAAGAATCCCCCTGCCAATGCAGGGGACATGGGTTCGAGCCCTGGTCCAGGAAGATCCCACATGCTGTGGAGCAACTAAGCCCATGAGCCACAACTACTGAGCCTGTACTCTAGAGCCCGTGAGCCACAACTACTGAGCCCGCATGCCATGACTACTGAAGCCCACATGCCTAGAGCCGTGCTCTGCAGCAAAGAGAAGCCACCGCAATGAGAAGCCTGAGCACCTCAATGAAAAGTAGCCCCTGCTCGCCGCAACTAGAGAAAACCCCGTGCTCAGCAACAAAGACCCAACACAGCCAAAAATAAATAAATAAATAAATAAATGTATTAAAAAAAAAAAGAAGAACATAGAGCTATTTCTTTGGCTGTAGATCAGATGAAGTCATTGGGGTGAGTTTACTAGCCATATATATTTTCTAATGTATAACAGAATATGTCAATACTGGAATACACTCAGCACTGAGATGCTCATACTAGGAGATTCAGGAGGATAAGACTGACTCCCAGCTCCCATCTCACATTCACTAAGAAGCATATATTCATTGAGGGGAAATGTCTAGCAGAATGATCTATATTACTTAAACTGGTACCTATTACTGTCTTCTTGTTTGCCAATTCTGTACGGTTAAGTTGGCAAAAGTTCAATGCACACAGGATGCAACTCCATTCTATTCAAGACCACTCGTCTTTGTGTCATGATATCTCTGTGTTAAAGATCAAAAAGTACTAACCCTACAGAACTTTATCACATCACCTGGACCCATTTCATAAACAAAGAATGTAGACAGCACACTCAGGAACGGTCCCTAAAGGAATATCCTTCCAAGTTTAGTTTTTTAAAATTATTTATTTATGTATTTATTTATCTGTTTTTGGCTGTGTTGGGTCTTCGTTACTGCACGTGGGCTTTCTCTAGTTGCGGCGAGCAGGGGCTACCCTTCATTGTGGTCCGTGGACTTCTCATGGCAGTGGCTTCTCTCTTGTTGCGGACCACAGGCTCTAGGTGCATGGGCTTCAGCAGTTGTGGCACGCAGGCTCAGTAGTTGTGGCTCGAGGTCTCTAGAGCACAGGCTCGGTAGTTGTGGTGCACGGGCTTAGTTGCTCCACAGCATGTGGGATCTTCCCAGACCAGGGATGGAACCTGTATCTCCTGAATTGGCAGGCAGATTCTTATCCATTGCGTCACCAGGGAAGCCCAAGTTTAATTTTTGAAACAAACAAGCGTTTCTTTTCTATGGCATAATCTTACAATATTTTATACATATCTTTCTTGGAACTAGGCTTAATATAAATCCTAAAAAAAAGAGTAAAACCCCACATTTCCATAAGTGTTGTGATAGTTAATTTTATATGTCAACTTGACTGTGTCACAGGATATCCAGCTATGTGGTCAAATATCATGCTGGGTATTTCAGTGAGGATATTTTGGATGAACTTAACATTTAAACTGATAGACTGGGTAAAGCAGATTGCTCTCTCCAATGTGGATGGGGCTCATCCAATCAATGGAAGGTCTGAATAAAACAAAAGTCTGGCCCTCCCCTAAATAAGAGGGAACTCCTCCTGCTTGACTGGCTTCCAGCTGGAACATTGGTTTTTTTCCTGCCTTCGGACTCAAACCAAAACATTGGTTCTTCCTGGGTTGTGAGCCTGCTGGCCTTTGTATTGGAACTACAGTATTAGCTGTAGTGATTTTTAGGCCTTTGGACTCAGACTGGATCTATACCATTGGCTCTGCTGGGTCTCCAGCTTGCGGACTGCAGATCTTGGGACTTGTCAGCCCCCCTAATTGCATGAGCCAATTCCTCTCTCTCTCCCTCTCTCTCTCTGTGTGTATATGTGTGTGTGAGTGTGCGTGCGCGCGCGCGCGTGCACATCCCCTATGGTTCTGCTTCTCTGGAGAACTAACACAAGTGTTAGACTCAAACCCAAAGACTAATAACTATTTTTTTAATCAGTCTGGCACTTAACTGCACGTCTCTTTATAAACTATGTAAAATTTTTTCATGAGCTAACATATAGCACTCCATCACTCACTCTAGAACACTCTAGGTGTTTAAAACTTTTTATATTATTAAAATGTAAAACATCAAGGAGGGCTTCCCTGGTGGTGCAGTGGTTGAGAGTCCACCTGCCGATGCAGGGGACGCGGGTTCGTGCCCCGGTCCGGGAAGATCCCACATGCCGCGGAGCGGCTGCGCCCGTGAGCCATGGCCACTGAGCCTGCGCGTCCGGAGCCTGTGCTCCACAACGGGAGAGGCCACAACGGTGAGAGGCCCGCGTATCGCAAAAAAAAAAAAAAAAAAAATCAAGGAAAGATGAAGTAAGACTTAACTGGGACAAGTTTGTTAGTAATGCCAAATATAAGGCAATCTTGAATATAAAGAAATATTCCATTTTCTCAAAGAAAAGTCTAAAAATATTCAAAAGGAAAGATGGCCAACTTGTACATGTAAACTTTTAGGGATATAGAAAAAAATAGTTCAAACATTTACTTATACTTTTTATTTCATTAATTTAATTGGAATTTTAAAAACACGTTTTATTCAAGCTCTGGCATGGCTATCTTTAGCATACAGCAGATGCCTTTCCATTCCTCCAACAGCATGTTCTAGAACACATCTGATTCTCTTGGTGTGAGACATGGCACTCCTTGAAGCATGTGTGAAGCTGTCTCTGGAAGTTGTCTCTAAAGGCACCAGTACCCATTTCTATAAGCAACTTCTTCTTTTCAGTAAAAATTCATCCTCCTACAGGTACCATTTTGATGGCCATGATATACCCATCTCTTGTATTGCTTTTTAAAGTGATTTTCAGAAGGCCTGTTTAAAACAATATCCAACATTTGCCATTGTGAAGTCACAGCCCCCAGTATCATGACTAACTCTGCATTCAGTTTCTTTGCTCCTCTTTTACTGATCCCAGCAGATGACCTTCACAAGTACCCAAAAGAAACATTGAGCGAAACCATTTCAGCCCATCATGACTTCCCAAAGCAGCACTTGAAAGGACCTACATAGAAAGCAATGTCGTCTCTTCTAAGGGGTAATAAATTTGGGGGGAAGCAAATTTCACCTTTGTACTTGAGCATATGTGAGGTATTTTAGTGTACCTCTGCTTTTAAGATAAAATGCTAACTAATTTAATGACCATTTTGATACTGTGCTTCATTTCATGAACAATTTAGTAAACCTGAACTTCCTGAAAAACAAAGTACCTCTTTTTTTTTCTTTTCACGTTGTAAACACCAACGATATAGGCTTATTTTTCCTTTAATCTTCACCTACAATGTATTTATCTGCTTAATGTACAAACAAGCATCTATTCCCCCCCAAGATTTGTTAAACATCATCTCTTCAATGTCCTCAATAACACAGCAAAGACATCTTTATGTTTACCTATATCTGGGAGGGTTAAAGGAAATTGCTCAAGATTGCTTTTGCGCCAGGGAACTAGGGAGCTAGTCATCTCATTTGCTTCCATTTCCTCATCTTTGGAAGTTCCTCCTATGGTCTTCCTCTTAGACCTTACTTTTGTAACTTTATGACTATCATCTCTTAATCCAAATGTGATAAAAAGTCTTCCCCTTCTTTGATAACAGAACCCAAATTTTGATGGACAGCAAGGTGCCCAGCTTTAGATAATGGATGATGACTGGTCTAAGCCAATCATGATGCCATTTTTCTTTGCTATTGATTGATGTTTATAGTAGATATGTGACCTAGCTCTAACCAATGAGGGGAAGTACACTGGAGTTTCCATGAAAGATCTTCGCTTTGGATAAAAAGCCAGAGTTGTATGAGGAGGAAGGCTTTTTTCACCTGCCTCTTCTTTCTTTTTTTGGACACTGTCACATAAAAACTTTGTGTTTGGAGCTATGGCAGTCATCTTTTGACCATGAGGCAACAAGCCAAAAGATGAAAGATTCTGAGGATGAAAGAGACTGGGTCTTTAGTGACATCAGTGAGCTACCAAATCAACCCTGGGATCCTCTACCTCCTGTGTTCTTGTAAGTACATAAATATCACTATGGATTACATTAATATTGCTTGAGTATTTTGTTACTCGTAACCAAAAGCATTCATAACTCATACGTCACCCTAACATCAACCTCCATTTGTTATGGAGCAAAAGTTAACTATATTCATTATTTTATCCCTATGGCACCCATTTAAAGTCCTGGTACTCAGTAGTGTATCTTCCACAGCTTAGAAGGATATATGTTCCCCTCTCTCCAGCACTAAGGAACTCTTCTTATAAGACTGACAGATGAATGAGCTACAAACTGAAACCAATCCAAAAGAAATAAAAACAAGCAAGAAAAGCAAAGAATGATGTAAACATCCATGCTAGGGAATGTGAGGGTGTAAGCTTAAAAAGGCTTATTATTGGGCTTCCCTGGTGGCGCAGTGGTTGAGAGTCCGCCTGCTGATGCAGGGGACACGGGTTCGTGCCCCGGTCCGGGAAGATCCCACGTGCCGCGGAGCGGCTGGGCCCGTGAGTCATGGCCGCTGAGCCTGTGCATCCGGAGCCTGTGCTCTGCAACGGGAGAGGCCACAACAGTGAGAGGCCCGTGTACTGCAAAAAAAAAAAAAAAAAAAAAAAAAAAAAAAAGGCTTATTATTATTAGGAGGAAAATGCATCACCTCTGCTTAGACGAGTGAAATTAAGTTGTAATCATGATGGTGTACCAGAGTATTTGATAAAGAGAAAAGAGACATTGTTCTCAACACTTATTTTGGCAGAGGGTATGGAGGAGGGCAGGGAAACACAGGGGAAATATTCCCCTCTACCTCTCTTGAGCTGTTGTGGCTGGACTAATAATAAAACTGGCACAAAACAGATTAACAGGAGAAAAAGAAACAAATTTTAATTCATCTGCATGGAAGTCCCGTGGAAATGGGACCAAAGAAGTGGCCAAAGCAGGCAACTTTTGTACTTTTTAGACAAAGAAACAATACATTTGTGAGGAACTGACAGGACAAAGAAACTCAGGTTTTCGGTGTTCAATCATTGAAGAAACTAAACAGAGTTTGGTCTTGGGGTAGTAAATTAAAGATGTAACAAAAATTGTTTACACAGGCTTCTCAGCCCCAAATTCCCTGTCTCTGGTGATAAGGGTGTCCTTCTACCTCCAGATGCAGGGAGTGCACCTTTCACAGGAGAGATTTATTTCCTGCCTTTAGGGAGAGAGAAAAGAGGGTCAGTGTCTCTCTAGTGTTGGCCATTTCTCAAGTAAATTTAACTCAAAATAATCAATATATGGGACTTCCCTGGTGGCACAGAGGTTAAGAATCCACCTGCCAATGCAGGGGACACAGGTTCGAGCCCTGGTCCAGGAGGATCCCACATGCCGCAGAGCAACTAAGCTCGTGTGCCACGACTACTGAGCCTGGGCTCTAGAGCCCACGAGCCACAACTACTGAGCCCGCGTGCCACAACTACTGAAACCTGTGCGCCTAGAGCCCATGCTCTGCAACGGGAGAGGCCACCGCAGTGAGAGGCCCACGCACCGCAACAAAGAGTAGCCCCCACTAACCGCAACTAGAGAAAGCCCGTGCACAGCAACAAAGACCCAACACAGCCATAAATAAATAAATAAATAAATATATTTTTAAAAAACATTACAAAATAATCAATATCCACTGAGGCACATTTTGAGGTGGCCTACCCTGGGCCCCAACAAGTGCAATGGAAAACGTTCAGAGGTCATCAACTGAAATGGTGATGCATTCAAGGCAGGTAAATTTGCTTCTGAGTTGACAGAGATGGAATGAATGGTGAGATAGCTGATGTCTTCAAAATGACAAAAGGCACAGATATGGGGAAACAGAGCTGAGTAACCAGTTCCAAGAACAGCAGAATTACAACAACCCTAATGTAAGGCCTCAACTCATCTCTCAGCTTCCAGTTTTCCTCAGTTTAACACCTTCTCCATACTGCTGCCAAATATCTAATTATTGCACTTCCCTCCTCTGCCTAAAGATTTTCGATGACTGATAACTGCCTCTGATAAAAACCCCAAACCTTACCATGATCTGCAAGGCCTTTCATGATCTGCCCCTGCCTACCTCCCTATCTGAGGCTTATTTTTCCTTTAATCTTCACCTACACTGCTCTCTCTATGTTCCCCCTGCCATCTTCTTTCAGTGCATAGATCCTACCACACTCTCTGAGGCCTCAGAAAAGCACAGTATCCTGAGCATCCTCTTCATTCATCTGAGGTCTCCTCATATGTGGCTTTGAAGGTTATACCCACTTTAACAGGGAGGTTATCCCTAACCACGCTCCACACTAAAACCGGTGTGGTACACTTCCCATAGCACTCTCTTCTTCTCCCTTAATAATACTCTTCACACTTGTCAGTAATTGGTTAATGACTTTCTTCTCCTCTAAACTGGAAGATCCATGAAGGCAAGGACCATGTCTGTGTCCTTTACCCAGTTTGTGGCATATAGTAAGCTTCACTGTGCATACAATGAATGGCCAGTTGTAATTTACCATTGTGCTGATACCATCTTGGGAGGGAGGGCTTTTAACAACTGAAGGACACATATGAAAAACAGGCTTATGATACACTAATAATAACAGGGGGAAAAAAGCTATTAAGGATGGTTTTAATGACTGGGACATACCTTTTACTCTTTTAGTTAGACATCAAGGAAAAATTAGTGTCCTTCCTAACATGCTCTGAGTTTAGAGCACAAGCTAAGGAGCCAGATGGCCCTGGATTTGTATCCCAGCTTTTCTACTTATCAGCTGTGTGATTTGACATAAATCTCGAATCCCTCTAAGACTCAGTTTCCTCATCTATAAAATGGGGATAATGACAAAGCCTTTCCAATACGCATTTGTGAGAATTAAATGAGATAATACATGGAAAACCCTTACCCTAGTGCTTACCACATGTAAGCACACGATAAATGTTAGTGGGGGTTCTTCAATGTTCTGGCCATCATGATTAGGGACAAAACATAAATTCAACTGGATTGAAACTATGTGCTTAATAAATGTTAGATAGTACTGTTGTGGATGATGTCATTGTTATTTGTGGCATGTTATGGATGATGTCATTGTTATTTGTGGCATGTTATGTATGATGTCATTGTTATTTGTGGCAAAAAGTACCAGCGCTCCTCTGAGCACATGTGTTCCTTGAAGTTAGGCGGGTCCATGTCTGTTTTGGTCACTACTCTGACCCAATATCCAGCATAGTGCTTAACACATGGTACACACATGCAATAGACACTTTCTGAATGAGTAATTGAATCAAAGGTCTAAACCAATGTGATAATACAGATACTCTTGTAAGAAAATAGAAAGAGAAAGACAAGAGGAGGAGATCATCAGAGGAGGAGATAGGAAATAAGAATAGAATTTCTTTTTTTAATAATAAAAGCTTTTAAGCAATAAGGTTAGAAGTTCAACTGCAATGGCACAAAATAGAGAACTCGTTGAGAATTTTTTGCTATTACATTCAAAGCAGAAGCCGATAATGAAGGCAGCAGCATTCAGAACCATCACATCTATGACCAGTTTTCAAACCCTGAAAAGTCGATTAGAACATTCCAGGAAACTACTGCAGTTTTATTCTAAAGGAAGATTCTGAACTCTGATCACATCTCTTACCCATTCGTATAGCTTTGTCTACCAGTGTGGCTTTTCTGAAGTGAGGGCTTCTGTTCTCTTCCATGTTGCGCCATGACAATAAAACTTTTCAGACCCTGGAAAGTCGATTAGAACATTCCAGGAAACTGCTGCAGTTTTATTCTAAAAGAAGACTCTGAACTCTGTTCACATCTCTTACCCACTCACATTGCTTTGTCTACCAGTGTGGCCTTTCTGAAGCGAGGGCTTCTGTTCTCTCTTCCTTCTTCCTCCGTGATGATAAAACCCAAAGTACCTTCCACCCCTAAGAGGAAGAGTGTCTTAATATAACTATCACATGTGACACAAAGCTCGCCACTAATGTGAGCTGGACAAGAATAAATTACCTAAATGAGACAGAAATAGCCATTCACTTCAAGGAAGGCCCATGTTCTTGAAACTCTGCAGCATTGAAACCATTTAGAGTTCGCTATCAAGATTCCTAGCAGTGCTCATTACCTCGGCCAGCAGTCCCTCTGGACTACTGAAGACTTATATGAAATATATATAATCATGGGCTGCAATGCCTAAGGGCAACAAGATGATTTAAAAGCACTATGATAGGGGACTTCCCTGGTGGCACAGTGGTTAAGAATCTGCCTGCCAAAGCAGGGGACACAGGTTCGATCCCTGGCCTGGGAAGATTCCACATGCCGCAGGGCAGCTAAGCCCGTGCGCCACAACTACTGAGCCTGCGCTATAGAGCCCATGAGCCACAGCTACTGAGCCCGCGTGCCACAACTACTGAAGCCTGTGCGCCTAGAGCCCGTGCTCCACAACAAGAGAAGCCACGGCAATGAGAAGCCCACGCACCGCAACGAAGAGTAGCCCCTGCTTGCCACAACTAGAGAAAGCCCGTGAGCAGCAACAAAGACCCAACACAGCCAAAAATAAATAGATAAAATAAGTAATAATTGAAAAATAAAACTAAATAAAGAAATGAAAGTGCTATGATAGCCTTCACCCATGATATTCATCTCTTCTTGTCTATTCTTTTATGATCCTGACAAAAACTTGGAATGCAACTTATATATTGATATTTCCTGAAAAGGATTTCAGCAGCTCTTTAGGAAAGACTGTTTAAGCAGTTTTAATTTTAAGTGTAAGCCTCAAAACATTTTGCCTCTATGGTACTTAAGGGTTTAGTTTCTATTTCATAAAAATTAAGCCCCAGTGAGAGCAGTATTCAATTTTTGCTCTAACTAGAGTATCACGTAGTGGTTAAGCGCACGTACTTTGGAATGAGAGAGACTTGAGTTCACCTCTGGGCTCCCCATAGACCTTTGCATGAATCAGACAAGGTATTTAACCTTTTTGAGCCTGAGTTACACCATCTGATAAATTATATTACACATGCCTGGCATGGAAGAACTTAAAAAATATTAGATGTTACTGGAATTAATGTTGTTATTGTTGCCATTGTTATTGTCATTTTCTGGTAGAAACTACTAGTAGCCACCCAGGCACACAGCTAGACCACATTTACCAGCTCTGATACAGTTGGGTAGATCCGAGTGACTGAGTTCTAATCAGTGTAATATGGCAGAAATGATGTATATCTCTTCCTGGATGGATCCACAGAAATCTTTCAGGCTCTATCCTTAACTCTTTCTTTTTCTCAACAACTCTGAAGGCTACTTATTGAAGAAGTAAGAGCTACAAGATGTAAGGAAACTGGATCCTAGGCAAACCTTGGAGGAAAGTTACCCTCCAGAAACGTTTGTAACAGATTCTGAATGAGTTAGAAATAAACGTTTTTTCTGTTGAGTTATTGATATTTGATGTTGTTCATTAAGGCAATTAGCCTACCTAATTGTTTCTTAACCTGGACACTACTGATATTTTATACTATATAATTATTTGTTATGGAGAGGGCTGTCCTGTGCCTTATAGGATACTTAGCAGCATCCCTGGTCTCTGCCAACTTGATGCCAGTAGTATATTCTCCCTTAACTGTAACAACCAAAAATGTCTCTAGACATTGTCAAGTGTCACCTAGGGGGGCAAAACTATCTTTGGCCTACCCTGACCAAAACAACATCATGACCACTGTCATCCCAATCACCATTACTGATAGTCTAGTCTCTCATTACCCCCTTATAATCACAACCCCGAAGTTCCAAATATAGGCCCAGCATATTTTTTTATGAGAAAAAATCAAATGGCACCAAAACATAAAAGAAGATAAGGGTTCAAGTGGTAAACCCAGGGTTACAAGGGACCAAAGAACAAAGTCAAAACCAAAACAAATATAATTTTTTTTCGAAAGCTTGTTTGATCATTTTGGTAACCCAGAACACAATTATTTTTTTATAAAAAGAAGACTAGGGATTTCCCTGGTGGTCCAGTGGTTAAGACTTTGCCTTCCAATGCAGGGGGTGCACGTTTGATCCCTGGTCAGGGAGCTAAGATCCCACATGCCTCCGGGCCAAAAAACCAAAACATAAAATGAAGCAATATTATAACAAATTCAATAAAGACTTTAAAAATGGTCCACATCAAAAAAAAAAAAAAGAAGAAGAAGAAGAAGACTAAATACACAGGTAGAGGAAGTTCAATATTTAACAAATACTTGTAGAATACCTACTATGAAATAGGCACTGTGCTGAACATACACTGGTGAATAAAACAGATATAATCCCTGCTCTCACTGAGATGAAAGGTAAATAAAAATATGGTAAATTTTTCTAACAGTTTAAACACAGTCATTAATTGACCACTGTGACAGGCAGAATTCTAAAGATGTCCCTGCAAGATTCCTGCCCCTAGTCATTCAATCAAACTTTAATCTAGGTGCTTCTGTGAATGGATTTTTCAGATGCAATTAAGGTTACTAGTCATATGACTTTGACATTGGGAGATTATCCTGGATTATCTGAGTTTGTCCAATGTAGTCACATGAGGCCTTAAAAGTGTAAGTGCAAAGTGGAAAACAGTCAGAGAGAAGTGACAGAAGCAGATGCAGAAGCAATGCAGCAGATGGGGAGTCAGAGAGATTCCAAGTATGGGAAAGATTAGATGTGCTATTAATGGTTGTGAGATGTAAGAGCTAAAGGTGAGGATTGGAGAGGGGCTTGTAGGAACTAAGGGTGGTTCCCAGCTAACAGCCAGCAAGGCCACAAGGACCTCAGTCCTACAACCACAGGAACTGAATTCTGTCAACAATCTGAATGTACTTGAAAGTGGATTCTTCCCTAGAGCCTCCAGAAAGGAACGTGGTACAGCTGACACCCTGATTTTAGCCCTGTGCCCCTGTGTTGGGCTTCTGACCTACAGAAACTGTGAGATAATGACTGTATGTTGTTTTAAGCCACTAAATTCATGAAATTTGTTATGCCTCAGTAAAAAACTAATCAACCATTGTGCCTTAAATATTTTAGAAGAGAGTGGGTCAAAGAAAATAGATATTAAAATATACCTTATCCTTCATCAATCTCAAGTTTGCTAAGTACTTGACAGGTGCTCATTTGTAGAATAAAAGAATTCATTCATATTTTCATTCATTTGTTTAATAATATGTATTGAGTACCTCTTCTCTGATGGTCCCTGGAAGAGGTACTGAGGATACAGTAGTGAAAAAGATATTGTCTTTTACTTCTAATTGCTCATAATGGAAGTGGAGGATGGAAACATGTACACCCAACAATAATGCAGAGAATGTATAACTCAACCTTAATATAAATATGAAAAAAAGTATGAACAAAATACAAAGGAGCATGGAATAAAAATCACAGCTAACATCTATCAAGTACTTGTCTCACTCATATTTACAACAAGGCTATGAGGTAGAACCTGACCCTTCCCATTTTGCAGATGAGGAAGCTGAGGCACAAGCAGGTGAAGAAACCAGCCCAAAATCATAGTCAGTAAGTGGCGAAGCTGGGATTTTAACACAGGTAGTCTAACTCCAGAGCCTACGCTTTTATACACTTCATGGTGCGCTCTCTCAATGCAGAAGAGTGGGCACACTCATGAGAAGGGCTGAGATTTGGAATGGGTACCTTTATCAAGGAAAGAAGAAGGGGTGAGCAGAAAGAAACAGCATCAGTAAAGACATAGAATAAGGAAGAAGGTGCATGGTGTGGCATATCCAGGGAACAAAGGAGGAACCTGTATCAGGATGAAGGAGAGCTGATGGCAGATGAAGTTGAAGCATTAAGTTGTCCTGACTTGACAGTCTTAGACCAATTAGTTGTTCAATTTCATTCTGAAGCTTTCAAAAGGACCTATTAAAGAGCATGATAAGGCAAATAATTTCCATCAAATTGTGTATGATTTTTAACATTGTTATTAGTGGATACCATCAGGCATCCAACATACAGCCCTCAAGTGTAATAATATTTATCCATACAACTTGGAAAAACCTTTGAAAACATAGTAAAACCCTAAATGATTCTGAGTTCAAGGAAACTGGGATAAAGTATAGATGCATGTAAGAATCCAGCTCTGTCTTCCATCTAGAAAGCTCTTCGTGTCTAAAGCCACAAAGATACTGCTCAGCTTCTGAATCATCTGAGTTCGTTCACAAAAAAATAGGTGGAAAATCTACATATTGGCATTGAGAACATTTCTCGATAGAAGCAGACCAACTGTTCAAATCAGTACCACCCGAAATAAATACATAAATACAGCATATAGAAGCAAAGGCATTTGTGGATCTAAACCCTCAAAAATTCTTCCATTTTTTGCCTGATGTAGAGTCATCATGAGCATTTGGCATTCTAGCTCGTTCTGTTTAATACAGTAGCCACTAATCATATGTGACTGTTTAAATTTTAAAAAGTAAAATTAAATAAAATTCCACCTCAGTGTCATTAGCTGCATTTCAAGTGCTCAATAGCTAAATGAGGCTATGGTCAACATACATATAAAACATTTACATCATTGTAGAAATAAGGTACTTATTTAGATAAAAGCAGTGATTTGTTAGGCACACCTAATATGACTTAGTTTATTTTAAATCCATATAATTAAATTCACCTATTGCAAGGTCTTACGAGGTTCTGAATTTTTGTTTTAATCATTCATATGTATTTCATTCCTCTAAGTATGGAGACATTCTATAACAAGAGACTCTCCATGGAGACAAGACAAAGCATTTATTAGGCATCAGCTGTTTCAAGCTCTGTACTGTGTTCACATCTTTTATGTCACTTAAGTCTCATAACTCCCTGGAAGATGGCATGGTTGTCGCCATTATACGGATGAGAAGGTTGAGGCCAAGAGAAGGCACCACGTCTTTTCACTTACAAAACCTAAGAAATACTTATTTCTTCCCAACTAGCTCCACTGCTCCTAAGAGGAATACAGTACATAGACTGAACAGTTAATTTTCCATAAATGAGGTTTACTTAGAGGGAAATCAGAGTTCTCTTTCATGCAGTTGAAGATTTTTTTTAATTGTCAAAATCATCCTGTTCTGGCAGTGGTTAAGAAGTGACTCAGGGAAGTACAAGGCAAGGAGGAGAGAGGAAGTCTGTGCAGCTGGAAACACTGAGTCAGATACTTATGTCATCAGTCCCCAAAGGCTCCATACCTCTGCCACAAATATACCCAAAGTTACTTTTTTATGACTTCTCCTCTCCAGTCTCTGGAAGGAATGTGCTTGAAATTTATTTTTAATCTGCTTCTCCCCCGAAAATGTGGAGGGGATGATATCTAGCCTATAAGATGGTCCCCAATGATTTTTGCCTTCAGACAGTCATCTTTGATACGGAATAGGGCTGACCTGTGTAACTAAAAGGATATTGCAAAATTGATGATGTGCTACTTCTGAGGCTAGGTGATGAGACATTAAAGGTTTCACCTTGTTCTACCTCTGGAGGAAGCCAGTCACCACATGATGAAGATATTCAAGCAGCCTGTGGAGAGGTCCCCATGGAGAGGAACTGAGGCCTCCCACCAACCACTACCACCAACCTGCCAAGCATGTGAGTAAGACAACTTGGAAGTGCATCCTCCAGACCCAGTGAAGCCTTCAGATGACTGTCAAACCAGCCAACATACGAAACCTAGAAACAAAACGACCCAGCTAAGCCTGTCCCAAATTCCTGACCCACAGAAATAGAATGGAATAATATATGTTTACTGCAGTTTTAAACCATGCCATTTCAGCATAATTTGTTAGGCAGCAATAGATCACTAACACACAGGGTTTCTCAAGCTTTATCTAGTAGCAACCCTACAGATGGAACATCTCACGTGCTGCTTTATACATCTAGCTCTTTCTCCATAATTATGTCTCGTCTTAGCACCGAGGCTGCAGACAAGTACCAAGTCTTATACTTTGTTGTGTTCTCTCTTCTCATGCCTGTTGATTAATTGGGTTACAGTGATTTTCCTCCTTCCCCTTTGACTACTGACAGCATTTTCCTCAACTCTTAGGTCCTTTCTCTTCAGATTTTTCTTCCCCCTTTTTTTTTTTTCTTAGCTGATCAAAAGCCAGAAAAATCAAAAATGTTCTATCACAAAGTGTTCATGGCCCTCAGCAACAAAAGCCCACAGTACTCTTTTCAATGACCAGAGAAAGATTATAAAGACTCTCAATTAATTTGATATTAACTCCTCCTCCCATTAGGAAGCTGCTACACATGGTGAAATAAATGAAATAAAATTAACAAATTTGCTTATCATCTATTTCCTGTCATTTGAACACTTGCTTCACCCATAAACTATATTCGTTCCACACTTACAGGACATGCAAAGCACTATGGGTGATGCTAAAACTATACACTGTCTATTTTCAAGGAACTTATAATCAAATATAGGAGGCTTGTCATAAAGATACAAATATTTATTCATATTCACTAGTACATTTACACATCAAAGAGAGTGAAAGCTAAGGGCTAGATGAATGGTATACTCAAGTGTTAACAGATCTTCAAAGGAAGAAGTTATTGCTGTGAGCTGAATTTATGGAGGAAAAAAGCCTTAAGAAAGTTTAACTGTGGTAAATATTATTATAGATTCTACCAATTTCATCCAGCTCTCCTTCAGCCCTGGGCATAGACATGCCTGCACATCTCAGTCTCTTGTTGGCAGGGCCATGTGACCAGCTCTTACCCAATGGGGTGTAAGAAAAAGTAACATACTTCATTTCAGGGTTAAGTCAGGGGAAAACCCATGTTTTATTATTATTATTATTTAATCTTGGCCACACAGCTTGCGGGATCTCAGTTCCCTGACCAGGGATTGAACCCTGACCACAGCAGTGAAAGCGCTGAGTCCTAATCACTAGACCACCAGGGAACTCCCAAAAATCCATGTTTAATTCTCCACTTTCTCTTCCCTAAGAAGGTCACATATTCTAGCCAGGGCACCGCAGGATGGTGGTAGCTCTATCAGCTTGGGTGCCTGAGTGACTACAAATAGCAGAGGCCCCCGACTACCTGTGTTGGACATGTACCTTGAACAGGAGATAAGAGATAAGACTTCCTTCATGTTATGCCACTGGGATTTGGGGATGAATTTGTTATTGCAGCATAACCTAGCCTGTCCTCACTAAAACAGAAAGATTCCAAAAGGCGGAGAAATGAAGTAAATGGCACAGGTAATTTATAAGTCATGTGTTACATGACCTTTCTCAGTGACAAATCTATGCACATACCAGGACATAGCTTGTTATGATATATCTTAATAGAATCAAAGGTTTTTAAATAACAACATGAAGAGGGTGGGAAAGGCAGCAGGAGAATGAGCTACTGCCCTTGGGTGATCACTACAGATCTCAGAGTAACAGGATTATGGACACCTTGGCCAAGAGCATTCCTCTCTCTTTGCTTTCTTTTCCTTTGAGATTACAAGCCATATATTTCCATTTGGAAAACGGTATTTCATAACCTCTAAACCCAACATGAGTCTTGTGAAACCCTAGTCGACAGCTGAACGGCCAAAAATAAAGACTTGGAATTCCTTCAAAGCTATCCCATTTTACATTTCTGGCAAGACCACTGAAGGGTAGCAGAACATGCCACCTCAAAATGTGCCACTTTGGTATATTGACTATTTTGAGCTGTAGGCACTTGAAAAACAGCAAGTGCAGGGAGAGACTTTCTCTGAACTCCCCTTACCTGCCTAAAGACAAATCCCCCTAAAGAAGCTCAATTGTCATAAATTCCCTCTGTGGCAGTTTCATCAACCAGGGAAGACTGACTTGCCACAGGTGAGGAGACAAAAAGTCAACACCACAGCCAGACAAACTTTGTCACAGACGATCATATTTCTTATTAACTCTTCTAAGGGCCCATTCATCTTTCCTAAAAATCATTTATCCTCCCCAAGAGGTCTACATCTCTGCCCTCCACCCTTTCCCTATTAAAATGGTATTTAAGTCTGAATTTTAAGCTGCCTCGGGAGTCACTCAATTTTCCCTGGGTATCTCCCATGTAAATATGAGGTATACATGTTAATAAACTTCTGTTTGTTTTTCTCTTGTGTCAATTTGTCTTTTATCACAAGTATCTCGGCTAAGAACTCAGTAAGGTAGAAGGAAAATTATTTTTTCCACTCCTACACCATCCTCATTGTGAGACTCTGGTATCAGGCTATCTAAAGCCTGACAGTCCTGTCATATGAACATATAGCCACGTCACTCAACTCCTTTTGTTCTCTTCTCATGCAAAACAGGCCATTTTCTGATGCTCTGGCTCCCCACATTGCTCAGGCCTTCACAGAGGACAGAATGAACTGGTTGTACTGACCCAATATTCTGTGCAGTGATTCAGCTGCTCATTGTAAATCACAACGAGGCACTCTGGGCTAGTATTCAGTCGCACAAGCTTGGGTAATGTGAATACATCTTGAAAAGAAGACTCTTCCACGGGTTAGACTGTGGACCATAGTAAATGAGTGCCCCCCAAGACAGCTGCCAGAGGTAGAGTCACTTAGCCTGTTCTCGTGGGGATGCCTTGGACAGTGTCAACATGGCCCCATTGGAGTGTTTTCTTATTAATTTATACATGTGTAAGCTCACTGTCATATACAGTTGTTCTTGGGTATCCTTAGGAGATTGGTTTTGCAATCGCCCACAAATACCAAAATCCACAGGTGCTCAAGTCCCTTATATAAAATGGTGGAGTATTTGCATATAACCTATGCACATCCTCTTGTATACTTTAAATTATCTCTAGATTACTTATAAAACCTAATACAATGTAAACGCTATGTAAATAGTTGTAAATACAATGTAAAACGTTGCCAATACAACAAATTCAAGTTCTGCTTTTTGGAATTTTCTGGAATTTTTTTCAAGTATTTTTGATCCACGATTACTTGAATTTGCAAATGCAGAACCCATGGATAGGAAGAACCAACTGTAATTTTCTAAAAAGATAACACAACAGTAACGTTAATAATATCGTTTTTAAAAGAAATAAAATCCCTTGTAAACCTTTTTACATTTTCCATTTGTGATTCTTGTCTTCCTGTCCTTATTCACATACCTACGTATTCTTGCATATCTGAGAATCTTGCATACCTTCCATTTTGCATTTTCTTTCTTCACATTGTATCAGAACTATTTTAATAAATTATATCAGAACCATTTTTGCATATTTTTATCATTGGCTTCACAATGAAATTATAGATAGCATTATGATGCCACTGTAATGAATATTCTCTTCCACTTCTGTTACATTACTACGTTAGGAAACTCCCCTAGAGTTCTTATCTCAGAGGATCATTTCTTATGATCAGACTCAAAATTCTGTCAAACTGTTCAGCAAAAGGAATTCACCTACCCATAATGTCACCAGTAGTCTAAACAGCTAACTGTTTCACCACAATGTTCTCAGCACTACTAAATCCTACCATTTTTTGAAATAGTGAATATTTTAGATCACAATGAAACTTTCAAAATGCCATCCTGTTTTGAAAGGGCTCTATATAAATTAGGAAGGTGTCCAGGAACAGTTACACATTTAACGTGTAATTCAGGACTCTATATATCCTACTGTGTTTTTTAAAAGGATTATGCTGAGGCAAATACAAGTGGGGTTGAAAAGATTAGAGAAAATCTCTTTTGCAGTATAAGCAGGCGAACACATTTTACAAAATCATGCTGAAAGGGGCTGTACGTTTTACCTGCTGTGTGTCTCTAAGGGTCACACACTCCTGAAAGGGGCTTTAATTTGCCATAACTGCTTGCTTTGTTTTGTTTGTTGTATGAATTCCCTGCTATAAGGAAATCTTTCAGTTGTTTCTCTATCTCATGAGCACCTGTTGCAAAAAATATTTGTAGGCAGTAAACAACCTGACACATTTGAAAAACTTGTAGCAGGAAAGTAGGAAGCTGATTTTCTAACATTAATTCTCCACTTCAGGGGTCTATAAAACTGTAACTCAGTGTAATACCACTTCACTTTGACTCCAATAAATACATACTTTCTGGGCAACACCTGGGGAAAGGGCAATGAAATATTTTCATCAGTGGAATATCTTTCTCCCTTTGCCCTCCTATTTTCTTTCCTTCTCTACTTTTGCCTTTAATTCTTCTACTTAGAAAAATTCTCAAGGAGCAAAAACATGTCCCTCTCTGCATTTTTATAAGCTGGTCAGTTTTGATTCCAGGTTTCTGAGGTTTTTGAACTCAGAAAATTATACCTCAAACATAATCCCACATTATTCTCAAAAATCGTTTTCCACAGTCATTAGCCCATAATGCCAATTTTCCTTTTGAAAACATAACAAAAAATTATGATCATTTTTGGAGACAAACCTTCACTCAGAATGATTCAAAGAGAATACAAATTTAATGACCACCCTGAGAGCCCAAGTAATACATCCCAGGAAATAATAATAAAATTTATGGTGGCCTTAAAAATGTTTAACTCCTTTCAAGAATCTCTAAATTATAGGGTAGTAATATAACCAAGGACTGGCAACAATTCACAAAAGTCCAGAAGAGTATTTCCTTTGAGTTTGTAGGCAAAGATGCTTAAATTGTTCCCCTTCGAAAAATAAAGATTATTTATTATTTCCCTTCCTGCGCATCAGACACTCCTGCAACATGCCTGTAACTCTTGTGTTCTCAGGTTTGAGCTTCAAAGACTCCAAATGCATGAGAAACTAGTAGAGTAGCAAAGCCAACAAACTTGGGGTTTTTTGTTTGTGTGGTTGTTTGTTCTTTGGTTTGATTTTGGAGGGAGAGAAAAAGTCAGGGGGGGCGGAGAGAGAAACACACCGCAACAGCTTCATAAAGAAATCTGAAGTGGGTAAACCAGAACACACAAAGATACAATTTTTCCCTCTAGATGATTATACTAGCAGGAAGAAAGATTTGAAACCATTGAATGTTTTATCTGATAACCACCTATGGCTTTCTCCAAAGAGACACATGTAAAATTGGGCAGGTTGTTTTCTGTTCTGTCAGGAAAATATTTAGTAACAGCCTTGTAAAAGTAAGTACTCACAGCTGCCCCAGGGAGCTGTGGATTTGCTTTCTAGTCTTGTGTCTTTCAACAAGTTGCTTTGTGTGTTCTCCCACAAAGGCCCTGCCTTCTTCTACAGACGGATTTACCATTCTCTCTGCGTGAATGCTGTCCAAGCTGGCTCTCTATCTGATGGTCCTGGCATTTGCAGGTTCCTAACAGTGACCCACAGGATGGGAATGGTGAAATTCATATTGACTGACCCCATAAGGATATGGTAAAGCTTGACTGGCTCGTAGCTTTAAAGACCTTTCAAGGTAAAAGCACTAATTAAAATGCTCTGTATTCATTGTATAATTTGCTAACAGAAAGAAATGTTACCTGGTTAATGAGTGCTTCCCATTTCATAAAGTATTTGTCACTGGCAAATCCCTTTTCAAAATTTAGATAAACTTCTATGATGCATAAAAAATGATGCATAAGAAACAGAAAGCTAAGCAGCAGAGCTTGCTGCTACGGAATTTTAAAGCGTGGCAGGTGCCGTTTGTCACCCCAAGCAAGTGTCTGCAATAAAAACCGAATATCACAGTTTATTTCCATGGTATGTGTTAAACATTGTCCCCACTTCCCAGCTATGCCAGATCAAAAACTCACAAGTATTTTTTTAAGATAGGACATTACTGAACAATAATATTGAGCACATCTCACTTAACAGCTCTGTAACCTTGAGCATACTATTGAACTCTTCTGAGTCATTTCCTCATCTATATAAAAAGGCTAATGATAATACCTACCTTGTAGAATTGTGGTGAGGCTTTAAAAAGAATTAAGTAAAACAAAGGCTGCTATTTATTAAACTCTAAAAAAATGTTTGTTGCCAGAAGCAGCAGAAACATCATCTTGAAATAATACCAGCTCTCCTTTAAGTAAACACTTCTGAAAAGGCTCTGCGTCCTTGGTCTAAAGATTTTCTTAGTCTAAAGATTCTCCTGGACTGGTGACCAAATCCTTGATTAGTTTTAAAGGCTCTTTGAACCTTCTGAGACTGAATGTAGAATAGTATGACTGTGAGGTTAAATACATTTTTTCTAGGAAACCTCATATCTTTCATCACATTCAGAGGTTAAGAATCACTGCCATAAGTCATCTAGTTTAACTTCTCTCCCTTCTACTTCCAGTGGAGAACCAGAGTCCCATTAAGGGCAGAGTGACCAGGCCAAAGACAGAGCAAGGAGCCCATACTCGGGTTGTTGCTGAGGCTCTACCCTATCCCAGCTTCTTCAGGCTTCCTCTCCCAATATTTGTGGTCCTAGACCTAGCTCCTTTCTGCAGTCTCCACCCATCCTTATCTCAGGACTAACCATGACACATGGCAGGAGAGATCTAAGACTATATAGGCCAACACTCTGGGCAATATCAAGTCACCTCTGTAGCAGTGTGCTTTCATGGAAAGGTCATGACCTTTGTGTTTTTTTTTTTAAAGGATACTTTTTTTTTTTTAATGTGGACCATTTTCAGTCTTTATTGAATTTGTTACAATATTGCTTCTGTTTTATGTTTGGGGACACGAGGCATATGGGATCTTAGCTCCCCAACCAGGGATTGAACCCGCACCCCCTGCACAGGAAGGCAAATTCTTAACCACTGGACCGCCAGGGAAGTCCCAAGTCGTGACCTTTGAAATAAGAAGGATTGTGTTTAATTCTTTTCCACCATTTATTGGATGTATAACCTTGGAAATGTTTACTTAGTCATTCCTCCCATCATCTATAAAATACAAGCAATAAGATTTACTTTTTGAGTCTATCAGGAGAAAAATGAGATAATGCAGAGAATATAGAAAAACAGGAATGTATGTCAGGCAACAGTGGACGCTCAATAATATTGTCTTCTCATTTCTGGGTTTCAACCTGAATCCTCTGGTCACCTGCCTAGGACGTAAATCCCTCTAGGAATGAGCTCTGGCCCTCACTGGCTTCTTTATCCTTCCTCCCACATACACACTCAAACCCACTCAGAGCCACAGACCTTATTACCTTGGGACTCTTTTCTGATGCTTACTACTTGCCTGACACTTACCTTTTTGCATCACATTTGTGGCCTCTAAATTCCCTACCATAGAATTCTATCCACCCCTAGGGCCACCCTTCTACACTGTGTGAGACTGACTAACCTACTCCCGCCTCCCACACTGATCACTTATTTGAACTGTTACCTACCTGCAAACTCTTGAAATACCATGTTAGGTTTGCAGACTCAATCCCCAGATCCCCCTCTTCTTCAGTCCCTATAATAACAATGCTAAGCAGTTCACTGTGCCTGTTAAGCATAAAGGGATCTTTGATTTAATGGGCCTCTGGCATTTTTCACATATCATGAAATTTTAAAAATCCAGGTAATTAAGTCTAAAAAGCCCATGGTTATTTGAGGGTAATAATGGTAAATATAACCTTTTTGAGCTCTTAGTGTATGCCAGACACTGTCCTGAACACTTTATGTATATTTTTGCATAGGATCCTCATAACAATTGTATGCAGCGTTTGTGATTGTTATCTCTATTTTATAGATGAGGAAACTGAGACTTAGAAAAGTTGAGCAAAAGTTACACAAGTAGTAAGTGACAAAGACATGGGATTGACAAGAGAATCCTCATTGTAAACATGTATAAAGCATGTTTCAGGGTATCAATCTCCAGTTAAGGAAGTCATTACATATATATGCCCCAGTGCTCATTCCAATCAGAGCTCTCTGAAGAAGTGACCATACTGTGGTCATATACAGTTGAGTCTGCAACTTCACGTGAAAATATAATCTCACGTTACTAGGAAACCTAACTTCAACCCACTTGAGAGGATATCACTGTTCCGTTAGTAGGTAAGGGATTTTTCAATCCTGGGACAGATAAAAATTAAATAGAGAGATCATAAAGTTAATGAAACCCATGGTATTCATAATTTTGGGTTAAGTCGGGCACTGGGCAATTTGAATGTTTGGTGACAAGTGTCTGTAATGTTTTAAGAGAATTTATTATATTTAAGAATCTGACAGATTAGCCCTGTGATTCCAGTTTTAAATGTGTAATTGATTATTAACTTCTGATTTTAAGTAGAAAGGTTGAAGATAATTTAACTGTTTTTAAGTGGAACTGCAATGTTTAAGATAATTGGATTTACTATATTTCTGAGGTTAGAATATTTGAGTCAAAATATGGTTGAAAAGTTTGGAAAGGTTTTGCAAAGTGTCTGAAGTATTTACAAAGAAAGTAGAAGTGTTAAACTTGTAAATGTATTTTAAAATATCAATGGAGAAATTTAACTAAGTAAATGCAAAGGATTATTTAAGTAGAATTTATTCTTTATGACATTCATAAATTGCACAAGATTTCTGAATTAATCTAAATATTTTAAAAACAAATTTAAAATATATAGTTTTAATAAATTAAACATTAACTAAAACCCAAGTTATAGTAAATAGGCCCTTCTGCATAAAAAAGTGCTCCCTTAGCCACTAAAAAACTCACATTGACAAACTCATAATCAAAAGTAAGTGTTCTAACATAAACCTGGTCATGTCAGGCCTATACCTAAAGTTCCCCTTTGGAGATTATCTTGGTGCTTTGTGACCACCTACAGGGGTGGGATAGGGAGGGTGGGAGGGAGACGCAAGAGGGAGGAGATATGGGGATATATGTATATGTATAGCTGATTCACTTCGTTATAAAGCAGAAATTAACACACCATTGTAAAGCAGTTATACTCCAATAAAGATGCTAAAAAAATAAATAAATAAAAACTAAAGCTACCTGAAAAAAAGAAAAGGTTAAGATGGTAAGCTTTATGTTATATTTTACCACAATTAAAAATATATAATAATAAAGTCCCCCTTTGGTCACTCACTACACTGAGGAGAAATTCCAAACTCTTAAGCAAGGCCTATGAGGCCCTTCAAAATTGACCTCTGCTCACTTCTCCTACGTTATCTTCAGTTATCCTTCCCCTTCCCCAATGCATTTACCATCTCCAGTCACACTGGCTTTTTTTCTCTCCATGGTGCATCACAAGTTCATTATCGCAGCAAGGTCTTCATACTCACTGTTCTCTCTACCTAGAATATTTTTCCCAAAATCTTTTGCATGGCTAGCTCCTGCTTACCATTTAATTCTCTGCTGAAATGTCACCCCCTCCAAAGGCCACGCCTAATTATCTCTTCCTCCAACAACCTTTGACATATTAAAGTCTTAGAATCATCCTTGATGTCTGAATTACCTTGTTCACTTTTTGGTTTGCATATTTATTTTCCTTCTCTCTCAAATAAAATAAAAGCTCAGTAAGAATAAAACCCTATTTGTCTTTCCTAAGACATTGCCTGACACATATTAGGTGTTCAATAAATAAATATCCATTACATAAATGAATAAATTAAAATAAATAAAACCCATCTTTGCCTTAATAACAGTTATTTTAAAAACATATCCCTACATAAACTCTGCTCAATATTCTGTAAAAACCTAAATGGGTAAAGAATTTGAAAAAGAATATATTCATGTATGTGTATAACTGAATCACTTTGCTGTACACCTGAAACTAACACAACATTGTTAATCAACTATACTCCGATATAAAATAAAAATTAAAAAATAAATAAATAAAAACATATCCCTACATAATATTGAGTGCATAAGACCCAATTATCTAGGGTTTATTTGACAAATTCGATTATGTTATTTTGGGGTTAATGCCCATGCATTGCTGAAGATAGGCCAAATGCCAAGCAGAGCATACAAGCAAATATGGTCCCTCCCCAGGACACTTGCCATCCAAATTATAAGCATTCAAAACTCTTGGCAAGATGCCTATGCTAATAAGAAAGTGATCCAATACTCATGAGAATTTGAAAAGTCATTGTTTTTACCTGCAGTTGTCTTGGCTTTTCCATAATTAATATGTCATTATCATCAGAAGACTAAGACATCAAGGATGGTAAAAGCACTGCTTCATATAACAACACTTATAGGGACAATGGTACTTAGCAAATATCACAGCGACTTGTGATAAAATAATCCAAAATCTGAGGCTAACAAATACGAGAAACCTACTAAACAAAAAGAAGATAGGAGAAGTTGACACCAAGACAGAAAGGTAGGATGTTCAACCTAACCTATAAATGGAAAACGTATTCTGCAGATGCCTGGGAAGAGACAAACTCCAAGTATTCATGGGCCATAGAAAATAACATGTCTTGCAGATGTAGAGAACAAACGTATGGACACCAAGGGGCGAAAGTGGCGAGGGGGGTGGTGTGTGTGATGAATTGGGTGATTGGGACTGACATATATACACTAATATGTATGAAATGGATAACTAATAAAAACCTGCTGTATAAAAATAAATAAAATAAAATTCAAAAAAGAAGAAAATAACATGTCTAGCGTCTTTAGTGTACCTTCCTTAATAGTTCTTTCTTGACTAGGTCAGGAAGAAACTGGTCTTAAATGCCTGCTAGGCTATTCCTCCATTTTCTCAACATTCTATCCCTATATCAAATTTGTTTACAAGAAAGGCAGATCTCATCCACGCTACAATACGTCAGCAATGTGTAGAAATGTCTTTTCAAAATTCCAGTTTACAGCATGTCTTGGTCTGTTATCCAGCATGAATATAAGAAATAATTAGATCAATAATCTTACACCACCTTTTGTTAGACTACATTTGCAAACATTATCAATTATGTATTTTTTATATAAGAATGCCTAGGAAAGTGTTTCTTACAGCTAGGAAACAGTTTGTTCCTCCCTTGATCTTGATCCACAGATCTGTCTACATTATTCTTTGGTTTTTTGCACGTGTCTTTTTTTACGAGATGGTTAAAATTTGCTACGAAAGTGTTTGTGATAAAAACAATGACTAACTTAGTAAAATTTTACAACTCCCTTTTACCAAAAAAGGTATGTACTGGGTTCTCACCAGGTTGCAGTGAATGTCCAGAAATTGCTCAGAGCCAAGGTATCATCAGAGAATTGGGGGAGGGAAGGGCAAAGAATATTTAACCTCCTTATAAGTATTGTTTTCTATGAAAACATGAAAGGAAAATGTTCACATAAAGGTAGGCTGGGGAATTCCCTGGTGGTCCAGTAGTAAAGAATATGCCTTCCAATGGGGGAGATGCGGGTTCGATCCCTGGTCGGGGAACTAAGATCCCGCATGCCATGGGGTAACTAAGCCCGTGCACCCAACTACTGAGCTCGCGCACGGCAACGAAAGAGCCCGCGTGCCGCAAACTACAGATCCTACATGCCCCAGAGGCCGTGCACCACAACTAGAGAAAGAAAAAACCCGCATGCCACAACTAGAGAGAGAAAACCCCATATGACACAACTAGAGAGAAGCCCGCACACTGCGATGAAGACCCCACACCAAAAGGAAAGATCCCGCATGCCTCAACTAAGACCCTATTTTCTATATGGAAAATAACTGAATATCTGAGATAAAAGGAATCTTAGAGACCTCTAATCCAATCTCCTTGATTTGGACTAGGGAAAGTATAAATCCATAAAATCCATTTAATCCATAGAGATTAAATGACTTCCAAAGAAACAGGAAGCTAGTAACTAAATCATGCCTGGAATCTGGATCTCTTTCTTTCCAGATTATGAGATTGCTAACACTTGAAGAAATGTGAGCATTGGAGGGAAGATTTCAGTCTGACTTTCAATTCCTGAGGACATGTTCTGTGCTATATAGAGATCAGGAAGATTTAGGTTGCACATTAACAGTTAAAACATGCTAAGTACATTATTTTTCTCCAATTCCATTCAATGTATGAATTTTACTGTCTATTTGTTTCATTAAACTAGATTTCCTGGGATTTCCCTGGTGGTGCAGTGGTTAAGAATCCGCCTGCCAATGCAGGGGACATGGGTTAGATCCCTGGTCTGGGAAGATCCCACATGCCGCGGAGCAATTAAGCCCATGTGCCACAACTACTGAGCCTGTGCTCTAGAGCCCGCAAGCCAAAACTACTGAGCCCATGCCCCAACTACTGAAGCCCGCATGCCTAGAGCCCATGCTCCACAACAAGAGAAGCCACCACAACGAGAAGCCCAGGCACCGCAACAAAGAGTAGCCCCTGCTCGCTGCAACTAGAGAAAAGCCCATGTGCAGCAACAAACACCCAATGCAGCCAAAAATAAATGAAATTTTTAAAAATAAATAAATAAATAAAAATAAACTAGATTTCCTGAATGTTTCAAATGGAAGCCAGGAGGTAAAGGTACAAGGGAAAGCTGCTTCACATTCAGTGTACGAATACTAAGACTATAATCAAATTTGCACAGATCAAATTCTAATCCTACTGAATTTCTTCTGGGATCAGCATCAGCATCTCCCAGTTCTTCTTGAAGACATCCTGAGCTTCAGATCCCTTTTTAATATTTTTTCCAGAAAAAAATGTATAGGTTTAGTGATGTCCTTTAAATGTTAGCTTTACAGTTAACATGTTAAGCTATTTTTATGTCTTGACTTAACAGGGAAAACAAAGCCATTGGTATTTGTATAAATGAAAATTTTCATAGCTGGCAACCAACTGGTTGATACATATAAAACACGTTTCAGATAATACTCAATTGCATTCAATAATCTTATAAGTAGGTATATAAAGAACAATGATTTACTTTGGATAGTATAGAAGCAATAGTCCTGGAACTTTTTTTTAACCTTTTATTTCGCGATAATCATAGATTCTCATTCAGTTGTAAGAAATAATACAGAGAGATCTTGTGTACCCTTCACCTAGTTTCTCCCCATGATTATATCATGCCTACGTATAGTAAGATATCACACCCAGGATTATGACATTGATGATCTATCAACCTTACTCAGATTTCAACAGTTTTACATCATGCACTCATTGGTGTAGAGGTCTGTTTTTAATAGCTACAATTTACTGGGCATGTCTATGATCCAGTTCTTCCTTACAAAAACCAATTTACAGATGGGGGAAGTGAGACAAAGAGGAAATAATGAAGATTTGAACCTCTACCATTTAACTCTGAAGGCAGAGCTCTTTATACTACACTATAGATGTGAGAAGTCTACATATGTGTTTGGTTCATTTCAAAAATCTGTATATAGCTATTCCACAAAAGAGTCAAAAGAAATATTGACACAAACAGTAAGTAAAACAAAGAAGAATATCAAAGACATGAATCAAAAGCAGAGGCAAACTGGGTTAATATGATTCAATTTAGCTCTGAGCTTCTTGGTAGGCAGAGTAAAAAGGTAAGGAGGATGATATATGAAATCCTGGTTGTCAAAGAAATCATTGATTCCTCAAGATACAGAAATTTTAAAATGTATATATGTATGTGTATATGCCTATGTTTGCTTCATTTCATTTTTTAAAATTCAGTCAGGGTTCATACATAACCAAAATAAAACTCTGCCAAGGCATACTTAATACGTCAGTAAAAACAGTTTTTAAACAGTATACTCCACTAAGCTTTAAAACTGTGGTAGTTTCCAAAGATGACTATAATCAATGCTCTCCCTGTATGCTCATTCCATTCCTTTTCCCCTTGAATATGGGCTGGACTGACCTATCAACTCCCTCTGGCCAACAGAATGCACAAATGTAACAGTGTTCTAATTCCATATGTAGTACTTAAGAAGTCAGACAGGTTCCACTTTGGAGCTTTCTGGGTAAGTTAGTTGCCTTGAAGTAAAGAAGCTCGGCCTAGACTACCAAATGATAACACACTTTGTGGAGAGATTGAGGTTGGTCCAACACATCAGAAATGTGAATAAATCCTTCTTTGACCATCATTCCTGGCCAGCACAGCCACAAGCTGAATACAACCCAGCGAACGACCCGCCCTAAACCAAATGGAGCAGAAAAACTACCCAGCTGAGCCATGCTCTGATTCCTGACTTACAGCACCTTGAGAAATAATGAATCATTGGTTTAAGCCACAAAGTTCTAGGTTAGTTTGTTAAAAGCAATCAATAACTGAAATAATAACCAAAACTGATAGTCTGAAAATTCTTTCTGTAAGCTTACAAGTTTAGATGCACACATCTAGAGACTGTCCATGATACCCACCTGGACCCCTCAGGAGCCACTGGGCACTTTCCCCACCTTCTGCCCCCAGCTCACTCCAACAATAAAATAAGGTCTTCAGAATCTTTCTGGAAAGAGCTTCTACACAAGTCTAGTGTCCAAAGATTTTGTGGCTACCACCCGAGGGACAGGCATCCAAATCACCTATCTCTGATAGCCAGCAGGACCTACATTCATAAGTCCACAGGAGTATAGCAAAAATAAAGCAGTTTTTAAACAGGCACAGGAACACCACCCCATCGTTGTAAACTTGGGCTCAATGTAGAAACAGCAGGCAAAAATGCCCATCTCCCAGTTTCTCCCTAGAAAGGATTTAATTGCATACTTTCCCAGTTGCTGTCTGAGGGCTTGGCTTCTAATCAACCTGCATTTAGGTGCTCACTGCAATCCTTCCCTTTCGGACACTGATGGGTCTTGGCATACTCTCAAGCATCAGGAGTCACTGAGAACAAAGATAAAAGGCTTAGACAACCACAATGGTTTGAGAGGCAGCCAGGAGCTTGGGCCAGGCTGACTGATGAGGTTTATTTCCTACATGAGACAGGTCTGTCAAGACTGGGAAAGGTGGCTGTTTTATCCAATGCACAGAAATCAACACAAATAGCCAAGTAAAATGAAGAAAGAGAGAAATATGTTCCAAACAAAAGAAGATAAATCTCTAAAAGCTGATCTTAATGAAACAGAGACAAGTGATTTGTGCAATAGAGAGTTCAAAATAATAGTCATAAGATTCTACCTGTGGTCAAGAGAGCAATGCATGAAAAAACTGAAAATTTCTACAGAGATACAGAAAATATAAGGAAGTACCAAAAAGAAATCGTAGAACTGAAGAATACGATAACTGAATTGAAATATTCAATATAGGGGTTCAATAGCAGACTAGATCAAACAGCAAAAAGGATACATGAACTTGAATACAGGAAAGTAGAATTCATCCAGAGGAGCAAAAAGAAAAAAGAATGAAAAACAATGCAGATAGCTTAAGGGACTTATGAGATATATCAAGTAGATCAATATACATACTATAAGGTTATAGGAGTCTGAGAAGCAGAAGAGAGAGGAACAGAAAGCTTATTCAAAGAAATAATGGCTGAAAACTTCCCTAAGCTGAGGAGAGAAACAGACATCTAGGTCCAGGAAGACATAAGAATTCCAAGAAAGATGACTCAAAAGAGATCCACACTGTGCATATATGGTCAATTAACTTTTAACAAAGGAGCCAAGAATATACAATGGGGAAAGGAATAGTCTCTCCAATAAAAGTTGGCTGGAAAACTGGATATTCATATGCAAAACAATGAAAATGGGTCACGACCTTACATCATACAAAAGAAATTAACTGAAAATGGATTAAAGACTTAAACATAAGAGTCAAAACTTTAAAAAAAATCCTACAAGTTAACATGGGGAGTAAACTATTTGAAATTGGTATTGGCAATAATTTTTTGGATTTGACACCAAAAGTAAAGGCAACAAAAGCAAAAGTAAAGAAGTGGAACCACACCAAACTTAAGAGCTTCTGCACAACAAAGGAAACCATCAACAAAATGAAAAGGCAACCTACTGAACTGGAGAAAATATTTGCAAATCATGTATCTGATAAGGGGTTAATATCCAAAATACAAAAGGAACTCATACAACTCAATAGCAAAAAAAACAAATAACCCAATTTAAAAATGGATAAAGGACCTGAACAGACATCTTCTAAGGAAGATATACAAATGGCCAACAGGTACATGAAAAAGTACTCAACAACACTGATCATCAGGGAAATGCAAATCAAAACCACAGTGAGATGTCACCTCCTACCAGTTAGGATGTATATTATCAAAAAGACAGGAGAAAATAATAAATCCAGGCAAGGATGTGGAGAAAAGAAAACCTCTGTACACTGTTGATGGGAATGTAAAGTGGTACAACCATCAAGAAAAATAATGTGGAGGTTTCTCAAGAAATTAAAAATAGAACTACCGTACAATCCAGCAATTCCACTTCTAAGTATATATTCAAGAAAAACAAAATCACTATCTTGAAAAGATATCTGCAGTCTCATGTTCATCGCAGCATCTAAAAAAATTCAAATTCATAGAAACAGAGAATAGGATAGTGAATGCCAGGGGCTGGGGGGGGGCAGGGTGGGTGGAAGAAATAGGGAGACGCTGGTAAAATCATACAAACTTTCAGTTATAAAATGAATAGGTCTGAGGATCCAATGTATAACATTCAATGTGACTATAGGTGATAATGCTGTATTGTATAATTAAAACTAGCTAACTAGTTCAGAGAACAGAACTTAAGTATTCTCATCAAAAAAAGAAAAAAAAAGATAAACATGTGAGGTGTGATGGATGTGTTAATTCTTGATGGTAAGAATCTTTTCACAACATATACACAGAGCTAATCATCACATTGTATGCTTTAAATATATTACAATTTTATTTGTTAATTATACCTCAATAAAGCTGGAAATTTTTTTTTAAAACTTGTTGATACAATAATTAAACATTTTCCAGGACTTCCCCGGTGGTGCAGTGGTTAAGAATCCGCCTGCCAATGCAGGGGACACAGGTTCGATTCCTCGTCCGGGAAGACCCCACATGCCGTAGAGCAACTAAGCCTGTGCGCCACAGCTACTGAGCCTGTGCTCTAGAGCCTGCATGCCATAACTACTGAAGCCCGTGCGCCTAGAGCCCATGCTCTGCAACAAGAGAAGCCACCACGATGAGAAGCCCGTGCACTGCAACAAAGAGTAGCCCCCACTTCCTGCAACTAGAGAGCCCACGTGCAGCAACAAAGACCCAATGCAGCCATAAATGAATGAATGAATGAGTGAATGAATGTTAAAAAAATAAACTATATAAAATTAAACATTTTCCAAACAAGTAGTCCTTCTTACATGACTAGAATGTGTTCAGTGCCTAGAAGCAGATTTTCCAAATGAATTCATCAATAAACATAAAACAAAATGAATTGCTCTAGTTTTCCCAGAGACCCTGTCTAGGCCAGATCACCCTAGGACAGATGGTTAAGTTAGTGTGGGTCCAATTCAGGACAACATAATGTGGAGTTACACCTTAGGTGATGTCTCCTCAGGCAACGTGGAGCTTTCCAGGGTCAAAGAAGCCCTGCCAAAACCTAAAATCAATAGGGCCATTTAAATGATGACATCCCCAGTGGGTAAAGATATTTGATTTTACACATCAATGGCATGAGCTACTGTCCTGCGCATTCATCGATAGGTCCAACATCCCATTAAAGCTCTTTAATTTCTGCTTAGTGGTATCAGGATTTAATTGATGGCAGAGACACTGCCTGCCACTAAACAATGATGTTGTGGCAATCAGTAGAAAATGTCTTAACACAAAGGCCTTCCCAGATATGCCAGGCAATTCTACTGGCTGCATTTACTGGCTTGGAAGGCTACTTCAACTCTACAGTAGGTCTTTCTTGTTCTGCCTGACCATCATCCAGACCCCACCTTCTTTTACCAGAAACCCAATTTTTCTCTGAGAAACTACTCCACCCCTATTGTTAGTGTATGCTGTTTAGGAGGGACTGAATCTACTTACAGCTTCAAGAATAGGCTCCTAGATCTGGTCAATCACCTTGGGACAGTGCCAATAAGACTGAAACTTTGAACTTTCACTAGAACTACTAGAAATACAAAACTTTATCGTTTCCTACTGAAATTACTGAACTGGTAGGATGGAATGGGTATATATTCCTGGGAGCCCTCTTGCCATTAGGTGAGACACTGCCTTAGAGAAAACAATGGATAGATCATTTGATCTCCTAGATCCAGGAGTTGTAGATGTCACGTGTCAGTGTTTTTACAGTAGATAAGCCAATAAAATACCTTTTCCATTTTTAGTTGTGTTTCTTATCTCTTGAAATCATTCTCAGAAACTGCAAAAAATGGGTTATTGCACAAACTATGGGTTAATGAAATGTCACTTATTTCCTGGGACTGTACAATTTATCACACTCCTTTTCTGAGCCTCATATCCAAGTACCAAGGCATTTAGACACACAGCACTTCTACAAATGATATATTACTTGATCTTCATAAGTTGGCCAAACAGAAAACTGAGATATTCATGGGATGTATGGCTCAAAAATCATCCATCAGGTCAAGACTGGAACCCAGCTCTTCACTAAATGCAAGCTTCTTCAGCGTGCATCAATGGACCTTACAGATCATTTGATTGTATGGCTCCCCAACGTCAGTCCATGGACTGGGGGGGTGCAGCCACATCATCAACAGTCCACAGAGTAATGAGAAAAATACATACTTTCTAATAGGTTTTAATGGAGCTATTTGATTTCACTTTTACACTTTGAGATGTCATCCTTTCAGGTTTTCTGGGGCTAACATGTTCTCTTTTGTGAAATGATAACAATACATGTAAATACTCTTTTTGGTGAAATATAAAACAGGCAGCCCCCCCACCCTCCCCCACCACCAGGCACGTAAGTCATCCAAGTTCTCTCCCAATGCTCTCAGCTTTAATAGTGACAGACACACTTGCTTTCTTCCTTATAATTCTCCCCCTCTTTCTCAGGCCACCTCAACAGAGTGCTCTCCACTCTCCACTGGGTAATTCCTTTGTCTTTTATAATGCAGATTAGAGTGGCCTCTTTTTTCTGGCTTCCCCAAATCTGGATTTCCTCCTATTGCTCAGCACGTTTTTAGGCCAGATGCAAGAAGAAGCTGTCTTTCCTCTTGAGAACATGGGAAAGGGCGAAATTATAAATACTATAGGGGTTCAGAATGAGCCTCCCCCAAATGTGCCAATTTTGATTAAGGATTATTGTGAGCTAAAGTCAGTCGAGATCCTGCGGGTTCAAGAGAAACTACTGTCCCCCGCCTTTAACTACCTAGAAGAATTTAAGTTGGAGACTTTCCCCAAAAAAGAGTTATTACCAAGGATAAATTTTATCTAAGTGGTCCCATCTATATGGCAGGGTAAACATCTAATTACCAAACATCTGCTTTTCTTCTTTTTATTTTTTTTTTCCAGTCTCTTTCTCCATCTCTTTCCTCACCTCAGTCGTTCCCCTCCCCCACAGCCCTTGTTCTCTCTGCTCTACCTGTGTTGGGAGTCCCCAGGACCACCCTTGGTTGTGATGATTTGCTAGAGGGACTCACAGAAAAGCTGGTATCCTCTCCATTATGGTGGTTTAATGCAGTGTAAGGATACAAATTACAGTCAGCAAAGGAGAAAGGCACATGGGGCAGAGTCCAGGAGAAACCAGGTGGGAGCTTCCAGTTACGCTCTCTGAGTGGAGTTGCATGGACAGTGCTTAATTCTCCCAGCATCTGCTTTTCTTCTTATTGTCCTGTGAATGACACTCCTGTCCTTGGAAGCCCCAGGCCCCTATTCCATTCCTTAGCTCAGGACAGCATATTTACCTCATTTTACCTTTCTGCTTTTGAACCTCTCATGTATATGGGATATCTGACCCTTACTTGTATGTGGGACTCCCATACGTAAGCAATTAAATTTGATTTCCTGCAGTTAATTTGCTTCATGTCAATTTAATTCTTAGATCAGCCAGAAGAACCTAGAAGAATAAAGTTTTCTACATCCACAACAATACTTACAAATAAACGCTTGTTAGTCTCAAACAAGCAAATTTATAAATATTAATACCAACATTACCTAAAGCAACAAAGCATCAAAAAGTTGAAACCAAGCAAGACCCTGTGGGACCCTTCCAGGTACCAAAGCCTTTCCGTGTCCCTGTTTCTCATTTGTAAGGAAAAGACTTCAGCCTCCTAGACCTTCCCTGAGTTCCAAAGGGCAGATTCAAACAGTTACTAATTAAGGAAGGGAGGGAATGCCAGAAATAAAGGAGGAGCCGTCAAGAAACAATAGTGCAGAGATAAAGCAGGGTCCTGGTTCCTTCTCAAGGGATACACATAACAATATATCTTTGAGTTCTTCTGCAGGAACCAAGGCCCCCATCCACTTGGAGGATGGTAACTTCAGGCTGAGCACAAGATTCCTGGAGCACCACACTGTTACCTCACCACCAACCAATCAGAAGAAAGTCACACACCCTGCAGCCCTCACCACAAATTTTACCTTTAAAAATTCTTCCCCAAAAACCATAGGGGAGTTCAGTGGTTTTGTTTTTTTGGTTTTTTTTTTTGAGCACAAGCTAGCTGTTCTCCTCGCTTGGCCCTGCAATAAACCTTTCTCTGCTTCAAACTCTGACTTTTTGGTTTGTTTGGCCACACTTATGCAGGGCACAAGAAATTGCAGACAGCAACTTAAGTGCCCCCATGATAAAGGAATGACTGAAGAAATTCTCCTATGTGGGAGGATAACATAGTCATTAAAATTATGGTTATGAAGACTTTGTAATAATATGGGGAAATGCTTATAATTAGATACAATAAAAAGATATGTAATTATGAAAATACAATTGTGTTAAAATATCCAGGCATAGATAAACTATAACATTGTCCACACAGATTTAATTGCACAGTGGGTTATGGGTAATATCTATTTTTGTTTTTAGAGAAGTCTCTGTCATCCAGATTTTCCACAATGGGAACATATTATTTTTAAATGTAGAAGAAATACATTCATTAAATTTAGCTCCACTTATGTATGCAGCCAGTATTTACTGAGTACTCATTATGTGGAGGCCAAAGGTCTTCCTCTGCGAGACAAGATTTGTCAGAGATTTAGGTAATACTGGCATTATTTTTTTCTTGCCAGCAAGAATAACTTGTACTAAGCCAAGCAGCCACCTCTCTCAAGGCCATCCTTAATGTCTGATGGCCACCACTGCACCTGAATAGCTCCAGGGCTGACTCTCCCCTGTTTGGCCCAAGGGCATGTCCATCTAAGGAGCCATACTGGGCAGGTACCTTCCAACCAAAGTGAGGTCAAGGATCCCATCCACAATCACTAGACTAGCACAAACCAAGAAAGAGAAATCAAGGAGCTTCATAGGAGTTAGCACAAGAAATCAAATTCAGGTAGAAATCCCAGAAGGGTAGTATACAATTTATATTTCCCTAGCAAGGTCCATTCTAGAATAACGGAAAAGCTTCACCGTTTTCAGAATGTCAAAATCGAATTCTCCTGAATGCTGAGCTGCCCTGAAATCAACACTTAGGTTCTGACTACTTCCCAATTCATCCTCAACAACCGCATCAAACCTCCAGTATGCCTTTTTGGAAGTTGACTTTTGTTTGATTTGATTTATCTGGCATCTGAAACTCAAGATGACAAAGGATGAAATCTCTTCTTAACCTGTGTGTAATTAACCGCATCAAAAAAGGCTACAGTTAGATACAATGAAACATTAATATACATTAGCTCCAAATGGTTATATTTCAGATAGATATTATCAGGCACCTTCTCCCCTGTGCCAAAACTGCACACACTGCTTATTTCAGCAGAGACCCCATCCTTTCCAAAGCAAAGGTACTCAATGCTGCCTCAGGGACACAATTGTGCTATCTACAGAAGGGAAGGAGCATATAAATTCTGTCACTTGTTGACCAACAGGACCCAATTTCACAAGAATGTGTAAAATAATTTTGTTAGTCAAGAGATGATGTGGGATGCACAAATACCTCTGAGTGCCATTTGGGTGGGAGAGTTAAAGTGAATGTAATGAGTACTTTCTGAGGTAACTTGAATTGGAGATGAAATGCATTCACTGCATCTGGAAAGTTAGGATCCCTAATAACACAAAGCTCTGTGGCCTGGCAGAAATTTCAAAGACTAAAGGCTTTTGGGCTTTTAGTATTTTTTTTAACTTTTTATTTTGAAAAAAAAATTCAAAACTATAGAAAACTTGTAATAATGATACCATGAACTTCCATATACCATTCACTAGATTCATCAATTGCTACGATTTTGCAATATTTATTTTATCTCTTCCTCCCTATATACTATACTCCCTCTTCCTCAAATGAAAAGGGGAAGAAAAAAAAAAAAAGATTTTTCCTAAACCATTTGAGTATAAGTGCTGGACGGACACCAGAATATGGTCCTAGAATACCACTCCAAAATAGTATATTCAACACCCACTTTGACAGAAGGATTATTTTGAGCTGAAGGCAATTGAGAACATCCAGACTCTTTACATCCTTCTGTCCAAAAATTTATAAAGAAAATTTCCATTTGTAAAGATGTCTTCCTACTAGGAAGAGAACAACTCTTGGAGACAACTTTATCACCGGGAGAGACTCTTATCTGCATAACAAGATAACTTTCATTTACCATACATTTCCTTCCCCATTTTACCATAACCTGCCCCCATTCCCCTGCCCAGAAGTCCCAAACCCCATTTTTCTTTGTTTAGACTAGAATGATATATAAGCCTCAATCATCTGGCCACCTCCTGGAGCCACATTTTTTCTTTGTGAACTCCAGTGCCACTGCATGCATAGGTAAGGGAGAAAAGTTTGCCACCTCAAAATATGCCTCTTTGGCACAAGGATTATTTTAACCTGCTTATCTTTAAGAAATAGCAGACACAGGGGAAGCTCTGAAAACCAAGCAGGAGTTACTGTAAGAAATATTTACATGTTATACAAGGGAAATCTCTATTTGTAAAGTGTCTCCCTTGCTATACCAGGACAATTCTTATCAACGGAGAGGGCAATGACTTAAATTTGCATAACATCCTTACCCTTGTTTACGTGCTTTTCCTGGTAACCTTCCATAACTGACTCTCCCCACCCTCAATATCCTCTTTGTCTTCAGCGGAAGATGGTATTTAGGGTGGGCTTCCACCATTTTGGTTTGTTACTCAGTTCTCCCGACTCTCTCCCATGTATACGTTATTAAATTTTTGTTTTATTTTCTCCAGTTAATCTGCCTCAGGTCTACTTAATTCTTAGACCACTCAGAAGAACTAAGAAGGGAAGAGGACAACTTCTTCCTCCCTGACACATACATAAGTAATTAAAACTGTTTTTCCTTTTGTTAATCTGACTTTTGTCAGTTTGACTTGTGGGCCCAGCCACTGAACCTAGAAGGGTAGAGGGAAATAAGCTTTTTGTCTCCTGCAGTGAGATTTCAAAATCTTTTTTTTTTTTTTTTTTAGCAGTATGCGGGCCTCTCACTGTTGTGGCCTCTCCCGTTGCGGAGCACAGGCTCCGGACATGCAGGCTCAGCGGCCATGGCTCACGGGCCCAGCCACTCCGCGGCACATGGGATCTTCCTGGACCGGGGCACGAACCCGTGTCCCCTGCATTGGCAGGCAGACTCTCAACCACTGTGCCACCAGGGAAGCCCCTCAAAATCTTTTAAGAATTAGGATAGTCACATAACCACAGTACAATGATCAAATTCAGGGAACACTGATAAAATACTATCTTACATATAGTCCACATTTACATTTCTCAATCCCAAGAATATCCTGTATGGCCATTTTTCCCCAAGCCAGGGTCACAATGCTTTTAGTTGCAATGTCCCTTTAGTCTTCTTGAATCTAGAGTAGTTCCTCAGTCTTTCTTTGCCTATAATGTCATTAACATTTTTGAAGAGGACAGATCCGTGGCTAAGATATTTATGCTAGTCTGACTGTGTCCTCAGGGTTAGATTCACATTACACATTTTAAAAGGCATACTACTTAAGTGATTTTATGTCTTTCTTATTGCATTATATCAGGAGGCACCTGATGGAAGCTGTTCCCATTGTTGGTGATGTTAACTTTGATCCTTTGCATAAGATGATTTCTTGATTACTCCTTGCATGGGTGTGTGTGTGTGTGTGTGTGTCTTTGTCTTTGTCTATGTGTCTGTGCCTGTTGTGTGTATTGATGGGATTTAGTTCATGCTAACCCAAAATATGGCACCTTGGTATACTGCATATTTTAAAGTGAAGGAGTTTGAGAAAATGGCAGTAGGAAAGTCTCAAAGCTGCCCCTGGCATTCTCCCCTGAAACAGAGCATAAAACCCTCATGTGAGAGGTGTCCTCCTTCTGGAGGAAAGGATCATTCCTATATCTGAAGACAAAGGGACACTGAGAAGAATCCTTACAAACAGGCCTTGCTAAGTTGCTCCCAGTTAACTGCACTTACCTCATATTCTCTGACCTATCATACTTCTACATGACTGCCCACTCGTCATCAAAGCTAGAATAAAAATACGCAGGTCTGTTTCTCTGGGTCTTCATTTCCTTATGAAGGCTCCCACATCGTGTAAAACTTACATTAAATAAATTTGTATGCTTTTCTCCTGTTAACCTGTCTTTATCATTTTAATTTTCAGACCCAGCCAGGGACTCCAAGAGGGTGGAGGAAAACTTTTTCTTCCCCTACAGTATAAATGCATATAATAAATAATGTGTGGTGAGATTTTTTGAAACTATGCAAATATCCTGTTCCCAAAAAAGCTTCTGCTCCATGATTTTAGCATTTACTGATAATTCTAGTCTGAATTAATTATTAATAGAGAAGTTGTAAAATAGTGATTTTCTAATTCCATCATTTCTTCCACATTTATTAGTTGGTATTCTATATAAGAAGAGCTTGCCTTCCTCCCTTCTTTCTTTATTTATTTGTGGCTTAAGTATACCTTATTAGCTTGACCTTTAAGTATCCTGTTTGAAGCTGGCTTCTGTGTCATTCAGACATGTCCTCATCCATTTTTTTTCTAGCAGTTTCTTATTTGCTGGCACAACAAAATGTTCCTGTATGTACAGGTTTTCCTGTACTTTCCCGCTTGGGACCTGGAATGAGAATTTCTCCAAGTTCCTTTTCATGGGAAATGGTATTTAGAAACAAAGAACCAGGAACTAGGTGTGCTCATTGGTGCTGGGCTTGTCACTGCTTGGAGACCTTTTCATAAGACAGAACTATGAATTATAAATATATATTTATATCTATATGTATGTTTAATCATACATATATGTATGTTTAATCTATATGTGTTTAATCTATATGTATGTTTAATCATGTGTTCATATTGACACTACTAATCTCAATCCAATAGTACACTGTTCTACCTTCCCTTCCCTCACTCCATATTTATTTGTATTACTATTGTATTACTATTCTTCCACAGTGATATACAGGCTACCCCCCCCATATATATATACTCAGTTGTACAGTCCTACAACACATAAAAATAATTTCAGAATGTTCCATCACTACCACTATCAACAGCAATTGTAAATGTAAAAAGTTCAAGATTTCTTTCTAGTTATCTTTAAACTGAGCCAAAAGTACAGTCAAGATACTGTGTTCAAAATAACTTGAATTATTATTTCTTTCCCTTATGTGTGATCATATCATTCACTTGATATATAGTTAGATTCATTTACCTCTGTTTTTATTCCATTTTTACTCCCAGTCTTGTAGTTTAATTTTATCTTTTGGGTATACAAAACATTAACATGGTTTCAAAGTCAAAGCTATAAAGAAAGGTATCTTCAGGGTGGTATCACTCCCTTCCCTAACTCTTCTAATCCCATTCCCACACTACAGATTACCAATTTCATTTTTTCCACTTTATCCTTTCTTTGTTTCCTTTTGCAAAAATAATCAGATAGATAGATAGACAGACAGAGATTCTTATTTCTCCTTCTTTCATACATAAAATGTAGCATGCTATCTATATCCTTCCATACTTTGCTTTTTGCATTAACAACGTCTCTGAGAAGCACTCCATGTTAATTCATAAGGATCCTTCTGATTCTATTTTACAGCACACCACTGTGTGAGTTATGCCATGACTCATTCAAATAATCTCCCATACACAGGCATTTAGGATGTTTTCAATATTTCATAAGTACAGATGATACTGCATAGCTCTTCTTATGAGTGAGGTTAAACATAACTTTCATATGCTGAAAGACCATTTTTATATCAATTTTTGTGTACTGTCTAGGTCTTTTGCCACTTTTCTACTGGTTTTATGGGTTTTTTTCTCCTCAATTTGTACTTTGTAATAACTCCTCAAATCACATATGAAGAATGTTAACTCTTTATCATAACATATCTTGCAAATGTTTTCCCTCAGCTTATCACTTGTGGTTTGACTTTATGCTTTTTGCCATGCAAAAGGATTTTTTTTTAAATTTTTAATTACACAGAGTCAAGTTTAATGGTATCTGAATTCTGAATTACAGAAAGGCTCTCCTTGTGCTCGCTATATAAAGGAATTCCCTTTATTGAATACATTTAAGTGTCCCTCAGTATGGTATAAAAGGGTGAAACTGAGCAGGGCCTTGTGGGGGCACCTGGGCATGGAAGCCTTTCAGTCCGTTTCTTGACTCCAGCTTCCATGACCTTCCCTGAGTTCCAAAGGGCAGATCTGAACAGTTGCTAATCTGGGAAGGGAAGGGATACAAAGACTGGGAAGGGAGGGGCAGCCAGGAAACAATAGTGCAGCCTTGGGGCAGGGTCCTGGTTCCACCTCAAGGGATACACATAACAATGTCTTTAAGCTCTTTAAGATGTCAGCATTCTTCATACCATAGAAAGACCACCTGAGGCTACATTAAAGGAACCAGAGAAGTTTATCAAGAAGATTAGCTGAGACCAGATTAGAGGAGTGAAGGCCTTGCACACACCCTAATCTCATCAGCAACCCCACCCTTGAACCATTGCTATAAAACTCCTCATCAAATCCTCCCTGGTTGGGACACATAGTTTTTCGGGGCAGGAGCCCAGTGTGTCCCCCTTTACCTGGCAAAGCAATAGAAGTATTCTTTTCTACTTCACCCAAAACTCTGTCTCCGAGACTTGATTCCGCACCGATGCACAGAGGCTGAGATTTTGGCATCAAGGGCCTGCTATAGGAATAAAATACTATTTGCCTATTGACCTCAGGGAAAATTCAAAGATGCATAAACTTTGTTTCTGCAGGCCTTTCATCTCCTAACGCCATAGCTTTCATTTTCCCTAACCCCAGGTTTCCTCAGCAGGCTAGCTTCACTAGAGAGCTGTGAACTAAACGTGAATTACTAAAGAAGATACTAACTCATCATAACCACAGGAATCTTTCTCTAGAGCAAATAATAATTTGTAGTGCAAATCTGTTTTATAATCACCTACTTTTATAAAGCAAGGATCACCTGTGTTATATTTTATTATCTCGCATTGATGGTGCATTTTCTCTTATTTTTATCATCAAGTAATCCATGTTTATTATAGAAAAAAACTACAGTTAAATTCAAAGAAAAATTTTGGAACAGTTAACATTTTAGGACATACTGCTGTATCAATATATACCTATTTAAAAACTCTATTCAGTAAGACTATATTTACTATACTTCCTATTTTGTAGTTTATTTTTATTTTCACTTCATATAAAAATCTTTCCATGTTATTGAGTCATCAACAATAGCATTTTTCGGGACTTCCCTGGTGGTCCAGTGGTTAAGAATAGCCTTCCAGTGCAGGGGACATGGTTTCAATCCCTGGTCGGGGAACTAACATCCCACATGCCACAGGGCAACTAAGCCCACACACTGCAACAAAGAGCCTGTGCTGCAACGAAAGAGCCAGCGTGCCGCAACGAAAGAGCCAGCGTGTCGCAACTAAGACCCAATGAAGCCAAAAATAAATAAATTTTTAAAAATAAAAATTAAATTAAAAAATTTTTAAATAGCATTTTTAAAGTCTACATGGTATTCCACTGTATAAAGTGTAGGGGAGAGAAGGGAAGCAAAATTCACCACCCCAAAATGTTTCTCTGGCATGAGGATTATTTCAAGCTGAAAACAATCAAGGCCCAAAAGATTTAGGAAGAAACTACGACCCTCCCCCTAACTGCTAAAAGAATGTAGATAGAGGACCTATTCCCAGAATAGAGCTATCTCCAGGATATCCGCAAAGAACGTAGGCTAGGTATGGTGGGGGTAGGGTCTAGAGATCAGTCCACTCTGTGTCCCACTGTCACTGCCTGGCCCAGCAAACATTTACTTACCAACCTTTTGCTTTTCCAAATCCATGTCAATGGCCTTCCTTCCCTTTGAAGTCCCAAACCACTACCCTCAACATCCTCTTTTGTCTTCAGCTGAAGATGCTGCTTAAGGTGAGGGTTTCAGTCATCCTAATGAATTACTCAATTTTCCTGGGTCTCTCCCATGTAAACATGTTATTAAACTTTTCTTTGACTTTCTCCTCTTAATCTTTCTCACTTCGATTTAATTCTTAGAACAGCTGGAAGGACCTAGAAGGGTAGAGGAAAATTTCTTCCTCCCCAACAAAAGACAGAAAATATTTAACCATGTATTTTGCACTTAGGATGTTTGGTTTTTCTTCTTAATATCATGAACAGCTCTACAACAAAATTACTTAAAGACACATGCCTTTGTGAATTTGTCAAGATATTTCTTTAAGATAAATATATAGACACAGAATTGTTGGATCAAACAGTATACAAGATTTTTTTATATACACAGCTGACTTGCCACCAGCAGTATTTGAAAATAACTGTTTCCTTCACTCACACCTCACCCACTTAGTGTAAGCATTCTCCCTAATGCTTTTTTATCTCAATTTCTTAACACAAGACTGAACAGCAATGAAAAGCTCCACGAAAGTACAAGACGAGCAAATTCAGAACAAAATATTACTGATGCGTGTCTAAAACATTGTAAAACTCCTCCGAGTCTCTGAACAATCTATTGATCTCTGAACAATCTATTGAAACATCTGAGAAACCACTTCATTCAAAGATGAAGATTTTTTTTTTTACTCTGCCTATACAGCTTGGTCTTTAAGACTTTAAAATCCGGTGCAACTTCTTAACAGCCCTTTCCATTTAGTAGGAGCTCAAGCTTGGTTCTGATTATAAATAAATAGGAAGGTTTCTAGCCAAGAAGCATAGACCCAAGGAAGTTGTGAGAAGAAACTTACATGAAAGCTTCTCCCATTAGAGCTGAACTAATTAAAACTCCATGATAATTCTCCCTCATCAGTTACTGGCTAAACACATTTGCCTTAGAAATTTTTACTTCAGGTTCTAGTCTAATGGCCCACACTTCCAAATTACACTTTTAATTAAAAAGCAACAACATGGAATTTTTCTTTTCACAACCATCTGTGCTTTCCCAAGAACATGTGACTGCTACTGATAAATCTACTACTTTGCACACCCCAATCTTTATGTTTAGGGTTCGAAAAACTTAGGAAAATAACGCTGTTCCATAAAAACAGTATGTGATCAGAAACACCTGCTTTAAAATTCAATGTTTGGTATGTGATGCTTCTTAACAAGTGTTTATTAAACTGCATAATTTCAAAGCCTGAAGTGGTATACTGCAATGTTTTCCTGGGAGTTGATCACATTTACATATCCTTTTACACTTCCTGTGAAATTAATATTGCCTTTTGTATCTTGAACTTAGCTAATATAACTTGCCATTTCTACTTTTCATTGCTATGAGTAATATAGAGTGGACCCCCAAAGGGACCCCTGCAATGCCTACATAAGCTTTATTCCCTCACTGTTACATTTCTTCATATGAATACATTAAATCAAGATTAATAAATCTTTGCAGAATTCACTGGTCTTGCAAAAAGGCAAGATTCATAATGGTAAAGGCTGCCCAGTGAATAAAGGAAAACTTAAAACTGGAGCCAAAGGCCAGGGTTCACAGAGCCCTTGTCACATCCAACAGCTTGCCAGAGATCCTTCAAAAGAAGGGAACATTTCCACAACTGCTCAACGTCTAGGCAAGAGTGGCTTCATCACCAAGAACCAAAACCCAGCTGGTAATAACTAGACCTCTTTCTCTCAAGGATACATCTCTGTCAAACATTAAAACCTGACCATAATTTCAGGATTCTTAAAATTCCACCTGAGGCACATAGGGGTGGAAATGGGATGATAATCAAAGAAAGTGGATGGTAGAGGCTGAGAAAAGAGGAACATCAGGAGTAGCTAAGAAGCTCCACAAAGCAAATCAAAGGCAGAAAATGGAAATCTTTGGAAATACCACATACCACACTAGACAAAGGTCACTGGAGGCCTCAAAGGATCATCCCCCACTCATCTGCCCTGTAGTGGAGGAAAAATAATTTTCTCTCTACCCTTCTGAGTTCTTGGCTGAGACCCCTATAAAATGAGATTTAAAGGAGAAAAACATATTTAATTACATACATAGGTACAGGAGTCCACAAAGATGAGACTCAAAAGGCAGCCAGAGGATTGAAGCCAATGCACCATCCTGAGCTAAGGAAAGGGATAGGGGTCTGATGCTTCAAAAACAGGAAGGCAATTCACAGGAACGTGAGAGGAGGAGATGTTTTGAAAACAAAGGTCATCTTGCCAGGCAGGTAAGTCTCTCTGGTGAAAAAGTTCTCTGGCAATAGGTATCTTCCATTCTAATGTAAATTTCCTTTAAAAAGGTAGATTTCCCTTATAAAATGTAGATTTCCCTTACAATGTAGTTTTTCCCTACAAAAATGTAGATCTACAAATGATAGAATTCCCTAACTTCTACTGTTTTCAGAGCTTCTCCTGTGTTGCAGTTTCTTAAATATAATCAGCTTAAAATAATCCTTATGTCAAAGAGGCATATTTTGGGGTTACCCATTCTGCTCCCCTTTACCACCTCCCCCCCGCCCCCCCCCCACACAGCAGCTGCTTTGTCTAGTTGACAATTTAGTCAAGGCCAGGAAACCTAAATGGCAATCTGAAGGAAAAGTTGGGGGCAACTTCAAGATACCTGACCTGGGATAAATACCCCATACCCTGTCAGAAAGCACTTTCTACCATGCCTTGTACAGCTCTCATTTATTCTTCTACTTGAAGTTCATCTCCAATTTGGTCAAGAAGCAGAGTAATGGGATTCAGGGCCAGGATTAGAGTGAGGCAAGTGAGACAATCACCTCAAGTACAAAACTTAAGGAGCGCTAAAAAAACAAAACAAAAAACAAAACCCCTCAGTAATCAAGATTATACTTCAGATGAGATTGGGCACATTCAGGGTGGTATGGCCATAGACCAAGATGAAACTTCAATGCAATATTTTTAAAAATCAAAATTGATGTGAAAAAATTAATGGTGATCAAAATATCAAAATTTTAAATAAAGATTAATGCCATGCTGAATCACATTTAAGCCTGCATATGCACTCCTATTTATAGGTTTTCATGTATTTTGTTAATTTTTTTGGAGGACACTGAAGCCAGAATTTATTACAATGTCAATTTTGTAGCTTTAATGGGTACAAAGTATATAACATTTTCAACATTTATTTCTTTATCTTGTTTTCAATGGGGAGAATTGTCATCTTTGACATTTTCTCATTAGTAGTAATGATCTTAAATGATTTTAAATTAATTTACTTAGTTTCATTCATTTAATTAACTTCATTTTTCTTTTGCCTCAGGCTCCAATATGGCTCAGCACAGCACTGGTCTTTATTTAAAATTTTTATATTTTGTTCATCATAGATTTTTTTGGCATTTATTTGATTTTGAAAATAATATTGACCTAAAATATCTTTTTTCTTGATCACTGAGTATTCTGACACTCTTAAATTGTGCAATGGTTGTTCCATCCAAGTCAAAGTTATAGCTATAGCCATTTCAGATATGCAACATAAATTAAAAAATGACTCTAAATGTGGACAGGAGTACAAGACATGTTAAGTGAGAGAAGCATCCTGCGGAATAATATGTAACTATGGGCTCATTTGTGCTTAATTTTTTTTTTAAATAACTCTAAGTCATCATATATCAAATATACATGGATGGTAATGTTACACAGCTCAGGGTCGGCTGCTCGCAGCTTGAAAGCCAATACTCGAGAGACAAATGTTGATTGGAAAAGAAAGATTGCTATATTCAGGAGGCCAGCAACCTGGAGAGAAGGTGGGCTCATGTCTGAAAACCAACTCCAAAGATTCTGCTCAACCGTTAAAGTTTTTAAAGGGAGAAAGGGGAAGTTAATCACAGTTAATCATTTGAGGAGGTGGTCAGAGTCTTCATTATCTTTCACTGTGTGCAGACTTTCTTCTGATTGGTTGGTGGTGAGGTAACAGTGTGGTGCTCCAGGAATCTTGTGATCAGCCTGAAGTTACCACCTTCCACCTGGGCAGTGGCCTTAGTTCCAAGAGAAGAACTCAAAGATATATTGTTATGGTTCCTTGAGGAGGAACCAGGACCCTGCCCCATGGCTGCACTATAGTTTCTTGACTGCTCCTCCTTTGTTTCTGCATTCCCTGCCTTTTCTGATTAGCAACTGTCTGAATCTGCCCTTTGGAACTCAGGGAGGGTCAAGGAGGCTAAATGAAGACTATTTCCTATAAACAAGAAAGAGGGGACACGGAAAAGATTTGTACCTCAGAGGGCCCCACACGGTCCTGCTCCATTTCAGTAAAGGGTAAAGAATTTAGTCATTGAGGCAAGAGGTTCTCAATCATGTTACTGCAAAATAATACATTAGGTGCTCAAGTAACATGTTACTATCAATAATAACAACTAAAGCATTATTCTTTGCTAATCTTGATATCTTTGAAATATCCCTACAACAATGTGATTCTCACTCACTTGTAGCTAGGTACATTTTTTTAATTTCAGAGAAAATGTACTGGGAATTATAAGCAACCACTGTAGATTCAAGGGAGTTCATGGGCATCTCAACAATATGTGTCACTGAGCACCATTTTGCTTTGTTTTGTTTTGTTTTGAGGTTTTTTCAGTACGTGGTCAGTATTCCCTCTTTTCAATAATAGCAAACATCGTTTTGTTTGCTTTTTTAACCGGGCTTATGCAAGTATAATTTAAAAATAGTAAAATTTTCCCCTTTTAGTGTACATTTCTATGAATTTTGATGAACACATAGAGTCATATAACTGTCAGCTATAAATTGGCACTTGCCATCCACCTCTACAAGGATTAAATCATATGCTGCTGCAGCTGCTGACTTTCAACACCCTCTGAAAGGAGTTCAGGGTGGAGAGCAGAAATGAGGCATTCTGTGCTCTGGGAAAAACTGGCAGAACAGGTCTTCAGATAGTTAGATATCTTATGGGCCGATTTTATGAGTCCAATTCTTGTCTCTCCTCATATCTAGAAAAGCACTAAATTGCTTCATGGTGACGTCTGCTCGTGACTAGCAGTAACCTTCATGAGACTAGCAGATACCTTCTGCAAAAAACATGTGCTTGATTGCATGTACTCCCCTTTCACCAAAATCACATGTATACTGACCTTCCCCTCTACCTCTTTGGAGCAGTTTCTCAGAGCTATCTGAAATGCTGTCTCCCAGGCTATAGTCCTCACTTTGCCCCAGATAAAACTTAACTCACAACTCTCGCGTTGTGCATTTCTTTTTTAAGTCAGCATAACCAACATTAAAATGAAGATATAGAACAAATTTTAAAAGCCTATTTTTAGATGAGACTTAGAGAACAAAAACCACTTTTTAAGTTAAAAAAGTAATTGGGAGAAGCAAAAGAAAAACCCAGATTTGGGCCACCAAAGCCACTGAACACATCTAAGTGAGATAAAAGGCATGAAGCAAATACTCTGTAGAGCACAATTCAGTTATAAAAAAAAAAATCATCATATAATTAATTTAGCAATTCTATTGCTTTACACATAAGTGTGCATAATGCATCTAACTCATTAAGACACAACGTCTAGTCATATAATATTATCACAAGGTAACAAAGTTGCACTATTTTCTAGACATCTGGATTACTAAACCAATTTTACACATTTAATTCAGCTATTTGGTGTCATAAACACATAGCAAAAATTCACAGGGAAAAAAATGATTGTACATCTGGCACGAAGATGGCTCCAAGAATTCGACTTACGATGAGTAAATCATGTTTGTCTATCCTACTTCCTCCAGAGTATAAATACTCCAAATATAACTGTTTCCAAAGTAACCACGATCAAGAAAGGAGATTGCACAAAGGAGACAAGAATGAATAAGTTATATCCAGCCCTCTTTAAAGGCTGAGACTTCCCCTCAGGATAAGGAACCTGTAGTTTCTTATCCTTGGCAAGTTGGCCTATAAACCAAAATTGAGTGTCTCTTGTTTGCTCTTCCATCGCTAGTTTTGTAGCTTTGGTGCGCATCAGATTCTCCAGAGAGAGAGCCTAATTTTTAAGCCACGCATCATTCCTGTCTAGAACTTCTTTTACTCATTCATTCGTTTAGTTACTCTATGACGACTTCTATTTGCTGAGCCCTGGACTACGGATCCAAAATCCCAAACACCCCTGCCTAGGAGACTAGGAAAGATAAGGAGTCTGGAGTCTCCATTGTCCCCTTTTCCTCCCCAGCCATCAGCTTCTGTTAGCATTAATCCTGTGAGTTGTGGCAGCCCTTGAGATTCAACATGATTAGTCTTAAAATCAAGGGCAACTACTAACATCAATAATAAAACAAGTATTAGAAGAAAACATTAATTTCTTTACAACTTCGATGTGGGGAAAGCCTTTCTAACTATGATTCAAATCCAAATGTTAAAAAAAAATTAGGAAAAGATTGATAATTTTGACTATATGAAAATTTTAAAACTCTTTTGCACAGGAAAAAAAAAAACCATAAGCAAAGTCAAAAAACAAATGCATGCTAGAAAAAAGCATATACAATATATATAATAGATTAAGCACCAATCACTTGTTAAAAGTTAAAGGAAAAAAGGTATTCAAAACCCCAGTTCTTTGTATGAGCAAAATAAAGGAACAAGAAGGTCACAGAAAAGGATATAGAAATGGCCTTTAAACATATGAAAATATGCTTACCTTCACTTATAATAAGAGAAAAGCAAATTAAAGCTACAGTTAGAATTACAACAACTGTACTACACTGATATAAGAGGTTAACAATAGGAAACACTGGGTGTGGAGTACATGAGAACTCATACAATTTGTATTATCTTTACAACTTTTCTATAAATATAAACCTATTCTAAAATAAGACATTTATTTAAAAACAACTGCACCAAGATACTGTTTCTCACTTACCAGATTAGCAAAAGTTCAAAAGCTTGACAATATACTCTGTTGTCAAGGGTGTGGAGAAACAGTCCTTCTTTTGCACTGCTAGTGAGAACGCAAAAGGGTATAACCTGTATGAAGGGATATGTGGTATTGGCTAATAAAACTATGTATCTGTTTACTCATATATCCATCTACCTATTTATCTGTATGTTTACTTAACAGCAATGTCAGTTACAGCAATTCGCTCTAAACATATACCTTCAACCATAAAGGAGAAACAATAGACACAAAGTTATTCACTGTGGCCTTATTTCTAATAACAAAATACTTAACAATCTGAGCCATCCACAGGAACCACCCCGGTATATCACAAGAAGGAATACTAGTCAGCTGTAATAAAGAATAAGGAGGATTTTTATAAAATGATATGGAAAATTTGCCAGGTTAAAAAAAAGCAAAGTGAAAAAGAATATGTATAGTACACTACCTTCTGCATAAGAAAGGACAGAAAGTAAGCATTTGTATATATGTATGTATTTGCTAGTTTTGTAATAAACACCTGAAGGATAAACTGGAAACTAATGAAAACATTTACTATGGAGGGTAGGTAAGACCTGGGTTGAAAGGGTAGGCATGAAATAGGACTTCCTTGGACAACTTTTTATCTAAGTTTGGCTTTCAAACCATGTAAAGTTTTACATATTCAAATAGAAAAAGATGGAAAAAATAAAACCTAAACTTGCATGCAAACAGGAAAAGAAGTAGAAGGTATGCTATATTGATAAAAATAACCACAGAGGACAAAAAATGAATTCCAGTAAGTTTTGAGTCTGGTACTCTGAATGTATATTCACAGTGGAGCATTTAGTACAAAAAGAAGTACAAATTAATCTTGAACTTTACTTAGTAGATTGGTTGTTGGAAGTAGTACTGATGTAGTATTTCTGACACTATTTTCTGAATGTTATAGGATAGAGCAAATGAATCAATACATTGAACTCTCACAGTGGAATAAAGGAGATACGGATAAGGAATGAGGGTAGCTGAAGAAGAATTTTGTGATGTTGGATTTGAAATGTAGGTTATTACATATATAGTATATACATGTATATACACATAAATACATACATATATCTTAGAAGTAATGACACCAAAGTATCAATGATCCCACCTAGTAGCCAAATCTTTGTTCCTAAATTCTATTCCCCACTAAAGGGAGGCAGTACTCTTTGAAGAAATGACTTATTCTTGATCAGGACTAGGGAAAATACAATGTAAGCTTAAAAGATCTTATTTTCTTCAAGGGCATACTCAAAACTGACAGAGACATGTCAAAAGGACACAGGAACTAGATTAGAGGGGATCCTACTGGCTAACCTGGGGACAATTTGAGCATCACTAAAGAATAAGGATCTGTTTATATAGTTATATTTAATTTGTGGAACTTCCTTGAGCTATACACATATGATTTGTGCATCTTCTGTAAGCTGACTTTACTTAATACAAAGTTTGAAAAAAAAAATCTGTGATAAAAGCAGCAAAGAAAACACATATTTTATTTTAGCTGAAAGAAGTACCATACTGTATGAGTAAATTGTTCCAGCTAGGATGATAATAATCCAATCCTACTACGGGTATGGGGAGGAGGAGCTCTTTTGTTACCAAAGAATATCAGCTAATAAATATATAAGGCTAATACAATTAGAAGAACACCAACAGGCAAGATTCATCCATGAATAATGAAACAAATGGATGAAAAGTTCTTGGTAAACAGAATATTCACCCACTCTCAAAATATCACCTCACAGATTACTTACTAATTGCAAAGCAAAAAACAAATCTCAATAAAACACATACCTTCCAAAATTTGAGGTATTTGGAGAATATCACCTTAATCAAGTGATCATATGGCATCACCAAGAATGATACAAAAAATTAGGTGCCTCTGATATGATGCAATGTGAAGTATACAATATCACCTAGGTAGTATTTTAGCCAAAAATGTTTAAACTAAATCTAATTATGAGGAAACAACTGGACAAATCCACATTGCGTGGCATTCCAAGACACTGGCTTGGAAACTTCAAAAATATTAACTCACGAAAGATAAATAAAAGTAGGAGACTATTCTAGATTAAAGAGTCCAAAGCAGTGCAACAACTAAAGAAATGTGTAATCTGAGTGGATTTATAGAAAAGAAAATAGAAATAAGGAAAAAGGGACACTACAAGGTACAAGGGACATTAATGGGGACATCTGACTATATTTGATAACATAGTGTTTAAATTTCTTGGGTGTGATAATAGTATTATGGTTACACATTGATCTTAGGAGACACGAGGTTAAATGTCAGGTGGAAATACAATGTCTACAGCTGAATTGCAATTAGTTTTCAAAAGTATATAAATGAGAAAAAGAAAGCAAATGAACAACAGTGCCAAAATATTAATGAATAACTGAATTCCTGTGAAAGGTATTTGGGTATCTGTTGTTCTCTCAATTTTTCTTAAGTTTTAATATTTTCAAAGTAAAAAATTGGGAGGAAAATAATTGGGATAGACTGTAAAAAAAAAATCAAGGACAGTTAGCATTTTCTAAATGCTTGCTATGTGTCAGGCCCTATTCATAAGGGGATTTCAATAGTAACTCATTTAATCCTCATAATTCTATGTGATTGATAGTAATACTTCTACAGATGAGGAAATTGAATACTATAGAGAGAAAATAACTTGCCCAAGCTAGTAATCAGAGTAGTTAGGATTTGAACCTAAGAAATTTAGATTCAGAGTTCATTATCATAGACACAATATTTTTCTGCCCTTCAAATAAATAATAAATCAGATTATTGAAACATACTTATTGTATAATATGAAATAATATGATTAGTAGAACAAATATATTAATCACATCAGCCTAATGATTATACCTATCTGATATTTCCTACATGCCCAACACAGAATTCTGGAGGGTTCAATTGGTTCTGATTAGTTCTCTTTCCTATGCTGGAAAATAAGACCAGCAATAACTGGAGGCCAATGAACATCCTGGGGTGGGGTGGAGGGTTGATTTTTATTACCATAGTATCTTCAGTTATGGGTATTATTTTTAAAACAGAGAATATAGAGAAAGTTAAAGAATCAATATTTATAACTAGTAGGTTTAAAAAATCAAAGAAAAAGGAACAAAAGTACAGGTGCTTTGAGGTTTGGATTATGATAAAAATGCCATTATAAAGCAATCCATTTCCCCAGATTGTAGCAGCTAAAGACCCTAACACAGTAAAAATTACATCATTAGGCAGTTAATCAGCTTTCTCTCACAGTGACTCAATGGGGTGCCTTCTTTAACTCAATACAGTAACCAGCTCACCAACAGTATCTAAAAAAGAGAAAAGTTACAAGAATAAAAAAATTGACACAAAAAGCTATGGAGAAGAGAGACTGAAACAGACAAAAGCGGTTGTATTATAAAAGAAAGTGAGAAATGGAAAGGGAAATGTCAGGAATCAAAGGTTAAAAGAGAAAAGATCAGGATTAAAAAAAAAAAAAGATATTCAAGTCTCTTATAAAAGAAAAGGGACAAGTCGAGAGATAAAAATCATGACCAGAGTTGAAGCCTGAAAACACAAGGCAACAGACAAAAAGAAGTGGTATTAGCAGTGCCATTCACTCACTCATTTACTCATTCATTTAACATCTAGAATATAGAAGGTACTTTGTGGACCTTTGAGAGACACAAAAATGATAAGCAGGGACCCCGGTCCTCAAAGAGCCTAGCTGCTCAAGATATTCTCATTTTTGCATGTTCCTATTTTTTAAATGTGATTTTAATTATTGATGCCATACCTTAGTTAACTGTGGTTGTTAATTTTATATCTCAACTTGATTGGAACACAGGGTGCCCAGATTAAACATTATTTCTAGGTGTGTTTTTGAGGGTGTTTCTAGATAAGAGGGCATCATCCAATCCAGTGAGGGCCTGAATAGAACAAAAAGACAGAGAAAAGGGAAATGCATCCTCTCTGCCTGACTGATTAAGCTGGGACAGTCTTCTGCCATCAACTGTGACTTGCACCATCCGCCTTCTGGTTCTTAAAACTACACCACCAGCATTCCTGGATCTCCAGCTTACAGATGACAGATTGTGCAACTTCTCAGCTTCCATAATCATATAAATCAATTCCTATATATAATAAATATATTTATTTATTCCTTTATAAATAAACACACACACACACACACACACACACACAGGTAAACAGCTTTTGGCAGGAAAGAGCACTTTGCAGGAGGCCCCTTTTGTCTTGTCACTTTAGCAAAGCTATATTGCAGGGTTCCCCAACCCCATGGGCCGTGGTCCACGGCCTGTTAGGAAGCTGGCCGCACAGCAGGAGGTGAGCAGTGGGCGAGCAAACGAAGCTTCATCTGCCGCTCCCCATTACTGCCTGAACCATTCTACTCCCCCACCCCGGTCCGTGGAAAAACTGGCTTCCACAAAACCAGTCCCTGGTGCCAAAAAGGTTGGGGACAACTGCTATATTGTAACTAACCTTAAGCCAGGCACTATTCATCTCTGGCCCAAGCACACTTTCAAATCTTTTGATCACACAATACCTTGCCTAACCTGTTGGTTCTTTCCTTACATCAAAGAAATAGAAATGAAGAATAAGTAATTAACAGATAACTAAATCTCTTCCCTAGCTTCCCCTTCGGTAATCTTGTGAACAAACTGTGTGAACAAAATAGCATCTAAAGAAAGATCACAAGAAGTCAACAAGCCTACACGTAGTGGAAAATGGCAATGAGTCTGATCCCCTATCTCAATGATTAACTGAGATTTTTTCTCCTTTTCTCTTTAAAAACGTTCATGGCTGAGCAGAGTCTTCTGAGTTGGTTTTGGGACACAAGTCCACCTTCTCCCCAGATTGCCAGCTTTCTGATTAAAAACAACTTTTTCCATTTCTACCAACACTTGCCTCTTGAGTATTGATTTTCAAGCAGCGAGCAGCTGGACCTGAGTTCGGTAACACACACACACACACACACACACACACACACACACACACACAAATACCTCCTATTGGTTCTGTTTTTCAGAAGAACCTTAATACACTAATATTCTCATACTCAGCACGTACTTCCAAATATTACAGCAGTTACATCATCCATAAAAGAGGGTACTTCTTAATGGCAACTGCTGTACTGAAGGAGTTTATTATGAAAGGAGATGTGTTCACATTTCTGATATACTGATAGTATCATCATTAATTGAAGCAGCATCATAAAGTGGTGCTATGATGTATAGATACTTTCAACTCTGGAAACATATCATCCATTTTCTTTTCATTATCTTATTCCAGAAAGGTGAACATCGGCAAAGGACAAGGAAATCTAAAGGAAGCAGAAAGACAGATAAGGAGTTTAGGAATCAAGTTTTCACTTTCTTTGTAATTTTCCACAGGACTTCTATGAAAAAAAGCAATACTGACCAATGGAGTATTTTTCATATTGTGTCTGAGAACGAATTCTGGGTAAAGGAAGATACAACAAGGGAGAGGCTCTCAACCAGATATCCTTTCCCAGTATCTCACATGCAGAAAACACCTAAGTGAGGTTTACTTGAAAGAAAATCAGAAATTGACCTCCCAGCCTGCCTGTGTATGGTTTCTGCTCTTACTAACGTCAGCTTAATCCCTGAAGAGAGCTGAAAATTCAAGTTTAAATGGGTGTTTCATACATCCAATTTAGAGGACCCACCTCTACCCCCCAGGTCAACAAAAGAGGGTGAAGAGCATGGAAGTCAACACCCATTATTTAGACTGATCAACATCTGACTCCCTTACGGCACTGCGCCTCCCCAACTCATTGTTTTCTCCTGGGATCTCAACTGAGGTGTCTCATCTCCCTCACCAGAGGTAGGAATGTGACTCAAGCTAACCAATCTGAGTCATCTGGGGGGATTTATATGAATCAGCTGTAAGAGAATGGCTCTTCTGAGAACATGGGTAGTATTAAAAAAAAACAAAGAAGAAGGAAACAGGCCCAGAATGGAGTCACTTGCGCTAAGCCCCATGTCAACAAATCAAGAGTTAATACCTAATCTAATTGTAGTTTCAGCCTCTCCTAGAAATGTAATCTTAACGAGTCAGTCTGAAATTTCCTGGCCAGCACTGGTGAGATAATCCATCTGATGGAACTCTGCCATCCCCCAAGAAGGTAACTTTGCCTGAAACAATCCTTTCTTTTATTTATGACTTTCTTATCCCACCCGCTTTCTGCCCTTTCCTTGTCTGAGGCTCTTTGGAGCCCTTTTCTATCTACTAGACGGGATGCTGCCTGATTCATGAATCGCTGAATAAAGCCAATTAGATCTTCAAATTCACTCAGTTGAATTTTGTTTTTTAATAGTAGTTAAATTCACACCACCAAAAGGACTTAGACTGAAGGAAAATTAAGAGCATGTAGAGAAGAAATGGGCTATGAGATGGGGAGGAGCAGAGGCAAATTAACCATGAAGCTATTGCAACTTAAGTTTCCAGGTCCTTTTAGAGCAATGTGGTCATTTATGATCTTTTAATAAAGAAGCTTCTTCAAACTGTGTAAACTTCAGGCTACACAAAACCTAGATTCACCCTTGGAAGAAACAGTTTTGAATCTACAATGAAGCACCTATAGCCATCCATGACAAAAGTCAGGTTCATCCCACTGGAAACTGAAATTATGTGAGCCAAAATTCCCATTTTCATTTCTCTCGGGATATCCTGAATTCAGTTTTACCCACTTACAACTGAAGGGTAGGAGAATATGTCACCCCAAAATATGACTCTTCAGCATAAGGATTATTTTGAGCCAATTATTGTAAGAAACAGCAGACACAGGAGAAGCTCTGAAAATAGAGTAGAACTTGCCCTTTTGTGAGAGATATTTACATTTATAAAGGAAATCTCCATTAGTAAGTGTCTCCCTCTCTGTACCAAGAAGAGAAGGATGACTAAATCACAAGAGAATCTTTTCAATGGAGAAGGCATTAAATCTACAGAACAAATCTTACCCTGGTTTACCACGCTCTTCCTAGTAAACTCCCATAACTACCTACCCCAACCCTCCTTATCTTTCTTATGTCTTTAGCTGAAGATGGTATTTAAGGTAGTAGATGCACCATCTCAGGAAGTTACTCAGTTTTTCTGGGTATCTCCCATGTATACAGGAAGTATACAGGTTAATAAATTTCTGTTTGTTTTTCTCCTGTTAATCTTTTATTACTGGGAGGTTTGGGGTGGTCTCAGCCAAGAATTCAGAAGGGCAGAGGGGAAATTATTTTTCCTCCTCTACATAACCAAAAGAATTTGGAGAATTTACGAAAACAATAAACTTAACTTCCTCTCAGGAAAATAGTATGAATCAATACTACTTTCAACTTTCAAAACATATATATTATAAGCTATTACTTTGCTTTTGTCCAAATTTCAGAATGTTGCTAACAGAAAGTTCCCACATCAGATTTAAGCAATTTTAATAAAACAAACCATAGGACAACCTTTACAGATTTTTCAAAGATATTTTTCCTTTAATTAATTAGCAATAAATGAAAAAAAGAAAGATTAAGCTGACACTACAAAAAGTCTCATTTGATAATAACCTTTTGGGACTTCCCTGGTGGAGCTGTGATTAAGAGTCCTCCTGCCAATGCAGGGGACACGGGTTCATGCCCTGGTCCGGGAAGATCCCACATGCTGCAGAGCTACTAAGCCCGTGCACCACAACTACTGAGCCTGCACTCTACAGCCCACGCGACACAACTACTGAAGCCCACGCGACACAACTACTGAAGCCCACACGCCTAGAGTCCGTGCTCCGCAACAAGAGAAGCCACCACAATGAGAAGCCCATGCACCTCGACGAAGAGTAGCCCCTGCTCACCTCAACTAGAGAAAGCCCGTGCGCAGCAACGAAGACCCAACACAGCCAAAAATAAATAAATTAATTAAAATAATGATAATAATAAGTGTAACCTTTTTATGTTGTGTGTTTACCAAATGTAGTTTTATTTCTTCATTGCACAGAGTACTTATTTTCTACTGAGCGTTCCATTTAAATTCTCCTCTCTTGGCCAATCCACATGATTGCTAAGGAATCCATTCATAATACTTTATGTGTCAAACCCCTCCCAGCAGTGCTTTGTCACCCACAGTCTCCTCGAAACAAATTACATTAGATATCTAAGACTCTTGGAAATCTGCAAGAAAAGCATATTCAGCAATGTTTCACTTAAGCAAGCCTCTGCCTTCTTGGAATTTTTCTTTGAAGAACATAATTTAGAAAGTGGTAAAATTTAATGGAGGATATTCCACACTTTTCTGAAGAAATGGGCTAACATGCAAACTAATAAAGGTCCAGAGTTCTTCCACGTAGTTCCAAGGAAATAAAACGTGCTTATTAAATATTTCTCAAAAGGTACTTACAATACTACATTTGTTGGAAAAATTAGATATTTATCTTAAAAGAAACATGAAATATTTCATGTCCAAAAGATCAGGAAATCAATCGAAATGGACCATTTGTCTTGTAAATGATTCATTCAGAATGACAAAGAAAATCACTGTTGTACCAGGAAGTGACCAGCTCATTTTGAAGAAAAGCAGGCAGTCGGAGAAACATGGATTTTGTGATTTTGAAGAAAATCACTGTTACTTCCGAGCAATGATTCAAGTCCCAATCAAGTCCTGTCACCACCCCTGTACACCTTGCCTCTTCACCTAAAGAAGACAATAAAATTTGTACTGACCCCTCCAAAAAGTGTGCAGCCAAATGATCTCACTTTAAAGAACTCTGTATACACACACACACACACTCTCTCTCACACACACCCCTCCATCACCACCATCATGTTGCAGAACAGCCACCTCAGCAGTAAAGAGATTTGAGAGTTAAGTAAACCTTCTAGCCAGAGGTCCTGGTGTCCTGGTGTCTTCATCTAATCCCAAGTCACTATGGAGTAGGTCCCTGCAGGGCACTGGCTTTGGTGCCACAGAGCACTGCCATTTCCAGCACTGCCAGTTCCTTTAACCTTCAAGAGAGCAGAGAAGAGGCATTCAAACCGACGAGTAAAGAGATGTCCTGGCCGTCTAATTTCAAAGTAGGTCATATCAGAGTCTTTTATGGTTTTTAGAAGTATTTTATGCTACTCTGATGGAAACCTAAAACAGTAGTAGCTTCTGTCTGATAAATGCCATAGAGGGGGAAACAGTAAGTCTAAAGCAAAGGGAGGGGGGTGAAATTATTTTGCTGCAATAGGCAACACAGTGAAAACAAGAGACTACTGAAGTTTAAACAAATCATCTATATTTATTCTGGTAAAGACTTTCCTCATATCAGCACTTTAAATACCACTGTAAAATGCTGACAATAATTATGTGAATGTTGCTACAAAAAATTAAATTTCCCAACTAATGGGTTTCAAAGGTGTTTCCGCTCCTGCCTTACACACATATACACAGACAGACAGACACACACACACACACGTGCACATGCACAAGAACATTTCGGGTATCTCTGTTAGGATTTCCCAAAGTCAACTATACTGTATGGAACGAAAATATCTATACTCCTCCTACTACCACCATTACTACCAAGAAACAAGTCCAAAAAGAAAGAATGTGAGCCATAATACACTAACCTGAGGCCTGTGTTAGGCTTGTAGTTGGAAGCAGTGTGGCAGAGTAGTTATCAACCTGAACTTTGGAGTCACATCATACAGAACTGAATCCTATCTTAGTCACTGGGTGACTAGGGCTAGTAACTAAACCTCCCTGAACCCCAGTTTCCTCATCTGCAAAATGGTGACAGTCATGTATGTTATAGGAATTAAATGATGAAATGTATATAAAGCACTTAGTACAGATTCTGGCTCACAACAAAGCACTTGTGAAGTGTAGAGTAATTGCCATCATTATTACCATTATCAACAATTGCCACAGAGCATGCTTCTTGGTTAAACAGACACGAAGCTTAGGGGAATAAAGTCACTCTCAGGAAAGTTAGACTTTAAGAAAATAGAACTTGCCTAGTACTTTGGTTAAAATGCACATTTGTCTGACTTTATATGTTTGGCATTGGCATGTCTAATGGGCAGCTGATACAGCCTGTGCAGGATCTGCAATCTCAACAGAAAGGCAAGTATAACCTTCCTGGTTGTAATAAGCAACTTGTTAATCTTTGGATGAATGGACTTCCCTGCTTTGACCTTTTCTACTCAAAATGTGGCCCACAGACCAGAACATCAGCAGCACCAGGGAACTTGTTAGAAATGCAGCATCTCAGGCCCCACCCCTAATCTACAGAATCAGAATTTTAACAAGAACCCTAGGTGATTTGTATGCACATTAAAGCTCAAAAAGCACTATTGTAGACCACAAAATTTAATATACAACTTAACCCATTTTGGATGTGTTTCTGTAATCTCTGCTGTACAATAAACCACTCCAAAACTAGTGACTTAAAACAATAAGAATAACAACCATTTATTTGTCCTTCTGTTTGGGCAGCCCTTAGTGGGACAACTCATCTCTCTGCTCCACATAATGTTGACCGGGGCAGTCCAGCTGGGACTGCAAGATCCAAGTTGGCTTCCCTTCCCTCCATGCCCCTCGGCTGATATGACTGGGACAGCTGGGGGATGGCCGGGCCTCTCTCCATATCTTCGTAATCCTCCACGAACTCAATCCCGATGACCTCTCTCTTGCTGCATAACCAGACTTCTTAAAGAGATGGCACAGGGCTCTAAAGAGTGTTTATCTCCAGCCAACCTAAAGTCTAGCTGGACTCAGAACTGACACAGTGTTATTTCTGCCATTTTCTATTGGCCAAAAAAAGTCAAAATGTCAACCAAAACTCACGGGGAGGGAAAGAGGACTTTATCTCCTTACGGGAGAAGAGACATGCACAGACAGAAATGGAAGAATTTGTTGCAACCATCTTCTCAGACCAGTTACGTACGACAGGGTGTCGTTCCTTTATCATTTCCTTTCTCTCCCGGTTCTTGTGATTGGTAAAAACATCCACTTCATTTCGATTACACGATTATATACATGCCCCCATTGGGAGCATAAGGAATTTTAAGGCCTGATATCTCCCCTCAAGGGTCTTGTTATAATAAAATTGGTGAAATAAGGCATGTATATCTTAAAATTTTAATAACAATAAAATGCTGTAATAATAAAATATTTAAGTAGCAGTACCAGATAATAATAGAAGTGACGGCCTAAGGCTGTGAACCATTCATTTAATTAATTGTGTACACAGTAGCCACTTTGAGTGCTCAGGGAAGAGCATGGAAGTGGAGAAAAAGGGACCATGGAAGAGGAGGGATGTATAGCCTGAGCTGAGGAAGATTTGCAAAGGAAGAGTTAGATAGATTTCCAAAAAAAAAAGACCCAATGAAACATACTTGAAGGATAACAGAACCAAGGAGCCAAGGGAATGGGGTCATGGGGACACAAAGCCATGAATGAGTGTCTCTGCATGTTCTTTCTTGAGTGATGATTATAAATTCAATGTTCCTGAAAGAATTTCTTGCCTCATAACGTCCACCTTTATGCTTCCCCCTTAGATATGTTCATATGCCATTTATGGAATTCCCAACAGCAATGTAACCTTGTATTAATAATGAAGGGTTTTTAATAACCTTATAAATTTTACTATACCTTGTTGGGGGGTGGGGAGGGAGGACAAACAAACAGAAATGTGGGCACGTCAAATGGCAACTTGTAAACTTCACTATTCATTGTATAGGAATTAGCACTTCTGGTATTGTTAAGCAGCAACTTGTAAAGTTCACTCTCCCTTAGAAAATAAAAATGGAATGAAAGGTACTGCTTAGAAGAAGCATAAATTTCAATCTCCACTGCAGGAAAATAAGCTCTGATTACGCTACATAGTTCATACACCTCAATGTGCCAAACAGTTGTTTTATTATACATTCATGTATAATCAGCTGGTTTTCCAGCAACAGAGAATGAAACTTACAAGTTGTTGTTTAACTTTCTTTTAAATGTATTTTTCTTCCTTCTCCTTTTTCCTCCTCCATACCCCCAAAACATAATATGAACAATGGGGTTTCTGAATGTTACCACTCATTAATTCCTTTTATAACAATGATTAAGACAATTTTAAACATTGTTCTTGGGCTTTATGCGATCACATATAATAGAGAATGACATAGTTTTGGGTCATACATTTCAAACAATAGCCTTTTAACTTGCTGGGGGTAGAGAGAGCTTTTTAAAAGTTAATAATAAGCATCATTAACAGCCTTTAATTTCTATTTGTTGTTGAAAAGGACCAGGCCTCTGACTCCAGAAGCTCCTCAGCATTTTCACAAATGCACCCATCAGAAATTCAGAACCAGTGCATTTGAATGATTTTACCATTTATTAAAACAAGTTTCTTTTTCTTGTTTCTTTTTTCTTTTCTTTTTTTTTCTGACTTTATCTTACAGTTCTAGAGGCCAAGTACAAAAATCAGGGTGTGGGTGGGCAGGGCTGGTTCCTTCTGGTGGCTCCAGGGAGAATATGTTCCTTGGCTCGTGGCTCCTGCCGGCACCTTCCAATCTCAGATTCTGCATCTGCCTCCCTCTTATGGGGACCCTGTGTGACACCCGGCCCACCAAGATACTCCAGGACCACCTCAGGATCCCACGTGGACACCTGGGAGGGTTATTCTGCCAACCACACTACCTCTCCCCCACCCCACTTCCCTGCACCCTGTATACGAGGGGGGCCTCCACCACACTAATCAGAGGCCCTCAAGCCCAGCAGCCAGAGCCCTGACCCTCATGGGGACTTAGGACAGGGAAAGCAAAGTGTGTCGTGTTCCTAAAGAGAGTAAGACACAGGCCCGGCGGCCCGTCTGTGTTGGCACCTGTCCGCTGGGCTCATAGCGCCTCCTCAGCACGGGCAAGATGGGCCAGCTGTGCCAAGACACCCGCCAGGTCGGCGGCCTTGCCCAGATTGACGAAGGTGTCCGTGCAGATGCGGTGGAGGCTGAGCCAGTCGGACAGCAGCTCAGAGAGGAGGTGCACATGCTTCTCCATCTCCCAGGGGCTCGTGGCCGTGCGGTAGCTGCCCACCATCCTGGTGCAGGCCATCTCCATGCTGAGCACTGGCTTGTGCTCTGACCTGAAGACGCTGCGCAGCACGCGGGCCACCTCAGGCAGCCGCTCGAGCCCCTGCAGCCGCTGCTCCTGTTCCAGGCGCCGGGTCATCTGCGCCAGCTGCTTCTGCGCCTCCTGGGCCGGATCCGCTCCAGCAGGACCTGGGACATCCCCTTCAGGGCGGCAGGCGGCATGGCGGCAGGGTGGCTGGCAGTGCCGGGCTGGGGGACCAGGGGCTGCTAGGCTCGGCCGTGAGCTGGGCCAGGTCACTCAGAGCCTTCTCCATCCTGGATGACACCAGGCTGCGGGCACCGGCCAACACCTCCTGGGCGGTGGCCAGCTTCTCCACGGTGGGCGGCTGGGGCAGCTTGGCCGGCTCGATGTCAGGCACTTCGTCCACGTTGAAGCGGGGGTGCCAGCGTGCCAGCTGGTCCTCAGGAACCTCCATGGGCGGCGGGGGGTAGGGGGTTTCAGGGAGGCCAGGAAGGCCCTGTGATACTACCGGACACGGGCTACCAGATTCTGGCTGACGATCTGGCACCACCGCAGCAGGCGCGATGCTGTGAGCTGGGGAGCCACACTGCCAGCCTGCTGGTCCAGCAGCGGCTCGATGGTGAGCTGGTAATCAGACCTCCTGCCATCGTCCTTGAATGTGGCAGCGTAGCGCTCCTGGCTTGCAGTAGGAGCCAGGGTACATGGTTTTGATCCGGCCCACACTGTGCTCCTCAAAGCGCTTGTGCATCATGTCCTGGACTCCCTGCTTGACCTTGGCGAAGGTCACAGTCTCAGAGTGGTTGTACAGCATGCCCACAATGGTGTCCATGCTGCAGAACATCTCGGCCAGCACCTGGTACTTGTAGGGCAGCACAAGGCCCGGGGGCCCCTACTGGGCCAGGGCAAGGAAGCGCTGATAGGCAGGCATCTGCTCACCACGTAGCCCCGCTGGGTGCCCCTTGTCCTCCGGTGCTCTGGGTTCCCCAGCATTCTTCTGTGCACTTGCCTTCAGCTCCTGGACCCGTGCCCCCAGCTCCTGCGCCCACTGCAGGCAAGACTTGAGCTCAGAAAGGGTGACCTTTGAAGGGACCTTGTGTCCTCCTGGGCTGCCAGTCAGGGTCGCTGACCAGCTGGGAGGGTGACCTTTGTCTTCTTGCTTTGGGGAGAAGAGTGCTCTGGGGAGCCAGGGACAGCTGGGGAACTAGGGCCAGAGACTGCGTTGGCCAGCAGCCTCAGCCTCCTGCGCGGGGGCGGAGCAGGCTCATCGCGCTGGGGCTCGGCGGGTTGGGCCCAGCCAGGGCCGGGGCGTGGGGCTCAGGGTACACCAGACCGGCTTGGTGCGTCTAAGGGGTGGTATGTAAATATTCGGGAAGACCCTGACGGGCAAGACCTGAAGGTGGAGCCTAGTGACACCATCAAGAATGTGAAGGCCAAGATCCAGGATAAAGAAGGCATCCCCCCTGACCAGCAGAGGCTCATGTTTGCAGGCAAACAGCTGGAAGACGGCCGCACTATTTCTGATTACAACATCCAGAAAGAGTCTACCCTGCACCTGGTCCTCCATCTAAGGGGTGGCTGTTAATTATTCAGTCTCACATTCATAATGCCCAATGATGGCATCACTCTGCACATGGCACTGCGCCATGGCGGGAGCAGCGAGACCCCAGCGGTGGGACCACAAGCAGAAGTGGAGACGCGTTTCCCGCTGATTTTCTTGCTGCACCCTGGTCCCGCCCCCGCTGTGGGTGGAAACCATTGGCACAAACAAATTTCTAAATAGTTCTCCTGGACAGGAAGGACCCGAAACTTGGAAGAAAGTGGTAGAGCTATATTCTGTGGAGTCATGGCAAGCAATAAAGGAATAAGGGCAGTTGCCACCTCATTACTAGAAGTGTCAGTGCCATGATATCCTAATAAAAGGTGTTGTAACAGAAATTATAAGAAAACTCTCAAAAGAGAAGTCAGGTGCAATACAGCAGAGAATCAAGCAAAGACATCTTTATGTAAGAGGGGAGTAAAAACATAAATATACCACCCCTATAATTTTCTTAACTTATAATTTTTGAATAGATGATACATCCAAGAAGTAATTAATTGAAATAATACCAAAGTAGCAATGTACATTGAAAAATGTCTTCTGACCCATGCTTTTAAAAATCTCTTATGCAGTCTTCAACATATGCATATATAAATATATATACATATACTTTACATTTCTATGACCACAAATAATAGCATATTCTAACCCTTCTTTCACTTAGAGATGGTTCTATATAGATACAGGCTTTATAAAGGCTTAACTATATTACAGTGCATAAATATTCTATAATTTATTCACCTAATCTATTTCTTGGACATTTAGACTATTTTAAATCATTCGTTATTAAACAAAATGCCATGATGAATATTTTAGTACAGAGATTTTTGTGCATCTAGTGACTATATTGCTAAACTAAATTACTAGAAATGAAACTGCTAGGTCAAAGGGTTGTGTGAATTTTATTTTGATAGTTATGGCCAAATAACTTTCCAAAGACAATATACCAATTTATACTTCCATTCATGATACCAATATATCTTGCATTGAAGGGATTCCAAAATATCCAAAAGTTCACATCATTTTTCTGCCAATTGATCCATTCCCTCTGAAATGGGGGTTGGGGGTAAATATCATCTACTTTTGCTTATAAGTATAGGCAGGTTATAATTATTATTACCCAAGATTCAAGGCTATATCATTACCTACCGCACCGCTCTCTCCTCACTGTGCTATAATTCTAACTGGTCATATAGATCTTTAATTTGCAGATCTCCTCAGAATACAGATTATCTGCATTCTGCAGACATCTGCAAAAAGCCATCCACAAGTGCATATTTCATGGCTGAATATTTTTACATAACATCAGCTGGAGTCCATCATTCCAGTATTCTCGCCACGTGTCACAACCTGCTCTATTATATCAATAAGCAGCTTCAATTAGTCATTTTCTCCCCATGGTGATGACAGCTATAATAGTGTGCAGTGGTCTGATGAAGTTTGTAATACAAAGTACAGATGGGGATATTAGAAGGAAGAGGATACAAAATTAGAATAGCATAAAAAAATTCCACCTCCCAAATAGTTATTTGGGAAATGACACAGTATTCAAGAACAAATACAAAAATGCAATTACTTTTGAAAAAGACGGATAAATAAATTCACCACAGGAACACATTCTTGCCCCAGATAGAACTCTGGTTTTTATTGACTAATTAGTCATTAAGTGTTATCCCAAAAGCAAGTATAAATAAAAGAATGTTTGGTAAATTGAAAAAAAACTTGCCTTAAATAGAATTATAAGATGAAAATAAATACCAACGGAGAACGCTGCTTTGAAAGCGTTGTACAGTAGTAAATAAATTAGAAGGCATAAACACAGTTGGCTCTCCTCTCGGATTTTTCCTAATCCTTCCAGTTCTCACCTTGTCCACTACTATCACTGGGCTCCAAGCCACCCCTACCATATCTGGCATAGAGCCATGTCTTCCTAACTGACCACCTTTTCAGCCTCTTCTATTCAGAGCAGCTGAAACTATTACTTTTTAAAAATATAAATCAGATCATGTTATGTCTTTCCTTTCAGTCCTCCTGTAGTTTCTCTCACAATAAAAATCTAAAAGCTTCACCATGGCTGAAAAGGTCCTATGCAATCCAGTCCTGCCACCTCTTCAATGACGTCCCACTGCTCCCTTCTCATCCCCACACTGGCCTCCAACAAGCACAGTCCCAACTCAGGTCCTCAGGCCTTACTATTGCTTCTAGCTAGGATGCTTGTCCCTCAAGTATTCATATGTACCCCCTCCTCTTAACTTTAACCACATTTGTCCTCAAATGTCACCTCATCAGAGAGGTATTCTTTGACTACCCAATCCAAAAAGCAACCCAAAGCTCTCACAATGCATGCTGATTTACATTCCTTACACCACTTACTCCACTTTACATTACATTATAATATGCATATGTGTATCAATTTATTATCTTTATCTCCTAGATTCTAGAATATAATCTCTATGAAGGCAAGAAGCAGCAAAAATACAAATTGTGCATTCCAACCAGACACAAAATCATGCTGTGATTGTGAATTATATCCATAGTTGTTAAAACATCATTTAACTTACTTTGGGTCAAATTCATTCAACACAGCAAACATTTAATGAACTTCTAGTTACATATGGGGCTATTATATATTCTGTTTATAATATGCATTATATTACATAATATGTATTATATATATGTAAATATATATAATATAATTTAATAATATATAAATATTATATAAATATTATATATAAATAATATATATTATATGATGTAATACATATTATAAACAGAATATATATTATATAACGAACATTTAATTAATATGGGGTTCCAGAAGCACAGGTCCCAGTGTCTATTCCTGGAGACAGAACTTTACAGTGTTTAGGAGACAAGACACAAAATATGAGCTATTGAAATACCAGGTCAAAACATTAACAATCAGAAGCCAACATAAGTAGGGCAGATAATAAATGTCAGGAAGTTCGGACGAGAGACTTGTGTAGGCTAAGAGGGTGAAGGAAAGTTTCAAAAAGAAAGATGGAGAGGATCAGGAAAAGGAAACTAGAAGGAGGAAAGCATTCCGGTTAAGCTCACAGCATAGGGAAAAACAGATTATACCAGTGATCCTCAGACTTCAGGGCATGGAACCCTGGTGCTAGATGGTCACTGACAGGACAAAACAAAGACTAATAAAGTTATGTCCCTTTCAATTCTCTTTCAATCTTTCTAATTCATCCAATGAGAAATATTAATTAGTGCTAAAACACCTTCCTAACACTTGACTACCATGAATAGCATCATTTTATTTTTGTTATATTCCCCTTTAAAGTTTCATTCCCTTATTTATTGTAATGGATTTTATTTTCCATTTATGGAACACTATGTGAGTTTCTTTATATATAAACTCATTTAAGTAAGTAAAATGAGTTATTTTAAAGCCAGACATTAAACCAATCCTGGACCAGGTGGCTGGGACACTACCTGCCCAGACACAGCAGAGCCCAGATTTAAAGTAAGCAAAGGGTGCTCAGCGGAGAAAAGCAGAAAGGGAAACTTGTCAAAACGCAAGAGGCCTCATGGCAGGCTAAAGATTTTAGAAAATATTATGTAGGCCTGTTTTCCAACTGGTTACAAATTCCTTGGAAACATGCCCTTTGCACAAGAGTGTGGCATGCCTCTCATTTTTAAGACTGCATGAACTATGACAATCGTCAATTCCATTATAAAAAGTTAAAGACAAAGTAGAAAAAAGCTAACATTACTCCATACTGTATGAGAAATATAAAAGCACAACCATAACTACAGTTTTAATTTAAAAAATTTTTGTCTGTATCAATAAGGATCTGGGCAGAAACAGAGTATACACAAAACACCCAACTGGGGTAAGCTGCAGAACTTTTTACAAAGGTGTGGTAATGGTGTGGGGAAACCAAGGGTTAAGGCAGTATGTGGAGTTAAGGGAGGAGCCCATTTATAAAGCCAACAGAGAAGAACCTCCCAGGCACAGAACTGAGTAGAAAGTGGGTATGAAGGGATAAACGGAAGATACCCAGCACAAAAATAAGGCTATTTCCAAATACCTGCTGGGTAATTATTTACTACTGTCTAATCACTAGCTTTAGGTTGGGCTTTGGGCTACAGAGATTGAGTGTAGACAGCCTGGACTTAAACTTCAGCTTGCCACTCATCAGCTATGTGAGTTTCTTATGACACTGAACTTAGTTTTTCTGATGAAATGGGGGATGATAGCAGTATTCACCATAAGGCTGGTGTGAGAGAAAATGAGTAAATGTATATGAAGCACTTAGCATACTTTGCCTGCAATAAATGTGTTGTGCACGTCAGGGGGTGGGAGAGGGTCATGTTAGCCACCAAAATGTTTGAGAGAAACCTACAGGAGGAAAACTTAAAATTGTGGAAATTCTCAATTTAAATTCCATTAACTTAATACTTCATATGACTTGGCCAAAAAACCCCACAAAATTCTATTCTATTGATAAAATATCTGCAAGGCATACAAAGCAGGAAAATTATCTAAACTAGTAGAGGCAGGTAGGGGTGATGGTGGTGGCAGCAGCAGGGAGTGGACAGTAAAGACTTCCTGGAGAAGGCAACATTTAAAACGAGACCAATCTGAAGCCAAAGAGGAGTCAGCTGAAGAAAGAGGTGGGTGAAGAGGGAGCAGGGGGCACCCAAGGTGCCAAGGCCCTGGAGAAGAGGAAACATTACAGGTTTAATGAACCAAATGATCTAGACGTGAAAGAGTAAAGGGAGCTTGGGGAAGACTCTAGCTGGAGAGGTAGAACTCTCAGCCATGCTTAAAGAGTTTGAATCATATTTTTTGTGAGGGCAGTGAGAAACCTTTGAAAGGCTTTAAACTGGGAAAAGACATAATCCCATGATCAGACTGTCATAGTTAGAAAACCACTGCTAAAGGGAATGGAGAGCCATTGAAGAGTTTTGAGTCAAGGACTGGACAAGAAAAATGGTGTTTCAAACTTACTTTTTATCATTTTAGTGAATGCCTAAAACTAAAATTGTTGTAAAATGTTATAAAAATGGTTTATAAATGTCACACATAACTTTTCCTTGGCTTAACTATACATGTGTGTTCATTCAATAACTCATGTACATTCATTAAGACATTTATTGAGCACCTAATATATATACCAGGAATTGTGCTTAAATAGGGACAGGAGAAGAAAACTCACAAATAAGCAGTATAAAAGTGCTTAAGATTTGAGAGGCAAAGGACATTTCTGAGTGGTGGGTAAAATTCCTAAGGTGGGAGCAAGCAGAGTGCATGTGATAAAACATATTCCAGAATGGTTAGAATATACAGTGCATGGGCAGTGTTGAAACACTCATTCAATAAGAATTTAGTGAGTACCTACTATGTGCTAGCATTGTACAGCCATTGGTAACACAGTGATGGACAAGAAAATGCTTAAAATATGACAAGAATAACTTTTATCATTGCAGACAACACTAGGTTGATTATCAAGAGTACGTGAGGAAAAAAAATTGAAAAGAGCAGTGCCTTAATTTAAAGACGCTTGGAGTGGCAATAAAACATTTTTAATTAAAACTTCTCTACTGAGAATAGACAATCTTTGAAAGCCTGTGTAAATGAATTACATACAAATATACTAGTGATATTAGAGCTTTTAAAATGACATTATAACTTCTGAAATGTCAAATAACTTTGAATGTCAAATGTTACCCCCTCCATCAAAAAAATTACAATCATGGGGCTTCCCTGAAGGCGCAGTGGTTGAGAGTCCACCTGCCGACGCAGGGGACACGGGTTTGTGCCCCAGTCCGGGAGGATCCCGCATGCCGCGGAGCAGCTGGGCCCGTGAGCCACGGCCGCTGGGCCTGAGCGTCTGGAGCCTGTGCTCCGCAACGGGAGAGGCCACGGCAGTGAGACGCCCGCGTACCGCAAAAAAAAAAAAAAAAAAAAAAAAAAATTACAATCATGAATTGTCCAGCTGATCCCAAATCAAAGCAACGTACTTAAAAAGGGAATGCCCATTCTTTACACTGATCAGAAGAAATGCCTCAAATGTGGTTAAATCTTTGCTTTGACGTCACAGAATCTTGATGCTGATACAGACCCAGAAAGTCAGCTAAGGTCCATTTGGGGCAGCTTGAGAAGGGGAGAAAATGTGTTCCCTGCCTAACACGAACTTTTCCAACTCAGCCCCTGATCGTGCCAAGACAACACAGTGTAATAATGGTAATTTAATAATGCCGTCCGCTGGGCTCTGCCCAGATTAGAAAGCTCGGGGAAATAAATGAGGCTTGCAAGCCAAACAGAGGGAAACTTCTCCAGGCAGTGCCTGCAGCAGGGAGATAGCTGGTAATGAAATACCCCAGTCTCCATTCTTTATACGAGAGGTAAACATTAAAAGGGAGTCAGGAAAGGTAAAGCTCTCAAAATGGAAATAAATAAATAAGCTCACCTGCCATGATGAGATGTCTGAAAATGACTTGGAAGGACTGCCCAGAGATTTTCCCGGGGGATGTGGTAAAGTATCGACAGACATCAAGGGAGGTAATTATGTGCTTGGGCACATTTGCTGGATAAACTGGTCTCCTTACCTTCAACTTCCCGTGTGGGCACCAGATACAGAAACCGTGTTTAAACTACACAGCGTTCTCTCTGGCTTTTACCATAAAAAGGAAATAAAAGTGTATCCTGGGGGATTCCCCTGGTGGCACAGTGGTTAAGAATCCGCCTGCCAATTCAGGGGACACAGGTTCGAGCCCTGGTCTGGGAAGATCCCACATGCCACAGAGCAAATGAGCCCATGCGCCACAACTACTGAAGCCCGCGTGCCTAGAGCCCATGCTCCACAACAAGAGAAGCCACCGCAATGAGAAGCCCATGCACCACAACGAAGAGTAGCCCCCGCTCGCCGCAACTAGAGAAAGCCCGCGCGCAGCAACGAAGATCCAACGCAGCCAAAAATAAATAAACAAACAAATAAATTTATTTAAAAAAATGTGTCATGGGTTCTTGGCAAATCAGTCCAGTGTTAGATAGGGACCCATTATCTTTGACCTTCATGTTTTTGCCTCTTCTGACTCATAGAAAATCCTCAAAAACTCTTTAAGGGAAAGATATGTGATGTCTGAGAAATTCTCACTTTCAGAAAAAAGACACCATTTTTGCAGCATAAAAATCATAGTTGAATTAAGTGATTTCTTTATTTTTTATTTCAACTGGTCTGTTATCTGCTCAAATTTTTAAAATTTACCTAAAATAACAGAAGCTTTGTTTACTGACCGTGTTATTAACATGTGAGGATAATAGCCAATCCTCTCCTTTCTCTGTTTTTCCTCTCAATCACCAAGACAACTCTAACATTCCTCCATCTTAGCTTCTTTATAGAAAAATTCTCACAGGTAACTGCCATCCTCTATCACTTCTGAAACTGGTAATGAAATGTCAGAGGAGGAACAGTTAATTAAAATTGTGGAATCCACTTTGCATCCTCTCACAGTCAATAAAAGTACTACAATTAAGGATACATTTCAACACATGATGTAACTAATATGTCACATTTTTTAATAACAGTTGGCTATTAAAAATCAAAAGTCATGAATGTGGGGGCTTCCCTGGTGGCGCACTGGTTGAGAGTCCGCCTGCGATGCAGAGGACGCGGGTTCGTGACCCAGTCCGGGAAGATCCCACATGCCGCGGAGCGGCTGGACCCGTGAGCCATGGTCACTGAGCCTGCGCTTCCGGAGCCTGTGCTCCGCAACTGGAGAGGCCACAACAGCGAGAGGCCCACGTACCGCAAAAAAAAAAAAAAAAAAAAAATCATGAACGTGAAGAGAATATTCAGTAAACATCTTGCAACACTGGCCATAAAACTCCTTTCGTTCAACTAGTGCAATAGATTTGATATTGAGATCAATTAAAAAGGTGTTTTCTAGTAATAAACCAAGGAACATGTCTATAATCTGCAAGGAATTTATGGGAATAAAAACTGTACCTGGGGCTTCCCTGGTGGCCCAGTGGTCGAGAGTCCGCCTGCCGATGCAGGGGATACGGGTTTGTGCCCCGGTCCGGGAAGATCCCGCATGCCGCGGAGCGGCTAGGCCCGTGAGCCATGGCCGCTGAGCCTGCGCGTCCGGAGCCTGTGCTCCGCAACGGGAGAGGCCGCGACAGTGAGAGGCCCGCGTACCGCAAAAAAAAAAAAAAAAAAAAAAAAAAAAAAAAATTGTACCTGAATATCCCACACGGGCTTACCCGAGCTGTTATCTTCAACAAGATTTCCTCACACTCTCAGCTTACTCCATAAACATTTAAGAAAGAAACAGTACAGAACAGCAGCTGAGAGAGTTCAGGCTGTGGAGTGAAATGCTGTGTTTCAACCCTGCCTCTGCTACTTTCTAAACATGAGACTGTAATCACTTGGCTTTATTTCTTGGAGTCTCAGTTTCCTTATCTGCAAAATGGAGAAAACACTCTCTACTCTTAGGGCTGCTGTGAAGATTAAATGAGATAACATGCATGAAGCATTCTGAATAGTGACTAGGACCTTGTAAAGGCTGAATAAATATAAGCTGTTCCTCTTCTTGGACACTTTATTCATTTAATAACTATATTTCCCTAAGGGTCTGGTAATCTAAGAACATTCATATACCTGACATATATTCATTTGTTTTACACTATTGCACTACTCATTTTTCTACATAAGAATTAGGCAGATGATACTTCAGGGTCCCTTCGTTCCAAATGCTGCCACTCATATTTAGTACAGATATCTGTTAAGCAAAGGAGAATAAAGGAGCCAAATCACCTCAGAAGCTGCTAGTTTCCACCCTTGCTTGTCAACTAACTCCATATGAGTCAAACTACACTCTCCAGGGAGCACTTGTGAAAGTCCCTGATTCATAGAAGTATTTACTTTGGGGTTTGGGGTTTGTTTTCTCAGGTTTATGTCTGGGACAGCTTGCTAAAGCTAACAGTCCAGCAATTTTATTAAACTCTTTTCAATTTCAGCATTTTTTAAAGAGCATATAGAAATCACACTGGCAGTGGCTATTTAAACTTCCCAGTGGATGCTAAAAAAATAAAAGGACACTTAAATGACCGTTTTTGAGCAGAGCCAACAGCATGTGGCCTAATTATCCAACTACATGAAAAATTCTATGGATTTTTAACCAGAGTATAAGGGTTTGATATGCACAGTTCAGAACGCAAACGGCTACCTCACTGGGGGGATGTAGAACTTTTCAAGTCTAAATATAAGGTCCAGGTATATCGGGGTAAGTTTCTTCTCTGTTTTTCCTTATGATAACTTCTAAGAAATGATAAATGAACAAGATGCTTAGAAACTGATGTAGCTAAGCCACTAATGAATACAAGTGAAGAAAATACCATTGTGCTAAGTGCTCTCCATTTATTTCTAATACAACTTTCTGAGGTAGGTAAAATTATGCACATTTTACAGATGAGGAAACCAAACTCAGAAAGGGTGAGTGCCCTACCCCAGAGGGCAGGTATCAGAGCTGGTGTCCTGGTTATCCTCTATTTGCCCCTGCAGACCCTTTGTCTGCCCTGTGGTGGCCTCTCCTCTGCAGCCCTCTGCAGCTCTCATGCCTTCTGGCTTCTGTTGGGTTAAGACAGGAGGCAGACAGCTTTCCCTTATTGTCCCTACCTTAAAATCATTACCCCTTTATTTTGTTTTCTTCATCACTTATGTAAACATTATCATACACTTAGTCATGAATTCATTCAACGATATTTACTGGGAGTCTACCACGTACCAGACACTCTATTTAGGTGCTGAAATACTGTAGTAAATAAGACTCACGTGGCCCTTGCCCTATTTATTTTCTCTTCCTTTCTTTTCCAACTTAAATATTAAATATAAGGGATTTCCTAAAATCAAATACCATGTCTTCTACAAATCTTTGGGCAGGCCTGGACACATTACGGATGCTCAAGAGTGGATGGATAAAAGAATGATTGATGGATAAGAGAAAATCATCTGAAGTATCTGCAGGACCAGGATAGAAGCTACCAAGCCTAATAAGACCTTTTCAATTAGCAGTAATCGTGCCTCGGATAAACCTTATTGGCTACGATACTACCACTGCACAAAGCTTAAAACTAAGACTTTTTCAATAATTTGCTGAGCAAACCCATAACAGTGCTGCTCGTTACAATACGAATTAAGAACAATGATGATATCTGGTGTTGATAAAGATGAGGTGAAATGAGCATTATTATAAACCACTGTACTGAGTATGAATCAGTGCTACCTTTCTATGTGGCAATTTGCTTAAACACCACAAACAAGTGACTCGGCTAACTGGCTTCCAGAAACAAATCCTAGAAGCACAATTAAGGATGAGTCCAAAGATATAGTTATAAGTATGTTATGAATAATTTGAAATTTTAAAAAATGGTAATGACCTAAGTGTTCAGCAACAGTGGATTGGATTAATCTATTCAGGCACATCATATAATGAAATACTACAAATGATTAAACATAATGCCATATCATATATTTCATGACATGAACATATTCGCATTAACTGAAAAAGGAGGATACAAAGTTTTACGTAGAATAATGCAATTTTTCTTTTAAAAAAATTTTGATATAAGAAAAAGGTCTAAAATTGCACTGTCCAATAGAAATATACGTAATTTTAAAGTATTTAGTAGTCATATTTTAAAAAGTAAAAGATGAAAAAAAAGTAAAAGATGAAATTCATTTAAAGATATATTTTAATTAATCCAACATACACAAAATAACAATAGCTTAAATTCTCTTTTTGAAATTTGGTGTGTAGTTTATACTTCTAGCACGTGGTGTCAATTCAGTCTTGCCATATTTTAAATATTTATGAGCCACATGTGGCTAGTGGCTACCAGATTGGACAGCTCGGGGAAGCCTTAAAAGCAGGTATGGAGAGTAGGAATTTGAATGATTTTTACTTTCTTCTTTCGTTTCTCCATCCTTTTACAATTACCATGTATAATTTTGCTGTTGACATATACTACTTCTGTGATACAAAAACAAAGTTGTTTTTAAATACTAAGAACAGAGGTTTTTTTTCTGTCTCTGGAATGCTTTTTGTCTCATCGTCTCTGCAGTTCACAGACTACCTGCTTCCTAGAATTAGAAAAATGCTCTCCTTTCTTCCCCTCTCTTTATAGAGACTTTGAATAGCTACCTAGCTTCAGCCCTCGGGCAAGTGACTTAAGGATCAAATAGTGTTGCTCTTCAGAGTCACAGCTAAATAAGCCCCTGCTTTCCAGTGATGTGACCCTGAATCTATCAAGACTCCAAGCACTGTTTTAGAAGCTCTCCTGGGCTTGTGGAAGGGCATGGAATGGGACCGGAAAGCGCTTAATTTGAGGTTAATTAAATAGTGATGACAAGCCTTAATCTCCAACTTGTCATCAGATTGTAAACACTGATCGCAGCTGCAGCCATCTGCAATAAACCTATTGAGAGAAATCTTGACCAGAATGAAATGAGTATGTTGATTACCCAGATGAAGCTGAGAGAGATGAGATCAGAGAAATCCAGGCTCTTGTTATACCAGGAGAAATGGAGACCCGAAAGGAGAGAAATCAGAGGAAAATGTGTCAAATCTGATGCCTTTACAGTCCTACCAAAAAAAACTAAAAGATTACTGGACCCCAGGAGCCTGGAGGATGAGAGAAATAAAGGTGAAGATGTAAATCCATTGGACTGAGGACCTGAAAGAAACTGAAATAGCTCTGTCACTATTAACACCTGATGGGTTTCTGTGGAAAATATGTCTGAGCCACGTGCATGTGCTGGGGCCTCTGGACCAATAGCTATACCAGCAGAAGTGAACTACAGCAGGAGTTTCCCAGGGAGGGAGGTGGGGAATAACAGTTACAGGTCAGGCACTTCACATATAATTTACCTGATAATTCTCTCAATTATTTTATAAGGTATTATTATTTTTTCCATTTTAAAGAAGAAAACGCTAAATCTCAAAGAAGTACCTACCTCACCGAAGGCCATGCAAAATATGGGTTGAACCCGGATTTGAATACAGACTAACTCCCCCACGTAAGCTCTAAACCTCGGGCAGCTCTGCCTCGAGCTTTGCAGCTTTGCGGTAGTGGTAAGGAAGTGATCAAGGTGAAAGAATACTGAAGTTCATGAGGAAGATGGAAAGAAAAGAGCACAAATTCCCCAAAGAGGATCTAACTAGGAAGTTAGGTGACCTAATGGAAATCTGCAAGGTGGGTGAGCATTCTGGTACCACTGTTCTCAGTGTACCTTAAAAGTGCCCTTTCTGGCCTCACTGACATGGAGAACACTTCCTCATTCTTCAAGACTCAGCACAGGTCAATCCGCACCTCGTCTGTGAAGCCTTTCCCAAACATCCTGGTGAGACCAGCACTTTCTTTTTATATTAACAAGGTGGGAGGCATTAGGAAGGAGATAACTTCAGTATAATTGGCTGGACACCATGTCACATGTAAAGAAAGTTAGGAAGGAGAATCTGAACCTAAGGATGAGAAAAACTGAAGTAAAAGAACCATGATAGTTGTCAAATAGTTAATGGACTAAGATGTATGGTTTAAATCTATGTATTCTTCCCTGAAGCCCTTTTGGAATAAGATAAAACATTCCTTCCTTCACTCATTGCCTAGTTTATGACAGTGCTAGTGAAAATAGCAGTGAGCAAAACCAGACACAATTCTGTTGTCAGGATACATGCATCTAACAGGGATAACATGTTCATAATAAAAAGATCACAGAAATATATGGAAAACTGTGATACATACTCCAAATAATAGGTAAATAAGATGTGATGATTTTGTTCAAGACACAAAACTGGAATCGATAAAGAGATTTTGCAGGGAAATAAGCTTCAGTTCATTATTTGGAAGAACTTTGAAATAATCCACACATTCCAGAAATGACCCCATGAATGAGTACACTTCCCCCTCCTGACATTGGACAGGCCCAGGCTGAGGCCGGAGAACAAAAGGGTCCAGTGCCAGACAACTTCGCAGGTCTCTTTCAGCTCTTAGAAACTATGATTCTATCATTCTAAAGAAAATATTGTCTCAGATGGTAATTAGAATTTGATAGCTTGAATTTCCAGGAGACTCAGGAAATTTGTGCAGAGAAGAATCATTTTCTGTACATAGAGGGGAGTCAAGCAAAACTGAGTCTCCTAAACAGCACTGATATACCTCTGTTTTACGTACTGCCCTGGAAGCTTTGTGAGTACAGGGGCCCATGGGCTTGCTCATCACTGACTCATCACTGCATGGCACATAGCACATACTAAATATTTGTTAAATGAACAAATAAATACAGTACTAAAATGTACCAGCACAAACACACTCACTTATAAAAACTTTCTTCTACTGTTATAGACCTTAAAATTGAACTTCCTTGAATAATTAATGAACATGAACATCAGTCAATCACTTGCTTCCTGATTGATAGCTAGGGTCCCTTGTCCAAGCACTCACTTAGTTCAATTAAAAATTAATAATTTTCCATGGAATAAATACACACTACACATAGTACATCAGGGGTTCCACTTTTAATAAGCAATTAAGTAATGCAGAGGGGCTAAGAATCTTTTAACTAAGAGAGAACTCCATGAACTTGCCCTTCAAGTTATCATTCACTTACTACCCATTTCTCTTCTAAATTTTTTAATTAGCCAGGAAAAAAGTAGTTCTGAAAACAGAATAAATAACGCCAATATGTTGTCATATTTTGGTTAACATTTGCAGGCGACACAATGTGTTTTTGTTAAACAGTGTGTTTTGTTTGTTTTTATTCCTTCTTTGACATGAAGAATACATTAGGGAAGATCAATACAAAACTGAGGCACTATATGTAAAATGTTAAGGGTCATTCATTGAAAAATTATGAACCATGCTATAGAACTCAGCCAGGTCAGAGCTAAATTAAATTATTGATCCATTCATTTTCCCCCTTTCTATGTGACTATCCCCTGATTTTTTATAACATACAATATTGCCTATATAGCAAATGAATCATCTTATTCTAGGCCCAGCATGTCTGCTGACTGACAATTTTCTAAAATTAATCGTCATATTGTTAGCATTCAGATTTATAAATTGAGCTCCCCTCACATAAACATCTAAATACCCAACATAAAATGTATAAGCTTTTGTAGCAGGAACTCAAAGGGAAAGAGGGTAATTGTCACTTTTTTCAATACAAAGAATACAAAGAAAAAATGAAATGTTGTTTTTCTTAACACCATTTCACTACTTTATGGTTCTTGGTACATTTCATTGATGAGGCCAAAACATATTCACTTGACTTTTTAAAAATGATTTAACTGTACTACTAAGCAAAATGATGCAATCAACACTTGTGAATTGAAGTCTTTTAAATTTTCAGACTTAAATCTTCCTCAAGATGTGTAACATCAAATTCTACAAGCAGTTTTACCAATTGTTTTGGGGATTTCTTTGAATACAAAAAAACTCTCATCCCCAATCAGCCTCCAAAGTGACAGAATGTATCTTGAATTAGGATCTTTTCTCACCTTATGAAAAGGGAAAATGGGTAAACAATTTGTAGGAAATGTAAATTCCACAGATCCACATTAATTTATGAAAAAGAAAGCTGACATAAGAGTTCTTGGTAGAAAAGATCTTTGATTTGGGGCTGTATTTAGCCAGTAACTTTTGCCTCCTGGGAAAATATTTTCTCCTTAACAAAGTAGTGTCAGATATAGAGGCCTCTTCATGTCCTCTGATGGAGATTAGATCATTCTGACTAGCGCTCCAAATAAGGCAGAAATTACCCCTAATGTGTAGTTTGAACATTGTATCAAAATACAGTAAAACGCCCTTTCAGAGTCTGATGAGAAAAACATGTGAGCTCACAAAATGTCTGCCTCCCTCAGGTGGAGAAATGGTCCACCGCTTTTCTTCACGCTGATTGTCACTGCAAGAAGTTCCCGGCATCAGGGGCATGTCCCACTGTCCCACACAAATGCCAATCCCTGTTGCTGGGACAAGGGGATTCTAGCCTCACAGCAGGCCTGAGGGACTCTATTTCTCTACAGGTCTGCTCCAAAGCTGAGCGCCCTTTGCACTAGAAATCAATGTCAACCAACAAAAACTTCAGGAGAAAGTTAAATACCAGCAGCAAAACGTCTCTTGTGTACCAGTCTCTCCCCACTGTGTTTCTGCCTGGTGACAAGAAACAGTGAGGAAAACGGAGCAAGCAAGGGCTGAAGAGAGAAAAATTGAAGAAGTGCAGAACTTGAGAGCTGGAAAGGGGCAAAGTTTCAAATAAGAAAAGACTCAAGCAACTTACTGTGCAGAAATATAGAATGCCATCTGAGGAAGGGCAGCAGGCTCCCTCCCCAGAGACCCAACTGAAGGTCATCTATACCTTAGGAAGTTCCTTCACTAGGTTTTGGCATCCTGGGCCTTGGAGTTCTCAGCACACAAGACAGAATCCCTCTCTCAGGAGGTGGACTTCATTAAACAAAGCTCACGAGTCCAGCAACATGAACCCAAAATATCGAAGTAGAAGTCTACAATTTGTAATACAACTGCCGCACAGACATCAGAATGACCAGAACGTTCCCTTCCTGAAGATGTCCTCCATGCAAAGCCAAATCCTAATCAGACAGCAATTTGATGTGAAAGCAATCTGAACAAGAGGAGCTCATTTGATGAATGGAATGTTAAATGGCATCAAGGGGAATGGAGTCAACCAATGGGAGAAAATACACAACGTGAGCTGGCTGCAGCTCCCTGTATCCACTGCCATAATAGGAATGGCCTTGCCAACAAAACAAAGCTCCTAGTTCCTCACAGGAGACACATCTCCTCCAGAGAGGACTACATGCACATGCCTTCTGCATTTCCATTGCAACGTACCCACAATTTGAATGGCAAAATCCTTCTTTTGTCCTAAAAAACCTGCATCATTTTCTCACTGTGAAGTAAAATATATTCCTTGTAACAAATGAACATATGAAAAAGAGTAGAATAAAAATTATTCTATTTCTTCCACCTAAGAAACTACAGGTGGATAATCTTTCAGTCTCTTTCTTAGGCTGACCATATAAAACTTCCATTTTGCAGATAAAAAACAGCCATTTAACATTAATTTCACATGATCCAACCTAATATATGGGTTTGTACATACATTATATCAAAGTAGGATCACATATTACATTGTTTTGCTGCTTTTCTTTTAATTAACCAGGGCCCATAAATACCTTTCCATGTCATAAAATAATATCATGACAGATACTCTTGTACATGCTTCTTTGCCAAAGTCTCTGATTATTTCCTTAGGGAACATTGCTAGACATAGAATTGTTGGGTCAGAGAGTGTGCACACACCCATTCATTTATATATTACTTACAGCGGCTTTCACCCAATAACAGTAGAGTTGAATAGTTGGAATATGGACCCAACAAGCCTACAATATTTAGTCTCTGGTCTTTTACAAAAAAGTTTGCCAACTGCTGACCTGGAGTCTTCAGTTAGGTAGAGATAGAACACCCACATGGAACATCCACAGGACACAGACTCCCCATTTGTAAAATTCACCATGATTACAAGCAGATCTCATCCATTTCAAATGTTTTCTACTCTTTAGCATTTTTTAATCAGTCCAAAGGTTCTATACAAGTCCACTTATCATTAGAATAGTGTTAAAGAATACTATTAGAGAAATTTAACTCCATTATTTTTAACCATAGAAATTACTGTAACCTAAGATATAAATGGGAACCAAATCAAACAAGATGTTATAAAAATTCCTTTCTTGTATAATAATCTATAGTAAACATAGATAAACATGTTCTTAAACATTTAATATAAAAATTGATTATTAAATAGACTAAAAGATATTTCATTTCTTTGGCCTTTGATTTCAAACAGCTAAAAATTTGAGGCTGGATTCCCTTTACTCATGAGCAAGACTCAGAAACTTGGCTACGGAAAGAACACATTTAACTTTTCACTGAAAAAGAATCACACAGACCACGTCTGAATATTTACAAATTCCTCGTTAATTAGATTTTAATCTACATGACTATACCATATGCTAGAAAGCCATCCAAATACAAACTCTATGAGCCGGTTTTACTGCCATTACTTTAAAGAGCCATTTAAAAGATTTTCTATGGGATAAAGATTGGGTGATTTATCATGGTTTTATGCTCCTTTAATCTGCTCCATCTTCCCATTGTAAAATAAATATTGGTTTTAAAATAAATGGTTCTGCCCAGGTTTTGATGAGAAAAATTGCCCTGTAAATCACAAGCTCACCTGTGCCAATTCCAAGTCCAATGTTAACTAGCCCATTCTGATGACAAATAAGTCAATTTTATAGAACAAAATCTAAGGAAGACAATTACATAAGTATATTATCAATGCTGCAATGTAACTAATTTGAGATATGAGCTTCCCCACTCCCTGTTTTTTCAATTCTAAAAAAAAAAAAACTAGTTGATGCCAAACTTGTCTTTCAATTGGACTTTTAAAAATGTATTATTTACCACAGTTTTTATTATATTCTGTCCAACTCCAATATACAAGTTATGCAATTGAAAATAAATACAAGCAAATCTGAAGGGTTATATGATAACATCTTTATCAATCACTTTTTTCATACTCAGAAGGCCACATCAATTTAAGAGTTGCCTCCTTGGACTATTTCACAGACCTCTGAGAAATTGACAATATACGTATCTTCCTATAGTAAGCATAGTGTCTAAACACTTTGGAAGATATGAATGGTTTCAAGCAGTGCTTCACTAATTATCTGTGATGAAATACTAGTTGACTGTATTATTCCTTTCCAATATGTTGTGGGCTGATGAGACATACACTTGGATATTGTGGCAATGCCAAATTGCTATAAAAGTTTCTAAACTTGCACTGTCCAACAGAAATAAAATGTCAGCCACATGTTTAATTTTAAACTTTCTAGTAGCCATGTTAAAAACTGTAAAAAGAAACAGGTGATATTAATTTTAATAATATGTTAATGTAGCCCAATATATCCACAATCTTATCATTTCATATAATATAATCAATATAAAAATATTGTTGATGACAAATACTATATGTTACCACTTCTACATGGAATCTAAAAAATATTGGGTTGGCCAGAAAGTTCGTTCAGATTTTTCCATACACTCTTGTGGAAAGACCTAAATGAACTTTTTGGCCAACCCAGTAAAACAACCAAATGAATAAAACAAAACAGAAACAGACTCACAGATATAGAGAACAAACTACCAGTTACCAGAGCAGGGAGGGGCATAAAAGGGGTAGGGTATTAAGAGGCAAAAACTACTATATATAAAATAAATAAGCTATAATGATATATTGCACAGCACAGGGAATATAGCCAATATTTTATAATAATTTTAAGTGAAGTAAACTCTATAAAAATATTGAATTACTATGTTGTACACTTGAAACTAATATTGTAAATCATCTATACTTCAATAAAAAATATTATTGAAATATTTTACATTCTTTTTTAATACTGTCCTCGAAATCCAGAGTGTATTGTACACTTACAGTATGTCAATTCAGACTGGCCACATTTCAAGTACTCAATAGCCACATGTGGCTACTGTGCTGCACAAGGCAGTCCTAAATCCTTACTCTCAGTGTCTGACCTCCCTCTTCACATTTTGAGTAGTACTGTCTAAACCACTGCTCCCTTCAGAATAGCATCTCTAAGTTTCTCTTCTGTGATTTTCTGCCTGATGTTTTATAATTGAGGTCTCCATTTCAGATAAGGCCAACACTTAAAAAAATTAGCACACTCATGATTGTGGCTTACTTTATCCTCCCTTTCAGGAAGGGAATCACCATTAACAAGGGATGGATGCAGAAGCCTCCTCTGCTCTCCTTTCTCTAGAAGCAACCACTACTCTGAATGAAGCTGGTTTATTTCCTTCCCATCCTTGTTTTAATACTTTCTTTACAGATTACATTCTTAGGCATCTACAGAAAGCTATTAAGAAGGGGAAATATGTTTGTGCTCTACTTAGACATGTGAATTTAATGTATTTGGCTTGTATAAATCCTTACCATATTCCAAAGGCAACTGCTGAAACCGATTTCCACACCTTTCCAACCATCCACTCTATGATCTACGTCTTTGGACCCTGTAACCCCTTCTAGCTTGGGTAACTCCTACCCACTATTTAAGTCCCAGATTAAATGTCACTTTTTCAGGAAACCTTTGCTAATCTGCCCTTTGCCCAAATAAGATTAAGTTCCCTGTTAAATGCTCTAAACTTTCCTATACTGCACTTACCTCAACTGTAAATATCTGTTTTTGTAATGATTTGTTTAATGTCCATCCCCCTCATGAAAATATAAAGTAGCACCAGCACAATTCCCAGTACATAGCAGATGTCCATAAATACGTTTCATATGAGTGAATGATTTTTCTCTTCCATTCATTTATTCAAACTCAGTTAGAAATCATGTTTCTCAGTCTCCTGTTGTGACATGAGCTTAGAATGTGTGTATCATAAATGTATTGGGCACCCCTATTTATTAAAATGTATGTTTAAATATATTACCATGAAGTTACTCATAGTACATTCTTTTGACCTTTTATTCTCTATTATACATATATTAGGTCCCTCTTTTCATTTCTAATACTATTTGTGTTCTCTCTGTCACTCTTACTCTCTTTCCTTCCTTCTGTCTTTGTCTCTGTAGCTGATCAAGTTTGCCAGATGTGTTTAGTTAGTCTTTCAAGGAATCATCCTTTGCTTTGTCGATCTCTGCTATTCCTTTGTATTCTATTTCATTTCTTTTTGCAGTACTTCGTATTATCTTCTCCCTTTGCTTTATTTTGGTTTACTCTGCTATCTTATTTATAATTTTTTGGTTGAATGCTTAACTCACTAATTATCAGTCCTCCTTCATTTCAAATATATGCATTTTAATCTATAAATTTTCCTTTATGTACCTCTTTAATTGTAACCCACAAGATTTAAAATAGAGTATCAACTAATTTCTATCATCACTTTTCTTTGACAAGATTTAGAAGTATGATCTTGTTTCCAAATGTATAAAGTTTTTGAGGTCTACTTGTTTTTGGTCTCCTAATATTTTTTCTTCCGAGATAAGAGGAAATATAATTTTTAGCAATCAGTGGTAAGGCTTTCAATGTGTGTATATTCTCTGGTAGTGGAATTCAGGAGTTCAGAGTTCTATGTATGTCTATTCAATCAAGCTAATCAGTTATGTTATTTAAATCTTCTTTATCCTTTCTAATTTGTTTAGTTTATTTGATTTTTCAGTGTTTCAGAGAAAATGTTTAAAACTCCCAATTATGGGGACTTCCCTGGTGGCACAGTGGTTAAGACTCTGAGCTCCCAATGCAGGCCAGGTTTGAACCCTGGTCAGGGAACTAGGTCCCACATGCATGCTGCAACTAAAAGTTTGCATGCCACAACTAAGGAGCCCACCTGCCGCAACTAAGGAGCCCGCCTGCCGCAACTAAGGAACCCATGTGCTGCAACTAAGGAGCCCTCAAGCCGCAACTAAGGAGCCCACCTGACACAACTAAGGAGCCCACATGCTGAAACTAATGAGCCGGCAAGCCGCAACTAAGGAGCCCGCGAGCCACAACTAAGGAGCCCACGAGCCACAACTAAGGAGCCCGTGAGCCACAACTAAGGAGCCCACCTGGTGCAACCTGAGACCCGGCAAAGCCAAATAAATTAAATAAATAAATAAATAAATATTTTTAAAAACCCTCCCAATCATGATTACCTATGTTCTCAATACCTCATGGTGATATGGTCAATTTTTACTTTATATATTTTTGAAATGATGTGACTAGGTAATAATGCAGGTTCAGGATTAATATATCTTTCTGGTGAATTGTTCTTTTATCATTAAATAATGACTTTCTTTATCTATAATAACATTTTTTAAAGTACATTTTGTCTGATATTAATACAGTGTCACCAGCCTTCTTTTGAAAGGTATTTGCATGGTATATTATATCAATTTCCATCTATCTTCTTTCAATCTTCCCATGCCATTATTCTTAATAGGGGTATTCCTATAAACAGTGTGTAAAGAGAGTGTAACTGTTTCTTCTTCCCCATGCAACTTAAAAATCTGTGTCTATTGACACATAGAATGAATCTTCTTTATGTTTGTTGTGATTCCTGGTGTATTTGGCTTTATTTCAACCATGAGATTGATTTACACTTTCCCAAAAGTCAAGGATTATCCAAATGTACCAAGTCTACACACCACAGAAGGCATGACTTTATCTAGCTTAGGCTCATAATTTAGCTATTCTCAATAAGTCACTTAGACACATTAGCAAACCATACTCTCTTAAAGCTATAAGGTAATTAATTAATCCTTACACAAGTAACACACAAAAATTTCCAAATTCAGGCGGCCAGTCCACTACTCTATGTCTTTACCTGTAACATGAATATAAAAGAATCCATTTGTCATCTACCTCTGATGTTGCTGTACTTCACTCTCCCCCATTTTTTTTTTACTTCCATATGATGCAGCTTTCATCTTTTCTCCTCCTTTCCTACATCTCTTCTTCCCAACCCCATCTCTTAGCATCTCTTCCTTAGATAATTACATTAGTATCCTTGGTCTCCCTGCCTTCGTCTTACTATCTTCCACTCCAATTCACATTCCAGTTAAATGAGGACCTTGCATTATAAATTAAGAAGTTTGAATGTTACCCTGCACATCAATCTCTCTTGAACCGAAACCTGAAGACACAGTCTTATAGTTCCAAACACTTTATTTTTTAATTTGTGATTTTATCCAATTAACATTCTAAAGAGTCTAAATGACAATCTGATAATTGAGCTGTGCCTTCCAATAGCAGTGCCTGAGTTTGTCTTTTTTTTACCCCATCGACTATCCTGTTCACAGTGTCATTGGCACCAAATGATCACCTAAAGTGATAGTTTTTAACTTTCATTGTGTCAATAAGCACATCTGGCTGTTAGGTTGGCATGTCCTAATGCTAAAATTGTCCCACGTCTGCCATTGTGCTCTTTAGTGGAGATGATTCGCAATTGAAAGATACTGTCATCGAATAAGGCTTTAATTTATTAAGTTATTTAATTAATGGAGACTTTGACATGACATCATAAAAACCCATAGTGTGGCAGAGTAATGGTCTCTTTTAATTGTTATGGGCTAATGAGAAAAGAACAAAGGCAGAATTAATATGTAAATGATGTGTTTATATCAAACGAAAGCCCAATGATATTATGCGACACTGCGCAAAAGGTTTCCCAATCTTTCAAATAGAGAAAAGTGGTGAGAGAACTGAGTCGTCCTTGCCTCAGAATAGTAACAGCGTGACAAATAAAAAAAGCCTTTGTCACAATAGTCACTATACTTTATTCAATATTCATTTATCAAAAATGTGTCAAATACTTAATCAATAGATAATGAGTGCTAAATACTGTTCTAGGCCCTGAAGACACAGAAGCAAAAAAGACAGGCAAAATCCCTACCCTTATAAAGTTATATTCAGATAATAAACAAATTAACACAAATTTATAATATTATGTCAGGTAGTGATAAATCCTGTGGAAAAAAATTAAGCAGGGTAAGGAGTTAGAGAATGATGGGGGAGAAGGACAACTATTGTGGGCAGAGTGGTCAAGGAAGGATTCTCTGAGGAGATGACATTTGAGCAGAAGCCTGAGTGTAACGAAGAAGAAGCAAGGCATAGAAATATCTAGGCGAAAGGACTTCCAGACAGAAGCAACAGCAAACACAAAGATGTTGAGGTGAGAATAAGCTTGACATACACGAAGAACGGCAAGAAAACCAGTGTGACCAGAACTCAGGGACAAAAAAAAGAGAGTCATAGTAGACATGGTGAGAAAGACAAGCATGAGCCCAATCTTGAAGGGCCTTGAGGCTATGGCAGAGAGACTGGATTTATTCTGAGGACGATAGGGAGCTACTACAGGGTTCCATATAGTTCATGTAGAGTACCGGAAGCTGGACCAAGACAGCGGGTGCAGAAACAGAGTCAGTGCAGATTTGCTGGAGGAGATGAAGTCATTTACTCTCATTGTTTCTATTTCACCAATGAAAAATGAAGTGAAGGAATCAGCTGAGGGGAGAATTGGGGATGGGAGTTGGAGGTCTGAGGTACAGGTGAAGGTATAAAACTGTTGCCTCACAGAGTCAGAAGTATTAAGCAAATGATGAAGAATTGCTAAATAGAGAAGAGGATACACTTGAAATTTGTGGACATAAATTCAAAGTAATGCCATTCAACATAGTTTTGTGTTCTCCATTCAACTGAACTCAGGTTCAAAGTGGACATACAGCCAGAGTCATGCCAGTAAACAGGACACAGAGAGACAAGCAAAGGAGAGACTGACCATAGCACCTAAGCTGGGTAAGGAGGGAAGTGAGGGCATGAGAGGAGAAATGAATACAGGTATGCCTCATTTTATTGCACTTTGCTTTATTGTGCTTAGAAGATATTGTGCTTTTTATAAATTGAAGGTTTGTGGCAATCCTGCAAAGAGCAAGTCTGTTGGTGCCATTTTTCCAACAGCATTTGCTCACTTCATGTCTCTGTGTCACGTTTTGGTAATTCTCATAACATCTTCAACTTTTTCACTATTATCGCTGTGATCAGTGATCTTTGATGTTACTATTGTAATTGTTTTGGGGCACCACAAACTGCACCCATATAAGACAGTGTACTTAATCAAAAAATGTGTGTGTTCCGATTGCTCCACTGACCAGCAGTTCCCTCGTCCCTCTCCCTCTCCTCGGGCATCGCTATTCCCTGAGACACAACCATGTTGAAATTAGGCCAACTAATAACCCTACAATGACCTCCAAGTGTTTAACTGAAAGGAAGAGTCGCACATCTCTCACTTTAAAGCAAAAGCCCGAAATTATTAAGCTTATTGAGGAAGGCATGTCGAAAGCTGAGAGAGGCCAAAAGCTAGGCCTCTTGCACCAAACGGTTAGCCAAGTTGCGAATGCAAAGGAAAAGTTCTTGAAGGAAATTAAATGTGCTACTTCATGAACACATAAATGCTAAAAAAAAGCAAAGTACCCCTACTGCTGATATGGAGAAAGTTTTAGCGGTCTGGATAGAAGATCAAACCAGCCAAAACATTCCCTTAAGTCAAAGCCTAATCCAGATCAAGCCCCTAACTCTCAATTCTATGAAGGTTGAGAGAGGTGAGGAAGCTGCAGAAGAAAAGTCTGAGGCTAGCAGAAGTTCATGAGGTTTAAGGAAAGAAGCCTTCTCCATAATATAAAAGTACAAGGTAAAGCAGCAAGTGCTGATATAGAAGCTGCAGCAAGTTATACAGAAGATCTAGCTAAGATAATTCATGAAGATGGCTACACTAAACACCAGATTTTCAATGCAGATGAAATAGCCTTATATTGAAAGAAGATGCCGCCCAAGACTTTCATAGCTAGAGAGGAAAAGTCAGTGCCTGACTTCAAAGCTTCAAAAGATAGGCTGAGGACTTCCCTGGTGGTCCAGCGGTAAAGAATCCACCTTACAACACAGGGGACGGGGGTTCAATCTCTGGTCAGGGAACTAAGATCCCACATGCTGTGGGGCAACTAAGCTCACATGCCGCAACTACTGAGCTCCCATGTATCAGCTAGAGCCTGTGTGCTCCAAACTACAGAGCCCACGTGCTCTGGGGCCCGTGCACCACAACTACAGAGCCCATGTGCCCTGGAGCCTGTGCGCCACAACTAGAGAGAGAAAACCCACACGCCACCACTAGAGAGAAGCCTGCATGCCACAACTAGAGAGAGAAAAACCTGCACACCACAACTAGAGAGAAGCCCGCACACCACAATGAAGAGCCCGCATGCCTCAACAAAGATCACACATGCCGCAACTAAGACCTGACGCAGCCAAAAATAAATAAATAAAAAATAAATCTTAAAAAAAAAAAAAAGACAGGCTGACTCTCTTGCTAGGGGCTAATGCAGTCACTGACTTTAAATTGAAGCCAATGCTCATTCACCATTCCAAAAATCCTAGGGCCCTTAAGAATTATGCCGAATCTACTCTGCCTGTGCTCTATAAATGGAACAACAAAGCCTGGATGACAGCACACCTGTTTACAACATGGTTTACTGAATATTTGAAGCCCGCTGTTGAGACCTACTGCCCAAAAAAGAGATTCCTTGCAAAATATTACTGCTCATTGACAATACGCCTGGTCACCCAAGAGCTCTGATGGAGATATACAATGAGATTAATGTTATTTTCATGCCTGCTAACACAACATCCATTCTGCAGCCAATGGATCAAGGAGTCATTTTGACTTTCAACTCATTATTTTTTTTTTTTTTTGCGGTACGTGGGCCTCTCACTGTTGTGGCCTCTCGCGTTGTGGAGCACAGGCTCCGGACACGCAGGCTCAGTGGCCATGGCTCACGGGCCCAGCCGCTCCACGGCATGTGGGATTCTCCCGGACCAGGGCAAGAACCCGTGTCCCCTGCATCGGCAGGCGGACTCTCAACCACTGCGCCACCAGGGAAGCCCTGTCAATATGTCTTCATCAACCAAATGAGCAACGCCAACGTGGGACCCAGGACCACACTCTTGGTGAATCCCAGGTTCAGGCAGGGGACAGGCAGAGTGCAGGTAATATCTAGATATTGCTTGACAGTGCATTTGATTGGGAATAAAGGAACAGTAAAACACTTCTGATTAGTTTCTGTCTGTTAGTGTTCTCAATTTCCACTTAATTGCAATCAAAATATCAAAATATTCTCTGCCCCCAGAGAGGGGACACAGTCCCTGTTTTAATAAACCCTAAAATACATAATTAAGAAATAACCTCTGCAGGGCTAATCAGCATGGCACTATAGCTGGTCAGATTCCTTAGTGGACAAACGTTAATTTCTCTTGGTCCTAAGGCAGAGTCTTTCCCTTAAGTGTCCTCACCAGATGCCAGTACATGTCCACTCTGTATCTTGTAGGCTGAGGGCCTTATACATTAACCATGCTTCTGAACTCTAAGGATGGGCTAGAGTCAGGCAAAAGGATCAAAAAACAAAGAGCAATAGATGTCCACAATGTTGGCGAGATGTATTCTATCAGATGCTTATTAGCCTTGGATCACTTCGGGTCCAGGATACGGATTTAAGCTTCCACTGTAATGAATTCCATAGTTTCCAGTAGTTGATCCATTAAACTAAGAAGTTATTCTTGCTTTCCCCTTTGGTTTCCCCTGATGGGACTTTAATCAACATATAAGCCAAAAAGCATCCTGGTGCTAGGCACTCCAGTTAACTATTCTATTCTCTGGTCACTGCCAAAGACAGTCATCTTGCAACTTAATTTTACTGGGATCAATAAGATTCAAAGGAGAGTAGGTGAATGGAATGCTTAAAGTCCATCTCAGCTACTGAGAAGAAACCCTGCAAGTCACAATGAAGAGCAGCAAAAAGAAACTGAATTATTAATTCCCATTGCCTCTCTGTCCACAAGCTCCCTCTGGTGGAGGAACTACTAGGTAATGAAATAGTTATAATAACAATAACCAAAATTTGGGAAAAAAAAGGAAAGAAAGGAAGACAAGAAAAGGCAATCCACAGCAAGACAATCAATCCCTGTAAAACTGAGAGTCAAACGTAGTGATTAGCAAACATGAGCTACAGCTAGAAAACCACTTACAGATGAAGCAGTGTGATGAATGATTTACCAAAAGGTCAACACTGCTCTTTTATCTTCACCACCCATCAGCTTCCATTGCCCTCAATTTGCCTGGCACATAACAAAAAGCAGGCCATAAAATATTCACCATAAAAATTAACCATATTTTGCAACATCAAAAATAGAAGCATATAGTTGGATGTAGTCTAAGCATATGGGCCAGCTTCTCAGTTAGAATTCCTCATATACATTGTAAAAAGCGTTGACATTTAAAACCCTGTTATAAGAGGTAACGTACTCAGCAAGTACCAGAACCCTCTGCCCTATGCTCAGCTTTGCTGATCCACTGTTAGTACTCAAACCAGGGAACGCACCATTAATCCTCTCCCAAAGACCACAGCAATAACGGCAGGAGAGGGGCTAGTGTCAGCATTTCCCCTACTACTCCCTTGGAAGCCAGACTTCTCTGTAGCTTCTGCTTCTAGCTGGCGTGGATGCCAGGCTTTCGATCTCAACATGCCTACTATACATTCTGACAAATGAGCTGGGAGATGAACTACCTTTACACTCTCATTTGACAATCTTTATACAAAAAGGAACACAATACCAGATGAAAATACATTTTCAAGCTGGAGGGATTCTAAATATTAACATAACTGCAAACTGCCAGATCCCCTTAACCAGAGCTGCAAAAGTCATTTTAACTGAACTGATTAAATTGATTCCATCAAAAAACAGACCACTTCCCTCCTCCCTATCCTGTCTCTGAATTTACCAGCTGCTTCTCTGATTTAGTAAAATCAATAGGATATTTTGCATCTGGTAGATATAATCTAGGTTACCTGATTTATTGAAGAATTCTTCTCCCCAGACTCTGTTTAAAGAGATTACCTAAAGATCTGGTTATTTACTTATATCATTGTTATTTGAAGATTTGAAAAAAGGTGGGGGGATCAATATCATTGTTACTTGAGGATCTGAAAAAAAAAATCAAAATGAAAGAAAAATGGTCAAAACAGTTCTCAAAAAGAATAGCTATGAGGATGTTCATCACCACATTATTTATTTTATAAAAGTAAAAGTTGAAAATCCTACATTTCAAACAAAAGAAGACTGCTCAAATTAACTATGGTATAGTCATCAAGTGGAATATTATGTAGACATTGAAAGTTATGTAGCAGAATATTTAATAAAATGAAAAAATATTCATGGTATTATTAAAGGGAAAAAACACATTGAAAAAACAGTAAGGTATAGTATTATCAGATTTATTGACAATGGCCTTATTTGGATAAGACTGAAAGTTTGGCAATTGATTAGCTAACTCATTTTCTGTTCACAGCCCCCTTACTCCAGCACCCCCTTTAAAGCTAGGGGTGATTCTATAAATGAGATATAAACAGAAGTCTGCTTGCTGGTGCTTTTTTTGTCCTGATTAAAAGGGGGGCAGATGGGGCTCCTTCTTCTGTTGTCTATACCAGACTGAATCAGCTGATCAATCCATAACCACAGACTGTGCTCTCAGTCAACAGTGGGGGAAAGACAAATCCTTGCAATCAACTATTAGATACCACCAAAAACAGTTGCAACTTGATCTGTTTACTCATCTTTTAACCATTTGGGTTTTTTGGGGTGTTTTTTTTGCAGTACACGGGCCTCTCACTGTTGTGGCCTCTCCCGTTGCGGAGCACAGGCTCCGGACACACAGGCTCAGCGGCCATGGCTCACGGGCCTAGCCGCTCCGCAGCATGGGGGATCTTCCCGGACCGGGGCACGAACCCGTGTCCCCTGCAACGGCAGGCGGACTCTCAACCACTGCGGCACCAGGGAAGCCCCTAACCATTTGTTTTATTGTACACGTAGATATAATCAAAGAATAGCCCCTAGGAATCTATGGAGTTTTAATGAAACGAAGTTAAGGCTTTGGGTCGTGTGAAGAATAATAAGCACCATTCCAAGAGCAGGGCAGCCACATTTCCTCTCAATTGCAAAATACAAGCTAGTCATCTTGAAAGCTGGAAAATTCACTCTCAATATACCTTGATAATAGGAATAAATATAGGCATGTATCTCAGCCATTTTGGCCCAAATAAACAAGGGATAAAATAATATCAGTAAGTGACAGAAATATCAATACTGCCTAGATTTACATATATCTCTTACTAGAGCAGCTACCATTTTACACTGTGGCAATCTGTTTGCATGTCCATCTTCCCACTAGACTATAACCTCCCTTTAAGCAAGAACCAGTTTCTTTCATCTTTGCTAAGGATGCCCAAGTCTTCCTCCTTCCAAGCTCTCAGAACCAAACTTAGTCTCCAATGATAGATGCCTATAAAACATGGCAGCAATTTTGACTCTTTCTTCATTCTAAGTCATCCTACTTTAAAAAAAAGTCAACAACTTTTTAACATTTCCAAAATATACTGAAGGAAGGGGAAAATCACACATTAAATTCTTGTCAAGTAACATTTACCTCCTCAAGCCCTGACTAATCAGAAATGACTGGACTTGGCAGCTTCTTTCACCACTTGGTCTATAAGCTAAATTCAGCTCCTATTGTGCCAACTGGAAAATGACAACATCCCTTGCCACCTCACACAACATCACATCCCACCAGTCACTCTAGAGTCTGGCAATCTGGTGTGCCCATTCCACATCAGATCAAGTAGAAATTATAAACCAAATTTAAAGGGTCCTAGTAGCCCCATTCCAGAAGAGCAATGGTGAAGTTAGAAGAGATTAGAAGGGTGCCAGATTTATTACTATTGATTCCCTGCTGGCAATTTCATGAAAGGATATCCATCACAGAAATAAAGAGAGCATCTGGCTCGTTTCCAACTATTTTGTCTTCAAGTTCTTTAAAAAAAAATCAACCAAGAGGATAAGAAACTAGGAATTGGCAGATGGGGCCCAAGTTTCTCTACACAATAAGAAGCCTTCATCACTACATCCTAATTATGCATACCTGCTCCTGCAGAGTCCAATACATTTATTTATTGAGCCTTACCACTGCCATCCTGGTAACCCAGAGAAGAAGCCAATCTATAATGACTCAAGCCACATTTCACAAGACTCCAAAGGACACATGATGTCATTTGCTAAAATGACTCAATCCAGATAGAAAGCATTCTGACCTATACATAATTGATTGACCTTTGCTATGCTTTCCTGGTTATTTATATACTATCATATGCATGAATGTATATCGGTGGTATTTACATTTGGCAGCTACTTTGGAGAACGCATTATTCAATTGGGATTTGAAGCTTTTTAGGACCATTTCCTGACCAAATATTCATAAATGAAGGACAAGAAAAGATGTTACCTTAAAAATAACTTTTAATAGGCTCTGGAAAGTCTAAGGAAGCTTTGTTACTCTAATTGTTTTAAAATACAGTGGATAAGATCTATGTAAAGCTGAATTCAAAACCCTAAGACCAAGGATATTAAAGGGCATTTTATCTATTTTCCAGTTAAGGCTCAATAATGATAGTAAAATATGCTTTACCGAAGGAGTGGAGTATTTTGGATACTTGTGAGAAAAGCATCCTGTGGAGAAGGTAATTAGAGACTATAATAAACAACCAGAGAAAAGAGCACAACTATATGATGCTCTTTGACTTTTTAATTATGAATTTTGTTTTCCAAAAGGGGTAAGCTACAAATTAAATATTAATCAGATGATCAAGATGGTTTCAAGATAATCATAGAAACAGAGGAAGATGGATACACTAGATTAGGGAAAGAAAACGTGTAGCAGGTATGTCCTTATTTCCACTTTGCATACTCAGGGCAGACATCAATAACTGATCACTGAATTCTTAACCAAGAGCTCTGACATAGACTAAACACTTTTCCAGTACTACTCAAGGGAAACACTACCAAAAAGATGGACTTGGAACGTGAAGTGAAATATATTTGCCATTGCCTAACTAAATCATACAGTTCATTTCAGATCCCAATACATATTAAATATCAAGAACAGTAATGCCATTATGAAATACTCATAATTCAGTACTCCTTCATTTGCTTGTCTAAACTAAATTTCCAGTGATCTGAAGGTGGATTCACTGGCACACATTGCTATTGTGCCTTAATAATATAATTAAATAGTTCTCAAATTGATTCTCTCTTGTTGTCATAGACTCCCAAACCCAATATAAAACTAAACAGATTTTTAAAACCAAAATTTAAAAGCAACATTTTGAATCCTAGGAAAACATGAAATCAAATTCAGCAGGTTTCTCTGACTCATGGTAGATTGGTATGATCCCTAGGGTAAATAAAAAGCAAAGAAGGGGTCTAACCAGAATAAAATGGAAATGCTTATATGTTCACAGAAAAATATTATACAGTGTTGAAAAGGAATGGCCTACAGTCATAAGTATCTACAGGGATAAATCTTAGAAACAAAGAATAAAGTGGAAAGAGCATATGCTGAAGACTACATATAGCAGTGCTTTCCAACTTATGTACCTCAGTGACTAGGTTACAAAGGTCTTAACATATTGATCCCCTTAGTTCTGGGGGTGAATAGTAGCTGGAGTGGCCAGAGTCTTTTAGTGGGACATGAATAGCATTTATCCCAAGGCACTGTACAATATTTTCAAGTTCAGTGTATGCCAAGATGTGAAGAAGTTGGGAAGCACTGACATATGGTATAAAGCCATTTTTATAATGCTCAAAAACTAAAATATATCTTGTTTAGAGATATATACACATGTGGCAAAATTATTTTATAGGAGAAAAGAAAAGCAAAGGATGGATGAGTGGAAAATGCATCCAGTACATCCATTCCTTCAGGATAATGGCTACTATCAAAATGGAAACACAGGAGATGAGATATAGGGAAGGAACACATGAGTAATTTATAGTTCTTAAATTGGATGGTAGGTTCATGGGTGTTTAGTTTATTGTGCTCCAAATATACTGTTTTATAAATATAAAATATTACATAATGCTCATTTTAAAATATCAAAGTTAAGAAGCCAGGCAACTTTCTAGCTTATGCAGGATCACTTTTTCACAGTGGAATCTCAAGCATCTCAAGCATAGATACAACTTCTCAGGGAAGGCTTTAACCCAGAGGTTTCTAATGGTCAAAACCCTACTCAAGGGGCTTCCGTGGTGGCGCAGCAGTTAAGAATCTGCCTGCCAATGCAGGGGACACGGGTTCGAGCCCTGGTCCGGGAGGATCCCACATGCAGCAGAGCAGTTAGGCCTGCGCACCACAACTACTGAGCCTGCACTCTAGAGCCCGTGAGCCATAACTACTGAAGCCTGTGTGCCTGGAGCCCGTGCTCCGCAACAAGAGAAGCCACCGAAATGAGAAGCCTGTGCACTACAGTGAAGAGTAGCCCCTGCTCACCACAACTAAAGAAAGCCCACACGCAGCAACGAAGACCCAACGCAGTGATAAATAAATAAATGATTAAATGTATTTTTTGTTTGTTTGTTTTGTTTGTTTGTTTTTTTGCTGTACGCAGGTCTCTCCCTGTTGTGGCCTCTCCCGTTGCAGAGCACAGGCTCCGGACGCGCAGAATCAGCGGCCATGGCTCACGGGCCCAGCCGGTCCGCGGCATGTGGGATCTTCCCAGACTGGGGCACGAACCCATGTCCCCTGCATCGGCAGGCGGACTCTCAACCACTGCGCCACCAGGGAAGCCCTAAATGTATTTTTTTTTTTAAAAAAAACCCTACTTGATGATGACAAGATTTTGTTCTAATCCAACTAAGAGTTTTCATAACAATTAGATGGACACCTAAAGTTCCATTTCCACACTCAAACAAAAATATCGTAAAAACCATGTGCAAGCCTCTTAATTAGGATTCATTTAGTTACAAAAAAACAAAAATCCACTGTGGAGCTCAAGAAAAATGGGGGTCAGAATCAGAAATTAGAGGTATCCCATAGCACATAGGACAGGAAGTACAGCCAGGTCTCATGAGGAGCCAGAGCCAGAAAGAGGGGGGCCATTCAGATCCAATATTGATACATTCTGGGGCTATAGGATCTTGTTATCTCTATTTCTTTCTGGAACATTTACCCTATTGCTTCTACCTTAAGATGTGCTTTCTCTGCTTTGGCATTGACATGACCAAATATTTGTATCTCTTCGCAGCTTAAGTGGAAACCAAGTGCACACCACTTCAAAATGACCAGAGGAAAAGAATCTGATTAACCCAACCAAGGTCAAGATCAGTCCACACCTGGTCTAATCAGCCACAACTATCTGCAAGGAGTTATCAATTCAAATACCTACCAGGTAAGGCAGGTAATTAAACATGTGAAGCTGACCAGGTGTGAAACAAGGAGCTGGGACTAAAGGGCCTACAACAAACAGAGTTCCTGCCACTTCTCAACTTTGGCTGTGTAATAGCAGAAATCCAGGTTTTCACTGAAATTTCCTGATTTACAAAACTTATCAGCAGGCCATATTAGGCCACGGGTCTCTGCTGTCAGTGTCCTACAAAGAATGAACTGTGGATATGCCAGATTCAGAGGGTCACAGTGGACAGACACAACCGTTAAGTGCCAGCCCTTTGGGTGAAAGGCCAGTTCTCGCAGAAGGGGTCATAGATCAGGCAGTCCCTCCAGCAAAGCTGGGATTACGCATTACTCTTACATATACACCCTCACACACAAACACATAGCTAAGACTCTAAAATTATCTTGTTCAAGATCAGATACTAAACTGGGTGGAGATAGTTTTCATGTGGCTCTGTATGGGTTCACAGAAAAAATCAGTAAAGTACACAAAGAAATGAGACAAAGCAAACTAGAGCCAGAAAAAGACAGCATCATCACCTTCTTCTTTTCTATCCACAGATAGCCAAAAATGCTGCCATAAAAAGACTACTCACTACAAAGCAATTATAGATTCTTTTTTCAATTAACTAAGGGTGACACAGGTGCTCTTATCTCAATTTCTTCATCATACCAGAACTGTTAGATACAGAAGTCTTAACTTAGATGTGACTTTCTCTAGGAAACCGGGCCTGAATCCCTGATCTTGGGTTAGGCAAGTGCCCCCTTAGGTGTTCCCACAGCATCTTGCCCTCGCTCGCCTACATGCCCAACCCCCTGCCCGCCATGGCACCTAACCGGTAATATCCGTGCATAGCTATTTATCTCTGCATGTAGGTGAGCTTCCTTTTACTTTTTTTAAAACTGAAGTGTAATTGACTTTCAACAAAATGTTAGTTCCAGGTGTACAACATAGTGATTCGATAGTTCTATATATTACAAAATGATCACCACAATAAATCAAGTTACCATCTGTCACCATACAAAGTTATTACAATATCACTGACTATATTCCCCATGCTGTACATTTCATCCCCATGACTCATTTATTTTGTAACTGGAACTTTGTACCTCTTAATCTCCCTTACCTATTTCACTCATTCCCTCACTCTCCTCCCCTCCGGAAACCACTTGTTCTCTGTATCTATGAGTCTGTTTCTGTTTTATTTCTTCATTTGCTTTGCTTTTTAGATTCCACAGATAAGTGAAATCATGTGGTATTTGTCTTTCTCTGACTTATTTCACTTAGCATGCTGCTCTCTAGGTCCATCCATGTTGTTGCAAATGGCAAGATTTCATTCTTTTTTATGGTTGTGTGTGTGTGTGTGTGCGTGTGTGTGTGTGTGTACCACATCTTCTTTATCCATTCATCCATCAGTGGACGCCTAGGCTGTTTCCATATCTTGGCTATTGTAAATAATGCTTAAATGAATATAGGGGTGCACATATCTTTTCAAATTAGCATTTGCTTTTATTTTCTGCAGAAGAATACCCAGAAGTGGAATTGCTGGAAATCCAGCAGAATCCACCCAGAAGTGGATTTTGTGGTAGTTCTATTTTTAATTTTTTGAGGAACCTCCATAGTGTTTTCCACAGTAGCTGTACACATTTACATTCCCCTAGGTGAGCTTCTTCAAAGCGAGGATAATATCTAGTCCTCCTTTATGCCCCAGTGCCTATTTATTGAGTAAATTCATAGAGTCAGGCATATTGAAAATTTTATTTCTATTTTTTAGCAATCAATTCAGGGAAGAAAAGTTGAATTTAGACTTGAGTCCTCCCTATTCTTTTGTATGAACTTAAGATTTTTCAATAAAAACACTTTGACTCAAACTAGAAGTACATATATCATGTTGAGTTATTACACTCAAAACCACACAGTTGTGGGGTTTTTTGTAATATGTAGTCATATTTAGGCTAAAAATCCTCAAAGGCACCCTCTGTCAGCTTGTAGATATGCACAGATTCTTCCCAATAAACCTATATTGATGTAGATATAAATATAGAAGAATAAGGCATGGTAAAATTCTCTACCTAAGGACATAAAATCCATATACCTAAACTTAGGAGAAATTTGGAGAAGTACAGTATATGCATGTCCTGAAAGACTTATGTTCCATTCTAAAGAAACGAGTCTTGGCACACTTCCCTAGTGCCAAGAACTGTTTAGCAGGAATTAATTTTTAAATGAAATAAGCTAAAAATGAAATAAATGTAGTATTATTTATAGATAAGTCTTATTCTTCAGTAATTATTGAAGCTGACACTGGTATGTTTTATCATTGGTAGTTGGACAAAGTTTGATCAACTGTCTCCCTTTTCTCATGAAATATAGATGCAATGTTCTGATTCTCACTGCTATCCCAGGTCTGGTGGTGCTTCATCATGTTCAATTTGGTAACCTAAATAATGTGGGGGAAAAAGAGCGTAATTTCAAACCAATAAGTATATCTGCGACGGAAAGAAGTGAGGTTCACGTCTCAGACACTTGTGCCTAAGTTAAGACAAATTAATTTTAAAAGATTTAATGTTTGAACAGGGGGGAGTCTTGTTTTCTCATTCTAGCTAGATGGAAGTATCTGGCAAATGTCTTCTTTGAAAAGCATTATTTAGCAATGGAATTATAGTCAATGTCATAAGGAAAGATAAAGCAAACTGAAGGACAAAAGGATAAATGAAGAAATGTATAGCAACACTTGCCAAGGCAAGTTCCATTCATGAGTATCACCAAATGAAAGGGATACTGGATTATATCAAGTTCAACAACTTTCCTTACTCCAGGAATTGTCAGCCTTTAATATTCATAATGGTCCTCCTGAATTTTCAGGAGGGGATAGAGTATGCAGAATTTGCCATGCTTATTGTCTATATAAAGGCTTTACCACTCTTGGGAATACTAGTGCTATTGGTCAAAATTCTAGCTCTATCACTTAGTAGCTGTGTTCCCATCCATGTGCAAATTTCTTAACCCCTCTGAGCATCAGTAACCTCATTTGAAAATTTAGTCCTTTAATTTACATTTCATCAGAACTTCTGTCGTTGACTTTCCTTTGAAGTTACTTCCTATAATTAGTAACAGATAATAATATCTTCAGGGACTTCCCTGGTGGCGCAGTGGTTAAGAATCCGCCTGCCAATGCAGGGGACACGGGTTCGAGCCCTGGTCTGGGAAGATCCCACATGCCGCGGAGCAACTAAACTCATGCACCACAACTACTGAGCCTGTGCTCTAGAGCCCAACGAGCCACAACTATTGAGCCTGCATGCCACAACTACTGAAGCCTGCATGCCCAGAGCCTGTGCTCCGCAACAAGAGGAGCCACCACAATGAGAAGCCCGTGTGCTACAACTAGAGAAAGCCCATGTGCAGCAACAAAGACCCACGCAGCCAAAAATAAATAAATAAATAAATAAATAATTTTTAAAAAAACAAAATATCTTCAGCTGCAGTAATCCATCTCCTATTCAATTTACAAAATATATATACATTCTTTTATGCATTCAACAAACAATTATTAAGCATTTGGCATATGTCAGGCTAAGCTAGTAACAGGATATCAATATACACAGAGCTGATGGTCTTGCTGGGGAGACAGTGATGAAATCTTAACACAGGTTAGCAGCAGGTACCAAAAAGAGAGACTATAACAAGAGGCCTAAACTGTAGGGGAGAAATATTGGAGTTGAAATCTGAGGAGATGAAATTAAGTTAGTAGAGATAAACGAAACAGAATTCTAGAGGCTAAGGGAACAAGAATGTGCAAAGACCATGTGGCAGAAGGGAGGAGAGCGATTTTAAGGAGGAGAAAGGGCAGTGTAGTTGGAGTTCAGAGAGCTAAGGGAGATAATATGAAAAGAATCAAGAGAGAAAGACAGGGGGCTGTGTTAGGCTTTGGAATGGTGGAAATGGTTTCCACCTGGAGAGTGGCATAATCAAACTAGCATTTTGAAAATCTCCCTCAGGCTATATTTGGAAAATGGATTGGATGGGGACAAAAGTGGATGCAAGGGAATCAGTCAAGAGGCTATTGCAGTAATAATGATAATTTAGACTATTATGGGAACAGTAGATACAGTAGAATTACAACAAATCTGAGAGATATTTAACAATTGGTAATGAATTGGGTAAAGGAGTTGGGTTCATTTTACACAATCAAGTCTTAAGCATCAGTATTTGATCTGGTATGTAAAATGTACTTCCAAATCAGTTGATGCTTTTTCTTTACTATATTATGGCAGATTTATCTCAATTACTATAATACTTCTCCTCTTTCAAAAACTGTCATGATTCTTAATCATATTCCACAACGGTCATTGTTGGATGTTTATGCCTTATGGAATAGTGGAACCAAAAACTTTAAAATACATTTATGTTAAATATATCATGTGTCTTTTTGTACATTATCATTACTCTTAGCTTAATACATTGTAAACTGCAGTGCTCACCTCCTCACCCATTTTCCATCAGCACTGGTAATATGGACTACTTGTTCCTGCCTACAATTCACTCAAGATGAGAGCAAATTTATTTGTGGGAATATGTAGGAGGTTTGCTCTGGGAACAAAGGAACAGTACTGTACATCACATTGGCGGTTATCCTTCCTTCCCAAAATTGCTGCTTAATCTCGTCAACAAACAAACAGAACACAGTAAAATAACAAGGATTACAAATACTTAAGAGTTTAGTGGACTGACTGCCCATTTGTTGAATTTGACAGGAAGGGTAAACTTGGTCTCAATATATACATTTGAATTTTAAAAGATTTAGACAGAAAGTTGATGACACTTTGAAAACAATATTTTAAAAGTGTATTTAATACATAAATAAAAAGGAGAGAATAAAAACATTTACAGTGGTTACTTCTGAGGAATGGGTTTGGGGTGCCAGTACAGGGGACTTTGCCTATTGCTTTATATGTTTGAATTTTAAAAGCAGGCATTATTTGGTAACCAAAATAAAAGAAAAAAGAGCAGATATGAAAAAGAAGATCAATAAAATAATATCACTGTTTTGTAATGCCAGGATAGTGAAGGCAACATTTATCACAGAAACAAAATGTATTACACTAGACTTTCATTACAAACAACTACTTTTCAAGGTCCACGATCTGACTAACCCATGGCATTTATCTATACACTAAATCTCCACAATCAACTTGATGTACCCTGCATCTCTGGAGTACCTGACTAGACAACAAATTATCCCAAAATTGAGGCAGTAGACTTTGGGAGCAACTGTAGATTTGCAGTTTGCTTTCTGCATCTAATTTTTTTCTGGTTTTATGTTTATCTTAGTTCAGGATTTAGGGTTTATTACCATTGGGAGATTTGTTTATTGATTTGCTTGCTCTCTTCCTTGTTTTTACTATATATACATATTTTTTTTCCTTTTACTCTTTTAGTGAGTGTGTCTGTGTATGCTTCTTTGTGCAATTTTGTCAGTATAGCTTTGCTTTTACCATTTGTCCTAGGCTTCTGTCTGTCCGATTTTTTTAAAATTACTTTTTGATTTTTAATAATTTTTTCTATTTTAATAACTTTATTTCATCTTTTTTTCTTTCTTTCTTTCTTTTTCTCTCCCTTTTCTTCTGAGCCGTGTGACTGACAGGGTTTTTGTGCTCTGGCCAGGGGTCAGGCCTATGCCTCTGATGTGGGAGAGCCAAGTTCAGGACATTGCTCCACCAGAGACCTCCTGGCTCCACTTAATATCAAACAGCGAAAGCTCTCCCAGAGATCTCCACATCAACGCTAAGACCCAGCTCCACTCAACAATCAGCAAGCTACAGTGCTGGACACCTTATGCCAAACAACTAGCAAGACAGAAACACAAGCCCACTCATTAGCAGAGAGACTGCCTAAATTCATTATAAGGTCACAGGCACTCCCAAACACAGCACCGTACACAGTCCTGCCCACCTGAAAGACAAGATCCAGCCTCATCCACCTGAACACAGGCACCAGTCCCCTCCAACAGGAAGCACACACAACCCATTGAACCAACCTTAGGCACTGGGGGCAGACACCAAAAACAATGGGAAGTATGAACGTGCAGGCTGCGAAAAGGAGACCCCAAACACAGTAAGTTAAGGAAAATGAGGAGACAGAGAAACACACAGCAGATAAAGGAGCAGGGTAAAAAACGACCAGACCAAACAAAAAAGAGGAAATAGGCAGTCTACCTGAAAAAGAATTCAGAGTAATGATAGTAAAGATGATCCAAAACCTTGGAAATAGAATGGAGAAAATAAATGCTTAACAAGGACCTTGAAGAACTAAAGAGCAAACAAACAATGATGAACAACACAATAAATGAAATTAAAAGTTCTGTAGAAGGAATCAATAGCAGAATAACTGAGGGAGAAGAATGGATAAGTGACTGGGAAGATAAAATAGTGGGAATAATTACCGCAGAGCAGAATAAAGAAAAAAGAATGAAAAGAATTGAGGACAGTCTCAGAGACCTCTAGGAAAACATTAAATGCACCAACATTCGAATTATAGGGGTTCCAGAACAAGAAGAGAAAAAGAAAGGGACTGAGAAAATATTTGAAGAGATTATAGCTGAAAACTGCCCTAATAAGGGAAAGGAAAGAGTCAATTAAGTCCAGGAAGCACACAGAGTCCCATACAGGATAAATCCAAGGAGAAACATGCCAAGACACATGTTAATCAAACTATCAAAAATTAAATACAAAGAAAAGAAAATTAAAAGCAGCAAGGGAAAAGCAACAAATAACATACAAGGGAATCCCCATAAGGTTACCAGCTGATCTTTCAGCAGAAACTCTGCAAGCCAGAAGGGAGTGGCAGGACATATTTAAAGTGATGAAAGGGAAAAACCTACAACCAAGATTTCTCTACCCAGCAAGGATCTCATTCAAATTCGACAGAGAAATTAAAACCTTTACAAACAAGCAAACGTTAAGAGAATTCAGCACCACCAAACCAGCTTTAAAACAACTGCTAAAGGAACTTCTCCAGGCAGGAAACACAAGAGGGGGAAAAGACCTGCAATACCAAACTGAAAACAATTAAGAAAATGGTAAGAGGAACATACATATCGATAATTCCCTTAAATGTAAATGGATTAAATGCTCCAGACAAAAGACATAGTCTGGCTGAATGGATACAAAAACAAGACCCATATATATGCTGTCTACAAGAGACCCACTTCAGACCTACGGACACATACAAACTGAATGTGAGGGGATAAAAAAAGAAATTCCATGCAAATGGAAATCAAAAGAACACTGGAGTAGCAATTCTCATATCAGACAAAATAGACTTTAAAAGAAAAATTATTACAAGAGACAAAGAAGGACACTACATAATGATCAAGGGATCAATCCAAGAAGATATAACAACTGCAAATATTTATGCACTCAACATAGGAGTACCTCAATACATAAGGCAAATGCAACCAGTCATAAAAGGGGAAAGTGACTGTAGCACAAGCAAAGTAGGGGACATTAACACCCCACTTTCACCAGGAACAGATCATCCAAAATGAAAATAAATAAGGAAACACAAGCTTTAAATGATACATTAAACAAGATGGACTTAATTGATATTTTTACGACACTCCATTAAAACCAACAGAATACACTTCCTTCTCAAGTGCTTATGGAATATTCTCCAGGGTACATCATATCTTGAGTCACATATCAAGCCTTGGTAAATTTAAGAAAATTGAAATTGTACCAAGTAACTTTTCCGACCACAACGCTATGAGACTAGATATCAATTACAGGAAAAACTCTGTAAAAAATACAAACACATGGAGACTAAGCAATACAGTACTAAATAACCAAAAGGTCACTGTAGAAATCAGAAAAGGAAATCAAAAAATACCTAGAAACAAATGACAATGAAAACATGATGACCCAAAACCTGTGCGATGCAACAAAGGCAGTTCTAAGAGGGAAGTTTATAACAATTTAATCCTACCTCAAGAAAGAAGAAATATCTCAAATAAACAACTTAACCTTACACATACAGCAATTAGAGAAAGAACAAAAAAAACCCCAAAGTTAACAGAAGGAAAGAAATCATAAAGATCAGATCAGAAATAAATGAAAAAGAAATGAAGGAAACAAGAGCAAAGATCGATAAAACTAAACGCTGGTTCTTGAGAAGATAAACAAAATTGATAAACCATTAGCCAGACTCACCAAGAAAAAAAGGGGGAAGACTCAAATCAACAGAATTAGAAATGAAAAAGGAGAAGTAACAACTGACACTGCAGAAATACAAAGGATCATGAGAGAGTATTACAGGCAACTATGTGCCAGTAAAATGGACAACCTGGAAGAAATGGACAAATTCTTAGAAAACCACAACCTTCTGAGACTGAACCAGGAAGAAATAGAAAATATAACAGACCAAACACAAGCACTGAAATTGAGACTGTGATTAAAAATCTTCCAACAAGCAAAAGCCCAGGACCAGATGGCTTCACAGGCGGACTCTATCAAACATTTAGAGAAGAGCTAACACCTATCCTTCTCAAACTTTTCCAAAATATAGCACAGGGAGAAACACTCCCACACTCATTCTACGAGGCCACCATCACCCTGATACCAAAACCAGAAAAAGATGTTACCAAAAAAGAAAACTACAGGCCAATATCACTGATGAACATAGATGCAAAAATCCTCAACTAAATAGTAACAAACAGAATCCAGCAGCACATTAGAAGGATCATACACCATGATACAGTGAGGTTTATCCCAGGAATGCAAAGATTCTTCAATATACGCAAATCAATCAATGTGATACACCATATTAAAAAATTGAAGGATAAAAACCATATGATCATCTCAATACATGCAGAAAAAGCTTTTCACAAAATTCAATGTCCATTTATGAAAAAACCCTCCAGAAAGGAGGCATAGAGGAAACTTACCTCAACATAATAGAGGCCATATATGACACACCCACAGCCAGGATCCTTCTCAATGGTGAAAAACTGAAACCCTTTCCTCTAACATCAGGAAGAAGACAAGGTTGCCCACTCTCACCACTATTATTCAACATACTTTTGGAAGTTTTAGCCACAGCAATCAGAAAAGAAAAGTATTACTTTTTTCCAAATCGGAAAGAAAGAAGTAAAGCTGTCACTTTTTGCAGATGACATGACACTATACGTAGAGAATCCTAAAGATGCTACCAGAAAACTACTAGAGCTAATCAATGAATTTGGTAAAGTAGCAGGATACAAAACTAATGCACAGAAATCTCTTGGACTCCTGTACACTAATGATGAAAAATCTGAAAGAGAAATTAAGGAAACACTCCCATTTACCAATGCAACAAAAAGAATAAAATACCTAGGAATAAGCCTACCTAAGGAGAGAAAATACTTGTATGCAGAAAACTATAAGACACTGATGAAAGAAATAAAAGATGATACAAACAGATGGAGAGATATACCATGTTCTCGGATTGGAAGAATCAACATTGTGAAAATGACTACACTACCCAAAGCAATCTACAGATTCAATGCAATCCCTATCAAACTGTTCACAGAACTAGAACAAAAAATTGCATAATTTGTATGGAAACACAAAAGACCCCAAACAGCCAAAGCAATCTTGAGAAAGAAAAACGGAGCTGGAGGAATCAGGCTCCCGGACTTCAGACTATACTGCAAAGCTACAGTAATCAAGACAGTATGGTACTGGAACAAAAACAGAAATATAGATCAATGGAACAGGATAGAAAGCCCAGAGACAAGACCATGCACATATGGTCACCTTAATTTTGAAAAAGGAGGCAAGAATATACAATGGAGAAAAGACGGCCTCTTCAATAAGTGGTGCTGGGAAAATTGAACAGCTACATGTAAAAGAATGAAATTAGAACACTGCCTAACACCATACACAAAAAGAAACTCAAAATGGATGAAATACCTAGAGGCAGAACACTCTATCAGATAAATCACAGCAAGATACTTTTTGACCCATCTCCTAGAGGAATGGAAATAAAAATGAAAATAAACAAATGGGACCTAATGAAAATTAATAGCTTTTGCACAGCAAAGGAAAACATAAACAAGATGAAAAGACAACCTCCAGAATGGAGAAAATGTTTGCAAATGAAGAAACTGACAAAGGATTAATCTCCAAAAACTTTACAAGCAGCTCATGCAGCTCAATATCAAAAAAACAAACAACCCAATCCAAAAATGGGCAGAAGACCTAAATAGACATTTCTCCAAAGAAGACATAAAGATGGCCAAGAAGCACATGAAAAGCTGTTCAACATCACTAATTATTAGAGAAATGAAAATCAAAACTACAATGAGGTATCACCTCACACTGGCCAGAATGGCCATCATCAAAATATCTACAAACAATAAATGTTGGAGAGGGTGCGGAGAAAAGGGAACCCTCTTGCAGTGTTGGTGGGAATGTAAATTGATACACCCACTATGCAGAACAGTATGGAGGTTCCTTAAAAAACTAAAAATAGAACTACCATGTGACCCAGCAATCCTACTACTGGGCATATACCCTGAGAAAACCATAATTCAAAAAGGGTCATGTACCACAATGTTCATTGCAGCTCTATTTACAATAGCCAGGACATGGAAGCAATCTAAGTGTTCATTGACAGATGAATGGAGAAAGCAGATGTGGCACATACATACAATGCAATATTACTCAGCCATAAAAAGAAATGAAATTGAGTTATTTGTAGTGAGGTGGATGAACCTAGAGTCCGTCATACAGAGTGAAGTAAGTCAGAAAGAGAAAAACAAATACTGTATGCTAACACATATATATGGAATCTAAGGAAAAAAAACAAAAAATGGTTCTGAGGACCCTATGGGCAGGACAGGAATAAAGATGCAGACATAGAGAATGGACTTGAGGACACGGGGCGGGGGAAGGGGGAGCTGGGATGAAGTGAGAGTGTGGCATGGACATATATACACTACCAAACGTAAGGTAGATAGCTAGTGGGAAGCAGCCTCAGAGCACAGGGAGATCAGCTTGGTGCTTTGTGACCACCTAGAGGGGTGGGATAGGGAGGGGGGAGGGAGACGCAAGAGGGACAAGATATGGGGATATATGTATATGTATAGCTGATTCACTTTGTTATAAAGCAGAAACACACCATTCTAAAGCAATTATACTCCAATAAAGATGTTCAAAAAAATGTACAGATTCTTGCCCATCCCAAGATTATGAGGACATTCTATTTTTCTTACCTTATTGAACTTGCAAGAGTCTCTAATACAACGATGAACAAAAGTGAAAATAAAAGATATACTTATCTTATTCACAATCTCAACAAAAAAGCTGTCAATAATTCAACATTATGTAGTCGAGGTTTTCTGTAGCTTTTTTGTAGATACCATTTATCTGATTAAGCAAGTACTGCTCTATTCCCATTTTGCTAATTTTTATTTTATTCCCATATTTTATTTTATTTTATTTTATTTTATTTATTTTATTTATTTATTTATTTTATTTTATTTATTTTATTTTATTTTATTTATTTATTTATTTTATTTATTTTATTTTATTTAATATTTTATTTTATTCCCATATTTGCTAATTTTATCAAATGAGTGGTAAATTTTATCAAAAGTTTTTTTCCTCTCACCTACAGAGATGATTGTATGGTTTTTCATTTTTACTCTATTAATGTGGTAAACTGTGTTGACTGATTTTCCAATAATTAACTTGCATTCTTAGAATTAACCCAACATTTTAGTAATATATTATCCATTTTATATGTCACTGAATTTGATTTACTAACTTTTGCTAATGTTCTAGTTAGGATTTTTGCATCTATCTTCAGGAGAAAAATTGGACGATGATTTTCTTTTAATATCCTTCTTGGCTTTGGTGTCAAGGTTATGCTGTCCTAATGTGAATTTATATTTGACTGTTTCCTCCTTAAATGTTTGGAAGAATTTGCTGGAGAATTTAAGTGGTAATTTCTTTATCAGAAGATCTTTAATTATGAAGCAAATTTCTTTAATAGATATAGGATAATTCAGATTTTCTAAAATGTGTTATATCCGTTTTAGTGTGTTTTTAAGGAACTTAACCATTTCATTTAAATTTTCAAATTTTTTGGCATAAAATTTTGGTAATATCTAATTATATCATCCTCTTAATATCTATATTCTAGTGTTATTCTTTTTGCACTTTTGATTTTAGCAATTTGCAACTTATTTTTTTCCTTAATTATTCCTACCACAGTTTTATAAATTTTGTTAGCCTTTTCAAAGAACTGATTTTTGGCTCTATTTATTTTTTTACTGCTTGTTTTCTGTATCAATGACTTCTGTTCTTATCTTTTTTTTTTTTTTTTTTTTGCAGTACGTGGGCCTCTCACTGTGGTGGCCTCTCCCGTTGCGAAGCACAGGCTCCAGACGCGCAGGCTCAGTGGCCATGGCTCACGGGCCCAGGCACTCCGCAGCATGGGGGATCTTCCCGGACCGGGGCACGAACCCGTGTCCCCTGCATCGGCAGGCAGTCTCTCAACCACTGTGCCACCAGGGAAGTCCTGTTCTTATCTTTATGTTCTTCTAATTTCTTTGAGTTTACTTTGCTTGTTTAGATCCTTGAGACTGATATTTAGATCACTGGCTCTCAGCCTTTCTTTTTTCTAATGTAAGAATTTAAGGCTATAAATTTCCCTATAAGTACTGTTTTAGCTGCAACCCACAAGGTTTGATATGTTGAATTTTCATTATCACTTGAATATATTTTTAATTTTCATTATGATTAGTTACTTTGACACATGAGGGAAAGAGTATTAGTTAATTTCCAAATATTAGAATTTTCTCATTTTCATTTTGTTGCTTATTTCCACTTTAATACTATTGTGATCAGAAAATAAAACTCCATGTCTTCCATCTTTTGAGATTTGTTGAAAAATGCCTCTGTCTAGGCATACATACTAATGGCCAAATGTCTCTTGTGCACTTAAAAAATGAATATTCCTCAGTTGGTAGGTGTAGGTATATATATTTCTATATATTACAATTAGGTCAAGTTTGTTAAATGTGGTATCTGAATCTTCTATATGTTTACTGACTTTTTTTCTGCATGTTCTGTTAATTATTAAAGAGGTATGGTGAAATCCCAAATAAGTTTCAGGATCTGTACATGTCTTGCTTTAGTACTATTAGTTGCTTACTTTTTAATATTTTAAGGTATTTCTATGCATACATAAAACTGCACTGCATCCTTTGGTTAATGTTTGCATGGTATTTCTTTTTTACTTTTAACTTTTTATGGCTTTATATTTAGAGTGTGCCAGGTATAGTCAGCAAATAGTTGTCCTTTATTATGATCCAGTCCAATAATCATTGTTTTTAAATTGAAGTTTTTAGTCTTTCACATTGGTGTTAAATCTCCACCTTAATATGTTCTTTATTTGTCTCATGGTTCTTTATTCTTTAACTCTCCTTTTATCTTCAACTAAACAAAAATGTTTTTCATTATTCTACTTTGTTCCTCTTTCAGCTTGCTAGTTATACTTTTTAATTAATTTATTTATTTTTTTGCGGTAAGCGGGTCTCTCACTGCCGTGGCATCTCCCATTGCAGAGCACAGGCTCCGGACGCGCAGGCTCAGCGGCCATGGCTCACGGGCCCAGCCACTCCACAGCATGTGGGATCCCCCCAGTCCGGGGCACAAACTCGCGACCCCTGCATCGGCAGGTGGACTCCCAACCACTGCACCACCAGGGAAGCCCCTAGTTATACATTTTTTAAGTGGCTACCCTAGAAACTAAAATATGTTCCATTGATTTATTACACTACCATAATCAATATTTTACCATTTCCTGAATAAGGACTTCACGTTTTTTTAACTTCATTTATCCCACACCCCACTGTCATCTTAGTTATTATTATTGGTTTTTATTGTAATGCTACATATATTTTATCTTTCAAGTTTTTTGTTATGGAGAATTCCAACATATAAAAATTGAATTAACAATGCAATGAAACCCCGATATCCAACAGTTTGTTTAATGATCATTAGCTCATGACAAGTCTTGTTCCATCTCTATTCCCACCCACGTCTCCCTCAACCATATTATTTTAAAGAAAATTCCAAACATCATATCATATCTCTTGTAACTATTTTTTGTCACTTACTATTTAGGATGTATCTCTAAAAGATAAGCAGTTTTTTAAAACATAACCATAATATTATCAAACATGAAAAAATTTAACAGTAATGCCAGAATGCCATCAAATATTCTGTAAATATTCAAATATCCAAATGTCATAGCTATTTTTACAAGTATTCTAAAATCAAGATCCAAATAAGTTCTGTACACTGTAATTGGTTGATATGTCTTTGAATGTTTATTTAACCTACAAATCTCCCTAAATCTTTTTTTCCCTTGCTACTTATTCATTACAGAAACTGGATTCTTTGAACTAAGGTTTTCCATTATCTGATTTTTTGGTATGGTATTATATTAAACAAAATGTCCCCTATCTGTAAATTCTATTTGTTGGTAGTTAGATCTAGAGGCCTAGTCAGACTCAGGTTCATTTTTTGTTGTTTTGTTTGTGGCAAGACCACCTCATGGCTGATGATGTGTATTTCTCTCTCAGCAGGCACACCATGTCTGGCTGTACTCTGTAATATTCCTAGTCATTAATATCCAATGCCTGGATCCATTAATTCATTAGAATTTAAAAATAAGAATATTCTAATTGTTATTTTTTCATTTATTAGCTGGAATACTATTATCAAGAGAAAATTCTCCCCATCTATGTTAACTTACTCAGTAGTATAAGAAATGCAGAATAAATGTTCAATTCTTAAATTTTTATACTATATTTTAAAATAATAAATAAACCACCCTTCTATGGTAACCAACTGTTATTATTAAGATTATGAACCTATGGGTTTAAAATATTTAATTCCAATAATTGCAGTTCCTATTCCAATGGAGGCTTAAATTGTCCCATCTTTGGTTACAGGGAGTTAAACTCTGCTAGACATTGTTTGGATTGTTTCAAACAGTCTATATGCATTTATATTTACTTCTATATTTATCCTTTTTGGTGCTTTATGTGCCTTCCTGCACTTCCATGATTTCACCTGAGACCATTTCTCTTCTGGTTGCAGAGCTCCCTTTGACAGTTTCATTGTAGAGAAGCTGTTAATTAATTCTCATTTTAATTTTTCTAAAAATATCTTTTTTGAAGGATATGCTCACTGAATATAGAATTCTAGACTGACAATTACTTTCTTTGGCTTTTTAAATATGTCATACTATTTTTCTTTAGCTTCCATTGTTTCTGTTTAAAAATTAGTTATAAGTCTAACGGGTATTCCTTTGAAACCGTATCTTTTTTCCTTTAGATATTTTTAAGATTTTCTTTTTTTCTTCGGTTTTTCAGTAGTTGTACTACTATATATATATATATTTATTTGATTTTCTTTGCTTATAGAGTTTCTTAAATTTCTGGCTTGATATTGTTCATCAATTTTGCAAAATTCTTGATCAGTATCTCTTCAAATACTGCTTCTGTTTCTATTTTCTCTCTAATCTCCTTCTGGTGTCCAATGACCAGGCCCAGACCTTTGCACTATCCAATACGTCTCTTATGGAATTTTATTTTTGCATTCTTCTTTCCACTCTGTGTTTTAATCTGGGTATTTTCTACTGACCTATCTTTTAAGTCACTAATTCTCTCTTCTGGTGTATCTAATATGTTTTTAAAACCATCTACTGGGTTCTTAATTTCAGTTACTATAATTTTAAATTTGAAGTTGTCCATCTGATTCCTTTTACAGATTCCAGATCTCTAGTGAAACTCTGTCTCTTCTTGAACATATGAATCAGTTATTTGGAAGTCTGCGTCTGATAACTCCAATATCTGAATCACTTCTGAACCTATCACTTTTGGCTATTTTTTCTTTCTTGATTTTTGGTCATTTGTTCCTATTTCCTGGCATGCCTACTAATTTTTTAGTAAATGACAGATACATTGTTTATGGAAAATTATACAAGTTTGAACAATGCTACCTTCCTCCAAAGATGATTTGAGCTTCTTCTGGCAGGCAGATCATCTTTATTCAACTGAGAGTGGTATATTTCCAGTTTGCTTTTATCCTAGGATATAGCTATTCAGGAGACCCGATTAAAAGCCTTGAGTGTTTATCATGGTCCTAACCTCCTCAGAAGGTCTATGAGACTGCTAAAATCTGTGCATATTTACCTTTTAATCTCTTATCAGGTGTTTTCAACAATTTTTTTTTTTTTTTTTTTGGTCTCACCCTAGAAGTACACAACAAGGCCTCAAGGGAAAATTCCATGCAGCATTTTGACTTCACTTCTCTGTGCTTCCTTTCCTCTGAGATTTTGGTTCCTTAAGCCTTGAACTCCATTGATCATGAAAAAAATTAAATTATTTCCGTTTTAGAAAACAAAATTTTAAGTTCTATTCCTTATCGATGTTTTTATGCTTTTACTTTCCCTGATTTTTAATATTTTTAAAAGCCCATCACATTCTCATTATTCCAATACAAACACAAAGAAACATGTAGAAATAGAAAGCAATAAAGTATTGACCTTCACTAGGCAATCAAACCTGAGCTAAGGTCAGGAAATCTGCAGGTTTCTCAAGTAGGAATATGGAAGAGAAGAGAAGCGAGATGTGCTATTTATCACAGACAATACTCAGCACAATTTTATTGCTCCTTGGGGAATCCAAAGCTTTTAAAGGTGCTATTATTATTTGGAAGCCCTCCAGAGAGCACTAAGTATTAAAAATAGCACCTGTACTCTGCTAAGTCAAATCACCTACTTATTACCCAGAGTGATGAAAATCATCTAATAAAATATTACAGACACTTGATCAAAATCATGCACACAATTCATATGCTCAGAGAAGTTGAAGGAAATGTCTATTCCTGGCTCAATACATATTTTTTCAATGGATAACTAACTTAATGAGGAGATAAAGATAATATCACTGTTTTGTTTGTTTTTTAATTAAACATGTTTAAGCTTTTTAAACAGTCAAAATAAGACCTCTGTAGTAGCATCTTCTGTTTTTCTTGCCCAGCATCTATATAAAACCTTGCCTTTGTAATAGTGGCCCTTTTTTTTTTTTTTTTCCTTTGGAGAGCCTGCTCCCCCTCCAATCCTTAGAATACAGATATAGGAATGTGACCCAGGTCTGGCCAATCACTGTTCTGTTCCATTGACCACAGTTACTGGTACAGCAATAAGCATGTGACCCAAGTTATTCTGATGAGACACAGTACTTGGACTTATAAAAACTACTGGAAAGACTAACTCTGCTGGGATAGCTAAACTGGTAGAATGGAAGGTCCAGTGTGGTGATCACCACATAAAGAAGGTCTGCTTACAAGTGGAGCCAAAACTACCAAGGACTTCTCAGTTACCTGAGTCAGTAAATGCCCCTTATTGCTTAAGCTAGGCTAGTAAGACTGGGTTTCAGACCAGCAACCAGGAGTCTTTACCAACATAGCTACATCCAAAAAGTACATAGCAGCAACCAAGTCTGTTGACAAGAGTGATTAACCCTCAGGTTTAAGACAAAACTCTGGCTGCTAAATGAAATGATGAAGCAGCATTAGGAACACTTCTCAGGTATGAGGTAAAATGTATTCCAGTCCACTGATAATGTTTTCATTTCCCATCTCCATTTACATTATACCCAAGACATGAGACGTGTACATTTATCAATAACATCAAATAATGTAGCTCAATTCTTCAGACTCCAAGAATGGATTACTGTTGGCATTTTATCCTGTTCCTCATAGACGCTAGTTATTTGGGGACTGGAACAAGTTATAAAAAGTTCTAATTAGAGGAAACATTCATGTGTTTTATGTTTTTAAAATGATATCTTCAGCTCTGACTTTATACAATGGGTTGGTGGTAGCCATAAATAATATTCCTAGGAGAAAGCCAACAAATAAAATAAGAATTCCTCCAGTAATCTTGTTGTCTTTTAAGTGGACACAGATTCAAGCATGTGCACATACTGGAAATCACACATTTGTACTCATGGCATTTAATTACAAATAAAATGAAATCTGAAAAACCAGAATTTTAAATATTAATTTAATAACCTTTATGTACCTAGTTTCTGAATGATTCTCTTCCTCTCTAGGGAGGCATCTAATGTCAAACTGTGGTATTAAGGTGACATTAAGGTGAGTCATGGTAACTTAAAAGGCATGAGGAAGGCACATGTCAGAATTATTAATTTTAAAAAAAGATGAAATACTCCCTTCCTTAAAATTATGCATTGCTAATCTATGCTGAACTTTGAAGTGTGGTTTTATTTCCCTCATTTGTAACCAATCACTGTCTCCAGAAGGAAGAGGTTAAAAAGAGAAAGACTGTAAGAGAAGCAAAACCATTTGAAAACCCCAAAATAAATGAGAAGTCAAAAGAAAAATGACAAGTTTGTTCGTTATTTAAAGAAGAATTTTCAGTGGGCCAACCATGGCTGATACCATTATAACCATGCCCAAATTCACCAAGGCAGTTGTTTCTAAACTTTTTTTGAGTTTTTAAATAGATAGATAGATTGATAGATGACATGTATACATATATCAATACATAAAAATAAAGAACTCTTATACCCTGACCACATTAAATAAAATCTCAAATATTCTATTCTATTCCATTCTGTTTCATTTCACTAAAAATAAATGCTGATCACAAATCACTAAATTGTTTCCACAACATACCAGTAACTTAAAACTAGATGCAAAGCATATGATTTGGCACAAATGGAAGAAATTATACATCTTAGGCTAAAAGAATCAGACATTATTATTATTATATTATTACCAACACTAATTTCAGATTGACTTTTCCAAAATGAAATCAAATCAGCTCTACACAGTGAAATCTCTTATACTGTTCATTAACTTCACCAAATATTTTCATAAAGCACTTGAAGTGAGATGTTTCATTCAGAATGATCTCCCTCTGATCATATTTTGAAAAAACTCAATGCAAGCTCACCGTCTCAAAGTGAATCCAAAGACACTAAACTTTTCCTTTTAAAAAAAAAACGCATGTCTCTACAAAAGTCAGTGAAACAGAATGTTATGGGGTAATATTCTAATGTAACAAGGAGGTATCCCATTATTTGTTCTGTTTTACCTCTTGGTATCAACTACTGTTTGATTACTCTTTCTGTAAAGAAAATGTATTCTTAATGAACCTAAAGGAAGACAATGATTTGCTGAATGAAAAATGTGACATGTAAAACAAAACACTCCTCATTCCACACCAGTGTATACAATATCATTTGGCTACCCAGACCTTCTTAAAGCTCTAACCTCCTGATGACTCCCCTCCCCGATATTTCCTTTTACCTTGGAGGCAGGAAGTGGGAAGGAATGTTTCCTTTCCAGACCCATTATTAACTGAAAATTCCAGTGCCCTGAATGTCTTTTTTTCCATTCAAAAAAAAGTAATCGTGACTCCTATTAAAATGATTTCCTTTATTAACTCCTAAGAATTTACATGTTGGCATATTTGAAAGTACACCCTGCAGAAACTAGGCATGGTGCTCATCGTCAACATGACAGACTGATGATGGGTGATGGGTTTCCTGTCAACTCCCACGCCACACTGACTAAATTTCTATTGAGACCACAGGGTAGACCCAGCTTATGAATTTTTTTGTCTTCTTTCTGCTTCACAGATCACTCATAATCACACATAGAAAAAAAATAAGAGAGAAGAAAATCAGAGAAGCCGTTTCCCACTGATGCTGAAAGCAGAAGCAAATGCCATAATCCTCAGCATGGAGAGTAAAACCGTGTGGCAAAAAGCAGCCAGTGTTGTAGTGTGGCTGGTTCAGCATTATGACCAAAATGGGCCACTCTAAGCTCTGGGGTTCAGTCAGTGGGGGTTTTCTCAAATTTGTCCTTAAAGGTTGAAATTTGTCATACTTATGCTCAGCCACCCTTAAGATTCTTGTGTATGGCTGTGTGTGAAACAGAAATAAAACCTGTAGAGCTGTTTTCTGGATTGAATAAGACACCATAAGTTCACAACCTCCAAATAACTGAAGGTACTGTAATAATTCCAAAAGGGTGTGCTGAACAGTCGGGATGCTGGTATCCTCCATTAAGGGAGACATGGTTAGCCACGTGGCTTAGCACAATTTGGGAAAGAAGTGTAAAGCTTGCACAGGAAAACTTGGTCAGAAATTCCTTTTCCTTAATCTTATCTCTTTCTTTCATTCTCTCCTTACTTCATTGACATATGGGCAAGTGAAAAAGACTAGAAAGACAACAGGGGATGTTAAGGAAGAGGAAACAAAAGTGTGACCCCCAAAGTTTGTCATTTGTCCTGGCAGTTGATACCAGAGGCAGTAACCAGCCATGTTCCTTCCCTGAGTCAGGTCCTTCAAGGACCTGAGATGGAGCAAGTGCAGAGAAGCAGCTTTGGGATGGCTAGGGCAGTGCTTCTTGAACTTTAACATGCCTGCAAATCACCTGGGGGTTTCTTTCCTTTTTTTTTTTTAACATCTTTATTGGAGTATTATTGCTTTACAATGGTGTGTTAGTTTCTGCTGTATCACAAAATGAATCAGCCATACCTATACATTTATCCCCATATCTCCTCCCTCTTGCGTCTCCCTCCCTCCCACCCTCCCATCTCACCCCTCCAGGCAGTCACAAAGCACCTAGCTGTTCTCCCTGTGCTACACGGCTGCTTCCCACTAGCCATCTATTTTACATTTTCACCTGGGTTTTTTTTTAAATGTAGATTATGATTCTGGGATGGGGCCTTAGATTCTGTACTCCATGAGGATCTTGTTAATATGCTGATTCTGAGAGTGGAGTGGGGCCTCAGATTCTGCAATTTTGCTCTCAGAAGAAACCCAAGCTGGCATCCCATGTCATGCCCCACTGCTGCTCTTCGGGTCTGGTCCACTGGCATACACTTAGCCTTTTTCTTAGAGAAATTTCACCTGACTCCATTCCTTTTTAAAGACACCTCCAGTAGAGAGGCAAAAAGCATGGCATAGTAGAAAAAGTACTGGCTCTGGAGTCAGACAAATTTGGGTTGAAATTCCATCTCTGCAAAACTGATTTGCACTGTGTGTTGTAGGTGAGTTCTTTTTTTAACCCCTCTGAGGTTCCTTTCTCCACCTATAAATGGGGCATGCTATCTTTCTAACTATCTTTCTAACTGCTACAAAGAACAAATGATATCATGTGCACACTCTGGAAAGTTCATTCATGGAATAAATGAATAAGGAGTTTAAAGCACCGTAATTCTATCCACACGCAATAACAAGGGGCTGGGGGTGTGTTACAATGTTTGAATACACCTTAACTTTTGCTAATACTATGGCTTTGTCTCTGTCTTAGATATACAACTACAGGTTGCATAGAGTTCTAAGCACATTAAGTCAAGCATTTCTCCCCATTTCCGATACTTTTCTGACTCTATAAAGCTACTCTCTGGTCATGCTTTTAGTAATGATGGAATCCAGGGCAGACTTGTTCTAAATATTTCTTGCTCTGTCTAATGGTAAAAATATACCTGATAATTTTCTTTCCCTCGATTAATTCAGTTCCTAGACTTGTTCTTCTGGACTTTGGCTCCTATTTCCAATGACAGATCCTCCTTGTTCTCAAGCTGCCCCTTCTAGTCTCTCTTCTCTGATATAAAGTCAGGCTCCCCTTTGCTCCCACAGTAAATAAGGCAAAGGCGCCCCTCCTACCCATGTTGTCCAGTGGTGAATCTGAGTTCCTCTAGGTGAATCTAAAAGATTCCTCTCAGTTAACCAGAGGAATTAAGGGGAAACAGCTAAAGTAAACCTTCCCTAACCCTCCCACATCCGCAGATTGATCCCAGCACTCAAAACTCAGGGTTTAATAAAGAGAGGAAAGGAGACGGGGCTATTCTAATGAATATACTAGAAATAAGGAAGGAAATAGAAGAAAACTGTGAAATTGTGATATCAGCTGCCACATCCTGCCTCCCCTGACTACCTCTGGCATCTCCAAGGAGGATGGGGCTGGCAGTCGATGGGTGTTATAACTCCTAGGTATACCTCCTTGACCCTTCTGGGCCCCGTCATGACTTCTGTTTAGGTGACACTAAAGGATCTTGAGCACCATTAGAACAGGAAGCACATGTCAACTACAGAAGTCCCAATTCATGAGAAAAATCAATGATCGTTCAGGGATGCCCCTGACATCACTTCCTCTGCCCCAGTGGCCTCTCTCCCCCAAGCTGTTACAGCAGAAGTGGGGCCTGCTTCCTGTTAGCTCATTTCCATCCCAGACTGAATCAGAGGAATGAATTATTACTGGCTCATCTGTCTTATTAGATTGATCTGTATGATACTGCCATATTTGTAGTTCGAATACTGCTTATATCCTATTTACAGAAACAGAGTTTCACTGCTACAAAAAACTAAACCATTTCTATGGTTGGGCTATGCTGGCCAGAACAAAGTTATTTCAAATTCATTTAGTAAAAGGCTGCATATTTTAAACTAAAACATACTTAGTATGGCCCTTACCCTTACAGTCTACTTTTCTGAGACAAGATAAATTCAGCAAACTTCTTTAGGAAACCTCCCATCTCGAGCAGGAACTATCAGTCAAACACCATGCAATCACTGTGCATTTACTCTGTGGAAGGTGTGAGAAGGCCAGAACAATAAACAAAACCCCATTTCTGTCTCTAAGGAGTAACTGATCTCTAGCTGAAGAAAGCAGAAAGAACAATGTGGGAAAGGTAAAGAATGAAGCAACAATATAAGAAATGTCACAAGACAGACCATAATCATTTGCTAAATGAGTAGAATCGAAAATAAGTGCAGTGAGTAGAGAGGCAGGAGCAATCACCTAGAATCTGATTTGAGCCACTTTCCATCTAATTTAGCTCATCAATCACTGTACCCTCCCACCTACTTACTGTGGGAAGTTATTGCAGAAAATGAAAATCGCCTCTCTGCCTACTCATAACTCCCGGATGACAGTCTCAGAGATATATCCCCAGTAAGTCTCAGACCACGCCCTCTCATTTGTTGGATCCATCCCAGGAAAAGATGGAAGAACAGGGACATTTATGCTGGACACTTCTCTCTCTAGATGAATTCAGTATGATGGGGTGGAGATGGGTGATTGAGGGTTATGTACTTCAATATAAACTGCAGCATCCTGGCTGCCTAGCATTTAAACTAATTTTATGATGTCTCTTAATTCTGAGTTTCAATCTTTCTGAGCAGTTGCCAATAGCCAAAAGTGGCCATAGCTGTAAGTATATTATAAATACTGATTTAGCTACAAATGAGGCCATGTTAGTATCACACATTCACTGGCCATTTCAGCAATTCCCTGAGAGCTCTCACAGACCCTCCCATGGTACCCTGCTCTGCCCCTCTGCTGAGGTCTCTGCTTGAGGATGGTACCTAGCCAGGAACTCTGTCTCCAGCATCCTCCAGGAAAAGGCTGCTTCCTTAATCCAGGAGCCAAGACCAAGTGCTCTGCAAGTGGCAAACTCTCAAGGCAGCAGCAGCCGTGGCTGCTTCAGTGCTCCCCGCACTAAAGCCACATTGAGGTATTCCATGCAGAAATGCAGATAATGCCCTTTCGGAGAAGGACAATGCTGTCACCCTCTATCACCAGGCCTAATAAAGGTTTGCTCACATCCCAAGGAAACATCTCCGATTAGGCCCTTTCTCTTACCCCTCATCTCTAATCCACAGAAAAGACCTTTGCCCTACAAAATATCTCTTGAGCTCCCCCATCCTTTTTTCTCCATCTCAGCAGACATTCTGAATATTAACCACATTTCCACAGCCTTCTAATATCCTGCTTCCATCCTTGTTCTTTTAATCTATTCTGAACACAGGGGCAAGAGAGACTTTCTAAATCAATTAAATGGACTATATCTTCCTGGGCTTAAAACCCTTCAGTGCTTTCCTGTTACACTCACGATCAAATCTAGGCTCTCCACCCTGGCCAACAAGGCCTCGTGGGACCCGGTCCTCTCTCTTCCTGAAGCTCAGACAAACTCTCTGGTGCTAGGCTACAGAACAGACACCATCACTGGTCTCTTCACGGCCCAGCCTACCCCACTACCCTTAATATACACAGAAATTTCTTCAAGGCCTCCCTTTCCCTCAGGCAGATGCTTGGCAAACCCAACTCTAAATGCTCCTTTTGGCTCAACCCAATTCATCTTCTCTCTCCATCTCTGTATACATAGGTGTGTGTGTGTCTGTGTGTATGGCTATTTGTATATACAGTATACACACTGTTGTGTATATTTAGATGTCACATTATCCCAAATTCCACAGAAAAGCACTGCCTGAGCCAAATGCTATGTGCGCCTAATTTATTAGCGCGTGCCATCCCATGGAAGCAAGAGGGAAATGAGGTAAGGAAAGAGGAAAAGCAGATCCAAGGGTACCTTCCTCAGTCTTGTTCTCAAGCACAACTGATTGTGGGATCTTCTCAGGACAGCTGATCAGGCAGAAGAAGGGAGACAAACGTTTTCCACCCCATGGCCATAGGAGGTGGGTGAGCCAGTCTAGTGCATCTCAGCCTTGGCAATAGCGGCGTGGGTGGGGGGCCGTAGGTGAGGCGAGGTGAGTGCTTATGGGAGGGGCTGGGAGAAGTCACTGCAATAGCCTTCAGCCACTAAAGGCAGCAGTAGTGGCCCGGCTCAATAACCACAAGAGCAGCACATAGCAAGCGTACAGATCTGGAGTAGGGCCTAACCTAAGGCTAGCACAGATGGATTAGAAGGTGATGCCATCTAAATGTATTGCTCAAGAATGGCAAGCACGTGACCCATAGGCTCACCACTCCCAAAGCTTGCACTCACGGCAAACATATCCAAACATTCAACAGTACTTTTTCTAGTTGAGCCCAGCCAGCCTCAGAATCTTTCTCAATACAGGGCTGTAAACAGCGACTCTATCCAGTAAGACTTGACACATCTCCAGGAGAGAACATTGCAATAAAAAAGTTCTTTCCTATACATTAACTAATTTGATCTCTACAAATTTGCAACACTCAGTGGGGAAGGCAAAATTCACCTCTATTCTGCAGCTGGGCAACAGAGACTTAAAGAAAGTACCTGGGGCTTCCCTGGTGGCACAGTGGTAGACAGTCCGCCTGCCGATGCAGGGGACATGGGTTTGTGCCCCAGTCCGGGAAAATCCCACATGCTGCGGAGAGGCTAGGCCCGTGAGCCATGGGCGTCCGGAGCCTGTGCTCCGCAATGGGAGAGGACACAACAGTGAGAGGCCCGCGTACCAAAAAATAAAAAGAAAGTACCTGGTATGGATACAGTCACATACCGTCAGAGCAGGGATCAGAATCTAGATTTTCTGACTCCTGGCTATGTATAAAAGCCTAATATAAATATACTGTAACCCAATGACTGAGAATCAAATAATTATTTTATTAATTTAACCATAAGAGAATAAATACTGTGGTTCTTAAGGACTATTCTCTATTTTATTTTTTTAACATAAATTGGCAGACAGAAAACAGACGCTAAAAAGAACATGACAGTAATGCAAATAAGGATAATACAATATATTTTTTTAAATTCAGACCTGGACAAAAAATACTATCAACCTAATGAAAATGATAAATTTCAGTAAGTGGAAAATGCCACTAAAGGGAAGTTTTTCCACAGCATCTTCCATCTCACCCAGCCTTATAGCTCAGAAGTCAGTGTATATGGCTCTCCTTGACCTTTTGGGAAAAGACAATACCATTCTAGAAATCAAACTCTGTGTACACCCTTGCATAGTAGCTCTCATCATTCTGCATCAGACACCAGTTTTACAGATTTGGCATCACATAGTGATCCATACCTTATTCATGGAGCGGTGTTCATTTCATATAAAGCAGTTCTGATCTTCATTGTGGTGTAATTACAAGTCGATCTGTCAATGCTGTTGTTCTTAAGCTTTGACATTTATTATAGTAAAGATGTGTCATTATTTCTACTGACCCTTCATTCCTCTCTCATCCACCAAACATACCTACCCAAATATTCAGAGCTTTGTATATATGATTATTGGCCTGGTATTCAGGCCTTGCTCCCCAACATGGTCCCTGCCTGATCCCCGGTAAAGCTTTAATCACACAAAAATAAATAAATAAATAAGATACCAAAAAGAATAAGATACTGCCTCTTTCCTTTAAAGTAGTATGCTCCAAACTGCATGATATAACCCAACAGTGGTCAAGAAATCAATTTAGGGAATTGTGACCAGAATTTTTTTAAAAACTAAAATAGAATTGAATAGAAAATAGAAAATATCTCACAGAGTGGGTATACTTTCATGAAGCTGTGTGTACCTGCGTGTGTGTGTGTGTGTGTGTGTGTGTGTGTGTGTGTGTGTGTGTGTGTGTAAATGTATTCCTTACTGTGGGTGATCTAAGAGTTTGAAAGACAAAGTTTCCCACAGTGGGAAAACCACCTCTGAACAAAATCTATGCGTGGAGAATCCCTAGAGTGACACATCATCAGCATTCAACATGCACATATGATGGTAAAAACTAGTACTACTGAGAAGTAGACCTGATGTTCAAGCAATGGTGAGAACCCAAACTTTGCTTTCTAAAGCCCATATTCATCATTTTACCCCCTGCTCAGAAAACACCGTATGTGGCCCCCATCACCACAGAATATGATCCAAGCTCACTAGTATGGCAGGTGAGGGCCTCCAAACTCATCTCCCACCACGTGTCCCCCCCACCCCCACCCTCTCGTGCCACACTGGGGCTATAATCCTTTTCTGCCACTTCCTGAATATATTCTGTATTTTGCTACCGCTGGGCCCCGGCACAAATTCCTCCTTCATATAAGAATGCCTTTCCTTCTCTAAGTGACCAGTAAAGTCATAAACTCATAGCAGATAGTTTTGTTTTGTCCCTCCAGCAAACGATATCATCTTCCTTCTGGTAATATTATTCTCTTTGCATTGAGGAACTCCCCAAAGCTTCCTGTGTTCCTGGCAGTGTTGTCAATCATAATGCCCCATTGCCTGTGGTCACGAGGGAAACCATGTGACAAATATAGCTGGTAAGACAAGTGTAATCCTTAATCACACCTGAAAAGTCACTCCAGGAATTAGGATGTGCATATGTTAGGCCATTACTCTGCCTGCCCCACCAGGTCATACTGATCCTGATAGTCCACGGCCCACATTTTAAGAACCACTGAATGACCATCACGATAAAAGCCTGCCTTGTATTTTAGTTCTTTTTTAGTCTGTCTGCCCCTGCTCTATCCCACTAGATTCAGGGTGTTCTGAAGGCCGGTTTGAATCGTGGCCTTTTTTTAAAAAAATAATTTAATTTTATTTACATCCTCCTTTCTGAATACTGGCATATACATCTTTCAGTTAAATTTGAGGAATAGGCAAGCAGACTGAAATATTAACAGAAAAAAATTGTGTACCTAATGGCCTGAAATGGAAAGAGACTGGCTGATAAAATCGTCTGGATTCCTTACTATTCAACATACATCTTTCTACCTAATTATGCTCCTGAATCTCACATTCCTCAATTGCTGACTGCTGGATATTGCCAGTCTGATGTCCCAAATATTTTGAATTTTTCTCTAACCAAAACTGTGTATCCAGACCCATCCTGAGCTCCACCTCATGGGCTCTGGTTCTCAAAGATGGCTTTACCACACACTCAAATATTAAAGCCAGATATCTCATCAGCATCACAGGAACAGCAGCCGACATTTATTCCACAAGTGCTATGAACCTGGAAATGTTCTATATTCCCTATAGACACTTACTCATTAGTTCTTATAGGTCCTGTTCATTTTTATATCTCTGATAGTGCTTTGCATATAGCATATATTCAAAAAGCCTACATTACCTGGTTCACTCAGCAGACCATAAGCTCCTTGAGAGTAGGGACTGGGTCTTCTCATTTTGTTTCCAGCATGAAACTAAGTGAGATACCTCACATTGCATTTATAGTACAATGACAGAGAGGCCAGACCATATGTGAGTAGTAGGGAATAAGTTAGCCAAGTTGGGATAGGGCCTGAGGTCAAATTGCCTTGAGAAGTAGGCAGAACTTAAACATGATATAGCAGGCAGCTCATAGCTACTACACAATCCTAAACAAGGACATAAAGTTAACATCATTTTATAGAGCCATAGCAATATGTCCACAGTTTAGCTCAGAAACAATTAGACAAGGACCAAAGGTTTTCCAGGAGGTATGATTCTTCAGTGAGACAAGAGGATTGAAATGGGGTCCTTCAAGTTCTCTTTCAGCCTCCTGATTCTAGGTATTGAGTTATCTGTCCTCTGTTCTCGGTGATTTACTATATCTGATTGTAACTCTGATTCAAACATTAGGCTCTGCCTTCCTTTCCATCAGGATTTTAAAATCAATATCTTTACCTTTTATGAAATTGTGTGATGTGCTTTGAAGACTTAAGGCATCTTAGAGAGACAGGGAATGTCACCTTGTACTATCGTACCAATATATTAAATAGTGACTTCTTTAAAAATCAAAAGCTGCTTCTTGAAATGCTATTAAATTGTAACCTATAAAAGCAGCACACAATCATCTCAATGGTACAAAAAGCAAACTTTAAATATAGTGGATGAAGTGGATGAGACTCCACACTCCCAATGCAGGGGGTCGGGGTTTGATCCCTGGTCAGGGAACTAGACCCCCGCATGCTGCAACTAAGAGTCTGCATGCTGAAACTAAGACCCAGTGCAGCCTAAATAAATAAATATTAATATATGTATATTTTTTAAAAAATTTTAAATAAATAAGAGTAGATATATGTATAACTGAGTCACTTTGCTGTACGTCTGAAACACAACATTGTAAATCAACTATACTCCAATAAAAAATCAAAAAATAAATTAAATAAATAAATATAGTGGATGAGAACTCTTACAATATAAGAGAAGAATGTAATCTAGTTTGTTAGCCATTTATGTGCAACATGAAAGAAAAAATTCTCATAAAGAGTAAGCTTTACTCACCATACTTGTCAGATAGAGCACCTAACGTGTGCCAAGGACTGTGTAATACAGTGTTAAACAGAAGAATCTCTATCCAGATGGAGCTAACAATCTAGTGGGGAGGACAGACATTAAGGAAATAATCACGAATAATTAAGTAGGACAAAATAAAATGGAGGCATTCCAGGGCAATTCAAGCATAGACCCAAGCATGGAACAGATGTGGGAGACCAAGAAGCTCTCCAGGAGAAATGATATTCCATTTGAGATCCTAAGGATGAGCGTTAGCTGACTGGCAACAAAGAGGGGGAAAGAATCTTCCAGCAAGTGATCAACATAGAAGAAGGAGGAATAGTGGGGATGGGCTGGGAGCATCAAGGGCTGTTCAATAATGTTCAGCCTGGACAAGATGGTTGGGGAGAGTTGACACATCAATTTGAGCCCAATCCCTCAGAATTTTGCATTTTAAGTCTCCTGGTTCAAGATGACTTTCTAGAAAGGAGGGGCTCTTTATGAAACTGAGTATACTGAGAACCTCAAGAATCTTAAATCAATGCATTGCTTAGTATATAATCCTGACTCTAAAAGATACCTGATGAAAGTTTTTTTCAAATGCCCATGACTTTTTTTAAAGGGATTTAAGATAGTCTGGTGATAAGGCAGAGACATGACGTAGGTTTTTCTACTGAAGTCCTTGGTTTATATACCGTCCCCCCAAACCCCCGCCCAGCAGTGTTGGAAACCAACATCTGTATTTTAAGGTGTCTCTACTGGGTTTGTTGCACAGTGCACAGACAGCATGCCACATGTAGATGACAGCACAGTTCTTACTAAGAGATCTTATTCTGATGACCTTTAATCAAGCTCTTACTACATATGAGATAAGTGTCTCATATGCTGAGGGTTCTACATATATTTCTCATTTAACCTTTGTGACAACTCTAGAAGGTAGGTACAGTTATTATTCTCAGTTTATAGATGTGTCACTTGAAGCTTAGAGAAGTTAAATAATTCTTCATAGATCACACAGCATGTCAGCAGTGGAGACTCTTAACCCCTCCCCACTACTATGCAGGGAAGTTCTGCTTTTGTTCAATTCTGGCCATTTTTGCTGAGGGAGAAAAGGGTGTTTTTCCACCCTTTTTAGTTTCCCTTTGAATTACTATCTAATGGCTATTGCTACAGTGTTTAATAAGCAATGCATTATCGCTGGGCATTGGAATTAATATCATCACTCAGAGACAGCAAACAGAAGTTTGCGTTTGTGCACTGCCTGGAGGTGGAAGCTTCAATAAAAGCCTAAGGTGGAAGAGATGAATGTGCAGACTTGAATCAGAGGTAAGGGATGCAATTTGATGTGAGGTAATAAGACATTCTGCCTAGGCTAGAAGAGACACCCAATCTTTAACCCCTTCTAGCCCAACCATGTGGATACAATTCTCCTAACATGGCTTTTCTTTCATCCACAGGGCATGAAAATCCCAACCCTGTCCATCACACACACACACAACTCTTGTGCATGCCCTAGGGTGCCCGGCATACAATATTTTAGGAGCAATGGGCTGCAAGTCCCTTTGACAAAGCTTGCTTGGGGCCTAGGAATTTTAATCTATATCCACAAACTGAAGACGTTTATATTAAAAACTTCCTACCAATTCAGCAATAGCTAGGAGAACAGCGACTGTAATTTACAGGAACTGGCCTGCAGCCTTCCAAATGGCAAAGCAGCAGCAGAAGATAAGGAGCAGCTTGTTCCTAAAGATCTTCACATTGACCCCATGCATTAAGCAGAACAAAGGATCATTAATGATTCCAAGGTATGTCATATTAGAATGAGGTGGTGGTGATGAGAGAGCATCTACTTTTGCTATCCTTGTAACATTTCTTATTTTTAAACTCCAGTATAAAAGTATGTGTTAATTTGTATGATTTGTTTCACATGCTATGCTGTGCTCCAGGCTGGACATATATATGAGATGGTTTCCCCATTCTAGTATTTCATAAAGGGAAATAAAAAAAAAACAAAACAATAAACAATGACAACAAGAAAAGAACCACTTTCCAGAACCATCTGGTTAGTTCTGACATTTGGAAAATTGCTTTATTGCCAGAAGTCAATTTCTGCGATTGTGAGCATGTTTGCACACATAAAATTAATAATGTGCATAGCTCCCCTCCCCTAGCCATTTTATCTCAGGCAGATTGGACCCCTCAGCCTATAAAGTCACATTTTTCAATTAAGATTTTCTTCCTTTATAAAATACACAAGGAAATATCTCATAGAGCCCCAGGAATCTTGGAAATGCACACTTACTCATTCCTTCACTCGTTCAGTCAGTATTTGTGGAAAACAAAGTGTCAGACTCTTTTCTAGGACCTGAGAACCGAGGTTAGATAAAACAGACACATACATAATCCATTAAAATAAGTCTGGGTGTAGTAAGTGTTAGGAAGGAAATCAAGTAAGGCAATGTGACAGAGAGACAGGTCCTTCGTAATGGGTGGTCAGGAAAAGACTCTCTAGGAAGGTGACATTTGAGCTGAGAGCTGGCTGACAAGAAGGAGCCAGAAGAGTGCTCTGGGCAGAGGGAATGGCAAAACAGGAGAGCCAATGACAGGAACGAGCCTGGCTGTTCCAGAGCAGGTGAAGTTCAGTGTGGCCAGAGGGCACTGAGGGAGGGCTGGGGGAGGGGAGATAAGGTCCAGGTGGGAGGTGGAAGTAGACGGGTTGTGGGGTGCCCTGGGGGCCATGGTACAGACTTCGGGTTCTGCATCAACAACGAGCAGAGCCACTGAAGTCCTAATGGATGGATTCCAACATTTTAAAATCTACAGCTGCTTCTTTTGGTCATGGAGGAAGAAAATGGACAAAATTGTGTTCCACTCAAAGGTGTCAGTTCCTTACAGATCCTAAGGATCCTGTCTTTGTCAGTATGTACAGTGATTAAGAACACAGTGTGGGTCAGGAAACCTAGGTTTGAATCCTTGCTCTGCCATTAATGTGCCGTGTAGTCTTAGGGAATCCATTTAACTTACTAAAGGCTTCATTTCTCCATGTAAAACCTGTGATAATAATTCCTCCCAGGGTCTTGGTGAGAATTAAATGAGACACTACTCACAACACAGAGTAGCACTAGTGCCTGGCACGTGGTACGTGTTCAGGGAATAACAGCTGTTAGTAGTAGTAGTATTACTATTAGGAAGAAGAGAGGGAAGGATGAGGTGGAGGACTAAGCAATTACCCATATCCTTTAGGGTAGAATACAAACCTACTGGAGATAGGATGGAGGTTTCCATCAGCATAGAGCATCTCTGTGCTCCAGGGTCCCTGCATGAGTACTGAGCATGGTAGAATCTGAACCAAAATAGAATTTTTTAAAAACTGGGAACAATCCAAATGCTCACAAACAGGAACATGGATCAATAAAACGTGGTCTATTAATGCAATGAAATACTCCATGGAAACAAAAAGAATGAACTGGCACTCCCAACAACATGGATGAATCTTACAAATATGTTCATTGAAAGAAGCTAGAAAGGAGAGGCTACATGCTGTGTGATTCCATTTATATGAAGTTCAAGAACCGGCGAAACTAATTGTTGTTGATATCAAAATAGTATAGTTACCTCTTGAGGGAGTGTATTTGGAAAACATTTGGAAGAAGAACAAAAGAGCCTGCTGGGGAGCTTTAAAAGGTTCTCTACCTTGATCTAGACGATGGTTACACAGAGATATATATGTATTTAAAAATAACATCAAACTGTAAACTTAAGATCAGCATACTTTATAAACTTCTACGGTGTGTATGTTTTACCTTAATAATTTTAAAATATAACTTCAGGGGATCAGAGTTAGCTAAATAAACAAATGCTGACTGCTCTATTTTTAAAATAAATTTATTTATTTATTTATTTTTGGCTGCGTTGGGTCTTCGTTGCTGCACGTGGGCTTTCTCTAGTTGCGGTTAGGGGGACTACTCTTTGTTGCGGTGCGTGGGCTTCTCATTGCGGTGGCTTCTCTTGTTGCGGAGCATGGGCTCTAGACACACAGGCTTCAATAGTTGTGGCTCACGGGCTTAGTTGTTCCATGGCATGTGGGTCTTCCCAGACCAGGGATTGAACCCATGTCCCCTGCATTGGCAGGCGGATTCTTAACCACTGCACCACCAGGGAAGTCCCTGACTGCTCTATTTGAGAGAAGTCTAACCTCAGGACCATTTGGGAGCCTGTTAATTCCCAAAGCTGCTTCCCCGTTTCTGTATTAAACAGCTCTACCCATACTTTCAGCCACAGGGAAGGCAACTAACCACAGGGAACAGATGAAGAAAAGTTCAGCTTAGTTGCAGGACAACCAGAAAGCATGTCAAACTATGGCCATGACCAGCTTCTCAAAACCGCTTCAGTGATTGCCAATGCCTTCTTCATGCCTTATCTTTCATTTGTGCTGAATTAGTCTACATGACATCAAAGTTCAAGGGGGCAAGGTCCCTTCTTTTCTATATGAGAAATATACCTCAGGTACCTGGGTGCTCTATAAAGAATAAAAATAATAACAGGAGACTATGGAACAATTGAAGTGCAGACCATATGTTTAAACAGCACTTTCTGGCATTTTAATAAGGGAAACTCAGAGGGCTTCCAGCATAGAAAAAGAATCAAAATGGAATTATTTCATTTTCCTGACAGAGCACCCCAACCTGCAATACAAGAGTCATTAAATCTCATCATGTGGCGTTAAAAAATGCTTTTCAGCTAAGATCAGCCAAAAATGTGCCCAGGGCAAATTTTTATGACCATATCATCACAACCTGAAATTCAGATCGGTAGACTAGCTAGAAATATATGCTCACTAGAACAGTTCTGAGTTTTTCTGCATCTATCTCAGTGAAAAATGGGAGCAAAAGAAAGCTTATTTTTCCTGGAAAAACACTATCAAATAATAAAACAATCCAGGACCAGTTTTCGCAAAGTAATAACAGGTCATACATAATTGATTGCCTTTAGTCTGCATCTCCGGGTATTACAAATCATAGTTACTAGAGCTTCAACCAAAGTTACTTTCATTCCACATTCAGGCTGTCCATTCTGGCACTGCCAGAAACTACCTTAGCGACTCTATTGCACACTTTACTGCGTTGTTCTTTAGTTTCTTCTTCAGTGAAGTTTTCACATTCCCAACAATGTTACACATCCTTCTCTCTGTATGTTCACCCACTCTCTCTGATGGTAGGCAAAAGGTAAATTCCTCTAGAAGTGAACTGATTTGGACTTACGATCTCACCTCGGGCTGGCAAGGGACTATGAACTACCCCAAGAGATAAAACACTTTCCTGTGAAATCATATCCTAAGTCCCTCCATTAAAACCCTAGAACTGCACTGAGAGCAGGAGAGATATACTAAAATTATCCCAACTCCTTGGTTTCCCAAACACTGAGCAGCTGTATCCATAAAAAAAGAATAAATAATTCATTCCAAAACTCTCTTTCTTTGCACAGCCCAGGGCTTACAGCATTAGTTGCAGGAGAAGGTATGAATCGGGGCTTAGAAAGTTTGAGTTGTGCCTTGGCCACCACAGGAACCATACCCTTCTGCCTGACTTTCCCTCTGTAAGTAAGGCTAATGACCTAGACCTGGGCTGCCCATTACGGTAGCCATGAGCCACACATGTCTATTTAGCAACTGAAATGTGACTAGTTTGAACTGATATACGCTGGGAGTATAAAATATACACAGGATTTTGAAGACTTACTACTAAAAAAAGAATACAAAATATGTCTCAATAATTTAAAAATATTGATTACAGGTTGAAATGATAATATTTTGGATATATTAGGTTAAATAAAATATATATTGAAATTAATTCTACCTCCTTCCTTTTACTTTTTTAACGTGGCCATCAGTTTTTTTTTTCATTATATATGTGGCTCACATTGTATTTCATTTGTATAGCACTGATCTAGATCATTCTGAATTGCTATCAGGACTAAGAGTCTCGCCTTGTGGAAATGGTGAATTGCAATCCTAACAGTGTATATAGACATGTTTTGTATGTCTTGAAAGATAGAGAATAAAGAAGAGGCAGTAACATAATCACCAAGTGTATTACGTTTCATTATGCTTACACGTTCCTAAGCACATTGCAAAAAGATTTTTAAAAGACAGAGAAAAAGCATGGTGTAGTCCCTTATCCTCCTGAAACAGTAATGACACTGAAAATGAACTTTGAAATCAAACCATCTTAAATCTGAATTCTGCCTCTATAACCTCAGTTTCCCCATTTGTGAAAAGAAAAATACATATACCTACTTTTTAAAAAATTAAATGAGATAATATAGATTAATGCTTAAAATATCATTGAGCACTGAGGGAATGGAAAAGATTTTGGCATTGGACATGTGGAGCCAGGAGGTGGAGGGACACTGAGATAGAAATGCTCATTAAGGAACTGGAAATCTGAGCCTGGAGATCAATAGACAAATGAATAGATAAAATCACTTCAACCAGTCTGCACAACAGGAATTGCAAACTCGGGAGTACTCCGGAGCCAGACAGGTGAGAAAATAAGTGAAACCAGTTGTGTGGGTAAGTGTATGTGTATGGTCATGTGGAGCACACACCCCATCTAAACCACACAGCTACAGCTCAGATCCAGCCAATTTGGGCCATGAGGGTATAATAATGGTACAGTGTGGTCAGATTTTCCAATTTTTAAAGAGATTCTAGAAATTCAGATTTTTTAATGTTTAGAAAAAATTTTAAAGGCACTCATTCCAGACAGATTTCATGGGAAAATAGTTTAATACATCTGCTGCCTAGAAGGTCAAAGAGATAACTTGTTAGACTCCTACCATATGAAAGTTAGTGGAGATCTCAAATGGAATTCCCCCTAGCCCCAATACATCTGAGCTGCCAAAGCTGGAGAGGGAGATTTACCTCTCTCTCCTCTTAGCTCCTCATGCAGCAAGAACCCAGTTGCCACAGCTACAGCTGTCCCAGGGGTCTTTCTCTCTCTCTCTCCCAGACCCTGACCTGGATGTTATGTAGAATGTTTCAAAGAGAGCTGCAAAGTCACTTGGACTCTGCAGGAGACACGTGACATAATCCAAGGCGCTACTCTGGCTATTATTCACTGCCTACTTTAGATCTCTCTGGAATATTGTCTGTTTCAGTTTCAGACTCTCTCTGCTACCCATTTGGGTAAATAAATTACCACACTGTATAAATGTGTACAATCTGTAAACCTGGAAGAACTGCCTTGCAGAATAATTTTTTAAATATCATACTTAAAAAAATACTAGTGGCCTCTCTATATCTATTGTTAGAAAGTAAAAGGACTTATACCCGAAAAATTAAAATTACAGTAGCTACTCTCTCCTCAAGTAGGTGATTCTTAGGAAATGCATTTGAAAGAGGATGACTTCCCAGTGAACACTTTAATTTTAATTTAACCTTCCCAGAAAATGAAGTGCTTTGTGTAGATTCTTTTGGTTTTATTTAAGGCATAAAAATTAGTTCTAAGCTGTGATAACTGTGAGCTTAGAAATGTAATCATTCTAAGCACCACTTCTGACTTGCTTATAAACCCTACAGATCCTGAGTTGCTATTTATTGCTAATTTGAAGTTGGCAAGTTATTTAACTGTGAAGCTGAACTTCAAGTCGGAGTGTGGTGAGATGGTTGGAGGTCGATTGTTTGGTATTGCTTTCAACAGGTTACCCAAAGGCTGGATGCATGACCCAAAGGCTGGATGCATGGCATGGTGCAAGGAGGTTTCTGGGTATGTGCTTCTCTAACTGTTAATCTTCTTAATTAAAATGGGAACAATGACATGTTCTGAGGGTGGAATAAAATATTACATTAAACTATATCTCTGGGCTTCCCTGGTGGCGCAGTGGTTGAGAGTCCGCCTGCCGATGCAGGGGACACGGGCTCGTGCCCCGGTCTGGGAAGATCGCACATGCCGCGGAGCAGCTGGGCCCGTGAGCCATGGCCGCTGAGCCTGCACGTCCAGAGCCTGTGCTCCGCAACGGGAGAGGCCATGGCAGTGACAGGCCCGCGTACCGCAAAAAACACAAAACAAAACAAAACTATATCTCTACCTTTTGAAACCAATCACAGATAGGACAGACAATCACAGCTCCTATCATTCACGTTTCTGATTTTGGTCTTAATTGTGGCTTTTGGTTGTTGCTATGAGGACCCAACCTAAATATCATTGCTTATATTTTATCGTTTAAAGAAAAATAAGGGAGCCAAGGTTTTGCCCATGAAAAATCTTGATGTCCATAATATAGTAGGTAAAGTATTTCTAAACTCTTTAGAATTATGTGTTTGAATCCATGACAACACACCTACATATACATATAATCAACATCAACCAAAGTGACTATGGCATTTTTTTCTTCCTTTATAATAAACAGAGGTCCCTGGAAATGTTTTAAGAAAAATGAATTCATATCTATACTTAAGTATAGGCATATTTGAATTGAGATTTCCTTGAACAAAGTTATAATTTTCAAACACCACCATGCCTAAAACATATGAGTATTCAGATACTGAAATTATTGAAAATTAAGTTATTAAAACTTTCAGAATATACCTGTACTTCGTGTAATTAATATTTTTCAGTAATTCAAGAAACATAAAAAAATTTCACCCTAATTTTAACTTACTATAATTTCCATTTGAGAAACAATCTAGAAATTATCACCTGCCTGAATATTTCTGGAGTAGAAAAGATGACACAGTGCTGACCTGTGGGCTGACTCAGGTCCCAAGACGCATGTTGTAGGAACCCTTTGGCTGTTGTTGTGGTTCTTTATTCTAGGGTCCCCAACGCCCGGGCCAAGGACCGTTACATGTCTGCAGCCTCTTAGGAACCAGGCCGCATAGCAGGAGGTGAGTGGCGGGCCAGCGAGGGACGCTTCATCTGCCGCTCCCCATCACTCACATTACCTCCTGAACCATCCCTCCCCCACCCCATATCCGTGGAAAAATTGTCTTCCAGAAAACAGGTCCCTGGTGCCAGAAAGATTGGGGACCACTGCTTTATTCATCCATTCAAGAGCCTGTACTAGCACATTGTGTAATAGCAGGCACCTTGCTAGATTTTGGGACACAACAATAATCCCTGCCCTCAGGCACGTTACAATCTTCTTCACTCAGCATCTAATGGATCCAAAGCCAGGGAATAGAAGCACCTCACAGCCACAGACTGCAACAAGGAAAAATAAAATGCTACTACCACCCGGTGTTTGTGTGTCTGTCTCTTTGCTTCTTTTAGGAGGTGGTGATATTTTTACATAAAAATCTGAATTTCTGGCTTCTTTCTTTAAAACAAAAAAAATCAGATCTTAGCATACTAGACCAGAAATCCCCCTTGGCAACAGCTCACTGGAGCCAGGTGGCAGCGTTGTACTTCCCAGATCACTGCATGTGCGTTCTCTAGTTCACCAACGTTCCCATCATTCCCGTTAGGTTCACACATCACTCAGTTCTATTATCCACTTGGTCCTCATATTACAGTATTGAGTGTTGCCCCTCCTAAAAATGACTAGCAGTCAGAGAGCCTGGCTATAGCCTTGGGTCTGCTGTTTATTAAATATGTGACCTAGGATGAATGACTTAACCCACTGACCCTCAGCTTTCAGTTTTCTCTTCTGAAAAAAAAAAGACAAAAATTAAAGATAATAAGATGAAACAAACCAACTTTGCTTTCTGCGCATGGCAATCGTGAATCTCCAAAGAGAAATCTATAGAACGGTTTCAAAATCTGGGAAGCACTGACCAAAGAGTTAGCCTTGTCGTAATTATATTTTCAGAAAAAAAAATCTAGAAAGTCAGAAATAACAGCCTGTGTCTGATTATTACTGTAAAGACCACAAAGTATTCTCAACTGAATCGAATCTCACATGACTTCTATGTGACAAATATTACTTTATCCATTTTGTAGATGAAGAAAACCCAGGCTCAAGGGCTTCCCTGGTGGCGCAGTGGTTGAGAGTCCGCCTGCCGATGCAGGGGACACGGGTTCGTGCCCCAGTCCGGGAGGACCCCACATGCCACGGAGCAGCTGGGCCTGTGAGCCATGGCCGCTGAGCCTGCACGTCCAGAGCCTGTGCTCCGCAACGGGAGAGGCCACAACAGTGAGAGGCCCGCGTACCACAAAAAAAAAAAAAAAAAAAAAAAAAGAAAACCCAGGCTGAAAAGGATCAAGGGACATGCTCCATCATAATATTTTTATCAAGTCCACTTTCAAGATTGTTACCATAATTTTAATACCCATGAAGAGACCATGAACAACTGATACCACAGAATGGAAGACTAACCAGTAAGCTGAGCCATCTTTTTCCAAGGACAAACTCCAGAGAAGGAGTACAGACAGTTTTTGAAGGGGAACACTTTTTAGAGGATATTATATGTTGTAATATCAGGGAAATATCTTGAATAAATATTTATAATTGACACTCATATAGACTTTTAATAAACTGGAAGGGTTAACGATTTTGAGGATGTACTCTCTTATTAAATGTTTCTCAACATTGTATCATTTTCTTGGAGACTGTTATCAGTAAGGAGGTATTCAGTAACCTCTATGAGAAACAAATGCCCTTAATTTTATTAAAATCTACTTATATTAACCCCCTCCTTACCTTCTATTTTAGCCCATTTGAACCATACTGCAGTTCAGAAAGAAATATGAGAATGGACCTGGCTTACTTTCACCTTTTCAAGAAGACCTTGATATAGTAAAAAGTCTGATTTAAACATGAAGTAAAGATTTATCACTTACCTTTCAGAAAAGACTCACCATAGGAACAGTAGGCCTTTCTAATGCATTTACATTTTTAATACGCTTACAAAAATTCAATTTAATGGTGTCTTTAGGTACACATTTACTGAATAAAATCAAATATATATTATCTTCATAATAACTTTTTAAAAAAATGCAATGGACTTATTTAAGTTTCTTCCATGGTTCACCGTAATTTAGGTAGAGAAAATTCTAAATGAACAAGCACAGGAGTGACTTTAAAGTACGTAGGAGATCTCCACGTAGTTAATTTAGAAGCACTGTGGGAAATAAATCAGGAGATATGTGAAAGAGTAACCAGTTCTTGGTGGGAGGTAAACATGAGTGAGTAATGTGCAACCTACTGTTTACACACTGCAATCAGCTGGTTGCTAAGAAAAAAGCTTAAAGATAATGGCACTGCCACTACCATGGTTTTGTTCTAAACTTCTGAATTAAGCAGAGAAACTCAGACTAGAATGCCACATGGAGAACACGGTGCCAGGGACCATACACTTAGCATGCTAGAACTAAATGTTAACAGCAACTGCAGAAGATGTGACTGCAGACTCAAATAAACTTTCTGAAACAGTCATCTACAAAACTGGCTGTGTTTGGTGATCACGCTTCATGAAAAGAGATAGGTCCAAGAAATCTATAAGAATTGTAAGCCACAGTTTACAAATTTCAAAAACGGGGGAGAAGTGTTTAGCATCCCAGCTTTTTATTCTTCCAAGTGAAGATTCTGAAAACAAATAGCATTTCCATCTAGTGTGGCCATCGCTTCATTATAAGAATAAATAAAAACATCCTAGTTCTAGGAGAACTAGATTTCTTTCCATGGACAATTTCATTTAGGAAAAGACAGCAGAAAACCTACAGAAAAGAAAACTTTTAAGGCAGGTTGGATTCCCCAGCAACAGACTCTTCACACATTTATCTTGAAGGAGGTTTTTAAAGGAGTGCTTTGGGGATCAACATCTATAGAAAAAAAGGGAGGGAGAGAAAGGAAGCAGAATTGGCAGAAGTTCCAATGGTAACTTGTGGGGAATAATGAACATGGGCTGTCTTGTTTTGGGGTGAGAGGGCAGGGTCCTTTATACCCTCCAGTGTTGAGTTACTGGAGATAGACCACCTCATGAAAGAGATGTGCCTTTGAAAGAGGGCTGTCTGTGGGCAGCATCCCCAGCAGGCGGGGTAATGACTCCTTAGCTCCTGAAGGAGGATCTGGGCAATGCATCAGAGACCATACAACACTTTTGTCCCAAACTAGTGAAAATATTTTCAAGCACTGGCATTAAAGACAGTCACCTTTAAGCCTTTAATCTTAAGAGGTCACCATAATGCAAAGGCCACTTAAGATAACAATGGTAAAAAGTAAAAGCTTACAATGCTCTCATATTGTCAGATAACATCTGCAGGAAAATCATTCCTATTGCTTTTTGATACAAAATGACTTCTTAAGTATCATATCTAAAAGGTGGTTCTAGAAAAAGATGGTGTGAATTCATTTTTCTCTGCTCTACTCATTTTTCCCTCTAAATACAACTAAATACCCTGGAAATTATTCATCAGAAAATGATAAAAGAACTCTGAAACCTGGAAAAAAGGTCACTGGCTAGGGACCTCAGAACTTGGAGGACAACAATGTGGTGAGTCCCCTGGTTTTCTGTTTATTTCCCATATACCCTGGACTGGGCACCAGAGCAGGAAGAGCCTGCTCTCTCTAGCCAAAGGACCAGAAAAGGGGAAGCCTAATAGAAACCCAGTGAGGAGCCCTAGTCTCTGAGGCACCAATGGGCAGTCTGATCTGGAAGCAGCAGCAGTGAAGTCCTAGGCTGACCTCATTACATATCTGACAAAAGACTAGTATCTAGAATATATAAAGAATTCTCAAAACTCAATAGCAAAAAAACAAAACAGCAACAACAAAAATCCAATTAGAAAATGGGGAAAAGACAAGAAGAGATATTTCACCAAAGAGCATAGGCAGGTGGCAAGCACATGAAAAGACGTACAACATCATTAGCCATTAGAGAAATGCAATTTAAAACCATGATAAGACAATAACAAAAAAAAAAACAACCCAATCCAAAAATGGGCAGAAGACCTAAATAGACATTTCTCCAAAGAAGATGTACAGATGGCCAAGAAGCACATGAAAGAATGCTCAACATCATTAATCATTAGAGAAATGCAAATCAAAACTACAATGAGATATTATCTCACACCAGTCAGAATGGCCATCATCAAAAAATCTACAAACAATAAATGCTGGAGAGGGTGTGGAAAAAAGGGAACCCTCTTACACTGTTTGTGGGAATTTAAATTGGTACAGCCACTATGGAGAACAGTATGGAGGTTCCTTAAGAAACTACAAATAGAACTACCATATGACCCAGCAATCCCACTCCTGGGCATATACCCTGAGAAAACCATAATTCAAAAAGAGTCATGTACCAAAATGTTCATTGCAGCTCTATTTACAATAGCCCAGAGATGGAAACAACCTAAGTGCCCATCATCAGATGAATGGATAAAGAAGATGTGACACATATATACAATGGAATATTACTCAGCCATAAAAAGAAATGAAATTGAGCTATTTGTAATGAGGTGGATAGACCTAGAGTCTGTCATACAGAGTGAAGTAAGTCAGAAAGAGAAAGACAAATACCGTATGCTAACACATATATATGGAATTTAAGAAAAAAAAAATGTCATGAAGAACCTAGGGGTAGACAGGAATAAAGACACAGACATACTAGAGAACGGACTTAAGGATATGGGGAGGGGGAAGGGTGAGCTGTGACAAAGCGAGAGAGAGGCATGGACATATATACACTACCAAACGTAAGGTAGATAGCTAGTGGGAAGCAGCCGCATAGCACAGGGAGATCAGCTCGGTGCTTTGTAACCACCTGCAGGGGTGGGATAGGGAGGCTGGGAGGGAGGGAGACGCAAGAGGGAAGAGATATGGGAACATATGTATATGTATAACTGATTCACTTTGTTATAAAGCAGAAACTAACACACCATTGTAAAGCAATTATACCCCAATAAAGATGTTAAAACATAAATAAATAAAATAAAACCATGATAAGATACCACTATATACCTTTCAGAATGGCAAAAATTAAAACAGTGATAACATCAAATGCTGGTGAGGATGCAGAGAAACCGAATGACTCATACGTAGCTGGTGGGAATGTAAAACGGTACAGTGATTTCGGAAAAAAAGTTTGGTGGTTCCTTTTAAAATTAAAAATGGACTTATCATATGACCCAGCAATTGTACTTAGGCAATTGTACTCTTATCCCAGAGCAATGAAAACTTATTCTCATGCAGAAGTTTGTACATGGATGCTTACAGCAGCTTATTTGTAATAGCCAAAAAGTAGAAAGTATCCAAACATACTTCAACAGGTGAATGTTTAAACAAACTGCAGTACATCCGTAACATGGAACAATATTTAGCAATTTTTAAAAAGCCAATCTCAAAAGGATACATACTGCACAGTTAGTTTTATATAACATTCATGAAATATAAAAATTATCAAGATCAAGAACAGATTAGCAGTTGCTAGTGGTTGGGGATGATGTGAGGGGATGGGTGTGGCTATGAAGGAGTAGAAGGAAGGAGTCTTGGGATGATGGTACAGGTAAGTATCTTTTTTTTTTTTTTTTTTGCGATACGCGGGCCTCTCACTGTTGTGGCCTCTCCCGTTGCGGAGCACAGGCTCCGGACGTGCAGCCTCAGCGGCCATGGCTTACGGGCCCAGCCACTCCGCGGCATGTGGGATCCTTCCGGACCGGGGCACGAACCCATGTTCCCTGCATCGGCAGGCAGACTCTCAACCACTGCGCCACCAGGGAAGCCCCAGGTAAGTATCTTGATTGTGTTGGTGATTGCATGAAACTATACGTGATAAAACTGCATAGAACTACACTTACACACGTAATATACATAAACACACAGAAAATGCCTGTATAACTGGTAAAATCTGAATAAGCTCTACAGATTATACCAGTGTCAATTTCCTGGTTTTTGTATTGTACTATAGTTAAGCAAGATATTATCATTGGGGGAAGCTGGGCAAAGGGTGCACAGGACCTCCTTGTGTATTTCTTTACTACTTCCTCTGAATCTATAATTATTTCCAAATTTAATTTTTTAAAAATCAGACCTACTGATTACTCAGAGTAAAAATTCCAAATCTAGGTATTGTTTCCTCTGCAGTTTACCCAGCATCTGCACTGATCATTGGAAGCAGATCATGAGCACATCTCAGATGCCCATACTTCCAATAACCTCTCCAATCCCCAGGCTCAATTCCCTCCTCTAGGCCCCTTCTTAGAGTTTAAAGAAGGGAACTAGCAGGGTGGGAACCCCCTCAATGGCTTAGCAAAACTCTATGCCAGTTCTCAGGTTGTCCTCAACTCTGCTATGGCTCTATTCCACTTCTGTTGTCATCATTTTCTCCATGTCTGATGCATCAGGGTTGCTGCTGAAAAAGGTTTGGTTGCAGCCTTTCCTCATCAAAAATAGACCAGTTTTGGGCTTCCCTGGTGGCACAGTGGTTAAGAATCCGCCTGCCAATGCAGGGGACACGGGTTTGAGCCCTGGTCCGGGAAGATCTCACATGCCGTGGAGCAGCTAAGCCCGTGCGCCACAACTACTGAGCCTGCATTCTAGAGCCCACGAGCCACAACTACTGAAGCCCGAGTGCCTAGAGTTCATGCTCCGCAACAAGAGAAGCCACTGCAATGAGAAGCCCACGCACAGCAACAAAGACCCAACGCAGCCAAAAAAATAATTAATTAATTGATTTTTACAAATAGACCAATTGTGATTGCTTGTGGCATTTTATAGTGATATGTACAAAACAAACAAACAAACCCTAAAGCATGGCAGAAGGTCCTTAGGCTTTTATATAAATAATTTACTCTATATAAATTCCCCTAAGATAAATTTGTGTCAGTCTACAGAAAGTGTCTCTCTCAGGGGACTCATACCAGTTGTATTTCAGCACACTGATAGCCATTTGCAATTTGCAAAGAAAAAAATATATCTTTTATATCTGAAGGGGAACACCACACTGTTATTCCTTTGTAAGATTAAGAAATTTATTCTAGTTTAAAAGTTAGCTGAATTCTTACTCTTTTTACAAACTAGACTTTAAAACACAGCCAGTAAATTGACCAAGCACTACCGCTTTTATCCTTCTGATATGTAAGCCTATCAAAACATTAGTGATAAAAAAAACAATTAGTGATGAAAACCTTCATTTAAAAAATCCTGTTATTCAATTATAATATGCATTTCACTACCACACTGTATTTATGACCCTTAAAAGTCAAAGCTGGAACTGCTCTAATACTGATTTCTTCAGTGCTTATCATTAATTAAAAAGTAAAAAACTATTACCAGGGTATCTGCAATCAGGCTTTTAAAGTAAGAAACATCAATATCCAGTAATTGAGAACATTTGGGAACAAATTTTAATCAGCAAAAACTCAGGAGAGAAAAGGAAAATGTTCTGTATTATTTCAAATTGTAACCAGATCAGTATATGCTACTGATATATTACAACTGCCCATGCCTCCAAGGCATCTATCCAATTTTTCTCCTCTAGCAGATGCCAAAAAAAAAAAAAATACAGTCAGACTCGTCCATTTATATAATGTTTACATATATAACACATCAGCAATATATTGTTTGAGGTTTTATGGAAGCCAACGTCAAGAAGCAAAATGTGTTCTGCCACTGTACTTCAGTTCCTGCTCATCCTTAGAGGTAGGCAGATGGATCATTAAATTATGGCTGTGCTAAGTACCTACTAAAGCATAGTGATGTACTTGTGTCAAGGGCACATAGATGAATAAAATAGTTCCCACCCTAAAGGAGTGCAAAATCTAGTATTGGAGCCACATGGAGAGTCTGCAAATGAAAGAACTCAAGCACAGAGTGTGTCCACGGTGAAAGGGAAGTCCTTAACATCAGTTGAGACTGATAAAAATAGAAAAGAATAGTGGTAATAGCAAGAATGGTTTGAGTGTCTTTGGCTCCCTAATCCACTCTACCAGCATCCACCAGGTCACCTCAAATAAACAAATCTATTTGTTATGTACCTGTTAGGTACCTGCAGTTTCAAAAAATGTCCCCTAGCTTCCCCTTATCTATCAGTCAGGGTCCCAGCAGGACACAGATGGCCCACTCTAATTAAAATAGATTGAGGAGGGTTTAATAAAAGAGACCAATTACAAAACTTTGGGTAGTATACACAGAAACGATAAGGAATAGACAACACTCTGGAGTTATTATCATCCTTAGCTGTAAAAGGAGAAGGGAAAGGAGCAGTGCCCAGAACCTAGAAGGAGAAGGTCTGGTTGGGAGTTAATATTAAGAAGAGATTTAGATAGAGGAACACAGCTAGACCAAGTAAGAGCCATTGGGAGGGATCCAAGGCAACTAATACACTGACCTCACTCTCCTCCGTTCCTCTGATCTCGTTTGGGTTTCCAACTGGCCAGAAGGCAAAAAATCCACTGATGAAGTCCATATAGATGAGCAGATGGAAGAAAATAGAGTTTCTGATTCCCACTGTTGAGAAAATCAGGAGCTACCAACTGCCTAGGGCAGAGAGTTGCTCTGAAATTTAAATGATATAAGGCATATTATGCAAACAAACACAACCTCAAACATAGCACATGAATGAGAAATGGAAGTTATTAAATATATAATAAGGATTTTCTTCATTATACAATTCAATTTAGCAATTATCTATGCCTCCTATCATTTTCTCTCCACACGAAAGGTACATAGGAAGGGGAGAGAAACCAACATTTCTGGAGTGACTACTACATTTGCAGCACAGTGCTAAGCATTTGGGATATGCCATCTCATCTAATTTTCCCTAGGAACTACAAGATAGGAATTATTTAGCCTATGGGATAGGTGAAGAAACTGAAGCTCAGATACATTAACCATCTTGCTTACAATCAAAATTAGGAACTCAGATCTGTCAAACTCCTAAACCCATGATTTCTCCATTATTATATGTGATGAGTTGTAGATGGGCTACCTGCCCACATCAGAAATATTTTTCATCAAACCGAGGGAAACCAGAGGACAAGCTTGCTAAAGGTAAAACATCCATCTTAGGGTTGCCATTAAGAAACAGTCAATAACTGATAGATATGAGGAAGAAGAGGAGAAGAATGGTAATGGTGATGATGATGATGATGATGATGATGGTGACGACAGTGATGGTGATGGTGACGACTGATGGTGGTGCTGGTGATGATGATAAACACCTCATCTTAACAAAGGGCTAAAGAGCTTCTATAACTGACACCAAGAATTCCTAAAATAGGGTATCAGTATGTAGCTGAAGACTACATTTGACTATTGTTAATATGATAACTATTTGTTAATACTGGTCCCTCAGTCATAAGAAGCTTTTTTCAGAGCAGGCTGTGTGGTATAGCAGCTTGAACCCTTTGAATTTCAGTTTCCCAGTCTGTGAAATGCAGTAATAATATATGTGGTGCCTAGAGCTGATGTGAGGTATGAATGACAGACTGTGTTTAGAACACCTTGGATCAGGGGCTAGAACACAAAGTCAAGTTAGCCTTTTAATACTGATGGAAGGTTGCTTCAAACACGTGTGGGTTCTTGGCAAGTCTTTCTTTGAGTAAAGGACCTAGAAGTAGAAATCAACCTCAAGCAACATTTTTAGGGAAATAGTTTTTCTTTTGTCATTTCAACAAACAACTGAACCAGAGTGTTTTAAAGATTATTCTGCCATGAAAACAGCACTGTCAATGACCACAATAAATGCTAAACAAAATTCTTCATGAAATTCAACATTTTTCATGAACCCAAGGCTATAAATATTTTAGGGGTAACTCATGACACTTTGTATTTATGCTATGTGCCATTACCAATTTTTTGTGTACAAAATATCCTTTCTGATGTAAAAAATTGTACGAAAAATCAAAAGAAGCCACCAAAGAAACACCAACTTACTGGAGAAAAAAATTCCTAATTTTTTTCTACAACTGATTGCATTCAAAGAAACACATGCATTTTTAAACAAAATATATACCAAAACTTTCCTCTTTAGATTGAATCTTTCAGGAGTAACTTAGCAAAGTTGAAGCTTTAGTAAAAAATACATGAAATACAGAGTGAATAAAGTCTTTATTTCATCCTCCAGAAAATATCTACTTATAAAATATACACATGGCTAAATTCAGAAACCTACATAGTGGAAAGTTTCATAATTTGATTTGTTATAGTAAGCTATTGATATTTTTGATAGGAAAGAAGAGAGGAAGGGAGATATAAACCTCAGAATGTATCCTCTGCAGTTTAAGATATAAAAGTTTTATTATTTCCATTAAGGTACTTAATATTTAACATCAAATGTTGCTTCTTTCATCTTGCTGTCTTATTAAAAAAGCCTATCAACGAAAAATTAAGTCTCTATATGAAATGGTTCATCCATAGTGATAACAAGTTTGAATTATAACTTAGTCAATGAAAGGTTGTTTGTCTATATTTTATTGCTTTTGCTATTTCTTTAGTAATCATCTTTGCCGTCTGTGCACTGACATTTGCAATAATGTGTTTACATCAGAAAGTTAGGCCCTGTCGTTTGATGTAACAAGAGGCTGTATTTTGTAGCACACAGGCACTTAGCATACCCCACTTCCTCTTTGGCATGTGAGTATAATGGTTTTTTCATCTGTCATATTTAATTACCTTTATAGGCATTAACAATATATTAGTAAAAATCTGTGGAGGGATATTTGTTTTGTCATATTCTTTTTCTGAGGTGAAAGTCTACTTGATAACTACAACTTCATTTCCCATAAAGCTAAGAAGAAAGTACTATGTGATTTTCATCTCTCTATCAGACCAAGGTCTCTTATTAAAGACTGAATCAGAGAATAAAATTACAATGCACTCTGACTCTGCCACAGAATTTTGTAACTTGAAGGAAACTGTATTCCCGTGTGCATGCAAATACCCTACCCCACTACAGAATGTGTTCTCTACACTTAGCAGAAGTCGCTGATGCTTCACCCAGATCCTGTTTGGGTTTTGGGATCCATTTTACCAATTTGGTAGCCCATTCCTTCTTACGGGTGTTGCTGCCAATCTTCTCCAAAGGACTGCCCTTGAGCGAAAGAGCCCCTTCACCCAGAGGTGCCTGGGAGATGTACCACCATAGCCACCCTCTACCCAGGGCCCATAGCTAATGACTGACTAGTGGAAAGGGGAGCGCTCTGTCTCAAGGTAGGACTGCCCTTGTGGTACGATTCATGCTCCGGAGCGCCTCATGCGATCCGGCTAATCTTATCGGAAACCACATCCTTGGTAGCTTCTTCCCCTGCCCTATCCTAATACTCTCACTCCCCTCCTGGTTTCTCCCAAGAGCTCTCCCTTAATAAATCACCTGCACACCAATCCCTGTCTGAAGACCAGGAACCCAACCTAAGACTCCGTAGAAGCAAACACTGATGAAAAGACAGGCACATAATTGGTCTTCCAGTTTGGGCAGGTAGGCAACAACATCTCAGCCATTTTTAAAGTCCCTGTCTACAGAGCTTTACAAGCCCAAGTTGGTGCTGGGGGGAGAATGTCACATGCCATTATGTAACTGTGTGAAGGGAAGTTCCTAAGATCTACAAACTCACCTCACTGACAGGAGTCACTAACTGATTCCTACTCTGGGGAATGTGGCAGTTGGCAAGGGCTGCCCTTCTTGGCAGATGTCAGGTGGTGTCCTGCACTGCAATTCCCCACTCATTGGGAGAACAAAAGGAGTCTGGGGCTAGTGGAGGGAAAAAATACGACAAGCCGAGCATCAAACTACAAACAGCTCTTTGAAACCTCCCTGATAGAGATGATGGTGTTTGTGCCATACCTATTGAGTTGAATCCAATAATAGAAGGACGGATCACCACTTACTCTGTGCTGTCAGTAATGAAAGCTATCAAAACTAAGCCTGAATGCACCTCACTGTTGCCGTGTAAATCTAACATGGACAGCTTAATGAGGGAGGGACATTACCTTTTCTCACACTCCAATTTTACTCATGAAAGAAATGTGGCCCATACTGGCAATTAACTTGAGAGATTAATTAAATCAACAGCAAGTTCAGTTCCTTCCACAGTGCATTCTGATATCATAGGAAGGGACCAACATGCTGTGGGCACTTAGCACATGTTAAATAATAATTACTAAAATAATCTAATTTGGACTATTTTTTGCAGAAAACTGGTAGCTAACCCACCAGTAAACAAATGCCACAGTCTGATACAGCTACTCAATATTTTACATGGTCTTACTCTAAACTCTATTATTCCTGAAACTCCCAACAAATACTGCACAATAAGTGTGTTTCCTCCCTCAGCAATTTCACTCACCGATAGTATTTACTATATCTTATTGGGCCTCCTGAAGAGTGAGGAGGCAGCCAATCAGACAAAACACAAACTCTGACCCAGCTTAAGAAGTAATAGACAGGATCCCATTGTGTCTTCTTCAAAACAAAGACTGACACTGACATGGGAAGGAAAGAACAACAGGGGTAGAGGCATGACTTTTATTCGGTGTTAGAAAGCCACACGGTGTGCTCTGGTTTGCTTTCTTATGTATTCTCAGAGTCAACTGAGTTCTATTTTTGTGCTTTCTTCTCTGAAATGCTAAAGTGCTTTCCTCGTCTATCTACAGAAAATCTGGTTTTAAGAGGAGTCGTACAAATTTGACCAATTGGCAGAATGGTAATTAAATTCTTGCTTTGGTGAAAGTCAATAAAATTGTTTTAAAATGTTTGCTATAGAATCATGTACCTATAATATAGATCAAATTAATACAATAGACTTATTATATAGATACCACGTATGAATTACAGTAGTGCCTATTCCCCCTCATCCCCACACAGCTCTCAAATCCACCTACCCAAAAGGTGATTCCCAACAGTCGCATTAGTAAGGACTCCTCTTATTATCATTTGAGAATGGAGTATAAATTTTTAAATATTCTATATATCCAAGATTAATAATCAACTAATTTCCCTTTTGGTGTTATTAAGGAAGGTATATATTCTGTTGAAACTTCTGATCAACAAATCAACATTGGGACACAGAATTAACATAATCCTTGGGAAAAATAGGAAAAGGTAACATTTGGGTACCTTCTTCACAGTCAGTGTGGTTACTCATACACTTTAGGAAATAATGAAATGAGTGTGAAGATCTCCTTTCTAGACAGGGAACTCTATGACAAGGTGATGTCCTAGACCTATCCTAATAGGTATAAGTGAAGAAAATTTATATTAACAATCTTTTAAACTGCAAGAAGCTTTATCTACCCAAGTGGCACCTTGGAACTAGAAAGAGATGGTAATTAACATCAAGTCCCAATGTTCTAATATAATCATATCACCTGAAACACAGTATCTCCAGGCATATCTTCAACTATTATAAAAAATGTCTACACTATTAATACACTTCTTGACCACCACAGACTGAATGTATGTGTCCCTCCCTAAATTCATATGTTGAAATCCTAACTCCATTGTGATGGTATTAGAAGGTGGGGCCTCTGGTAGGTGATTAGATCACATAATGGGATTAATACTCTTATAAAAGAGACCCCAAGAACTCTCTTGCCCCTTCCATCATGCAAGGACACAGTGACAAGATGGGCTATGAACCAGGAAAAAGGCTCTCACCAGACAATGAATCTGCCAGCGTCTTGATCTTGGAGTTCCCAGCCTCTAGAACTAAAAGAAATAAATTTCTGCTGTTCAAGCCACCCATGGTATTTTTGTTATAACAGCACAAACAGACTAAGACAATGACAGAGTGTTCCTACAATTGATGACAAAAAAAAGTATAAGGAAAACAAGTGACTAAATTTATCAGATTTGGAGTGGTCTTAAATTTGCATCAAAATGAAAATATTGAATTCAACTGATCCAAAATTAGTCCACATTTTTCATTCAGGCTATTATTTTAGACCTACTACTAATAATAATGTCTAACATTACTAAGCTCTTACAAAGTGCTTTATGTGCATTCAATCATTTATTTGACTCAACAACCCTATGTAAGAAGTACTATTATCATCCCACTTTACAGATGAAGAAACTAAAGTTTACTTAAGTATCATGCATAGCTATACGGCATCTGTGTTTACCTGCTCCTTGGTCAATCTGGACCAAATGACTGGGATGGAGGAGGGGGTAGGGAGAGGTAGTGGGGGTGTGAAGTTTGATATTTTGTTCTAATGGTCAAGGAAAACACTGTGAAATGTCTGAACAATAACTTGTCCCAAGACCACAAGCTTACCTTCAGTACTGCGAATACTGTAAGAGATATATCTAAAGTTCTTTCTGATATTTCTTATATCACCAGTTTAATTGCATATAATACATATTAATTGGATGTAAGATCTATTTGAATATTTCTCACTGTAGCAGAATTATATAAGGAGAGTTAAATAATATAGGGAGCTGATAGTTCTGTTTAACAGAAAGTAAAAGTTGGGAAAAATATAATCTCAATGATTCCACTGAAGTGGGGGTGGAGTCAAGATGGCGTACTAGGAGGACACAGAATTCGCGTCTTCGCACAACTAGGACACCTACCAGGCACCAGTGGGGGTCCATGGATACCTAAGGGGATGGGAGGAACCCCCAGCAACCAGGCAGGACATGGGGCATGGGGGGAGTGAAGGGGGAGGAGAAGTGGAGGCAGGTCAGGACTGGCGCCCCTGAGGGACAGCTGAGGGAGGGGAAGGGATCCCATGCCCGAAGAGGGATATTGGGGAACCAATGGGAGGGCAGAGGATCAAAACAGAGAGTGGCCAGGTTTCCCCTGCCCACTTGGGCCCCTAGGAACATGGTGAGATCCCAGGCCTAATCCTCTGCCCACTGAGGCCCCCTCCAGCCATGCGGATCCTGAGACAGTGGGAGGGAGGAAACGGGGAGCAAAAGTAACAGCCAGACATCTGGGACGGCATCCCTGAGGGATGGCTTGCGGAGGGAAGGAGTTCCTACACCCAGCAGGACCCACTCACGGTTAGGGGTCCAGCAGACATGGGGGAAACCCTGGGGGAGATGGTGGGGAGGGGTGCAAAGGAACAGAAGGGAACATGGCCAGTGCTCTCCCTGTCCACTTAGGCACTGGGGAGCCGGCTGGACTCCCAGGCCTAATCCTCTGCCCTCAGAGTCTCCTTACTGCTGGGCATAACCCAAGCCCCGCCCCTACACCCCCACCCAGGGCCCTACCTCTACACTCGGAGAACCCCTCCAATGCACTGGGCCTAAAACCCACCCACACACCCTTCCTCAGGGCCCTAACTCCAAACTCCAGAACCCCACACTCCAGAGGCCCTCCTTCCTAGTGCTGCCTCTCCCCTTCAGCACAGGTCCTAAGCAGAGGCCCCACCCCATGCTTGAAGGTAACCCTGCCAAGGCCCCACCCCCAGGGCCTTTTCTGGCTAGTGGGTCCTGAGCCTAGGTTCCTGCCAATGCTCAAACGTAACCCCCCCCCACCCGCATAGGTCACCCCACCCTAAACCCCGCCTCTGCCTCAGTTCCACCCCCACCTAAACTCCACTGCCATAGCCAAGACTTTTAGTTTCTTTTCTCCTCTATTAGATTGGAGTTCTGTTTTACCTTGTTGACTCATTGTTGTTGAGTCTTTTATATTTTTATTTTTCCTAGTAAATCTTTTATTTTTTGAATTTTACTTTATTCTTTAGACTTTCTTATTATTCTCTCCTTTTGGCTTGTCCCCCCCCCCCCCACCGCTTTATTTTCTCTGTTGTGGTTTTATTTTACCTTGTTAAAGTTATTTCAATTATAGTTTTATTTTTCCTAATGTATTTTTTACCTTTCTAATTTTATTTTGTTTTTCATTCTTTAATATTACACTGTTCCCTTTTTTCTTTCTTTCTTTGTTGTTTTTACAGCGCCATGAAGCTTGCAGGATGTTGGTTCCCAGGCCGGAGATTGGGCCTGAGCTCCTGTGGTGGGAGCTCCAAACCCAAACTGCTGGACTAACAGAGAACCTCAGACCCCAAGGAATATTAATTAGAGTGAGGCCTCCAAGAGGTCCTCATCTCAGCACCAACACCCGGCTCTATCCAACTGCCTGCAAACTCCAGTACTGAATTTCTCAGTTCAAAAAACCAGTAACACAGGAATACAGAACCACACATCAAAATAAAAAAAGAAATGACAATAAAATATGTTACAGACGAGGAAACAAGGTAAAAACCTACAAGACCAAATAAATGAAAATGAAATAGGCAACCTACATGAAAAAGAATTCAAAGTAATGATAGTAAAGATGATCCAAAATCTCAGAAACAGAATGGAGAAAATGCAAGAAACATTTAACAAGGATCTAGAAGAACTAAAGAGCAAACAAACAGTGATGAACAACACAATTACTGAAATTAAAAAGACACTAGAAGGAATCAATATCAGAATAACTGAGGCAGAAGAACGGATAAGTGAGCTGGAAGATAAAATGGTGGAAATAACTGCCAGGGAGCAGAATAAAGAAAAGAATGAAAAGAATTGAGGACAGTCTCAGAGACCTCTAGGAAAACATTAAACGCACCAACATTCGAATTATAGGGGTCCCAGAAGAAGAAGAGAAAAGGAAAGGGTCTGAGAAAATATTTGAAGAGAAGAGTCGAAAACTTCCCTAACATGGAAAAGGAAATAGTCAATCAAGTCCAGGAAGAGAGTACCATACAGGATAAACTCAAAGAGAAACATACCGAGACACATATTAATCAAACTATCAAAAATAAAATACAAAGAAAAAATATTAAAAGCAGCGAGGGAAATGCAACAAATAACATATAAGAGAATCCGCATAATGATAAACAGGTGATCTTTCAGCAGAAACTCTACAAGCCAGAAGGGAGTAGCAGGACATATTTAAAGTGATGAAATGGAAAAACCTACAACCAAGATTACTCTACCCAGCAGGGTTCTCATTCAGATTCGAGGGAGAAATTAAAACCTTTACAGACAAGCAAAAGTTAAGAGAATTCAGCACCACCAAACCAGCTTTACAACAAATGCTAAAGAAATTTCTCTAGGCAGGAAACACAAGAGAAGAACAAGACCTACAAAATCTAACCCAAAACAATTAAGAAAGTGGTAATAGGACCATACATATCGATAACTACCTTAAATGTTAATGGATAAAATGCTCTGACCAAAAGACACAGACCAGCTGAATGGATACAAAAACAAGACCCATATATATGCTGTCTGCAAGAGACCCACTTCAGAACTCGGGACACATACAGACTGAAAGTGAAGGGATGGAAAAAAATATTCCATGAAAATGCAAATCAAAAAAAAGTTAGAGTAGCAATTCTCATATCAGACAAAATGGACTTTAAAATAAAGACTATTACAAGACAAAAAGAAGGACACTACATAATGATCAAGGGATCAATCCAAGAAGAAGACATAACAATTGTAAATATTTATGCACCCAACATAGGAGCACCTCAATACATAAGGCAAATGCTAACAGTCATAAAAGGTGAAATCGACAGTAACACAATCATAGTAGGGGACTTTAACACCCCACTCTCACCAATGGACAGATAATCCAAAATGAAAATAAATAAGGAAACACAAGCTTTAAATGACACATCAAACAAGATGGACTTAATTTATATTTATAGGCCATTCCATCCAAAAACAACAGAATACACTTTCTTCTCAAGTGCTCATGGAACATTCTCCAGGACAGACCATATCTTAGGTCACAAATCAAGCACTGGTAAATTTAAGAAAATTGAAATCGTACCAAGTATCTCTTCCAACCACAATGCTATGAGACTAGATATCAATTACAGGAAAAAAATCTAAAAAATACAAACACATGAAAGCTAAACAATACAGTACTAAATAACCAAGAGATCACTGAAGAAATCAAAGAGGAAATCAAAAAATACCTAGAAACAAATGACACTGAAAACCCGATGACCCAAAACCCATGGGATACAGCAAAAGCAGTTCTAAGAGGGAAGTTTATAGCAATACAATCCTACCTCAAGAAACAAGAAACATCTCAAATACAGAACCTAACCTTAAACCTAAAGCAATAAGAGAAAGATGAACAACAACAACAACAAAAAACAAAGTTAGCGGAAGGAAAGAAATCATAAAGATCAGACCAGAATAAATTTTTAAAAAAATGAATGAAACAACAGCAAAGATCAATAAAACTAAAAGCTGGTTTTTTGAGAAGATACACAAAATTGATAAACCATTAGCCAGACTCATCAACAAAACAAGGGAGAAGACTCAAATCAACAGAATTAGAAGTGCAAAAGAAGTAACAACTGACACTGCAGAAATACAAAGGATCATAAGAGATTCCTACAAGCAACTATATGCCAATAAAAAGGACAAGCTGGAAGAAATGGACAAATTCTTAGAAAATCACAACCTTCCGAGATGAACCAGGAAGAAATAGAAAATATAAACAGACCAATCACAAGCACTGAAATTGAGATGGTGATTAAAAGTCTTGCAACAAACAAAAGGCAGGACCAGATGGCTCCACAGGCGAATTCTATCAAACACTTAGAGAAGAGCTAACAACTATCCTTCTCAAACTCTTCCAAAATATAGCAGAGGGAGGAACACTCCCAAACTCATTCTACGAGGCCACCATCGCCCTGATACCAAAACCAGACAAATGTGTCACAAAAAGAGAAAACTACAGGCCAATATCTCTGATGAACATAGACGCAAAACTCCTCAACAAAATACTAGCAAACAGAACCCAACAGCACATTAAAAGGATCATACACAATGATCAAGGGGATCATTACCTCTTAATCGTTACCCCAGCAATGCAAGGATTCTTCAATATACGCAAATCAATCAATGTGATACACCATATTAACAAACTAAAGGATAAAAACCATATGATCATCTCAATAGATGCAGAAAAAGCTTTCGACAAAATTCAACATCCATTTATGATAAAAACTCTCCAGAAAGTAGACATAGAGGGAACCGACCTCAACATAATAAAGGCCATACATATATGACAAACCCACAGCCCACATCATTCTCAATGGTGAAAAACTGAAACCCTTTCCTCTAAGATCAGGAAGAAGACAAAGTTGCTCACTCTCACCACTATTATTCAACATAGTTTTGGAAGTTTTAGCCACAGCAATCAAAGAAGAAAAAGAAATAAAAGGAATCCAAATCGGAAAAGAAGAAGTAAAACTGACACTGTTTGCAGATGATGTGATACTATACATAAAGAATCCTAATGATGCTACCAGAAAACTACTAGGGCTAATCAATGAATTTGGCAGAGTAGCAAGATCCAAATTAATGCACAGAAATCTCTTGCATTCCTATACACTAATGATGAAAAATCTTAAAGAAAAAATAAGGAAACACTCCCATTTACCACTGCACCAAAAAGAATAAAATACCTAGGAATAAACCTACCAAAGGAGACTAAAGACCTGTATGCAGAAAACTATAAGACACTGATGAAAGAAATTAAAGATGATACAGGTGGAGAGATATACCATGTTCTTGGATTGGAATACTCAACATTGTGAAAATGACTGTACTACCCAAAGCAATCTACAGATTCAATGCAATCCCTAACAAAATACCAATGGCATTTTTCACAGAACTAGGACAGAAAATTTCACAATTTGTATGCAAACACAAAGGACCCTAAATAGCCAAAGCAATCTTGAGAAAGAAAAACGGAGCTGGAGGAATCAGGCTCCTATACTTCAGACTGTACTACAAAGCTATAGTAATCAAGACAGTATGGTACTGGCACAAAAATAGAAATATAGATCAATGGAACAGGATAGAAAGCCCAAGGATAAACCCATGCACTTATGGTCACCTTATCTTTGATAAAGAAGGCAAGAGTATACAATGGAGAAAAGAGAGCCTCTTCAATAAATGGTGCTGGGTAAACTGGACAGCTACATGTAAAGGAATGAAATGAGAACACTTCCTAACACCATACACAAAAATAAACTCAAAATGGATTAAAGACCTAAATGTAAAGCCAGACACTATCAAACTCTTAGAGGAAAACATAGGCAGAACACTCTGTGACATAAATCACAGCAAGATCCTCTTTGACCCACCTGCTAGAGAAATGGAAATAAAAACAAAAATAAACAAATGGGACCTAATGAAACTTAAAAGCTTTTGCACAGCAAAGGAAACCATAAACAAGATGAAAAGATAACCCTCATAATGGGAGAAAATATTTGCAAATGAATCACCGGACAAAGGATTAATCTCCAAAATATACAAGCAGCTCACATACCTCAATATCAAAAAAACAAACAACCCAATCCAAAAATGGACAGAACACCTAAAGAGACATTTCTCCAAAGAAGATATACAGATTGCCAACAAACACATGAAAAGATGCTCAACATCACTAATCATTAGAGAAATGCAAATCAAAACCACAATGAGGTGTCACCTCACACCAGTCCGAATGGCCATCATCAAAAAATCTACAAACAATAAATGCTGGAGAGGGTGTGGAGAAAAGGGAACCCTCTTGCACTGTTGGTGGGAATGTAAATTGATACAGTCACTATGGAGAACAGCATGGAGGTTCCTTAAGAAACTAAAACTAGAACTGCCATATGACCCAGCAATCCCACTACTGGGCATATACCCTGAGAAAACCATAATTCAGAAAGAGTCATGTACCACAATATTCGTTGCAGCACTATTTACAATAGTCAGGACAAGGAAGCAACCTATGCATCCATTGACAGATGAATGGATAAAGAAGATGTGGCACATATATACAATAGAATATTACTCAGCCATAAAAGGAAACAAAATTGAGTTATTTGTAGTGAGGTGGATGGACCTAGAGTCTGTCATACAGAGTGAAGTAAGTCAGAAAGAGAAAAACAAATAATGTATGCTAACACATATATATGGAATCTAAAAAAAAAAAAATGGTTCTGATGAACCTAGGGGCAGGACAGAAATAAAGGCACAAAAGCAGAGAATGGACTTGAGGACACAGGGAGGGGGAAGGATAAGCTGGGACGAAGTGAGAGAGTAACATTGACATATATACACTAACAAATGTAAAATAGATAGCTAGTGGGAATCAGCTGCATAGCACAGGGAGATCAGTTCGGTGCTTTGCGACCACCTAGAGGGGTGGGATAAGGAGGGTGGGAGGGAGACGCAAGAGGGAGGGGATATAGGGATATGCGTATGCAAACAGCTGATTCACTTTGTTATACGGCAGAAACTAACACAACGTTGTAAAGCAATTATACTCCAATAAAGATGTTAAATAATAACAATTCCACTGAACTCTTAGTACATGTAAGAGTAATACATTACTGGAAAAATAAAATAATTTAAATTCACATTCTCCAATATGAAGAATTTCTGTTTTATTTAGGTAAGCTTCTGAAACTTCCTTTCTCTCTGCAAGGTAGAAATTTTGAAGTTAAAGGCTATGAGCAATTACATACACTGGCTTATTTATCAGTTCTTAAATTTAGATTATAGAAGGTTTCTTGTGTTAGCTAAAGAATCGTCTAAATTCTTCACAAACATGATTATAGAATCCCAGAAAACTGATCCTGAAGAAATTCCTGTTTGTGACAATTCATAAAATATTTCAGCATGAGCTCTAGGAGCAAGAGACATGAATTGCAAGGATTTACCACTTTTGATATTAAAGGGTTTCACATTTACTTTTAGCTTACTCATGTCGCATGGAAATTGATCTGAAATGCCATTTTAGGCAGATATTTGTCCTCATCATTAAACTTTTCTTGATGAATCCAGATCATCAATATGAATTATTTAATTATTGAAATCCTCAGAACATATGAAGGGAGTTAAAACTAATCATCAATATACCAAATAGCCCTAGGCTGTTAGGTATCTTCATTCCTCTGATTTTTTACAGACTCTGTAATAGTGGTCTTCTAGCTAAAGTTCACAGAATCAGTTATTTTTACAAGACTCAATTACCAGAAGCTCAACTTCTTTCCTAAAATTGATCTGTCTGAGAATGCACTTCTCAGACAAGGAATCATGGGGATGACAATTCCTGTTTAAAGACCTTGTCTTTTCATCTGAAAGCCACTGTCAAAGAAGACATTGCTCCTGAGAAAAAGTCCCATAAGATGCCATCAAAAAGGGACTCAATAAGAAATACAACAGAGGGGGGTACCTTATTTCACCAGCGGCAGAATCATTTCAAGCCTCCTCCTTACTGTGTCTAGAAATTCATTCTGGACTGAGAATTCAGAACTGAAAAGATAAGTCATTCAGAAGTTCATGAGAAAACTTATGTGAATACAAAATTCAACCTTAAAGAAAGAAAACCTGACCTAGCTGATTGAGTCAACAAATAAGTTTCTCAAAATAGTTTAGATAGGTAGACATTTTTCATAAGCTTAATGAGCTAAATCAGCAGCTTCACGGTTCCGGTAAAATATATTTAAAGCATGTGACCAGATAAAAGCATTTTGTCCAAATAAAAATCATTTCTGCCAAGCTGTATTGAGTTTTGGAATATTTTTATTTTCCCCAAGTCTGAGTGTATCAAGATGAACATGGTGCCTCTAAGAGAAAGAGCAACAAGTATAATCAATGGGTATTTGAGAGGCTTTGGTAAGTCTTTGGTGTACTTCCCAGAAACACAGAAAGTTAACATCTCAAATGACTGATTAACAAATACTTTTGCAACTCAGTCTTTCCTTTCAACAAAATTGAAGGACAACTAATTGAGGTGTCAGAGGATGAATCATGAACAATAATTTGATGAGAAATCATTGTGTGATTTTGGGCATAAAACTAGTAAGGAATTTTTTTAAATTCAACGATAAAAATAATCTCTCCAATCTCATCTACTTATTTGTGTGAGAAAGATTTCTCAATGTTTACATCCAGAAATATGAAAAATTGGCATTGTGATAAATCCTATCTTGTTCCAGAAATAAATATTTGACTTCATACAAAACTAGTTTAAAAAAAATGTCCATCTCATTAACAGATGAAGTTCCAATAAATTCAACTTTTATATTTAGTGATTATTTATCAATATTTACTATTATTCGTGGTTTTGGTCAGTCTGTGCTAATAACAACGGTAATAAAAACTCAATCCAGATGTCATTTTTGAAATTTAGAGGATTATGGACTCAGGAAGTTATATTTATTTTAAGGTTCTGAGACTATACAATGATCAATAAAAACGTTTATGCATATTTCATTGATAAAATTCTGTAAGGTAAGTAAATAAAAACATGAATTAAAAGAGAAAAAGTATCGGTGTACAGTTTTCAGAAAGAACTTGCTTTTATATTTTTAAATAGATGATGGTGAGAATCAAATTATAATAGTATTATAGGATCTAAATGGGTATACTTTAAAATGATTTAGACTTTTAATTTTAAAATTCCAACATTTACAATACACCAGAAATTATGTTCTTGGTAATTCTTTAAACTTATGATGAAAATTTTGAGGTCTATAATTATTCCAAAAATCTTTCAAGGTGTAGGGAACAAAGAAATTGGAGCTTTCTGCTTTATTTCTTCTGCCTTCTTATTTCTGGAATTAGAAAGTGTGCTTTCCTGGCCCTACTTTAACATTTGCTCTTTGATCCACTGTTCCCTTAGAAATTGAGGTCTCCAAGTCACAGAACTGTGGACATGATGAATTGCCCAAACAAATACGATACTAATTATTTGCTTTACCATACGACTCATTACAAGCTTCTTTTAAATAACAATCTCCTCTAGCGCTTCTGAAATATGGCTCCATGATTATAAAAATTCATCACTGAATTCTATTTACAGGCTCTTCACTTTTTAAGTCCAAAATACAAATGTGATGCTTTGATCCTGTAGCAGATTTTCAAGAATAATCCCTTATTAAGTGTCTTCACAAATATGTTATTGAGTTCAGCATGGCAACAAAAAGAAAACAGAAGAGAAGGGAGAAAGAAAAAAGAGGAGGTGAAAATGGTACGATGATATCACAGAAGGAGGTGGGCAACTTTAAGCAATCAGGCCTTTTCAAACATGGCATCGCCAAATTTTATCACTAATTCATAACAGGATTAAAACACAAATCATTTTTTATCTGAGAACACAGATAAGTATTGGTTTCACATAGTTCTTGTCACTATAACCAGATTTCTTTCCTGGTTTTCTCTTGGAGACAAGAAACTCCTAATGAAACAGGGGATAAGTATTTCTTGAGGTCTGATGATCTTTACAAGCCCCTTGACCTCTCTATGGAACTCCATTTTCTTATCTATAAAATGAGAAGGTAGCTCTCAACCAATAATTTGAGGAGGGGAAGGAAAGGGGGCAAGGAGGGCAGACGAGAAGGTCCATGTTTCAAGGGACGAAATTTTTCGACAGAATACCCACATCTAGCCCAACCAGATTCTGACTCAAGCTGCATCACTACCCTACACCTGTGTCAACATCGAGAACTCCTGCTCTGGGGATTTGTGTTCTTTCCTTCAAAATGAACAAAAGGCTGCCATCACAGTGTATAATTTTAAGGTCCCTGCAGTAAAGAGATTCCATATTCTTCAGCTATGACTAGAAAACAGTGATATTCATTTGTTTCTCTTCTCCTATGTCCTTTGTTTCTGGCAAGGATCACTATTTACTCCTTGTAGCCTAGAAGAGGATGAAGTGTGTGCCTAGGAGGAGAAGGGAGATAAAAGATGTAGGTGGGGACATGTTTTCAGCCGCCATGAGGCTCAAGAGCTACATTAATCTGTAGTTCTATGCTTTCATGACTTCACAACTCTCCCAGCTTAAAAAAAAAAAAATTATTAGGAATTTTAAAAGATCCCCTTTTCTCTCATCTTGAAGCCTGTTAAAACATATTTGTAAAAAGGAGGTACAAAAGAAGAGGTTGCCAGATAAGGTACTTTTTCTAAATCAAAGGAGCTCCCAGACAAAGTGGGCCCTGACTTGGTGGTCAGCTGTCAGAGTGAAATTTAATTTAGCAGTAACAATAGACAAAGTATGTCAGACTAAGTGCTTGATCAAGAAACTGAAAATTTTTCAATAAAACAGCCTTGATGTCAGTTAAAGCAGAAACCCCAGGTAAAGAATGACTATGCTGAAAATAAATTAAGAAAACATCCCACAGACTTGAGAATAAAAATTCTTTTTTATCCTCCCAACTCACCTTACTCTATGTAAAGTTCAGAGGTTCTTGATTTCAGGAGGTTTTCCAGCCATAATGATGGGCTGGTGAAGACGTTTGTGTCCCTGGATCTAGTGATTATTGTCATGGCTCTGAAGGCCAGAGTCACTCCTATTTAGAAAATCTCTTATATCGTTTTAGATTATGCTTGATTTCTTTTTTTAAAAAATAAATTTAGTTATTTATTTGTTTATTTGGGGCTGTGTTGGGTCTTCTCATTGCAGTGGTTTCTCTTGTTGTAAGCACAGGCTCTAGGCACACGGGCTTCAGTAGTTGTGGCACACGGGCTTAGCTGCTCCGCAGCATGTGGGATCTTCCCGGACCAGGGCTCGAACCCATGTCCCCTGCATTGGCAGGCGGACTAGTAACCACTGCGCCACCAGGGAAGGCTTATGCTTGATCTCTTTTCATCTAATTAATTACATCTCAGGAACCAAGAAGTAATTACATTAAGAACTTGGAGGCATGCCTTCAGAAATGTCACTATGGCTTTCTGTTTGTTTGCTTTAAAGCAAACCGGCACTCTGGAACTTAGTTCAGATTAGCAATTTTGTGCTTTCAGTTAGATACAGTGCAATGGTTCTACTCCTGGTTGCTAGAATAAGAAAGCAGATGAAAGACATACAGTAATGTGGTTCAATCTCCCCTTCCCTCTCTCTGTCTTTCTCTCTGTCTCTCTCTCCTACAAGTATTCTACTTCAGTATAGTGATTTGAGGCCTCTGGGTTTGAGCTGCGAGCATAGAAACTATTGGCAAACGTTTACTTGTTTACCTGAGGGTCAAGTGGGATGAAAAGCAGAACAGGAAGACAGAGCTTTCCAAGGACTGGCACTGGTCAAAGCACAGAGAAACAATATGAATCTTCAAAGGGACATTTTTTTCTTTTTCTTTCTTTTTAAAAACTGTTGTCAGTCTAAGAAGTGTTGAAGACTATTTGCTAAGCTGTCCAAAGACATAACGATGCTGAGACTGCTCCTTCACTTGTCTACTCTCAAAGGCCCCTGGGAACATCTGCAACATGCGCGCAGGCCTCTTCCCAACAAAAGGAAGGAGGTCCAAAGAGAATGTGCTCTCAAAAAAGCTGTAAACGCATTTAAAGAATTCTGTGAAAGCTCATCAGCTACCTGATTTCCTAGGCAGAGCCTCTTATTACCTTAACCATGATTTAAGACTGGAGCATGTGGGTAGAATAAAGACAGAGGGATGAGAAGTGGAGGAAAAGGATAGGTGATGAATGATTAATGAAAATCTAGTGATGAATGGAACAAAGATGTTAAAAAGTAATAAAGCATTCATCCCTAGGGTGGAAAACAGGATAAAACAGGACAAAACAAAAATGAGTACTAAACTGCCAAAACAGTAAAATAAGAGAGTAGAACAAACAAACAGAGTAGGACAAAGAAATGCCCATTTCAGTATAAGCATTGTTGAAAGGACACAGGGGATTTGGGAACTTAGCATTTACGAGTTATTTGCTTAAACAAAAATAAATTTATGTTGCCTGATTTCCTAGAAGTTACTTACTGATAATGGGCCATTTATGGATAAGAGCCTGCAGCCACCCAGGTATATACGGAAGCCAGACTTTGTGTCTGTTCAACTCTTCTTTCTTTGCGAAATCTGATTCACAGCATTAGAGTGCAGGAGAACCCTCAGTTGCATGGCTCCATCACTAATGAAATGAGCTCCTGGCTTTTCAGAGCAACCATAGGGTATACACTGGGCTCCCAGAGGAGCACTCTGTCTATGAATTACCTATGTGTGTGCACAACCTAAGGGAAAACTCATATGAGGCACAGAGGAAATTTATAAACACAAGCTGCACATTGATAGGAATACAGAAACATACCACAAAGGGGTATAGACACCCAGGTTTTTCCCAAAAGCTGACCTGTACACATGCAAGGGCAAGATACCACAAAACAAGCCCTATGGCAAGACAAGCAATGAGAACAACCGAAAATAATAATGTGTGTGTGACTTACTTATTTTGAATGTTAGTTGAAGGAAAACAAGTTTAACTGGAAGATGAGCTGAGCTCATAAAAACAGTTATGGAGATTATTCAGAAAATTTCTGGACACATGCAAGAACCATGAAGGATGGCAACACATGTTTTGAAAAAATTAGGCCTTATTTCGCATGACAGTTTTGTTTTCTACTTTTCTCTGAATCAGGTGTATCACTCGTACAACTTGCACTCCCATCTCCCATGATTAGGGACACAGCTGGGCTCACATAAGATTCCCTGAAGACAAGGTTCCAAGATTCATTTGTCACTTTGGTATCCAATATGCTCCACAGCTTTCTATGAACTGATCAAATGAATGAGTAAATGAACAAATGAATGATTTGCTGAAATAATATTGTGAAGAATTTTGTAACAGAGGGGCATCATCTTCTACAAAGGCATTGATTTATTCTATAATATCTCTCAGAATCGCAAGACTAATCAGCAGATATTGAAAAGGAACACCTGCCTCAGGCAGAAGTGACTTTAAAAAAAAAGTCCTGCCACAAAACATTGAAAACGATGGTAACAAAGCATATTTCAAAGTTGGGCAGTCTACCAAAAAGGGAAAAAGAAGATACGGGAGGAGGTAAAGACTTAGCCCTGGCGGAATCAAGATAGCATACTAGAAGGACGTGGAATTCACGTCTCCTCACAATTAGGGCACCAACCACACACCCGTGAGGGACCACAGACACCTAAGGGCATGGGAGGAAAACCCAGTGACCGGCTTGCGGGATCCTGGTTCCCAGGCTGGAGGTCAGGCCCAAGCTCCTGTGGTGGGAGCTCCCAAGTCCAAACCGCTGGACAACAGAGAACCTCAGACCCCACGGAATACCAATCAGAGTGAGGCCTCCCGGAGGTCCTCATCTCAGCACCAAGACCCAGCTGTATCCAACCACCTGCAAAGTCCAGTGCTGGACGACTCAGGCTAAACAACCAGTAAGACAGGAATACAGCACCACCCATCAAAAAAATAAATAAATAAATGAAACGACATAAAAAAATGTTAGAGACAAAGGAGCAAGGTAAAAACCTACAAGACCAAATAAATGAAGATGAAATAGGCAACCTACCTGAAAAAGAATTCAGAGTAATGATAGCAAAGATGATCCAAAATTTCGGAAACAGAATGGAGAAAATGCAAGAAACATTTAACAAGGATCTAGAAGAACTAAAGAGCAAACAAACAGTGATGAACAACACAATTACTGAAATTAAAAAAACTCTAGAAGGAATCAATACCAGAATAACTCAGGCAGAAGAAAGAATAAGTGAGCTGGAAGATAAAATGGTGGAAATAAATGCCAGGGAGCAGAATAAAGAAAAGAATGAAAAGAATTGAGGACAGTCTCAGAGACCTCTGGGGCAACACTAAATGCACCAACATTGGAATTATAGGGGTCCCAGAAGAAGAAGAGAAAACGAAAGGGTCTGAGAAAATATTTGAAGAGATTATAGTTGAAAACTTCCATAACGTGGGAAAGGAAATAGTCAATCTAGCCCAGGAAGCACAGAGAGTACCATACAGGATAAACCCAAAGAGAAGCATGCCGAGACACATATTATTCAAACTATCAAAAATCAAATACAAAGAAAAAATATTAAAAGCAGCAAGGGAAAAACAACAAATAACATACAAGGGAATTCCCATAAGGTTACCAGCTGATCTTTCAGCAGAAACTCTGCAAGCCAGAAGGGAGTGGCAGGACATATTTAAAGTGATGAAATGGAAAAACCTACAACCAAGATTACTCTACCCAGCAAGGATCTCATTCAGATTCAAAGTAGAAATTAAAACTTTTACAGACAAGCAAAAGTTAAGAGAATTCAGCACCACCAAAGCAGCTTTACAAAAATACTAAAGGAATGTCTCTATGCAAGAAACACGAGAGAAGGAAAAGACCTACAAAAACAAACCCAAAACAATTAAGAAAATGGTAATAGGAACATACATATCGATAATTACCTTAAATGTTAACGGATTAAATGCTCCAACCAAAAGACACAGACTGGCTGAATGGATACAAAAACAAGACCCATATATATGCAGTATAAAAGAGACCCACTTCAGATCCGGGACACATACATACTGAAAGTGAGGGGATGGAATAACATATTCCATGCAAATGGAAATCAAAAGAAAGCTGGAATAGCAATTCTCATATCAGACAAAATAAACTTTAAATTAAAGACTATTACAAGAGACAAAGAAGGACACTACATAATGATGAAGGGATCAATCCAAGAAGAAGATATAACAATTGTAAATATTTATGCACCCAACATAGGAGCACCTCAATACATAAGGCAAATGCTAGCAGTCATAAAAGGGGAAATCGACAGTAACACAATCATAGTAGGGGACTTTAACACCCCACTTTCACCAATGGACAGATCATCCAAAGCGAAAATAAATAAGGAAATGAAAACTTTAAATGACACATTACACAAGATGGACTTAATTGATATTTATAGGCCATTCCATCCAAAAACAACAGAATACACTTTCTTCTCAAGTGTCCATGGAACATTCTCCAGGATAGACCATTTCATGGGTCACAAAACAAGCCTTGGTAAATTTAAGATTTGAAATTGTATCAAGTATCTTTTCCAATCACAACGCTATGAGACTAGATATCAATTACAGGAAAAAAATCTAAAAAATACAAACACATGAAGGCTAAACAGTACAGTACTAAATAACCAAGAGATCACTGAAGAAATCAAAGAGGAAATCAAAAAATACCTAGAAACAAATGACAATGAAAACCCGATGACCCAAAACCTATGGGATACAGCAAAAGCAGTTCTAAGAGGAAAGTTTATAGCAATACAATCCTACCTCAAGAAACAAGAAACATCTCAAATACAGAACCTAACCTTAAACCTAAAGCAATTAGAGAAAGATGAACAACAACACCAAAAAAAAAACAAAGTTAGCGGAAGGAAAGAAATCATAAAGATCAGATCAGAAATAAATGAAAAAGAAAGGAAGGAAACAATGACAAAGATCAATAAATCTAAGCTGGTTCATTGAGAAGATAAACAAAATTTTTAAACCATTAGCCAAGTCATCAAGAAAACAAGGGAGAAGACTCAAATCAACAGAATTAGAAATGAAAAAGAAGAAGTAACAACTGACACTGCAGAAATGCAAAGGATCATGAGAGACTACTACAAGCAACTATATGCCAATAAAATGGACAAGCTGGAAGAAATGGACAAATTCTTAGAAAAGCACAACCTTCCAAGACTGAACCAGGAAGAAATTGAAAATATAAACAGACCAATCACAAGCACTGAAATTGAAACTGTGAGTAAAAATCTTCCAACAAATAAAAGCCCAGGACCAGATGGCTTCACAGGCAAATTCTATTAAACATTTAGAGAAGAGCTAACATCTATCCTTCTCAAACTCTTCCAAAATATAGCAGAGGGAGGAACACTCCCAAACTCACTCTCTGAGGCCACCATCACCCTGATATCAAAACCAGACAAAGATGTCACAAACAAATGAAACTACAGGCCAATATCTCTGATGAACAGAGATGCAAAAATACTCAACAAAATACTATAAACAGAATCCAATGGCACATTAAAAGGATCATACACCATGATCAACTGGGGTTTATCCCAGGAATGCACAGATTCTTCAATATATGCAAATCAATCATTGTGATACACCATATTAACAAATTGAAGGCTAAAAACCATATGCTAAACTCAACAGATGCAGAAAAAGCTTTGAACAAAATTCAACACCCATTTATGATAAAAACTCCCAAGAGAGTAGGCACAGAGGGAACATACCTCAACATAATAAAGGCCATATATGACAAAGCCACAGCCAACATCGTTCTCAATGGTGAAAAACTGAAACCATTTCCTCTAAGATCAGGAACAAGACAAGGTTGCCCACTGTCACCACTATTATTCAACATAGTTTTGTAAGTTTTAGCCACAGCAGTCAGAGAAGAAAAACAAATAAAAGGAATCCAAATCAGAAAAGAAGTCAAACTGTCACTGTTTGCAGATGACATGATACTATACATAGAAAATTGTAAAGATGCTACCAGAAAACTACTAGAGCTACCAATGAACTAGGTAAAGTAGCAGGGTACAAAATTAACGCACAGAAATCTCTTGCATTCCTATATACTAATGATGAAAAATCTGAAAGAGAAATTAAGGAAACACTCCCATTTACCACTGCAACAAAAAGAATAAAATACCTAGGAATAAACCTACCTAAGGAGACAAAAGACCTGTATGCAGAAACTATAAGACAGTGATGAAAGAAATTAAAGATGATACAAGCAGATGGAGAGATATACCAGGTTCTTGGATTGGAAGAATAAATATTGTGAAAATGACTATACTACCCAAAGCAATCTACAGATTCAGTGCAATCAAACTACCAATGGCATTTTTCACAGAACTAGAATAAAAAATTGAACAATTTGTATGGAAACACAAAAGACCCTGAATAGCCAAAGCAATCTTGAGAAAGAAAAGCAGAGCTGGAGGAAGCAGGCTTCTAGACTTCGGACTATACTACAAAGCTACAGTAATCCAGACAGTATGGTACTGGCACAAAAACAGAAATATAGATCAATGGAACAGGATAGAAAGCCCAGAGATAAACCCAAGCACATATGGTCACCTAATCTTTGATAAAGAAGGCAAGATTATACAATGGAGAAAGACAGCCTCTTCAATAAGTGGTGCTGGGAAAACTGGACAGCTACATGTAAAAGAATGAAATTAGAATACTTTCTAACACCATACACAAAAATAAACTCAAAATGGATTAAAGAACTAAATGTAAGGCCAGACACTATCAAACTCAGAGGAAAACATAGGCAGAACACTCTGTGACATAAATCACAGCAAGATCCTCTTTGACCCACCTGCTAGAGAAATGGAAATAAAAACAAAAATAAACAAATGGGACCTAATGAAACTTAAAAGCTTTTGCACAGCAAAGGAAACCATAAACAAGATGAAAAGACAACCCTCAGAGTGGAAGAAAATATTTGCAAATGAAGCAACTGACAAAGGATTTATCTCCAAAATGTACAAGCCATTCATACAGCTCAATTTCAAAAGAACAAACAACCCAATCCAAAAATGGGCAGAACACCTAAAGAGACATTTCTCCAAAGAAGATATACAGATTGCCAACAAATACATGAAAGGATGCTCAACATCACTAATCATTAGAGAAATGCAAATCAAAACCACAATGAGGTATCACCTCACACCAGTCAGAATGGCCATCATCAAAAAATCTACAAACAATAAATGCTGGAGAGGGTGTGGAGAAAAGGGAACCCTCTTGCACTGTTGGTGGAAATGTAAATTGATACAGCCACTATGGAGAACAGTATGGAGTTTCCTTAAAAAACTAAAACTAGAACTGCCATATGACCCAGCAATCCCACTACTGGGCATATACCCTGAGAAAACCATAATTCAAAAAGAGTCATGTACCATAATGTTCATTGCAGCACTATTTACAATAGCCAGGACATGGTAGCATATACAATAGCCAGGACATGGTAGCAACCTACGTGTCCATCTACAGATGAATGGATAAAGAAGATGTGGCACATATATACAATGGAATATTACTCAGCCATAAAAAGAAACGAAATTGAGTTATTTGTAGTGAGGTGGATGGACCTAGAGTGTGTCATACAGAGTGAAGTAAGTCAGAAAGAGAAAAACAAATGCCGTATGCTAACACAAATATATGGAATCTAAAAAAAAAAATGGTTCTGATGAACCTAGGGGCCCGACAGGAATAAAGACACAGATGTAGAGAATGGACTTGAGGACACGGGGAGGGGAAAGGGAAGCTGAGACAAAGTGAGAGAGTAGCATGGACATATATACACTACCAAATGTAAAACAGCTAGTGGGAAGCAGCCGCAGAGCACAGGGAGATCAGCTGGATGATTTGTGACCACCTGAAGGGATGGGATATGGAGGGTGGGAGGAAGATGCAAGAGCGAGGGTTTATGGGGACATACATACGCGTATAGCTCATTCACTTTGTTATATAGCGGAAACTAACACAACACTGTAAAGCAATTATACTCCAATAAACATGTTAAGAAAAAGAAAAGGAGGAGACAATAGCAACAGCTCTACTGGAATTCAAGGAGAGGACTAGAGCACTAAGACAAATCAATAACAATAATAAAAACAGCAGCAATTACTTATTAGTCACTATGTGTCAGGCAGTATATAGGCATAACCTAAATTAATTTTCATAAAATTTCTTTAGGTAAGTACTTTTATCACCTTCATTTTACATACTGAACCTGAACCTGAGAAATGGTAAGGAATTTCCCCAAAGTCCCCCCAGCTAGTAAGTGATAGAACCAGAACTTAAATACACATTTGTCTGTCTGACTCCAAAAGAGGCCGTAATCAATACAGCACTAGTACAAGTGACTAATCATGGAAAGAAAGGCTTGGGTTTTGTCTTCCCAATTTAGAAATGATGCAGGACAATTCTAGAACCTTTACTTGTGATCAAGTGGTAAACCAACTAGCTCTTAAATAATTTAAACGCCATGTACGTTTATCACCTACCTTAAAGAAGTAAATGTCCAATTTTCAGTTTCTCTAAAGAGTTATTTAATTCTGGGTTTCCTAAGTTTGACCACAAAGGGGATTTGACTGTGAAACCTTTCCTAAGGCCCATGAGATTGTTGGTCAGTCAGATATCCATAACAGACAGTCTATCAACCTGATATATCATTCCAGCAATGGAAGTTCAAAGCAAAGATTTTTAAGGCTACTGAGATAAGGTAAAATGAATCTTTCCAATATTCTTTCCTTTGCTACAGAACCAAGTTAGCAAAAACTAAATTATAAATCACAGTGTGTCTAATTTAATCACATATTTACCTTTAAAAATTTTTTTTTTGGTCCTTCTCTCATGTAGGGAACAAATATGTATTCTCATTTAAACCTCTGTTGTAACTATTCCCATTGTCCCCAGGCTCCTCCTTCTCTTTCAATGTGTCTATCTTCAGTAAAACACAAATAGTTCAGCTTGATTGCACAGCTGATAAACCTTAAAGATAATAAACTGGACAGAGTAGCAGTGAGATTCTAAATTAGACAGACCAGCAGTCATCCTCACAGTAATGGAATAAATAAAGCATGAACAATTAAATTAAATGACAATTTCTCATTTGAAGTCTGGTTTTCCTGTTTTTACTCAGTAGAAAAATTAGGCTGTACTGGCCTTCCTTAGAAGGAACTTTCCTTAGAAGGGATCTGTGTGCTTATTTTTTACATATAAAATATCTGATGTATCAGCTACAATGCACCCTTATCTACCTCATAATTAACTTTAAGTATGTATTGCCTTTATATTATATCCAACACAATATATTTTAGATCAGTTTGAACAGTTAAGATTGGTTATAAAGAATTTTTCTTCATTAGTTGGACTTAAAACTATTTTGGCAAGTCCCCAACATAAAACGGTTCAGTCATGTTATTTTCTTTTTTATTCCTTCAAATGTTATAAGGTACTATTCTATGTCTGGTAGGGGCATGCAGGAGGCGGGAGGGAGGAAGGAATGAACAGACCTATAGTATATTTTGAAAATAAGACCAATCAATAAGTATATTTTAAGTCTCTTCAACATATTGCCTAGGAGGTCTAATAGATTACCACGTATGGGAACAGAAACAGAATCTCATCTAATGATATTCCAAAAATTTAGTGACTTGTAGGTTCTTTCACACTTATACTCTGCATAGTGTGATACTATGTAGCACATTTAATGCTCTTTATGCCTTGGTGTTTTAATGTAAAAGGAAATTCTTTGCTCTATAGCTTTAAACATTATCCGGGAGCTGGCTCCCATGGACGCCTTTCACATTCCTACTCAGAACTCTCAGAGAAAAGCTGTCATTTCTTGTTCTATTCAAGTCAGACTACCTCGTCTCCAGACACCAAGAGTAAAAGGAATGTCTAAGATAACACCTTCATTTATTCATATGATTTTCATCTTGGACAGTATTATAAAAGCCAGTCATAAATTGGGAAAATAATGGGATAATGTGACATATATTATAAAATGAAATTTATGATCCAAACAGAATAGAAGAGATACTGCTGCACACGAGGGTTATATTCCTGTCATCAACAAGTGTCTTTGCACATGACCTACACATAAATCTCTTTCTAAGGAAGAAAAAGGAGAGAGAAGGCTAAACTCTAAAGGGCTCACTTTTACAAACATATATAATACTTAGCATTTTCATATGAAATTCAACCCTGTTCTGCCTAAAAGAAAACCTAATCAAACAACAGAGAAGCAAACTCTAAATACTAATTTTATTCCACTTAGCACTTGAAAATGAATACACTAGGTCTTTAAAGAGGCCCAGCTAAGACTTCTACTAAGCTTTAAATTATCTGGTAAAACTGAGTTTTATTTCTGGAGGGAAGAGCTTCTGTCTGGGTTTTCTTTTTCTTTTTAAGGAAAAGAAATCTGTATAATTATACGTCTATGTTTACATGTGTGGAACAAAGTATGGATAAAGAAAGAAAAATGGACCATCAAGAAGCTAGTTATCACTAAGTATGTAAAGGTGTAATAGTCTAACAACGCCAACGAAATACATACTGTAACAACACTGTAATTTAAACCAAGCTATCAAAATATTTCAAAAGAGAACAAATTTTATGATTTTTAAAATGAAATACGATCATTGCTATTAACAATATGCTATAAAATAAATATACTAGACATAGCTTCTGTTAATAACTACTACAGTTTCTCAGGAAACAGTCTTTACAGAACAAGTCTGATTAATGTACAAGAGACAGCTTTTCTTCTTTGAGCCCTAACCATATGCCATTGTTTCCAAGAGAGTGTTTATAAAAGCTATAAAGATGATAATGTTTTAAACGTCACCTTGCCTATATTTAGTAATTGTCAATACAAAATATCTCTTATTTTACTTTCTCTCCACCCTCTATTGCCTAGTTAGACATTATTTTTCCATCTCTACATAGGTTGGTCTTCCTAAACAGGAAAATAACCAACATAATCTTACACACAAAATTTGACAACATTTCTTTCAGAGTAATATGACCTGTTTGACATCTGAAGATCAAGACAGGGATAATGATTTATTAGGTCAAACCACACAGGACTTATATATAATAAGCTGCAAGACAAAGCTTATTAAATGATTCCACTAGTCACATAACTGAATATAAAAGGGGAAACGTTTCACTGACTTTGGTCAAACATGATAGTTGCCGCAGTAGATTAAAGGTCCCAGAAGTACTCTTAGTTAGGTTGGGGACCAAATGTCACTCCATATGGTTTTGTTCTTCATGGGCAATGTCTCCAAAGGGCTAGATTTGTAAAAATGTAGCCTGAACCCAGGTATGAATTTTGTTTTGCTTTTCCCTTTTGAGTGGATAAGCACTTGGTGCATGAAAATATCACCTTTCTTTCTTATCAACAAAAGCACTAACAAACAGAATTCAGAAGAATTCAGATTTACAGATCAAGAAATATGGCAAATGTTCTCAGTGTCAGAACAAATATGAAATTATCCAGGAAGTAAATAATAAGTTTCTGGAACATCCAAATGTTGGCTCTCCTACTTGCCATCTACCAAAGCATGGAGAAAAGTAAGAAACAGAAACAACAGAAGCTCAAATTACTCATGTGGTGCTTCTTAATATATCTGTTGACTATCTTCTGTGGGAAAAGATTGCAATAAATAGGAAAAGATGTGGTGATTATATGTAGCTTCTGTTTCTGCAGTTCCAGCCCCTAAGTTTTATTTTCCAAATAGCCAAGGACTGCAGTTATCAAAAAGATAACCCTTTCCAAATTAAGGGAATAATAATGGAAAGAAATAATTGTTAAATAAATAAAAGTAAACATATATTTTGCCATATTATATATTATTTACATTTTATATGTTATGTGCATAAAATTTTATTGATATATACTCCTAAAAGTTAAAATCTTGGTTGCCACTGGGTAATAAAATCAGAAGTCATTTTTATTTTTACCTCTATACTTTTATGCATTTTCTGTTGCTCTACAATGAAGATGGAATGATTTTATACTCAGGGGAAGAAGGGGACATTCTTCTCCTAGTACCACACCCACGTCAAGAAGAAGAAGCATGAGTACGAAGAGGGGACAGAAATATGATAAAAGAGCCTGCTTTATCCTCTTCATCTGCCATTTTTCCTCTTCCTCTCTTCTCTGCTTTCCTCGGCAGAAGCCATGAGTTCTTCTGGGGTATGGGCTGACTCCCTCCTCCAGCACTGACCAGTGTGCCTCAGATTCTCACCAAGCCTTGGTTTTCCCTTCTACAGAATGAAGATAATAATAGTACTTATCTCCTAAGAAGTCCAGGCAAGATAATGCAAGTACAGTTCTTAGCACAGGGCCTGGCTCAAAGAGAGGACTCAACAATGTTAAATGCACATTTCTTCACCAGTCTTGCCAGATCTGGGAAATCTTAAGACTTACAAAATACTTCATGACATACAATATGCTTAAACAAACAGTAAGTAAATTAATCTATAAACTGAAAGTAAAATTCAGAGCTGAAATTCAAGCCTTATCCTCCCCATGCCTGAGTTTGATAACCAAACAGCACTTTTGAGCTGGACTGACCCAATGGTGTGCTGAAGCCACCTCTAGACTTATAAGAGCCCACTGTTAAATTTCAAGAATTTTGCAAGCCAGTTGTTAAACACAGCCATTATTTAATTAATTTATTTATTTTTCAAATTTCTGACCAGTAGCTTTTTTTTTTTTAACATTTTTATTGGAGTCTAATTGCTTTACAATGGTGTGCTAGTTTCTACATTATAACGAACTGAATCAGCTATACATATACATATATTCCCATAACTCCTCCCTCTTGCGTCTCCCTGCTACCCTCCCTATCCCACCCCTCTAGGTGGTCACAGAGCACTGAGCTGATCTCCCTGTGCTATGCGGCTGCTTCCCACTAGCTATCTATTTTACATTTGGTAGTGTATATATGTCCATGCCACTCTCTCACTTCATCCCAGCTTACCCTTCCCCCTCCCCATGTCCTCAAGTCCGTTCTCTATGTCTGCGTCTTTATTCCTGTCATGCCCCTACGTTCTTCAGAACCATTTTTTTTAGATTCCATATATATAACAAAGCCATTATTAAAAACTAAGTTATATAATTTTATAAACTATAATATGTAATTCACAATTAAGTAAAAATATTTTAAAAGGGTAATAAATACACAAAACTCATCACTTTCCAATTCTTTTACTATCATCTTTACTCTTAAGGTTACTTGCATCTATTATAGCTGTATGGTGGAAATGCTGTTTAACGCAGTACTATTCTGCATCTCTGCCCAAGTCCACTTTCAGTCAAGTCAAATCGGTAGTTTAAAAATGGCCAAATTGCGCTTCCGTGGTGGCGCAGTGGTTGGGGGTCCGCCTGCCGGTGCAGGGGACGCGGCTTCGCGCCCCGGTCCGGGAGGATCCCACGTGCCGCGGAGCGGCTGGGCCCGTGAGCCATGGCAGCTAAGCCTGCGCGTCCGGAGCCTGTGCTCCGCAACGGGAGAGGCCGTGGCGGTGAGGGGCCCGCGTACCAAAAAAAAAATTAAAAAAAGAGGCCAAATTGGCAAATGCTACAAATCAAGACTTGATATTGTTTTGTTCATTTGAGAGAGATGGAGAATATGCATATCAGACTTAAAAGTGTGCCACATCTGTAGCTGTTAACTCTGAGTGCAACAAAAAAAAATTATTGATGTATTCTTCCAGCATTTAAAACTATTATACAATATTTTTCACAGAACTACACTTGTTCATCAATTGCAAACATAGAGTGGCTATGGATTCAAGAGTTTGACAAAATCAACAATAGTGTTATATGAGAATCTATTGGCTTCTGGAACTTACAATAAAGAGTAGTGATTATTTCATTATTATTTATAAATTATAGCTACATATCCTTTACATCAGTAAAATTTATAATAAATGCACACGTGCGCACACACACATTCTTTTCCTGGAGAGCCAGTGGTTAAAAGCTTACCAGCACACCACTAAGCTAACCATTGCTTTAACCTACAAGGAACCTATAAGCTCTCAGCAGAGCTCCAGGCCCATCTTCAAAGCACTAAAGGTGGGGTTTAAAAGGTTTTAGCTTCAGTTGAGTCTACCCAACTGGATTATTATATTTAAATACGGTACACTGAATATCCCCCTCCTGCATGATGATAAAGCAAGCATATAGAGCTTCAAGTTCCGCCATAATTATGGAAAATTTACTATCTAGAAACCCAAATTTGGTAAAGTCAGGATAGCTTTCTACAACTCATGAAAGCACTAAAAGGTAAGTAAAATATGCCCCTCTCTGCCTCCAAGAGCAGGGAGAAAAACCACATTATCCTATAACACAAGAGAAGTGGTACGGGTAGGTACAAAATGCTTGGAGAAGACTGGAGAAAGAGCCATGAGTTTGGAACCCAGGTCCTGGTCAATGGCAACTATGTCGTCTGCCTCAAAGCAAACGAGAGAAAGGAGGAACGTCCCAGGTAGAAGGAAAAATCTGAGCAGTATAGCTGAACAGTTAGGAGGAAGGATTCTAGAATCAGACAGCCTGGGTTCAAACCCAGGCTCCCCTACTCACTATGTAAACTTGGGCAAGTTACACGGCCTCTCTAAGCCTCTGTTTCTATCTGCAAAAGGAGGATGGTAACTTCTTGCTCAGACCACAGTAGTGAGAATCAAATGAGAAAACATACGTAAAGTGCTTAGAACAGTGCCACACAATTGGCCGATAAATGTAACTACTACCGTGATTATTGTTGTCAGACTCAAGTGTTGAAAAGGTTATCTTTAGGTGTTGTGGGGGAGGCTGTGGGAATTGGGTAGAACATTGCAATCAGAGGAAAGAGAATAAGCAAAAAACACAGAAGACATGTTGGGGACCAGTTAGTTAGCCCGGAGGCATGAGAACGGGCCTCATGTGGGCCAAGGCCATGCACCGCCACAGCAGATAAGGCTGGAAGACTAGACCAGCAGTCAGCCAGAAGATGTCAGATACACAGCCATTCCTCCCCCTCTTCTGAGAAAATACAAAGCTGAGTTTTTAAGATGGCCTTATCATTTTTCTCTTGACAGGTACTGTAAATTGTGCCTCTGATATATTTCTGAAGAGCCTATAGGGGGATGATAAATCAGGTGATGTTACATATATTCATCAGTACATTAATTGTTATTAAATACTCACAACACCTAAAATTGATCTGCACCAAGATTTACTGCTCTGACGGAAATCCACCTGGAAAAGAATACATGATAATTAAGAAGAATGACCACAGATTTGCAGCAATGTAAGGACTATGAACAAGATTTAAACTCCTCCCTGAGGGAATAACTAGGTGATGTTTATTCTGTAGATGAACAATGTGATTGTAACAATGGAAGAGATTGATGAGATTTTTTTTTCCCCTGTGGGAGTGTGATTTAGCCAGCTATCTCAGGTAATAGTAGGATGCAGGACTGAGTAGTCCAGCACCACTTGAAAATTCTTTGTAAAGGGTAAACAGCACATATCCTCAGTGACCTGGAAAAACAGATTATAAGTCAAGTGGGCACAAACTGGCACAGAAGCTGCAGACTGGCGTAAAAGCAACCAGAATTGAAGAAAACAATTTTTTTCTAAATTAACCACAACTGAATTCAACCAAATTAGAGAGAAAAGGGACAACGAGAATCATCTTATCATGGAGAAGGGAATAAATCATTCTCTTTTTGTAGGCTTTCGGCCTGTAGGCTGCTGTATGGGTCTAACAGGTAATTTTTAGTAATCTCTCCTGTCCAGGAAATGAAGAATCACCTGGCCTCAGTAAACACACAAACTAAAAGCAAGGCAACATTAGCCTTACAGATTCTAGCTACTTAAAGTATAAGAAGATATCAGCTGGGACCTTGTTAGAAACACAAAATCTTGGGCCCCACCCTAGATCTCCTGAATCAGAATCTGAACTTTTAACAATAATCCCCAGGAATCTAGGTGATCTCTTTGCACACTGAAGTTTAAGAAGCACTGATCTAGGACTTCCCTGGTGGCACAGTGGTTAAGACGCCACCTGCCAATGCAGGGGACACAGGTTCAATCCCTGGTCCGGGAAGATCCCACATGCCGTGGAGCAACTAAGCCCGTGTGCCACAACTACTGAGCCTCCGCTCTAGAGCCCGTGAGCCACAACTACTGGGGCCCATGAACCACAACTACTGAAGCCTGCATGTCTAGAGCCCATGCTGTGCAACAAGAGAAGACACAGCAATGAGAAGCTCGTGCACCACAACGAAGAGTAGCCCCTACTCGTCACAACTAGAGAAAGCCTGTGCGAAGCAACAAAGACCCAATGCAGCCGAAAATAAATTTAAAAATTAAAAGAAAAAAGCACTGGGGCTTCCCTGGTGGCACAGTGGTTGAGGGTCCGCCTGCCAATTCAGGGGACACGGGTTCGTGCCCTGTTCCAGGAGGATCCCACATGCCGCAGAGCGGCTGGGCCCGTGAGCCATGGTCGCTGAGCCTGCGCTCCACAACGGGAGAGGCCACAACAGTGAGTGCCCCGCGTACCGAAAAAAAGAAAAAAGCACTGATCTAGAGAGCTAGACGTTTATTCATTCATTCAATAAACTTTCAAGATCTGTACTGCTAATATGACAGGTAGCCACTAGCCACACATGGATATTTAAATTTCAATTAATTAAAATTAAATCAAATTTTAATTAATTTCAGGGGTTCATTGGAACTAACCACAATTTAAGTGTTCAATTAGCACAGGTAGGTAGTGTCTACCAGATATGTTTCCATCATCACAGAAATTTCTATTGGATATAGTTGATTTAGACACTTGGGACACACCACTGAAGAAAGAAGAGAAAGATTCTTATGCTCATGAAGCTTAGATTCTAGCAGCAGGGAAGCAGATAATAAACAGTAAACAACTTAAATGACTAAATTAAAGGTATGTTGGATGGTTAAATGCTAAAGACAAATATTAAAAATAGAGCAGCCTTGGGAGTTCCCTGGTGGCCTAGTGGTTAGGATTCCAGGCTTTCACTGCCGTGGCCTGGGATCAATCCCTGGTCAGGGAACTGAGATCCCACAAGTACACAGTGCGGCCAAAAAAAAAAAAAAAAAAACCTAGAGCAGCCTTAGAAGGATCAGGAAGATGGAGGGACAGTTAGATTTTAAATATGGCAGGTCTAGTGGGTTTCAACAAAGAGGTCACATTAAAGGAGAGGCAGGTTGCTAGCCAGCAGGGGGAGTGTTCCAGACAAAGGGAAAATCTGTCCAAAGGCCCTATGGCAGGTGTCTGAGGAACAGCAAGGGAGCCCACGTGGGTTGGAGGAGAGTGAGAAAGAAGGCTGAGTAAAAGGGTAGGAGATCAGAGGGCTAAGGTTCCCTGGTAGGGAGAAGGGCCTCCTTGTCCATTGTAAAGGACCTGGCTTTTACTTGGAGTGAAATGAGGAGACTTGAAAGGTTCTGGGCCAAGGAGTGAGATGCTTCAACACCATCTTAAAGTTATTCTAGTTCAGCAGAAAAGGACTATAAACAAAAGTTACTTGCTTGTTTTAATTCAAGGTCATATTCAAGGGTAAAAACACACTATCTGCACTGGCAAAATGACTTTGTTTACAAGTTTTGGTAACCACCAGAAGCTTGTTAATGATACACAAACAGAAGTCATTAAAATTTATCACTGTGAAATTCAGACACTTTTTCAGAGACTCAATTAATATGCAGTCACAAGGTCTTACAGGTTCCCACCCAGAATCTGGAGCCATACTTGCTATAAACAGTTTGAGCAAATCCTAAGGAATGCAAATCAGACTCACCCAACTGCCTAAAAGGTGGAACTCTGCCTAAGTGTATCATCCTCAAAATTTCTTGGTTACTTTAGTACTAATTTACATATATTTCTTGATGATAGAGAAATCCATACAGTGATTCCAATCTTTTTTTTTTCCCCACCCTGACCCCATCCCAGTTAAATGCCAAAGCTCTGGAAATCAAGGTATGGGGTTTTCTTTAAGTTGTCTTTTCCAGAGTTCCCAGAAACAATGGCACATTCTACCCACAGTTGAGAATGCTGTTGTCTTGCAGGTAAATCCAACGACAGTTCTAAGAACTAGAGGTCACTGTAGCCTGTCTACAAAATGCCGTCATCAGCCTCAAGGCATAGGTTCACTACATGGAAGTTATACTGGAGAGGCAGGCCTAATATGACTAAAAGTCATCACTTATGATTTATTCCCTGGGGATCACCAACAACCGTGATCCAGCCTGAGTTCTGGCAGAAAAATAGAGTAAGGTCACCTTCAGTAAATTAAATCAAATGAACAATAAATCAAAGCATGCCAGGTCATTGGGAACTAACTGTTCAGATGCTCATGACAAGTGAGTGGATCAAGGAGCATCATTTTTATGCATCTGGGCATAACATTTTTGAACAACAGAACATAAGAGGAGATTTTAGCAACTAAATTATTACCAGTTTGAGTTATGGGAGTCCAGAAGTGGAGCTGTTTTATTATTTCATTCATTAAATAACTACCTGTTAGGACCCACTATGGGCAAGGACTATTCCAACTGTTGGAAATGCAGCAGTTCACATGCTACAGCACCTTATCCACATTAAGTTACAGTTTCAATTTTGACCTCCTTATGGCTCCCTTTTGGAGCCAGGAACCTTTCAACCTGAAGAGAAAACCTGAAGAGGTCTATGGATGAGAAAGATTCAGAGATCATTTTGGAGAATAAAGGAAAGGGAGACATACTAGCAGAAGGTGGCTCTTCACAGGCAAATCTACACGGTAACTTTTATATACTCCACCCTGAAGCCAGAGCACCTGAGCCTCTTTTGCTTCCCTCATCCAACCAAAGGAGTCACCCCCAAGATGTGAAGCACCACTCCTCACCTCACCCCCTTTCTGGTACAGAAAAACCAGAAAGAGCAGAGAAAAGCTATTTCCAGAGACTGGACACATTAAGACACTAAGGTGAACAAAGGGGCAAATTGGCCCCTCAATACAATTTTTAAAACAATGTATTTTTTGCATTCTATCCATGATAACTGTGATTTTAAAATTTAAAATACACTTTTCCTCACTTAACCATTTCTACTCCTCAACTCCTCACCAAAAAAATTACAGTAAAATTGACATTAGACTTTGTAAGCTGCCCCAAATCTACCCTATATAAATTATACTTCTGCTCAAGTTAGTCAGAATCAGTTTCTGTTGTTTGCAATTAAATACTTTAGTTGAAATAGTACCTTAGTGTGTCATTCAGGAAAGCTGAGGAAACCTCTAATTTTAGGTCTGCCACTAATTATCTGTTAATCTCAGGAGAAATTATTTAAAGTAGCTGGACTTCAGTTTTCTTACAAGCAAATTGAAAAGATTAGACTAAATTATTCCTAAAAGTTTATAATATAACATGAATGACATAAAATAACAAACATGTTTCTATCTTATTTCTCAACATTAACCAAAAAGAGATCACTGTCAGACAGTGGTGGTTTGATATTTTCCCAGGAAGAATTAAATTTGCAAGGTAGGTTCTGCGTTTGCTCTAGCTATTCCTCCACCTCACTCCTTTGGCTCCTTGATAATGTTTAACATGTATGTTCCAACAGACAAAATCCCTCCAAGGTCTTCAGTGTGACTTTTTTAGTCTCACTGCTTATGAAAAAGCACATCAAAAGAAATGGTCAGAGACAAGGCTCAAAATTTTTGCATTTAAGCTTCACAACTAAATATTTGGATTGTGGTATAGGGACTTCTCAAGGGCACTTCAAAAGTTCCTCTTGTGATTCAAAGGTCTGGGCAATAATTTGCCTGAAGAAAACTTAGCCTTCTGCCTTGACTAGACTGGTTTGTGCAACAGCCTCTCCTTTCTAAAAAACAACAATCGTGGTTTCCATTTGTTGTCTTACGGAGACATGTTTTAAATTATTAAGAATAATAATGAAAAGACAAAAAAATTTTTAAGTATTTCATACAAAAGCTACAAAAGCATTATGTTGGGGAAGTTTGAGAAGTTTATTAGGTCAATCTAGGCTCTAATATACTCAGATAATTGATTTAAACTTGTAGGTGCAATAAATCACACTGGTCATGGAGGCGGCACCAGATGAAAATGAGAACACAGATCAATTAATTATCTGAGAGTTTTGGGCTTTCTCACTGGCTTGCTATTATAAAATCATTTTCTTGGTTCCATCTCAAACATCAGGGTGCCTTTTTTATATACAACACTTTGGCCACCAAGAATAGAGTGCTATGACAGCAGAGTGGTTATAGCTTGGCTCTAATGTCAGAGCACAGGGTTCTAGCCCAAGATCCACCCAGGGAATGTTGCTTGGCCTCACAATGCCTTGGTTTCCTCATCTGTAAGGCAGGGGAAATAATAGTGTTTTGCAAAATCTAACACCTGTACCACTGGGAGTATAACAGACGATATTAGATGGTATATGAGTGACTTTTTATTTTATTAACTATGTGCTTGATTCTAAGCATATTAAAAATATATATAACTAGTACATCAAGCTAACTAACATAATTGCTTAGGACAAAACTAAGTTAAGGAAAAGAAAAACTGGGCTCCAAATAGTCCTAGTTTATGAGGGAAAGTATTTCACTGAAAAAGTCTAGTTAATAAATATAAAGAAATAACAGAATTAGAAAATCATGATTTTTTGTAATCATGTAATGAAATAATTGCTTCAGATAATATCCATCAATAGAAGTGATCACTGTATGAAAAATTAATGGGGAACTTTACTATGGAATGGTAGGGCTGTCACCTGCCAAACCCATTTATGAATCTTAGCATCACTAAAAGTGGTTGCAAACTATGGATGCCTCCTGATGAAGCAGTAGGAAGCACAATTACCATTGATGAAGCATTCTTGCCAAGAACACTTACATTAAATCAAGTCTAGAGATAACTTCAGTATAAGAAATATGACGGATAGAGGAACAAGTTAGAAAACATCATAAGAAACCAAAATGTGAGACCTTCTGTAGGACAAGGGACCCTGTTTCTGTAACAAGGCTCTGGCAGGAACAGAGGCAGGACTTCTACATTAGGGGAGACTTAAGGGACATACGTAATATACAGACTTTGGATTTGATAAAAAGAAAAAAGTGAATAGAAAAGCAGTAAATGACATTTTCAAGTCAGTTGAGGATGTTTGTGAAGCGGGATTATGTAATACCAATTGCTGTTTATTTTGCTAGATGTGATAATAGCATTGTAGTTAAGTACCAAAATGTCCATATTTTTTTAGAGATGCACTCTGAAGCACATCAGAGTAAAGTGAACTGATGTTTGGGATTTGCTTTAAAATACTTCAGAAAAAAGAGAAAGAGAGAGATAAAGAAAGGGGTGGGGGAGGAAAAATGACAGGAGAATAGATGAAGAAAATGGAGCAGAAATCTTGATAATTACTGAGTTTAGGTATAGGACGACTGCATAATTAGCAGAGCTCAATGCAAAATAAAAATGCAGGGCCGGGCTTCCCTGGTGGCGCAGTGGTTGAGAGTCCACCTGCCGAAGCAGGGGACACGGGTTCATGCCCCAGTCCGGGAAGATCCCACATGCCGTGGAGCGGCTGGGCCCATGAGCCATGGCCACTGAGCCTGCGCGTCCGGAGCCTGTGCTCCGCAACGGGAGAGGCCCCAACAGTGAGAGGCCCGCGTACCGCAAAAAAAAAAAAAAAAAAAAAAAAAAAAAAAAAATGCAGGGCCCCTTACTCATAAATTATTGAGAATTCAAAACAGTGACAGTAGAGTTTTAAACCAAACATGGGGCCCTAATAAACCATGGGTGCTGAATGACTCCACAGGTTGGATGCCCATGAAACCTGTCTTGTCCATGTGCTGGGTATATGGAAATTCACTGTACTATTCTCTCTACTTCTGTGTACTTTCAAATTGTTCATAATAACTTTAAAGGGGTTCAGTTAAATAAAAAATTAAACAAGTTATAGTAAAGATACAAGAAAATGGCAAAAATCATAAAGGCTGTAGATATGGGGCTGCAATTCTAAAACACTGAGGTAATCATGAAATGCAGTCAGAGTGGTATCTAGCACAAATCGAATGCCCAGCTTTGCTCCTGCTAGCACTACTACTTTACAAAGTCTATACTTGTAGCTGGTAAGAAACACCACAATTTCCAACATTTTAGGGAAAGATTATTTTAGACACTTGAAGTCCTTACTGGGAGACCTACCTAAACATGGAAACCAATCAAGTCTTAAACTTGTCTTACAGTTGTTCTAATTATATTTTGCTCCCCTGTACCCTAGCCTCTCTAAAATTTGTTGTGAGGGATTTTTTTTTTTTTTTTTGGTACGCGGGCCTCTCACCGCTGTGGCCTCTCCCGTTGCAGAAAACAGGCTCCGGACGCGCAGGCTCAGCAGCCACGGCCCACGGGCCCAGCCGCTCTGTGGCACGTGGGATCCTCCCGTACCGGGGTACGAACCCACGTCCCCTGCATCGGCAGGCGGACTCTCAACCACTGCGCCACCAGGGAAGCCCCTGTTGTGAGGGATTTTTGACTGTGGGCTACTGCAGCACTTAGAAGAGAATATTGTTACCAAATTGAAGGTTCTTTGGAAAGCCAGGCTCATCTTCACAAGCCAAGTAGCATTACTTATGGCAGAGAGGAAGGAACATCAGAGTGAAATAAGTTCTTGTAGGTTGGAGTCTTTGTGAATAATACTTTAGGTTTTTTTGGATGAGAAAGTCATTTGCAAACTTCAAAGGAGTATACTGGAACCTCATTTTCCCCTTGAAATGTCCAAATTAAGCCCTTTTTCGATGACAATATTTCATCCATGTTTATAGTATAAAGAATCAGTGCAAGAAGGTCTATAAAGTGTGATGTTAATGGGAAAGGTAGTTTCCTACTTTAGATTAAAATCACCCCAAAAGAAATAAAATGTAAAAGTTAGATTATTGTGTATGATATTGTGTATGTAAAATGTCTGCTGAATTACAATAAAAACGTTCATCCCCTCACAAAACTGAGAGGCACAGTGATTTTACCAGCGTCTACAGTAATCCATTACCTAACAAGTTTCATGGACCCAGAGAATTCCTTAGTCTTTTTTGTTTTTTAAATGTTGGACTGGAAGTACTCTGGAGGATCAACAGGATTACTGAAAACCTTATTTTGCACAAAGAGAAATTTAGTTAAAATGTTTAAATTTATGGATCACCAATTTACTTGTCCACCCAAAATGATACTAGTTTTATAGAGTCCCATAGGGAAAGCTATATTCTTAACAAGTTAGACTATCTACTTTGTTAAAAAACAGTACACCAATGAGAAAATTGTCCCTGCTTTTTTTTTTTTTAACACCGTAATGCTAATACCTTGGCATGTTTGAGATGAAGCAACACAGAGGCAATTTTCTAACTGTTAATCTTTAATTAGATTAAGGGGTGTACCTAGAATTGTGGCCCAGTGGCCAAGGATGGTATTTGTTCCATCTATTAAATATTTATACATGAAATATGGGTATCTGCTATCTGTTCCATAGTAGTCATCCCTATTCAGAAGGAAAAGCTTGTCTTCTCCAGAGAGCCCATAATCAGCTGTGGCATGGCCCAGTCTGGTGACCCAGTGGGAAGGGAGTGAGCACTTAAGTCAGTGATATAGTTCAGAGATAGGGCTTCCTCTCCTTGGCAGCCTGTCCCTGCCTTCCCTTCTACCCTCGGGCTTCCTCTCTCTGGCTTGGTGTGGATCCTGAGCAATGGATGTCACAAGTCAGTTTAGAATTTACTAAAATAAGGCTCAATACCTTCATATTAAAATTAGCAGGACTACCCAAAATTTTCACCTCCTAAGAGGTGGACATCAAGTCTGTGCAGTCACCCATTGCTCTTGGGTCTCTTGACTTATCTGTCAATTATCAATACTGTTGGCCCTTCTTCTACCAGTGTATAAGCATGGATATTAATCAGCCCTTCTTGTTCTTGATATAATTCCTTGTTTTCCAGAAATCAGACAAACTGACAATTGCTGGCATCCACTCTTCCCTCCTAACAAAGATGGAAATACCCATCTGTAATTTATAGAAAGGTATGGTCCTATTTAAAAAAAGAAAGAAAACAAAAAGCAACTACTCAATTCAAGAGTTAGTCATCACTGATTTCCTTCATTGCCCTTGTTTGGAAAGCATCAGTTCTTTTAAGCCAGTAAAACACATGTAATGAACTAGAATGACACCTTACAGACATAATACAGGTAACTATGAAGATGACGACAAAAGTGAGAATTTCAGATCTGTGGATTTCTTCAATGTATAGTGTAATATGGGAGAAACTAAAAGCTATTCATCAAAAATTCATATATTCTTCTTTCCAGACATTCATTCTCATTGATGAGACCTGCCTGTGAGGCTACGTGACTGAGTTCTAGCCAGTGGAATATGTGCCAATTCTGGATTCAGACTTTTAAGAAACGGGTGGTTATTTCTTTTTCTTTCTTCCCCTTCCACTGGCTGGATGCAGACAGCATCATGGACCTAGGGGGTGACAGAAACACAAGATAGGAGAAGCCTAGATTCCTGAATTATCCCAACAGAAAAACTCCTTCACCAGGAACACCAATACCAGACTATGATGTGAGTGAAAAACTTCCATTTTGTTTAAGCCATATTACATTTTCAAGTTTATCTGCCAAAGCAGCTGGTGTCACCCTAATTAATCACTGCGTTAAGTCGTTAAAAGCATATTTCTACCTGGGACATCTTGTTGTGGTAGAAAGATGGAAGTTAAAAGCTAATGGATTAAACGGAAATATTTAAGAATGAAGCCATAAGAAATATGGGAGGAGAGAGGTGAGTTGGAGCATACAAGAAATAAAACTGGCCATGAATTGGTTACTTTTGAAACAGGATATGGGCACATGGGGATTAATTCCAGTATTTTGTCTAGTTTTACATACATTTAATATTTCATACAATAAAAATTTAAACAATTAAAAAAAACAATACAAAGGACACTTGAAATCAACAGAAAGGATACTTGAAGGAGTCCCTACAGAACTAAGATGAGTAAATTTGAGCACTGAAAAGATTAATAACTGAGATGAATTGAAACATATGAAAGATTTTTTAAAGTTCATAAGATACTTCAAAACCCTAGCTGGTTACTAATTGGAGGTTACTAGGTATTCATTCATTAATCTGAAAGTTGAAATATTTTCCTGTCTATATGAACTGTATTTCAGGGTAGTCAAATGATTGACAATAAAAAGATCTTTACAGGGCTTCCCTGGTGGCGCAGTGGTTGAGAGTCCACCTGCCGATGCAGGGGACACAGGTTCGTGCCCCGGTCCGGGAAGATCCCACATGCCGCGGAGCGGCTGGGCCTGTGAGCCACGGCCGCTGAGCCTGCGCGTCCGGAGCCTGTGCTCCACAACGGGAGAGGCCGCGACACTGAGAGGCCCGTGTACCGCAAAAAAAAAAAAAAGTTCTTTACAGAAGAATTTCATGTAATAAATGCAGGAAGAATGACAGAATTAGAAAACTGCCATTTTGCAACCCCAATGAAATAAGGCCTAAATCCAGATTCAGTCAACTATCATCAGCGGACATTAAAGCCATTTTAGTAACAGAAGAACAGGGTGACAACCTGAACCTACTGATTAATCTTGGCTTCACTAAGAGAAGGATAATCCTTCACTATGTGCTTCATGCTGCAATGCAACAGGACATAACAGAGCACCACCTAGGAAGTATTCTTGCCTAAAAAAACATACAAAATCTAATAAAAACTCTAGACTAAATGCCAAGCTATTGAGGGATAAGTTAAACACAACCACAAGGGCACAAACAACCAAATTCATACTACAGAGCAAATAGTCCAGTTTTTCCCACAAATCAAGGACATTGAGAGGAGAGGGTAAAAGATCTGTTGTGGAGTAAAGGAGACCTAAAAAAAATAACAACTCAATACAGTGTGGGGGCCTCATTTGGATTCTCCTCTAAGAAATCCAACCACAAAAGGACATATTAAAGAATTACTGTTAATTTCATTAAGTGTGATGATGGCATGGTATTTAAGTAAAGGAAGAACGTCCTTATCAATTAGAGATACACACTGAAGAATTTCCATGTGAAATGATGTGCTATCCAGAATGTGTTTTAAAATACTCAAGCAATCATACAACTCAATAACAAAACAAACACCTCAATCAAACACCAACAGGTACATGAAAAGATGCTCAACATCGCTAATTATCAGAGAAATACAAATCAAAACTACAGTGAGGTATCACCTCACACCAATCAGAATGGCCATCATTAAAAAATCTACGAATAATACGTGCTGGAGATGGTTTGGAGAAAAGGGAACCCTTCTACATGGGAATGTAAATTGGTGCAGCCACTATGTAAAACAGTATGGAGGTTCCTTAGAAAACTAAAAATAGAGTTACCATATGATCCAGCAATCCCACTCCTGGGCATATATCTGGAGAAAACTCTAATTCGAAAAGATACATGAACCCAATGTTCACTGCAGCACTATTTACAATAGCCAAGAGATGGAAGCAACCTAAATGTCCATCAACAGATGAATGGATAAAGAAGATGTGGTGTATATATACAGTGGAATATTACTCGGCCATCAAAAGGAATAAAATAATGCCATTTGCAGCAACATGGATGGCCCTAGAGATTACCATACTAACTGAAGTAAGACAGACAGACAAAGGTCATATGATAACACTTATATGTGGAATCTAAAATATGATACAAATGGACTTATTTACAAAACAGAAACAGACTCACAGACATAGAAAATAAACTTACGGTTACCAAAGGGGAAAAGGCGGGGAAGAGATAAATTAGGAGTTTGGGACCAGCAGATACACACTACTATATATAAAACAGATAAAAAACAAGGTCCTACTGTATAGCACAGGAACCTATATTCAGTATCTTGTAATAACCTATAATGAAAAAGAATACAAAAAAAGAATATATACATATATGTATAACTGAATCACTTTGCTGTACACCAGAAACAATACAACATAGTAAAACAACTACACTTCAATAAAAAAAAAAAATAATATACCCAAGCAAAAAAAAGAAAGAAAGAAAATGGGGATAGATTAAATAATATTGACAAAATGTTAATAATTATTGAAGCTGGTAATACATACATAGGTGTCTATGCTATTAGTTCTACTTTTGTGTATATTTGAAATTTTCCATAATAAAATTTTTTTAAAGGCACAAGCTTGTAGTCTGGCTGTGGTTGACTACCAAACTGGAGAGAACATTACAGCCTGCACATTGCCACCCTCTGTGTCATCAAGTGAACAGGCATTTCTTCTAAGAGTACGCCAATATTGTTTCTGGGATTTTCTTCCAAACCTCCAATATCCATTCTGTGGGTTTTGACGCTGACCCTTTCAAAGTTCACACATTTGCAGGCCTAAACAACTATGTCCCAAATGCTACCTACCTAGAGTGAATATAAGTGACCATCAATTATGAGATACATCCCAACTTAAAAGAGTTTAAAATTGTGAAAAAATTTACATTTAATAGTCTATGAAAAAAGGGACAGAGAGAGGCTATGATTAAAATGTAGAAGACAATGAGATCATCTAAATACCTACAAGGCATCTCCTACTTTAGCTCAACAAGTATCTTTATCTCCTATAATTCCTGTGTCATTTTTAGCTTATACATACCATCATTTTTGCCACTGGTTTGGCAAATGACAGGGTATCAAAGGGTTTTTCATGGGGCTTCCCTGGTGGCACAGTGGTTGAAAGTCCGCCTGCCGATGCAGGGGACACAGGTTCATGCCCCAGTCCAGGAAGATGCCACATGCCGCGTAGCAGCTGGGCCCCTGAGCCATGGCCGTTGAGCCTGCGCATCCGGAGCCTGGGCTCCGCAACGGGAGAGGCCACAACAGTGAGAGGCCCACGTACCGCAAAAAAAAAAAAAAAAAAAAAAAAAAAAAAAGGTTTTTGATGGATATTCGTTGCATGAATAACGAATATGTAAATTTTAAGCCAAAAAAGAAATACACACATGCAAAAAGGTGGGGGAGCCTAGCACCCTTCTGTACAAAGTTCTGGAAGCTAATTTGAGAACACCTATCAAGGAGTTCTGTGTGACCATTTTACTCAAGTAGAGTCAAAATTCATGAGGCAGAATCAAAATTACACTGCCTATAATGATGACTAGCAATACACATCTGCTCTTTGAAGATGCTCTCTATATACAAGTTCTAGTAATTTCCATACACATCAGAACACATAAGATTGAGAAAAACAGTAAGAATATAATCTTTGAGAAGAGTCTAGTAGAGGAGATAAAAATGAAGAAAAAATATCAGAGGTAAAGCCCAGGAGTAACATACAAGCGGTCTCAACAAAGACTCTGGTGTTCCAATGAGGAGCAGAGGGGATGTAGAAGAGACTAAATATAACGTTTTCCTTCAAGTCCATGTCCTGAGAGAACTTTATATATGTGTAACCTAAATGAGGATATTATTATATTCTGTTTCCTAATATCCCTGAGATAGGATATATGGCATATATAAATTCTACTTAGTAACAAATCATAATAAACATATATTGAGTTTTATCACATACCAAGCATCTCACTGAAGTTCTTTCCAGAGCTGCCAAATTTGGCTGAATAGTGCCCTGTAGCTTTACCTACAACATCATAATTAATCCTAGCAAAAACGCTGCAAGGTAAATATAGTATTATCTTTTCCACGTTTTCTAGATAAAGAGTATGAGGCTTAGAGAAACTTGGTAACTGGCTCAGGCAAACAGCCAGTAAATAGCATATCTAGGACTCATACCCAAGGGCAATGAAAGATCAATGCTCGGGCTTGTGTTTTTAACCTAAACACGTCAGTGTTTTTCCAGTAAACTGTAATGAATGATAGAGGGGGCAGAAGGGTGTCCCAATTCACCACAGATAAACACTTTTACAAAACACAATAAAAATTAATTACTACCAAAGTGAAAAAAGATAAAGGCTTTCAAATTAAAATTTGTTGTTATTAGATTCAACAAATTTATGCTTAGTTGCACACAAGTTTCTAAATTCTTACTCAAGTTCTGTGATTATTTTGTCACACACCGTCACCAGTGCAAGGACCACCCTTTGAGTACTGCACTACACTACAGGCATACCTTGCTTTACTGTGCTTCGCAGATACTGTGGTTTTTTACAAATGGAAGGTTTATGGCAACCCTGCATAGAGCTAGTCTGTCGACGCCATTTTTCCAACAGCATTTGCTCACTTCGTGTCTCTGTCACATTTTGGTAATTCTCACAATATTCAAACTTCTTCACTATTACTATATTTGTTATGGTGATCTGTGATCGGTGGTCTTTGATGTTACTACTGCAAAAAGATTACAACTCAATGAAGCCTCAAAAAATGGTTAGAATTTTTTAGCAATAAGGAATTTTCTAATTAAGGCATGTACATTTTTAGGCATAATGTTATTATTGCACATTTAATAGACAATTATTTCACACTTTAAATAGACTATAGTATAGTGTAAACATAACTTTTGTATGCAGTGGGAGACCAAAATAATTGTGTGACTTGCTTAATTGTGATTTTTTTTTCACTTTATGTGGTGGTCCAGAACTGAGCCCACAATATCTCTGAGATTGCCGGTATACTATTCTATGCATGCTTAGAATGAACACTGCTTATAATAAGGTACCAAAGTTCCTCTATCTACTGATGCTAGTTAATCTATTTTTTTTGTTGTGTTGGCTTTTTTTTTTTTTTTTTTTTTTTGCGGTACACGGGCCTCTCACTGTTGTGGCCTCTCCCGTTGCGGAGCACAGGCTCCGGACGCACAGGCTCAGCGGCCATGGCTCACGGGCCCATCCGCTCCGCAGCATGTGGGATCTTCCCGGACCGGGACACGAACCTGTGTCCCCTACATTGGCAGGCGGACTCTCAACCACTGCGCCACCAGGGAAGCCCAATCTATTTTTTTTTTAAGTAACTAAGATGATTGTTAGCTTTTTCTTCTATCATAAAAATATTTTTCCACATACTCAGTATCAGTTGCAAAGTAAACAAAAATAAAGAACTTTCTGAATTTTGTGCTGCTTTATGATACAACTGCTATGGTATTTTGAAAAATGTTAAGAGGAAAATAGGAAAACACGAAATACATTACCCTGCCAACAGAACACTGAGTAAGAGTGAAGGCAGACAGAGAAAAGAGGATCAGGACAGCAAGGGCCCCCTACCCACCCTCCGCAGGGAAAAATTCTTTCTGAGAAGTGAGTGGCTGTTGGTAAACTAAAAAACAAGTACTTAAGAGATCTCAAATACATGGTAACATATGGAATCAGTCAACCTGCCACACCCCTTGAGAAGTTCTCAGTTAAATAACTGTAATCACATCCACAATACCTTCCCACACACAAAGATGTTCTGGGAGGGAGAGGGGGGTGGAGGAAGAAGCCAGAACCTCTCGGAATACTTTTTTTTTTTTAATGTGCCCTAAAGTTCCAAGGTAATAAGAAAAAAATGTCACCATTGTTCTTGTGGCACTGATATGAGTTGATGGGTCAAACCCATGACTTCTGAGGCTACTCAAAAAATTAGTGAGGGAGGGCATGGAAGGGGACAATATGGAGGAGAAAAATTAGTAGATAGGAGTCAGCAACCTGGAACAAACTCAGTGTGAAGGAAACAATTAGAAACTGGCACAGGTCCCAAATCAATAAGAGGAGATGGCTGTGGGCAGTGAGCATACTGGCTGGGTAAGGAAAACTTAAATGCAGGTAGCTCAGCGCTGGGAACAGAACAGCTCTTCAATGTCTCTCTGGCTAAGGAGAGGGTCATCTATCCAGAGGGTGGAAAAGACACATCAGAACAGGCTTTCACAGCCCAGCTGGTCCCTGATGTCACAGCCCATGTGAACAAACAGTACTGGTGTGATTTTCCCAAATCCTATAAGAAATAAAGACCTCACAGCTCACCTTGTCAAGCCTGGAATGCAGTCCCAACAAGAAAAGCACTTCTTACAGAATATGCAATAGATTCAAAGAGCTTTGGAACTATATTTCCCATTAGCTCTAGAGGAGGCTGTACTAATAAATTCCCCAGCACTGGGCTGAACAGGTGCAATTCAGTAATGTAGCTGTAATTGAGTGGTCAACTCAATAAAATTTGTAATGTTTTTCTAACAAATTATCTCATTTTTTTCTGAAAAGAGGTATCTGTGATTCCATGTGATAAGTTGCTTTAGAAGACTGACATACAGGGCTAAGGATAAAGATCTTTAATTTATGGAAATATTAATAGTAGCTTTGGCTAAGAATGATCTTAGCTGATTCTTTATACACTATTAACCTTTTAAGCATAACAAGCTTTAATTTTCAACCAGCAAATGTTTTGAATTTACGACTCATGGTCCACAGATATATATATATATATATATATATATATATATATATATATATTTCCTCATCCTGATTATTCTACTGGAGAGGTTCTTCATAAACCCTGCAACAGTTCTCAAGCCAGTTCTACAAGGTGCCACCTGTGAGCTTATGATAAGGCTGCTTTTCTTGTCTTGACCACCTTCTCCTGCTCTTCCATGTACCTGTTAATGACCTGTGTCTCTTAAGTCCCAGTCAAAACCCTCCTTCTTGATGAAGCTCTCCAGACCTATAGTCAGAATTACTTTCTCTTTCGCCCCATATTCCTATCACCGTGTTACAATTCAGATCCCCATGCACATACTATTCCCCTACTGCTGCCTTTGGTTAAGGCCCATTCATCCTTGGGGTTTCGGTTCAATGTACTGCCTGAAGGAAAACCTTCCCTACCTCAGATTAGGGAATATTACACATGCATTTTCATAGCACTGCATTCCTTTCCTTTCTTGCACTAACCAAAGTTGTCATTAGTATCATTTCGTCTCTCTCTTCCATTAGGATTAGGTTATAGCCCAGGTTTGTTGGTATTTTTTTAAACTTAGTAGCAAGCACACAACACTCCATATCTGATGAAAGAATGAAAAAGTGAGTGGATGAATGAACAAATAGTATCTTTCTTTCTCTCTCCCTCGCTATTGGTCTTCTCCATCAGATTGTGAACTCAAAAGCAACACACCCCTCATTGTAGCCACCATAACATCTAACTAGGGCTTTGCGCATAATGGAGATGAACAAAACTCAGTTGAATTAAATTGAAGTTCTTCTATTGTAGTAGTAGCATCAGGTTGGCCATAGAGAATTTAACCCCTACAACTTACCGTGTTTTATACCATCTGCTAACCATTGATTCTCATCAAGCTCCTATCATTGCCAATCACTCTGTAGGACATTGTAGAACAGAAGTAAATGATATTTAGTACTCTACAGTTTCAGATTCCCATTTATGACATTTCTGCATTCATGCCAGATACTGGGGGAATTTTAGAGGTTAATCAAACACAGATGCTATCCTTGAGGAGCTCAAGAGAAAAAATGAAGAAAAAAGATCAGGATGTAAACCTCAGGAGTAACATAAAAGGGGTCTCAATAAAGGCTCTTGATGTTCCAGTGACGCACAGAGGGGATACAGGCTCAAGTGGGGATGGTTTATAAATGAGTCTTACCCAGGTGGAGAGTGGGATTGGGGATGCAGCAAAAAGGTAGAGAGGTGGAGAGCAAGGCCACTCATTCCTTGGTTCAACAGATCTTTATCACCTCCTATGTGAGGCTTGGGGAATACAGTGGTTAAGTAAACCTAACTCCGTTCTCAGTGGGGCTTGCATTCTAATGCGAGAGACAGATAAAAGCAAACAAGCAAAAGTGCCAGGTGGGCACGAGTGCTCTGAAGTAAAACAGGACAGAGTTAAGGGGCCAAGACGATGTTGAGTGCTACCTGAGACAAGGTGGTCAGGGGAGGGTTTCCCATGGCAATGACACTAAACAATGGCCTAAATGAAGTGAGGGAGTGAGCCACGCAACACTCCATGGGAAGAGCATTCCCAGCAAAGAAAACAGCAGTCTTGTCCACAGATGAAAAAGTGCTGATAACTTCTTTTTCAAACTGGGGTCTTGGGGCATGTTCTTCGGGGTCTAGAAATTCTTGATGAGATTTTTCTAACTTTTGTTTTTGTTTAGATAACACTCATTTAAAATGTTCCAGATGTATTCTGGATCAGCTACATGGCACCTAAAATATGGGAACCAGCACAAAATTTCTGTGCCTGGATTTGCATTTACAATTGCAGTGATGTCAGGTAGTGCTATGTTAATTGTCACAAGCCAAAGACAAAAGAGGCAGAATTACTATTTCAATAATGTGTTTGTGCCCCAAGACCTCAGAGTAGGGCTAGGGTACAAATGAATTGTCCCAGTAGATACAGCTCAAAGTGTTGAGGGAAACAGAGTCACCACACAGTCCAGAATAATACAGGTTTGACAAGCTGTATAGAACCTTTGACATAACAGACATCCCATATTGATATTTCCAGAGATGATTCTGTTTAAACAACATCATCCATCATGTTAAATGAATGTTGCTAACTTGAATTTGGTTTTGTCATTCTGATTGCATTTAATTTGTAAATGTGTTTTGGTTTCATATTTGTTTAAGAACTACACACGTAGAAGCTTATAGCTAGTTTTATATTTTTACATGTTTACTAACCAAATACAAAAAATTAAGTCAACATTGGGAGTTTGTAAAAATTTTTCCCTTTAAATGGCATCCATATGTTACTCAAGTTTGGCCACAGTGAAAGAGAGGGATCGGTGTGTTTTCCAGAACCACCACCAGGTAATAGGGTGGTTTTCAACGAACCGCACAGTAAGTACAGAAAAGAAAGGAGGTGAGTATCTTTGGTAGGAAAAATATCACAAATCAGAAACTGTAATCTTTCTTCTCTGTACACAAAGGCCATAATTTATGTAACATATAGGTTAAACCTCCTTCAGAACAACCAGCCCATTGGAACCTTAAACAGTGGAAAAGCACACAGGGGAAAGAGTGAGGGTGAAGAAGCTATAATTAAAGGTTCACTGCACTCCCGTGGCAGATTAATCACAGCGCCAGGTGAAGAGTCAAGCGTCACTAAAAATGCAAAATAAATTCCACTAAACATATTTCACCTGCAAGGAAAAGTTTTTCTCACAACACAAGGCTTTCTTTGTCAAGAAAAGTGAACAAGAGCCAAGACAATTGTCTGGGAAGCTCAGGCAGTTGGTGGAGAAGGCTCCTTGGGTCATAGGACCTTAAAACTGTAGTAGGTGAGAACTGGCATCTGGACTCAAATTGACTGGAGTTTAAGAATCACCTCCAACAGAGATCAGCTCTGAGACCTGAGCAAGTTCTTTAATATCACAGAAAAAATAAAGATAAAATAGTACCTTTGTTATAAGGTTGTTGAAAGGGTTCAGTGAGATAATCCACACAGACCTTTTAGAACACTGCCTGTCATGCAGTAAGGGCTCCATAAATATGCACAATGATTTTTATGATGCTACAGCTTTATCATTATATAAGCACAAATCTCCACAGATGACTCAACAAAATGCTTTAACTCAACTCTACAGCCCCAGAACAATGTCTCCATATTTTACATACTCCACGATGATTCCAGATGATTAATCATGCATACACAAGTAAAGCACATTTAAGATTATCCTTAAAATAACATCCTTCTCATTCAAATAACTCGACAACCTAATAGAGTAGCTACCATTATTATTCCTATTTTACAGATAAACAAGGTCCAGAGAAGAGGATGGACTTGCTCAAGGACATAAACAATGCAGCCAGGATTTGAATCCAAGTCTGGGTACAGAATCTGTCTTCTGAATCACCACACAACACTGTTCCTCTAGGTATACGTCCTTCCTCTGAGTCCAGAAAAGAGAAGCACTGGGAACTGCTGGTCAAACACACATAATTGTTTATTCCTATAGATCCTCCAGCTTCTAGGCACAGAAAACTAGGGAGCATCATTCCCTAACTAGACTTTTCACTAAATTACAATTTATTGTTATGCTGTTAAGCTAATACAGAGTCAATAACAAAAAAATCTACTTGAACTGTGTTAAAGTGACTTTCATGAATGAAACAATTTGAAAACACTGTTCACCATTTTATATAACGTCCCAATGACCACAGCTAACTTAATTAATTCACCCTTGAATTTAGTTCAAAAAAAAAAAAAGGCAAGGGAGGTTGCTTTGTTTTTGTCAGATAATGAAAACTATTTAATTCAATGTGGGGTGTTTTTTTGGCCAGAAAGCACCAAAACAAACAATACCCACAAACTGAAGAAAATCTGTTAATTTGGGGTGCCTCATTACACCTATTCCTGTGCTTTCTTATGAGACCCTGTATCATAATGTATCCTTTTCTCATCTTTACCCTATCCAAATAATATTTTCATTTGTAAACAGACTCTCTTCAAAGTAAGAGGAAACAGGCTTTAAATGTTTCAAGGAACCGTTGGATCCCACAAACCTGCTTCAAATAAAACAGCTGATGACTGTCCCTTTGAAGCATCAAGACAATGACCATCAGGGCACTGAAGGCAGGGAGCAACTGTGCAGCTCTGTCCCTTACCATAGCTGGACAGGCTGCAGCCCAACCCCTTAATGAGCTAGCTCCAGCGGAGAGAGTCAATCAGGAGCCAAATCTACGGCTCAGGAGAGAAAGCCAGCAGCCGACGGGAAGCTCCCTTAAGCTGGAGCTGTTTGCTAGCAGTGCCTCACTGCTGCAATCCAACCCCATCATCTCTGTGTACCCCTCATTACAAGCCACATTATGGAACATCGTATCCTCTCCAGCTGCAAGCAAAGGAATTGCCCTGTGGCCCGGATGTGTGACTAATGACTAGAACTCTGGCTTCTTGCTTGATGCCTGGCCTTCAGAATTACGTGAACCTGTTGTGAAAGACACACCAGTGTCACAGAAGTTTGGACACAGATTAAGCTCCAGATGGAAGAAGACTGTCAATGTCAGTCGGTCACTGTTCCTACAGCCCCGCTGGCTTTTCAACTAAGCAACAACAAAGAATGATTTTGACACTCACTTTCTAAGCTCAATTAAGTCTGAGGATTGGAAGTCAAGTTTTCCCCATTTCCTAAGCATTCTCCACCAAATACTTGCTTTTTGCCTGCTGCTGCCCACTCATTTATAGTAGCTTCTTTAGATAGCATTCATCCTTGAGTGTGTCTTTCCGAGTGACTGTTTCACTATTCTGCAGGATATTCTAGCTCTAGCTCAATGAACTATACATTACTGTCATATCAGCTGTCCCATAAAGAGATAAAATCTGGATCAAATACAGGACTCGCTGTCAGAGGAGAAAAGATAAGGTGAAGAATTAGTAAAAGATCGGAAGATGAGAGGGATGATTGAAGTTTATGAAACATTTAGGAGGCTATTGAACACCGTCCCTCCCCCCCCCCCCCTTCTCTGGATCTGCCAGTTTCAGCCAGTTTGTTTTATGTTCCCATTGCAATAGATGTTTAGTTCAAAGCTGTTGACTTTGCTCCTCGGTTATAGGGAAGGGCCTCTGCATTTCCAGGCCTAATCCATCCAGTCACTTTTCTCCTCTCTAGCCTCAATTTTTAAAACTACATATATGTGATTTCATATCAAAGGAATTTCTTTGCATTTCATAAATTCATAGGCATTCCTCCAGATGCCTATGGTGACTTTTTAATTCATTTCAGCTATTTCTGCCTTTTTGGTATAAACTTGCAATCAGAATAACAATCTATAGCTATGTTTTTCTAAATGCTGTACCTATAGTAACTCATTTAATCTTCACGACAGCCTTATAGGGGAGGTAGCACTACCCTCTTTCACAGATGAACCAAGGCCTAGAGAAATCCATAGACCTGCTTGAGGACATTTAGTTCACCAATGATACAGCCAAGATTCCAGTTCAGGCAGCCTGGGTCTAGAACTCGTGTACTTAACCTCTATGTGACACTGTTCCTCAGAAGGAGCATTACAACTCCCTGGATTTCCACTCCAAACCCTCAAGTGTAAAATGCTAATTATAAATAGAGCACATGACTTTGCAAAACATGCATGAAAGTACATAAATTAAGAATTAAACTTGGCCTCCTCTCCTTCCTCTCCTCCCTCTATCTTCACATCCTTATAAATTCATTCCCCGAGGGAGTCAATATTAACACCTTGGCATGTATTTCTGTTTTTGAATACAGACATATACTTTTACACATGTTTATATAATACATACTGTTCTGCCTCATGCTTGGCATCTTTTTATGTCAATTCATAGGAATCTACTCCATGCTTTTTAATGGCTGCAGAGTAATTTCAATGTACAGACACATAATACCTTATTTAGAGAGTCCCCCTTGATGAATATTTTATCCACTTTCAAGTTCTCACTACTACTATCAATGCTGCAATGAAGTTCTTTGTATACTTGATCAAGAATATCTATAGCATATGTTGTTAGAAATTTCAAATAATTTCTAGGTCAAAACATTTCGAACTATAGTTGATAGTTGCAAACTATCCATTCCAAAGTTTACTATATTGATTTTTACTCAGTGATTATTATCCCAACCAAATAATCTTTTAATTTAATTATGAAAATTGGGTTATAATGAGTTTCCTAAGGTTCCCTTCCAAATTTACTAGGACCTACTCAACCAGCCTTAAGAATGAAATAAAGCAACTACCCAAACTCAAAATATCATGCCTGCCTTTCCCAAATAACAATTCTAATCTGACCTCATTAACATGGCGACCTCCAACTTTTTCCAGACTGAGTTACAGATGGATGAATCTCATGGAACCTAGACTAAAATTTAACAATAAAATAAAAAGATATTTTGGTAAGGGAAGTAACTCTTAAAGGTCATTAGAGGCATCCAGAATTGTCTCCCATGCCCCCAGGCATAAACTAAAATATCCACTGCTTTTTGACAGTATAAACGTAGAATGTGTCCCAGTTTGAATAGAAATGAGCAAATCTTGAGTGCAGAACTAAATTCCTGGGAGCTCTGAAGGTTACCTGGAGGCATGAATTAGGTGGATCTGATTCTATTTTGAAAGGAATAGAAAAAATTATTCCACGTGGTCAGTGCCCCTCAAGCATAGTCACTCAAAGTATCCTTTTCTAGCTCCACAAGATATATAGTTGCCATTCATCAGCTCCACTCACTGAAGATGCTGTGTTTTGCATTCCCAAATGGCACCTCAAAGGACTGATATAATAAGGACAGGCTTATAGAGACATCATCATCTTTATCACCATCTTCATCAAGATTAGCATTACGTGAACCATGCACTGTGCAAATTCTCTAATCAACCCCGTGAGGTAGATATCATTATTATACAATTTTACAGATGTGAATACGAAGTCACAAGTTAATAAGTGCTATTACCAGGACTTCAACCACTTCTGTATTATGTCAAAAGCCAATCTCTTGACCATTACACTACACTCCCTTCCACAGTCATAAAATAAAGAAACATAGCAGAAGAGCAAAAGAATCCCAAATACAGCAAGACTGAAAGAGAATAGTGGCAGTTAGTCTCTTAAGCAAAATGGACCGGTGTGACTGTAAGTCTCGTTTCAAAATGTCTGCATGTAACTAAAAAAAATGTAGATTAAAGTTCACAGGCACAAATGTCCCTAGGGGCCAGAAAAGTAACATGCATGAGTAAAGAGGGCCAACTGTATGACAAAGGGAATGGTAAAGAGCGTGGTGCACATACCCCATCTGAAGACAGCAGTGTTGCCAGATCACCAAATTATTTCAAGAGAAGGGAAAAATCCAATTTTTAATGCAAAATGTTTCTATTTCTAAATTCTAATTTGAACATTTTAAAAACATTTTAAGGGTGAGTTTGAAGCCTATGACCTCTACACATAAGCAATAACATGGAAGGAGTTGTAGCAGCACCATGAGACACTTTCCTAGCAACCATCTGGCCCTCATCCTTGCTAACATAACAAACTCTGATCTTTCTCAAGAATCTGGAAGGTGGTAATGTGCTCAGTGAAGACAGGCCCTGCCCCCAGCCCAAAAGGCTAAATCATGATTAGCCTAAGCCAGTGAAGGTAACAGAATTCTCCTCTGCCAATGACTAGTCTAGGAGGGGATACATATGTGACTCAGTTCTGGGTAAAGAAAAATGAAGAGATACCTGCTAAGAGTCTTTAAGAAAAAACTTACTCCTCTGAAAATAAATTAATAAATAAGAAACACCCACCACAAGAAGGCCTTTTTTGCCTCTTCCTCTCCTATCCTGATTTGGATGCTAATCTGGGACACTGCAGTGTTGAAAGCTCTGGCAGCCTTCTTGTGAGCATGAGGCAACAATCCTGAGGATGAAAGCTAGCACACCAATGATGGTGTAAAGGAAGCATGGAAGGGGCTTGGGCCCTTGTTGAGCAGCTAAAACAAGGCTTCTTATTCAGAAAACATTAAATGTCCTTGTATTTTTGGATACTGTTAGTTGGGGTTTCTGTTGTTAGTTGGTACTAAATACATTCTAATGAAGGATGTCTCAGTCTCAATTCAGAGTTCTACCCTTTTGTTTACAACATCCCTAATGCAGAAAAACTTCAGCAACATCAAGTTTATGCAGTTAGAGTTTGCAACTAGATGTGAGATAAGGCTCTGCTACTTGAGAACACCCACACTCTGCTTCAAAATTTAAATTATGCTGTTAGCTTTTCAAGATGGATGAATACCTACAGTATCATACAGCAAGAACTTAACTGCTCTCACGGTTGCCAGGCAACTGCATATATGCTGCCTAGAAACAAAATTCATGACCCTTGACTCCCCAGAGGAGGGTCTTTTTCCACAACTAATATGCATGTGCCCAAGTCTGACACTTTACATCCAGCAAAGGACATGGTGTACATCTGGGCTATCCAACAATCCAAAGCTCATTATACTGCCAACTTATATGATTCTTGATCACATCATAAATTGTGGTTTCTGCATGCAAAGCCAAACGACAGAGTGAAGGCTGTCCTGTGGCATAATTCTCTGTCCTTTGGCCTGTCTCATTATACAGACTGATTGGGTACCATCCAGGCAAAGGAAAAGAACACGTGAAGGTTCTTATCAGCCTGAAGAATCAGTCAGGCGAACAGAGTTTTGTAAACATCTTCCAACATTCAAGGAAAAGTTTGAGTTTTCACAGTGACTGATATGATGAACTTTAATAATGCCTCAAGGGCCTTCTAACCTTTGAGCCATTTAAAAAAAACCACACTCAGGCTAAGATGTACTTACCATTCTATTAGTAAGGAAATTTCAAAATGCAAATACAGATGATGTCCCATATTTACATTTCATAATGATCCAAATGCTTTGTTTTTGCAAGTGAATTTTTGAATACTTTAAATTCATAGGATCATAGTACATAAAAATCAAGAGAAACCCTGAGATCAAGCAGTCCAATCCAAGAGAATGTAAGATGAACATACATCTTCTTAGGAGTCAACACAGAACCCAAGTTGCCTGACTCCTGGTCTCATGCTCTTTCCCAAAAATAATGTGCTTGTCCCTCATGCAATCAACCCTTAATCATGGTGGTAATAATGGTCAGGGACAGTTCAATTTCAACCTGATGACAAACCAAAGTCTCCATTTATCCATTAGTTGCTATGTTGGTCAGAATGATGTTAAGTTGTATGTAGGCCACCCCTTTACCCACCCTCCTGCCCCTAAATTAAAAGTGGCATAAACACAGAAGCCTTTAATCTCTCATCTAATAAGTTTGGAGGTCAGCAGTCCAGGGCTGGTATGGCAGTTCTACAGATAAATTACAGACCCAGATGCCTTCTAACTTACCACTTCTCCATTCCTGGAGCATGGCCTTCCTTAACATCGTCAAAAGCAGCAGATGAGCCATTATTTCTACATCCCAGTCAGCAGCAAAAAGGAAGCTTCGACACTGTCTCTTTAAGGATGCTCCTAGTTTGGGTTCCCCCTGAAAGCAGAGCCTAACACAAGGACCAAGGGCTTATGTTCAGGTAACTTATTTGGAAAGTGATTCTAGGAAACTGAAATGAGAGAGAAGTAAACTGGAAAGGAAGGAGAACAGTAATAAAGCTTGTGTTATCAAGTTGGTTTTGTCTATGGGCAACTGAAGTTACATCTGTGGGCTTCTGGGGACCACATGAGATACTGTGTAAAACCTATCTCACAACTGTTCATCTAACTGACAGAGGCTGGGGTGGTTATCTACCAACTTCTCCAGGCCCTCCAGAGGTCAAACTGACACAGCATGACCCAAGGCCTCAGGTGAACAAAAACAGGCATTCACCATAAATCACGTTGGTTGTATAAACTATTTGGTGTGGTACACAAAGACACGCTAATCCTGCAGGATATTTCAAGGGCTCAGAGGTTATCTCCCAGAATCCATTAAAGCTAGTTTTTAATTTGGAATGTGCAGAGTTTTAACACTGCAAGGTAAATTAGTTAACCCTTTACTGCACAACTTGTTTGGTGAGAACTTAGTTCAATGACCATACCTACCTGCAATGAAGTAGGATGTGCAGTCTTTGTCGTAGGCATCCACGTGTCTACTTAACACTCGGGATTTCTATTACTGTACAACAGCAGTTCTCAAACTTTAGCATGTCAGAATCACATGGAGAACTCGTTAAAACAGACTGCAGCTGCACCCCCTACCTCACCCCCAGCTTCTTTCTAATCCAGCAAATTCAGTAGGTCAGTGGTGAGCACTGAGAATTTGCATTTTAACAAGTTTTCAGATGTACTGTTTTCTCTTGCTGGCAGAACAAATTAGCACAACCTTAGGGCTTAAAACAACACAAATTCACTATCTTACTGTTCAGATCAGGTCAGAAGTCTGCCACAGGTCTCACCAGGCTAAAATCAAGTTGTGGGCAGGCTCTGTTCCTTTTCTCCTTTCCTTTCTGGAGCCTCTAGGGGGGACTCTTGTTTTCTTGTTCACTCAGGTTGTTGACAGAATTCAGTTCTGATGTTCCTGTCTCCTTATTGGCTGTGAGCTGATGGACATCCTCAACATCAGAGGCCATCCACATTTCTTGGCATGTGGATCTTCACCTCCATCGTCAAGTCAGCAATGAGGATTTGGGTTCTTTTCATGCTTTGAATCTCTCCTGCCTTTTCTTCTATCATCAACTCTCTCTGACTGCAACCCGGAAAGGTCCTCCAGCTTTAAGAGCTCATATGATTAGAATGGGCCCAGGATGATCCCCCATCTCATAGTCTATAATCTTAATTATGTATGCAAAGTCTCTTTTGCTGTGTAAGATAACATACTCAAGGGATCTGGAGATTAGGGTGTAGACATCGTTGAGGAGGTGATAACTCTGCCTTCTACACTAGTTCATTCTGATACTGCTAATTCTGGGACCACACTTTGAGAAGCGCCACTATAAGAAAGGGGAGAACTACCAGTCTCTTCCACAGCACAGCTTATTTTACTTTGTTTGAAAGCATGAATAAAAGCTTGTAACAAATGGATTGACTGCAGTTTTACCTCTTCACTGGGCCTCATGCCTACTCAAAAAGCAATGAGAAAAGGGGCACAAAGGGGACCCAAGAACAGAGAAACAAGGAACCAAAACCATCCAGACTAGATAATCAGCTCTTATGTAATCTAGCCATTTCTCAAAATTCAGTGAAATTCTTAATTAAGAGAAAGAGAGAGGATGTAAGCAAGCTAATCCTGGATCAAAAACAATAGTCAACTCCACTAAAATTTAATAGGCTTCTTTATGACAAGACTTCTCATGGCCCTTAAAGCACCAGTATATTCTGTAATCATCCAAGGAGGAGGACAGAGTTTTGCAAAACTATCTGGCATGGACCATTCTCTTCATGACACATATCATGGAACTGGGCTCTCTAGAAAACGCAATGGTAAAGGTTGCTCTGGGGTGAAAGGTTGGTAACTCAATACACTTTCACTTTCTAGGCTGGTGCTTCTCAACTTTGGCTGCATACTGCAATCATCTCAGGACCTTAAAAAAAAAACCTAGGCGCCTAGGTCACACACCATAAAGATCCTGATATAATTGGTCCGGAGCATGGCATGGACATCATGACTGTCTTCCAGGTGATTCCAGTGGGCAGCCATAATTAAGAACCAAGATGGTAGGTGATAACCCTGTTCTCCTGAGTCCCTAAGAGTGCTCAGTTTCTAACCACAGTGAGAAAACCTGCTATTGCTCTGTGTATTTTAATTCCCACCCAACCAAATTAAAGGAGTGATTTTGAGGATTGAAAGAAAAGGCCAGACATAGAGGGGAGTACAACTCCACACTCAACACTATCATCCTTTTCTACCATCATTTCCAACCCAGATGACTATAATCTCACTGTATCCCCAGAATTTAGCACAATGTCCCACGCGTGGTAGATGTTCAGTAAGTGATGTGGTAAATGTTGAAGAAGTATGAACAAAGTCCTCTTCAAAATGCAGATGCTGGAAGAACCAAGCTTCGGTCAAACCTACGTGCACACACTACGCTAGACAGATAATCAGTTCAGGTAAGTAAGAACTGTAGATGCTCCCTGTAGGTCTTGAACAATTGGCCAGAGGCCATGCTTTTGTAAGAGGTTCCCTAGATAGATCCAGATGGATGGAGTAGATGCTATTAGATCAAAAGAAAGCACTTCCTACTTGAATATGCAGGGGCTACCTTAACTGTGAGTCTTAATGAAGTAATGAAGACTGACAGGCGCCTTGGTCTATGGGGCTCTATAATAACAAAATATGCACTTTTCTAAAAATGACATTGCTAAGAGTCAAGCAACTGGACATTACGCTATTTAGTTCCGGATCCCAAACAGAACAACCTCCTTTTCCCATATCCTTTTGCATCTGATCCTCATGAGGAAGAATAAACCAGCCTGAGATATGTTTAGATATTTTCTATTGTAGTGAAAAATAAAATATTAATTTTTTTAAAGTCTGGAACATTATCTGTGATTTGGATCTAATGTCCAAAAAGTATGTACAACTAGGAACTCAAAATCACCCTACCAGCAATGCAAAGAATTCATGACCATTTATCCTATAGAATCCTTTTAGTTTTATCCTATAGAATCCTATAGATTTATCCTATAGAATTTATCCTATAGAATTTATCCTATAGAATCCTTTAGGCATTTGCTATAAACACAGAAGGGCATACCAGAGTCTTCTATTTTCGAAAGGGTATGCTGGTGATTTTTCAAAACGAGACAGCTCTAACCATAATCTTGTTTTTGTTCAGAACTGGAACAGTATGAAAGAGTATCTGAAATCACTAATTGTGCATCTACCATATTACAGCAGAGGTGAACACTGGTGATGCACAAGCCAAATACAGTCCATTGCTCTGTTTCATTTAAACCATACAGTAATGGCTGACAGTGTATTAACATTTTAAAATTCTTTTCAACATTTGTAAAATCTAGAGATTTTACAAATCTCTAGGAAAAAAAAAAAGGCTGGAAGCTCTGACCCCACAGCCGTCACACTCCTAACATGACGATAAACCTCTGGGGCTGCGTTGAGGTTGCTCTGTTGGAGTGGGGAATGCACTCTACAGTTTGTCTCAATGGCATCATCCGCTATAGTCTCCTGTCACTGAGGCCAAATGTCAATTACCTCCCTTCTTCTTATTTGTAGTGTTAGTTTTCTTATGGTAAAGATCTAAGCAAATATTTCATGCTGGTGTGTCTTGATCACAAGTGGGAAAACAAAAGATGGGTTAAGAGGACTGAGTGTTTCCAGAAAAATGAAAAGACTATAGTTCATTACAGAAGTACAGAATTCCTTACCTAACCTCCTTTCCTTAATAACAGAATCTCCCCAGCTGGCCTCTAAGGGCATTTGAATGGGTGACCTCTTGTGAAAAGCATCAAGCTTGAAGTTCTGTGGAAAGGATGCCAGACACATGGAAAAGCCAGGCTAAGTTCAGTCTCAGACAAAAGCTGTCAAACCAAGAAGGGAAAAGCAAGTGCTCCACTTGTAAGAAAAACTGAGCAAATAGCAAGCGTGGTATTGAGGACTAGGAAGGATAAAGCAGGGCCCAATGTTCTACCAAAAATGTCTTAGCCCCTGACCAAGGTCCTTTCAGAGTAAGTTAGGCACAACAAGAAGCTGCCTTCACTCTCTGAAGTCATCCAGACATTCTTGGTGTGAGCTGCTGCATCACTTCCTGTCTGGTCTAGAACTATTAACCCTCACTGCCCATGTGGTTTTATAATCTCTCTCTCCTCCTGCAAGGAGCAGGGTAGCGCTATAAGGGATGTTTGTTTTTAATAAAAAAATAAACAAACATGCACACACATACTCAGAAAATAATATTTGATGGCATCCCACACCCACTGGGGATTTCACAGAGAAATAGTTTTCTGGTATCTAGAAGAACTAAAAGTGTTAGGACCCCACAAATCCGAAATGATGTAAGGTTAGGAAGACCACTGCATAGAAACAAACTAAAAAAGATAAAACTCTTCAGAGTGCCAGAAGAAGTGAGTAGAACACACAGTCTTTTTCACCAAATCCCATAGCAAAAAACCCAAGGAAATCTGTTGAATATAACTGGAAAAGTTAAACAAAGAGTAGAGTAAGGAACAACTGTATATGAATTTCCTACTATGTACCAAGCACTGTAGAAACATTTAACACATTTTGATAATAAATAATGCTTTTTGTTGTTCATACATTCATTAAATAAGTATTTATTCACTTCCTTCTATGTGTCAGGCACCTCTAGGGATATAGAAAATTAAAGACATGGTTTTCCTGTTGTTAAGTTTGAATTTAACAGGGAGATAGACTCTGATGAAAATAATAATTGTTATAAATGTGATAGCAAGACACAAGGAGTTAATAATGGCTGTCTTTCATTATGTGCTCAGTATGTGATAGGAAGTGCACTGAGCAATTTACATTACTTTTCATTTAATCCCTCATAAGTGTCCTATGACTGAGGTACTAATATCATCTTCATTTTACAGAGAAGAAGTGAGCCATGGAGAGACTAAGTAACTTGCTTAAGGTTATACAGCTAACAAGTGGAAAATATGAGACTTGCACACTGCCTGCTTTCCACACTAGATCAACAGATTATCTGTCACATCAACCCAATACCAGCAACAACAGAGATATGCCAAGGATAGGAGAAGCACAGTGGAAGGCCCTTATATGCTTCCTAAGTCACAAAACACTTTCCCATACAGAGAGCAAGCTTCCAGAATTCATCAGCCCCAAGAGGCAAAAAATATAATTGGCTTTCAAAATGGCTTAGTTCAAGGTGTGAATGTCAGAGATACAAACGGCTGGTAAAGGAACCTGGGATGAACCAATAGGCACCTTGTGTATATAGTTTCTAATCCCCACAGCACCATGTGAAAGCACCCTATGGAAAAGAACACTGAGCTTAGAGAGGTCAAGTGATTTATCCACGGCCACAAAGGTCGTAAATAGTAGAGGCATGATTTGAACTTGGAACAATGCAACTCCAAAATCAAAACTTTCTCCCTAATACCAAAGCGCAAAGTATCAGGCCAAGTCTCTCTGCAAGTATTCACCATGATTGTTTTTATTCTTTATTCATTCAAAACCAATTTATTCTGCACATACAAGGAACATAGTACTTATCCTCATCATCTGACAAGTAAATCAAGGAGACAGATGTGTAAATACCTAAACACACTTCTGGGCAGGACAAAGGAGGCTAAATGTGTTTATTATCTAAATAAACTCCATGAAGGCAGGCACTTTGGTTTGTTGTTCACTGTCACACACCTGGAACACAGTCTAAAACTAACAAACATTTGTTTAATGGAAGAATAAATGAAGACAGCCACACTTAACAAAGTAAAAACTTAAGGCAGGATTAACTCTGACTGGGGTAAAGCAAAGAAAGCCTCCCAGAGAGATGACACTGAATTGGGCCTGTAAGAATGATGAGGTATGGACAGGTGGGAAATGAGATGACAGGAGCTGAAGGTTGATGGCTCAGGGTGAACACAGGTACAGAAGCATAGAAGTCCATGGAACATTTGGGTAATGGAGTTCAAACATGCCTAGAGCACAGGAAAGATGAGGAATAAGAATGAGGACTAAGGTCAGAAAGGGTCATACGGTACCACTTCGCACAGAGCCTATAAGCCCATGGTAAGAAACACGGGCAGCCACCTTAGGTGGAAAAGTAGTAGTATGTCAACTTTGGGCAACAGTAGGAAGATATCTCCCCCACTTAAATCAGTCAGTGGCTCCCCACTGCCCTTTAGACTAATCCTAACTGTTTAACCCAGTTTGCAAGGCCTTGTGAAACTCTCCAGCCTCATCACTTTGAGCAACTGTCACCATTACAACTCTAGAGTGGACCTTAATCGTTATCCTCCTGGCCTTTGCATGAGGTGTTCCTTTGACCTGGAAGACTGTCCATCAGTCCTCACCTCCTTCAGGTTGGCTAACTCCCACTACTTAGCTCAGAAGTCTCAACTCAGAAGTACTGGCCTCTGGGAATCCTTCCTCAATGCCCCTAAATCTGGGTACCTTATATCTTACACTTTGTCCATCTCAAAATGTATTGTAAGTTTTCTTATCTCTCTCCTCCATCACTGCCCTCTGTGAGGGCAGGCACTATCTTTGTTAGATTCCCAGTGCCTTGCAGACAGCCCAGCACATGACAGGTACTCAATAAATACCTTGGAAGTAATTGTTAGGTTGGTTAATTGAGTAATTGATGGACTGATTGATTACTGCTGAGAATATTCAGTCAAGGAGAGCCATAGGAGGTTGCTGCTGTAGTCCAGGGGGAAACATCTCCTCTTTATAAAGGCTCAGAAGCATTTATTAAAGTAGGCACTTTGCTAAGTGGGGAGAGTGGAATCACTAGTTGGTCAAGGGAGACAGCAAATCAGAGAAAAGCAGAGCCACCAGGCAGCTGCTAGGGAGACCACGCTTCCACAGTATGATGAGCCATTAGCATGCAAGACTGCGTAATCTGATTTTCATGACAGACAGATTTATTATGACTTCTAAATATATAAACCCCAGGTTATGCTTTACAGCTAACCTAACAACTTGATATATGTGTCTGACATCCCATCTTAAAATCAGATTCCAGTTTCTAATTAATTTTTATACACCCATCGCTGTAACTAGAGAGGCAGAAAATCTCAGTGGGATAAACAATAGACAGGGTATTAGTCGTCTGTATTTTGTGGTGCATTTTCCATCAAAACACTGAGTTTCCGTTTTCTTTGCTACAAGAAAGGGGCAGCACCCTCTTCTCCCTATGAGGAATTAGTGGAGAATGTGGTACAGGAACCTGATAGTCACTATTTTTATTAAGTAATCAACCCCCACCTCTAATTCTACTCCTCACCTTCCACTCCCATCCCCCCCACACAAATTAGAACGACATCATTCTAGTGAATTTAAAAACTGATCATTGCTTAGGTGATAACATACATCTCACTTCTCCAGTAATATTTTTATTACCTAAGTCTTGAAGCCAAGTTGCAAACTCCATGAAGAGCTGACTTTAAACAAATAATAATGTTCATAAAAGCTGAAAATACTCTCAACAGCTTTTCACATAATCTCAACAACATTCATAGTTCACTCACACACAGATACCTTGTTAAAAGCCCAAAGTGGTAGAGCAGTAGTTGGGAAAAGTTTTGTAATCTGATTTCTTTAAAATGAGCCTCTGTAAGTCGGTATTTTTTAGTGTAATATTAATATATGCATATCATTTTTAAAATATTTTCTTCTATCTCCTTTCCCCCAAATATGAAAGTCAACTCAGGCTCTACAAACTAGGTGAGATTTTTTCAAAAGCTGGTCACAATCAATTTTTTAAAATTGTTTAATAATTGAGTTCTCACTATGTGTCAGGCACTGTTCTCAATACTAAATGCATTAAACCCTCCTCCAAATTCCATATGGTATCAAAATTTTCTCCCTGTGATATATGAAGAAACTAAGGCGCACAGGTTTAAAAAGTTGCTTGCAGTTACAAAAGCTGGTGAGCTGAGATTTCAATTGAGGCTGATAGCTGAGGTTCTGCCAACTCAATCTTAACCAACATACTGCCTCAGGGACTGAACAGAGAGCTTACTGAATAAATAATAGTATAAACAGCCAAATGTGTTTGCCAAAGCCATTAATCCAAACTACACAATCAACCTCACATTGAGAACACTACTATGTTTCTGGCTTTTTGTAAGCAACTTTAAATAAGTTTAGATACCAGCCTGTTTACCTGCCACAGAATGGAATATGGACTTGCAGGAGGAAGACACTCAACAAAGAACTTTGCCTGATGGACATCATGAATCAGAAAGGCTGCCAATTTGAGGTTCACAATAAACAGTGAAAATAGGATAATGCAAAAAAATCTAAAACCTCCTCATTTTGTTACAGGATATGATTTCTAAATCTCCTGTGCCTATCTGATTTGATGGTATGAAAGAGGCATTATTAAAGATACACACAGGCACACACTCACAAAACCCACACTATCAGAATTACTTTGTACTCAATTTGTCTTCAGCTGAGCCCTGAAAACATTTAAAAAATGGATTCACATAATTGCAAAAAGAAATTCATTCACTTCCCCTTCAGGATACATAATAATGTATTTACATTAACAACACTGTACAGTCACCCTGCAAAATCAAATTTAAATGTACAAAGTATTTTTATTTCTTTCCCCCAAAAAAGTTTACTTCTGAAGATGGAACACATTCTATACACCAGTAAAAATAATAATTACTTGAAATAAATAAACTTTTTAATTAAAATTATCATCAAAATCCTGAAAATATTTTTTTCCCGAAACGAACTTACACCAGAGTTGAAACCAAATATTTGTAAGAACACATGGAGCATTCATATTACAAATAACTTATATGGCTGACTTGTAAGTTTTAAAGCCTTTTAATAATAGAGCCTTTGACTCTAGCACTATTTAGTTGGGGCTTTATCAAAACATTTAATTACAAAATAAGGTCTATGATGCTCAAATGAAACAATAGACAATATAATCAAATCCTTGGCATGAAGCCATTCAATGTGTCATTCCAAGGTCTGTTTTCTGGGTCCACTCCAGTTTAAAATAGCTTCTCCAATAACATCACACTGCCCTTTCTCCCCTTTGCCCTCAGAATTATTAGAGCATAATGTAATTATTTTACAAGCCTTAGGAAAATATTATTGGAACGCATGGCAAAAATGCAGAAATGAAATGGAGCTGGAGAAAAAAAAACCCAAGTTTTTTAAAAATGGAAAATCAATTACTGTTTTTAATAACAGTAGTAATAGCTTTTGTGGTAAGAAAAGAAAAATTGCCCAGAGACAAAATAGATGTTCAATATTATAGTACACTAATGAGTACATTTACATATAATTTTCTGAAATTTATGTCCAAGACTAACTGTAAGTAGAATTTAGTATCAATACAAGTTTACAGAATCCATTCATTTTCCTCTAATCATACTGAATATTTAAGGTGCTTGATTAGACTCAATTATTTCTCTTCTGGAGCCAACAGAAAGCCCTGACAACTTTGAAAGTGATGGATTAGTGGGGCATTTCCCACCAATGAGCAAACATTCCCAGCTGTCACAGCAGGAGGAAAAACAGTGAGAAAGTTTGTACGAATTCACATGCAGGCCACTGGATAAAATCTGCAGAAAACAGGGAGAAGGCCAGCCTTGTCAAAGGGCCACTGTAAAAAGAAAGAGCAGAGACCTAAACTTAGTTCCACTTTGCTACCTCTTCATTTCATGGCAGCCTGGAGAGAAGTCTCTGACAGAGAGCCATCTCCCACTGCCCCTGAGAAGATTAAAAGAATCCAGGCCCTAGCCAATCTCCTGTTCTCGGAATTGAGAAGCAGAAAGGGAAATGCAGCTAATTTGCAGTAACCCTGCTTCCCTGTTCAGATTTCCAAAGCATAATAAAACAGAGAAGCTGTGTCTCCAGGGTGTCACTTCCAGCTGTGCTCCACAAGTTGGAAAAAACAAGAAAGGACATGTTAACTACTCACACCAACCTGCCCTTCCTGCTGCCATTCTTCCAAATAATTCTACAGGAGGTTGTGAGCCCTTCTCCAAAATGCTTTAAGAAGAAGATATATTCCTGACTGGCAAGGAGATTTAGGTGAACTCGGCTGAATGCAGAATGAGGAACAAAATGCTTTCTTGAGGTGCACAATCCTTCATGCATTATGTTCTACTGTCTGCTAAAAGCATCATCATACCCATAATTAAATGTTCAAATTCTGCTTTGATGGTCCATGTAAAGTTTGATTTGGTCAGCTCAGTGCACCATCCTCCCAGATGTTGAAAACAGGTAGTCATCCTTATGCATGTCCTTTCCATCCTCCCTATATTAGTTTCCTAGGGCTGCTATAACAAAATACCACAAACTGGGTGGATTAAAGGAAAGACATGTAATATCTCACAGTTCTACAGGTGAGAAGTCCTAAACTGAGGTGTCAATAAGGCCACCCTCCCTCTGAGACTCTGTAAATTTATTTATTTTATTATTTTACTTATTTATTGTTTCTGGCTGCCTTGGGTCTTCATTGCTGCACGTGGGCTTTTCTCTGGTTGCAGCGAGCGGGGGCTACTCTTCGTTGCGGTGCGTGGGCTTCTCATCGTGGTGGCTTCTCTTGTTGCAGAGCACGGGCTCTCGGTGCGTGGGCTTCAGCAGCTGTGGCACGTGGGCTCAGTAGTTGTGGCTCGTGGGCTCTAGAGTGCAGGCTCAGTACTTGTGGCGCATGGGCTTAGCTGCTCCGCGGCATGTGGGATCCTCCCGGACCAGGGATTGAAGCCATGTCCCCTGCATTGGCAGGCGGATTCTCAACAACTGCGCCACCAGGGAAGCCCCCTCTGAGACTCGGGGTAGAATCCTTCCTGCCTCTTCCTACCTTCTGGTACTGGCCATCAATCCTTGGCATTTCTTGGCTTGTAGCTGCATCACTCCAACCTTGGCCTCTGTCATCACATTCTCCTCTAACATGTCTGTGTTGCTGTGTCTCTTCTCCTCTCTTATAAAAACACCAGTTATACTCTAATAAGGGCCCATCCTATTCTAGTAGAATATATTAACTAATTACATCTGCAATGATCATGTTTCCATTAAGGTCATATTCTGAGGCAATGGGGTTAGGATTTCAAATATCTTTTAGGGGGACACCATTCAACCCATACACTCCTACCACCAAGTCATGTCCTGACTACCTCCGAACTGCCTCTCAAATCTGTCCACTTCTTTCTCTCCCTACCACTACCCCGAATCCCAGACCATTATCTCATCTGGAACTTCCTAAATCCTGCCCTCATTTTTGCACTGCTCCAATCTATTCTCCAAAAAACTTATTTAATGGAATGTAACATACACACAAAAATGTGCATAAATTTTCACAGAGTACACATACCTATGTAACCACCACCCAAATCAAGAAATAGAGCATTACCAGCACCCTAGAAACACACTTCATACCTTCACCCAATTTATTGCCCCCTGATCCATCCCAAAGGTAACCATTATCCTGACCTCTAAAATTATGGATTAGTTTTACATGGTTGGGATTATAATGAATGGTATTTTACAGTAGGTACAACTTTTTTTTTTGTGGCTCCTTCTAATATTAATGAGACTTAGCCTTGTTGCAAGTTGAAATAATCGATTCATTTTCCATGCTTAATAAATATTTCTTTGTATGAATTTACCATTCCATACATATATTCATTCTACTATTGATGACCATTTAGACTGAGTTCCACTTTGAGAGCTATTCAAAATAATGGAGCCAAAAACATTCCCACAGTTTTGGCATATATCCAGTAGCACTGCAAAGTCATAGGGCATATAATTGTTGATCTTGAGTAAACGTTGCCAAACAGTTTTCTAAAGTGACTGTATTCATTTTCAACAGCACAGCACTGTATGAGCATTCCAGTTGCTTCATATCCTTACCAACACTTGGTATAATCAGTTTTTTTCATTTTAGCCATTCTGATGTGTGTGCAGTGGTATTTCACTGTTGCTTTATTTTGCATTTCCATGATGACTAATTATGGTAAGAAATTTTTCATATGCTGACTAGCCATGTGTATATCCTCTTCTGTGAAGAACTTTTTAAATCCACTTCCCATTTTTCTATTGGGTTATCTCTTTCTCTTATTGATTTGTAGAGGATATTTATATAGTCTGGATACTAATCCTTTGTCAGATAAGTATACTGCAATTATCATTTTATATTCTGTGGATTTCCTTTTCTCTCCCTTAATGGTGTCTTTGGTACAAAGACTTAATTTTAATGTAATCTAATATATTTATCTTTTAATTTTTGCTACTGTTTTTTTAATTACTTTTATTGAGATGTAATTCACATATCATCCAATTCACTCATTTAAAGTATACAATTAAAAGTTTTTTAGTATATTCACAGGGTTGTGCAACAATCACCATAATCTAATTTTAGAATATTCTAATCACCCCCAAAAGAAACTCCATACCCTCTAGCTGCCACGCCCCATTCCTCCCAACAACCTCACCAAGCTCTAAGCAAACATTAATTTACTTCTGTCTCAATGGATTTGCCTATTCTGGACATTTCACATGAATGAAATCATACAATCTATGGTCTTTCGTGACTTAGCATAATGTTTTCAAGGTTCATCCATGTTGTAGTGCATATCAGTACTTCATTTCTTTTTCTTGCTGAATAATATTCCACTGTATGAATATATTGCATTTTATCCATTTATCAGTTGATGGGCATTTGGGTTGTTTCCACTTTGGAGCTATAATAAATAATGCTGCTTGCTTAGTATTTCTTGTGTCCTATCTAAGCAATATTTGGCTATCCCAAAATTATGAAAATATTCTACCATGTTATCTTCTAGATTCTTTATTGTTTTGTTTGTTTTTTATTGAAGCATAGGTGATTTACAACAATGCTGTGTTAGTTTCAGGTGTATAGCAAAGTTAAATATATATTTTTTTTTCAGATTTTTTTCCCTTATAGGTTTTTACAAAATATTGAGTATAGTTCCCTGTGCTATACAGTAGATCCTTGTTAGTTATCTATTTTATATACAGTAGTGTGTATATGTTATAGATTCTTTATTGTTTCACCTCTCACTTTCAGATCAACAATCCAATTGAAATTTATTTTTCCTTATGATGTGAGGAAGAGGTCTAGGTTCATTTTTTGCCTACATGAATTCCTAATTGTCTTAGTGAAAAGATCATCCTTTCGTTACTGCTCTGCAGTGTCACCTTTTTCAAAAATCAAGTATCCCTTTATGAATGGCTCTATTTCTTTATTCTCCTTTCTGTTCCATTGATCTATTTGTTTATCCTTGTGCAATACCACACTATCCTAATTATTGTAGCTTTATAATATATGGGTATCTAATAGTTTTTTAAAAGTCCTCCAACTTTGTTCTGATTCTTCTCCAATTATCTTGCCTTTTCTTGGCCCCTTGCATTCTGGTATTTTAGTTGGGATGGCATTGAATTTAGAGATCAGTTTGGAGAGAACTGACCTCTTTACCAGGCTGAGCTACCCAATCCATAAACACATTATGCCTTCCCATTTATTTAGGTCATCTTTAATTTCTCTCAATAATATTCTCTACTTTTCTCTGTAAAGGTCTAACACATCTTTTGTTAGATTTATTCCGTTTTTTTTTTTTGGCCATGCCACACAGCTTAAAGGATCTTAGTTCCCCAACCAAGGATTGAACCTGTGACCCCTGCAGTAGAAGCGCAGAGACCTAACCACTGGACCACCAGGGTTCCCTTTTTAGATTTATTCCTGTTTTTAATATTTTAGCCTATTTTAAATGGTAACTTTTAAACAGTTTTATTGAGGTAAAATTTACACACCATGAAATTTACCCAATTTCAGTGTACAATTTGATCAGTTTTAGTAAACTACACAGTTGTCCAACCATAATCACAATCTAGTTTTAGAGCACTTCTATCAACCTTAAATGTTACCTCACACTCATTTGCAGTTAATTCCCAACCCCACACCAGCAACAACTGGTTTGCCTTCTATCTGTATAGTTTTGACTTTTCCAGAAATTTCATAAAATTTGAATCACACAGTATAGAATTTTTTGCATCTGTATTCTTTTACTTAGCATAATGTTTTTGAAGTATATCCAGGTTGTTTCATGTATCAGTTTATATTGTAGAGTAGTACTCTTTTGTATGAATACATCTTTTTTTTAAATCCACTTACCAGTTGATAGATAATTGGATTGTTTCTAGTTTGGAGCCATAATTAATAGCATTGCTATGAATGTTCACTCACAAGTTTTGGCATAGGTATACATTTCATTTCTCCATGAGTTTTCACTTCAATACTTGTAACTGGAATTGCTGGGTCATATGGTAAATACAGCATATGTTGAACTTTTTCAAAAACCACCAAACTGTTTTCCAAAGTCAATGTACCATTTACATTCCCACCAGCAATGTATGAAGTTTCCAATTTCCCCATATCCTCACCAGCACTTCTTATTATCTGTCTTTTTTATCTTAGCCATTCTAGTGGGTGTGAATTAATAGCTCCTTGTGGTTTTAATTGGCACTTCCCTAGTGATGATGAGCATCTTCCCATGTGCTTATTTACCATTAATATAGATACTGTGGTTTGTCCTATTATTATTGACTTATAAGAGTTCTTTGCGTGCCTGGATAAGTGCTTTATCAGGTATCATTTCCAAATATTTCTTCCCATTCTGTTGCTTATCTTTTCATTGTTTTAATAGTATATTTTAAAGCATTTAAGTTTCAAATTTTATGATGCCCAATTTATCTTTTTTTTTCTTTTAGGGATCTTGGTTTTAGAGTTATATTCAAGAAATCTCTGACTAACCTAATTTCATAAAAACTTTCTTCTATGTTTTCTTCTAGATTTTTTATAGTTTTAGTGCTTATATTTTTATCTGTAATGCATTTCAAGTTAATTTTATAAATAGCATAGAGTAATTTTTGGATACAGATATATAATTGTTCTACTTCATTAACTGGGAAATACAATTTGGTCATAGTTCATAATCCTTTTTATATGTTGCTGGATTCATTTTAAATGGTACCTTTTTAAAATTTTTAGAAAATATTTATCTATTTATTTCTTTTTATTTTTGGCTGCATTGGGTCTTAGTTGAGGCATGTGGGATCTTTTGTTGTGGCATGAAGGCTTCTCTCTAGTTGTGGCGCACAGGCTCCAGAGCGGGTGGGCTCTGTAGTTGCGGCACACCACCTCTCTAGTTGTAGCATGTGGGCTTAGTTGCCCCACGGCATGTGGGATCTTAGTTCCCTGACCAGGGACTGAATACGCGTCCCCTGCATTGGAAGGCGGATGCTTAATCACTGGACCATCAGGGAAGTCCCCTAAATGGTAACTTATTAAAATTTCATTTTGTAATTATTTTTTGCTGATATATAGAAATACAATAGTTTTTTTATATTGACTTTGTATCCAGCAAACTTACTACATTCATTTGTTAAATTTACATAATTATATATTCTGCAAATAATATAATTTTATTGCTTTGTCTACCATCCTTACATGTTTATTTCTTTTCCTACCTCACTGCATTCACTAGGACCTCCAGTAGAAGGCTGAACAGAAGTGGTGATGTCATCCTGAACTCATACATTAATTACAGGGTAAGGCTCTCAATATTTCACATAAGCCTGATGATGTTTGCTGTGGATTTTCTAAATATTCTTTCTTAAGGACGTTTACTTAGATTCCTAGTTTGCTAAAAGTTTTTGTCTAGATTAGATGTTGAATTTTATCAAATACTTTTCTGTATCTATTAAGATGATCATATGGTTTCTCTTTATTAACATTATTTGATTTTTTAATGTTACCCAACCTCTCATTCCTATAATAAATACAACTTGGTCATACCATAATACCTTTTTTATATACTGCTCAGTTTTCTATTATGTTGTTTAGGATTTTTGCATCCTTAGGACTGCCAAAATCTATGCTCAACTTCCCTACTTCTTAGCAGGGACTTTTTATTGGGTGTTTTAGCCTCTCAGAGTTTTATCATTTACGAATCCACAAATGCTTCAAAAACAAAAAGAGGGACTTCCCTGCTGGCACAGTGGTTAAGAATCCGCCTGCCAATGCAGGGGACACGGGATTGAGCCCTGGTCCGGGAAGATCCCATATGCTGTGGAGCAACTAAGCCCATGCGCCACAACTACTGAGCCAGCGCTCTAGAGGCCACAAGCCACAACTATTGAGCCTGAGTGCCACAACTACTGAAGCCTGTGCACCTAAAGCCCATGCTCCTCAACAAAGACAAGCCAACAAAATGAGAAGCCCGTGCACCTCAACAAAGAGTAGCCCCCCCACTCACCGCAACTAGAGAAAGCTTGCATGCAGCAATGAAGACCCAAAGCAGACAAAAATAAATAAATAAATTTATTTTTTTAAAAAAGAGAGAAAGAAAAAGAGTGAGACAGTTGAAGTCACTTCAGTATACTTCCTTTCTCCAGTATTTTGGCTCCTGAAGTCCTGGCTGCCTTGGTAGCTGTTCAATGCCTTTAAATAAATATTTTCTCTTTATTTTGTCCAGCTTTTCTATATGTTCTATAGGAGGGATGTTGGCTCCTCTACCATTCCCAGAAGGAGAAATCCACTTTTATATTATATATTAAATCATATTATTCATCTCCTCTGAATTTCCTAATGACTACCTCATTGCGCTTACAATAAAATCCATATTCCTTACTATGGCCCAGAAGATCCTAAATGATCCAGCTCTAGCCTTCCCCTCCATCATCTCTTATCACTGACTACCTTGTTCACTCCTCTCCAGCCGTGTGAATCTATTTTCTGTTCCTCTAACCTCACCAAGTTCATTCCCAAATCAATACTTTTATACTTGTTCTTCTCTTTTCCTGGAACACCCTCTCTCTGACCTTTGCATAGCTGCCTCATTTTTATCATTCTGTCACAGTTCCAGTGTCACCTCCTCAAAGAGGCCTTCTCAGGACAAGTGATCTAATTTGGTACCCTGACTGCCTAACTCCTACCCTCCTCAAACAATATAACCTACATAAAAGAAGTGATAATATAATTAAGCCAACTAAAATAGAATATTAAATTTCCAAAAATATAATTTTATCCCCTTCCCATTTCCATATTCAACATAAAGAAAACAATAAAGCAGGGAATACAATATCTCTGGGGCAGAATCACATCTCTGTACTACAAAGCAGAACATAAGAGTATCATCTTTCTTCAAAGTGTGACAAATCTAGATTCAAATCATTTCTACATCACTTTCCAGAAGTATGGCTTCAAGCAAGGCTCTCTGCTTCAGCTTCCCAAACTATAAAACAGGTAGAATGACAGTATCCATTTGATGGTATTGTTGTAATCAAATAATAAATGTTATTTTGTGCACAAACTGCTTAATACAGTGGTTGGGTCATAGAAAGTTCTGTATAAACAAGAGCTGTTATGATGACAATGATACTCATGATGATAATGATGATGAAAACAATAAGACTCTATAGTATCTGGTAAAATACTAATTTTCCATCAAACATACACACGATTAAATATTATAATAATTTCCACCAAGTAGATGCAGACCTTATCACCTGCATTCACAAATGTGGTAAAGAGCTAGTTTCTCTAATTCCTGTATTGCCATTAACTTTGGTGGCAAGAAAAATAGACCAGCCTTAAAGTCTACTCAAGCACAAGAAGAACTTCTTGGAAAAATACTACAGTAGCTCAAAAAATTGAAGGAAGAATCAAATAACCAAGAGTTGCAAAGAACAGGAATCAAGGTAGCTCAAGAGAAATAGGAGGCAGGAACTTAAAGACCTCCCTCTAAGATTCCATCCCACTCCCATTTAAGTGACTGAAATAGCTTCAAAACCTATCTTTTGCTCTCAGTTCAAAATTCCAAATTCTTAGAAAAAAGAATCTGATTGGCATAACCAGGTCAGATGCCTATTCTGAGACCAATCATCTCTTTCCCAAGTGTCAAGCTCAAACATCATGCTACCAGAAAACTACTACAGCTAATCAATGAATTTCGTAAAGTAGCAGGATACAAAATTTATGCACAGAAATCTCTTGCATTCCTATACACTAATGATGAAAAATCTGAAAGAGAAATTAAGGAAACACTCCCATTTACCATTGCAACAAAAAGAATAAAATACCTAGGAATAAACCTACCTAAAGAGACAAAAGACCTGTATGCAGAAAACTATAAGACACTGATGAAAGAAATTAAAGATGATACAAACAGAGGAGAGATATACCACGTTCCTGGATTGGAAGAATCAACATTGTGAAAATGACTCTACTACCCAAAGCAATCTACAGATTCAATGCAATCCCTATCAAACTACCAATGGCATTTTTCACAGAACTAGAACAAAAAATTGAACAATTTGTATGGAAACACAAAGGACCCTGAATAGCCAAAGCAATCTTGAGAAAGAAAAACGGAGCTGGAGAAATCAGGCTCCTGGACTTCAGACTATACTACAAAGCTACAGTAATCAAGACAATATGGTACTGGTACAAGGACAGAAATATAGGTCAGTGGAACAGGATAGGAAGCCCAGAGATAAACCCAAGCACATATGGTCACATTATCTTTAATAAAGGAGGCAAGACTATACAATGGAGAAAAGACAGCCTCTTTAATAAGTGGTGCTGGGAAAACTGGACAGCTACATGTAAAAGAATGAAATTAGAACACTCCCTGACACCATACACAAAAATAGACTCAAAATGGATTAAAGATTTAAATGTAAGGCCAGACACTATCAAACTCTTAGAGGAAAACACAGGCAGAACACTCTATGACATAAATCACAGCAAGATCCTTTTTGACCCACCTCCTAGAGAAATGGAAAGAAAAACAAAAATAAACAAGAGGGACCTAATGAAACGTCAAAGCTTTTGTACAGCAAAGGAAACCATAAACAAGACCAAAAGACAACCCTCAGAATGGGAGAAAATATTTGCAAACAAATAAACAGACAAAGGATTAATCTCCAAAATATACCAGCAGCTCATGCACCTCAATATCAAAAAAACAAACAACCCAATCCAAAAATGGGCAGAAGATCTAAAGAGACATTTCTCCAAAGAAGATATACAGATTGCCAACAAACACATGAAAAGATGCTCAACATCACGAATCATTAGAGAAATGCAAATCAAAACCACAATGAGGTATCACCTCACACAGGTCATAATGGCCATCATCAAAAAATCTACAAACAATAAATGCTGGAGAGGGTGTGGAGAAAAGGGAACCCTCCTGCACTGTTGGTGGGAATGTAAATTGATACAGTCACTATGGAGAACAGTATGGAGGTTCCTTAAAAAACTAAAAATAGAACTATCATATGATCCAGCAATCCCACTACTGGGCATATACCCTGAGAAAACCATAATTCAAAAAGATATATGTAAAACAATGTTCAATGCAGCACTATTTACTATAGCCAGGACATGGAAGCAACCTAAATGTCCATCAACAGATTGCACATACATATAGTGGAATATTACTGAGCCATAAAAAGGAATGAAATTGAGTTATTTGTAGTGAGGTGGATGGACCTAGAATCTGTCATACAGAGTGAAGTAAGTCAGAAAGAGAAAAACAAATACTGTATGCTAACGCACATATATGGTATCTAAAAAAAACAGTACTGATGAACCTAGTGGTAGGGCAGGAATAAAGACACAGACGTAGAGAACAGAGCCAACAACCGTAAAAGGCTTCTCATGGTTTCTGCCACATAGTAAGCACTTTATGAATATTTATTGCTCTTCCTCTTCTTTCATTCTTTAATAGATATTCGCCAGGCTCATTATTTTTACAGTTTTGTCTTTAACACTCCAGAAAAACTACATTAAAAACACATACAGGGGCTTCCCTGGTGGCGCAGTGGTTGAGAATCTGCCTGCTAATGCAGGGGACACAGGTTCGAGCCCTGGTCTGGGAGGATCCCACATGCCGCGGAGCAACTAGGCCCGTGAGCCACAACTACTGAGCCTGCGCGTCTGGAGCCTGTGCTCCGCAACAAGATAGGCCGCAATAGTGAGAGGCCTGCGCACCACGATGAAGAGCGGCACCAGCCTGCCACAACTAGAGAAAGCCCTCGCACAGAAACGAAGACCCAACACAGCAAAAATAAATAAATAAATTAAAAAAAAAAAAAAAACAGAAATGGTCATATAATTTCCATTATCTGGTAAAATAAAACATAAAAAAAAAAGAAAACCACATACAGCAGTCTGAGTCACCAGATTTTTATTCGACCAATCATGGTATGAAAAAAAAAATCTATCATTATCTGCATCATTTTAAAGGAAGAAAAGGCCATTTGAATGCCCTCCCCCGACAAAATGAGAAGAAGCACATAATCTCAGAATAAAAGACAATTCATTGTGCTACAGACAGAAAATACCAGAGGTCCCATGAACTGGCAACGGGTCAGTGTCATGTAAACACCCTATGTGACAGCCTAAAGTCAATAAATAAGGCAAAAGTGAGAAACACATTTGTACTCTGCTCTTTGGCTCATGCTACTTCCTCCATCAGGAATACCTTCCCTACTTTCTTTTTTTTTTTTGGCCGTGCCATGTGGCTTGCAGGATCTCAGTTATCTGACCAGGGATTGAACCCAGGCCCTAACCACTTCAGTGAAAGCACAGAATTCTAACCACTAGGCCACCAGGGCCACCCTACTTTCTACGTGTTTTAATGCTTCTCTTTTTCTGAGCCCCAGAGCCAGAACTTCCCTGAAAGCTACCTGGATCCTCTCAACTGGAAGCATTCAGTGCTTCCTCTCAATTCTGGCATCAAGTCCATCTCTAGTTCTCTGATGGCACTGTCCACTGTCTACTTTGCAATTTAGAAATGTGGATATCTTATCTATCCACTACACTTCAGGATTAAGCCAAGGACTAGATCCAGAGCTGACTCATTTCAGTAGGGCTCATAGTACCTAATGGGGTTATTCACATAATATGCAATAGACTCAGGCCTATAGAATGATTCAGATATTAAGATTTGCTACCTTGAGTCAGCAACCACTTTTGAAACAGTGTGGATAGCTCTAAGCCCAGCAGTGTGAAATAGATTTTGATAGGTAGGAATGTGCATATTGAAAAGCCCATAATCAGGCAACCCAACATCCATTCATTAATTGATCAACAGATGAATAGGTAAATAAAATGTGGTATATACATATAGTGGAATATTATTCAGCCTTAAAGAAGAAGTAGGGGCTTCCCTGGTGGCACAGTGGTTAAGAATCCACCTGCCAATGCAGGGGACACAGGTTTGAGCCCTGGTCCGGGAAGATCCCACATGCCGTGGAGCAGCTAAGTCCATGCGCCACAACTACTGAAGCCCATGCACCTAGAGCCCGTGCTCCGCAACAAGAGAAGCCACCGCAATGAGAAGCCCGCGCACCGCAATGAAGTGTAGCCCCCGCTCGTCGCAACTAGAGAACGCCCATGCGCAGCAATGAAGACCCAACACAGCCAAAAGTAAGTAAATAAATTTATTTTTTAAAAAAAAGGAAGGAAATTCTGACACATGCAATAACATGGATGAACCATGGAGACACTGTGCTAAGTGAAATAACCCAGTCACAAAAGGACAAATATTGTATGTTTCCACTTACATGAGGTTCCTAGAGTAGTAAAATTTACAGAGGCAGAAAGCAGAATGGTGGTTGCAGGGGCTGCATGGAGGGGGTAAAGGGGAGTTATTGCTTAATGGATACCGAGTTTCAGATGAGGAAGATAAAGTTCTGGAGATGGGTGGTGGTGAAAGCTGCACAACAATGTGAATGTACTTAACGCCACAGAACTATACACTTAAAAATGGTTAAAATGGCTAAGTTTATATTATATATATTTTACCACAATAAAACTTTTTAATAATTTTTTTAACTTTAAAGCAAATAATCAGAAAAACAGTAAGAACAGTTCCACTTAGACCATTTTAGCTCTGGGGCAAGGAAAGATGAGAAGATGACTATGACAGCAATTGTCAATTCAAAGAGACATTGTGCATTGAGAAGCCCAGTCTTGTTCTATTCAGCCCGAAATCATGCCCACGTAACGAATGAGCAAAAGAAGCTACAAGTAGAGTGATTTCAATTTGACAATGAAAAGAACTTTCAACAGTGCTGTCCAAAGATAGAATGGATTGTTTTTATAAATAATGAGTTCCACTTCACTGGAAGTATTTAAGTATAAATGGAATAGTCCTTTGCCAAAAATCTTCGGAGGAGCAAACATCAGATGAGGGTAAAAGAGTTGCTCCTAAAAGCTGGTTAGAACTTTGATGACAATCCACAACGAAGCATTCATGCATTGGTGGCAAAATGACAAAAACAAAGACAAAATTGTGACTTTTTATACAGCTCAATATATTTGATCGTTTTAATTCTCACATTATGCCTTCGACTCTTTTAGTATTAAAATAACTAGTCTCTTCTAAAAGAATAGTGAATGATAATTTTTTCGTTCATGTTCTTTTATTAGGCAAAACTAGCAGCTGACAAAGTGATCAGATGTCTATCCAAATTCACGACAGAGAATGCCATTGGCCTCCCAATGGATAAGTGCATTTTACTGTGCAGGTGTGCTCAGGAGAGAACATATATGTATGTTTGGCTATGAGTGTGTGTTACACAGAGGTAAAGTGGGAGGGAATACGAATGAATGGATACTGGCACCAACAATCATAAGAGGGAAGAGGATAACATATATTTATAATTACATGTAAGAACCATTTAATGATAAACAATAAATAAGATACGGAGTCCATTACTATTGGTATCTGCCACCAGCAACCACTGGTGGTATTTCTTTTTTTCCCGTTTATTTGGTCACTCATTTTTAAATCAGCAAGAAAAACACAATGTAAAGGTACCAAGTTATTTTATTGTCAGGAACCAAAAGAGTAGAAATATATTGATGACATCACTCCATACCAAACCCCCAGAGCTTTCTGTTTCTGCTGTTTATGCTTTCTCCTGCAACATCTCCATTCGGATCCTGCTGAAAACACTTCTGTCACTCACAATCTGTCAAGAGAGCATTATCTTCCGTGGTTTAAAACAGAAACTCCATTTAACTTGCTGCCTGATAAACACATTTCATTCGCATCCCTTAAATAACAATAATTATTCTAATTTGTCACATGAAGGCAAGAAAAAAGCATTCATATTTTGCAGCTTGCTTTGCATTATGGAACACAGAGACGAGAAGTAGTCCCCTCTTGAGATTAAAAAATAACTTATTAAGTCAAAAATGGACCTCAAATGAATGTATGCTTTCAGTATACTCTCTCTAGATTTCAATTAGTGTAGTGGTTAGGAGTCTGAATTCTCAAATCACACTTGGGTTCAAATCCTGGCTTTACATAAGGCCACTTATGTAACCTTTGGCAAGACAATGTAACCTTTCTAAATCTCATTTTCCTCATCTGTAAAATGGAGGCATGTGTCAATATCTACCTCATAAGATTAAATAAGATAGCCAATAAATGTTGGCTGCTGTTACACTACTACTCGCCTCCTCCTCCGCTGACTCAGAGTCCTCACCATCACCATCATTATCAAATCAATGTACTAGTTAAGATTCTTTGTTGACAAGCAACACAAATTACCCTGCCTAACTTCAGCAAAATGGAAAAGAAATTTACTCCATGTGTACCAGATTGCTCCTAAAATTCAAAGTAAAGCTAAATTAAAGTTAGAAGCAACAGGAACCACGACCCCAGGAACTAATGGGCAGTTAGGTCTTCAGGCTACTGCCATCAGGTAGCATCAGCTGCAACCATTTTACATCCTGGGATCAATGCTCTCAAGATTCAGAATCCCTGGAAAGTGAGCCGGAGACCTGCCTTGATCACATGACCACCCCTTGGCCAGAGGAGAGCAAGGTCTATGACTGACAGTCCCAAAATAATACTGCATACCATGGGGGAAGGCTATTCCCCAAGGGAAAATCTACACGTTGTAGTCCAAAGAAGGAGGGTACAGATACTCAGCAGCTAACATATACCAAATGCCTACCTCATCCCAAGAGCCTACTACATTAAGCTCAAATAAGGCCGCACCCTCTTCTCTCTTTACCAGCCTCTTTTAATATGTTATTAATTTTTAAAGTTGTTGTTGAAACTCATTTTGAGAAAAATAACAATGCCCCAGAGCACTAAAGTACATATGCCCCTTTAAAATATATATATACATACATATATACATATATGTATATGTGTATATATATATATATATATATATATATACTGCTTGTCAGAAAAAGATTATTTTGTTGAAAACTTTCCTATTCAAACTTCCAGAAAATTCATTGCCTTTATTATGGTCAAGTTATTTAGCAATGATTTGCCCTGTTAAGAGGCACATAAAGCACCCACTGAAAAACGTTTTCTGAAGGATGACTTAGAGAAGTAGTTGTTCGTCTACAAAGAAATTATTTTATTTTTTATGTTCAATAAGATTAGATTTATGATAAGAAATTAGGATCAGAAGCAAGATTTTGTTTTGATAATTTTTTGTTGATGATATTTTAGTGAGAAAGGATTAACAATAAAAAGCAGTGATGTAAAAATAATAATAAAGAATAAAGAAATATATGATCTACAATTCCATTAAAATTTTCTTCCAGCTTGCTAGCTGAACAAATCCCAAACAAGAAAAATATTCAGTCTGATTAATTTGGAGCTCCAAACAACTAAGTAGTTTAGTGAAAACATTTCTCACAAAGCCCAGGGCTCTGGAGACACACAGAGCTGAGACTAATCCCAGCTCCACCCTTAGCAGCCGTGCGACTCTGGGCAATTTACTCATCTACCCAAGCATCTAGGCCTTGCTCACCTATAAAACAAAATTTAAAACATGATGGGATGTTTTGAGGACTTACTGAGATACTGCATGGAAGGTACTTGACACTTTACCTGGCACATTGTAAGCTCTCAAGGATAAATGTTAATATTTGTATGTATAGGGTAGAGGGACGAGAGAGAGAGAAACAGTTCTCAATAGACAGTGATTTTGTTCCCCAGAGGACAGTTGGCAATGTCTGGATACATCTATGGCTGTCACAACCTGGGGGTGAGGGGTTGGGGGGTTCTTCTGGCACCCAATGTGTAGAGTCCAGGGATACAGCTAAGAATTCTACAATGCACAAGACAGGCCCCCACAACAGAATTATCCAAAACAAGATATCAATAATGCTGAGGCTGAGAAACAAGAGAGAGAAAGAAAGTGAGAAGCAATGTGATATAATGCAGAACATGGAAAGGATTTGCAAAGGGAGGTACATTCAGTGTCAAGACAGGAGAGTGGATCAGAACAACAGATTTAAAATTAGATTAACTGAGCTTCTGCCACACATAAACTCTGAAGTGCTCAGAACCTCGGGATTCTCATTTGTAAAACAGGCATAATACCACCTGCCTCAAAAGGTTGTGAGCAGTTATGATATTCACCCTTGACCAAATCATAATGGATGTCCACTGTATAACCAGTAGGACTGCACCACTGTATGTTTCCACTGACTAGCAATCCTAATTGTTAGGTACTTAACAAGAAATGGTTACTATTCTCGTTACATGGTAGAAAAACAGCCAGACTGGAAGTCTGACTCAGCTATGTTGGAAATATCTGGAAGGCTTTGTTAACCTACGCAAGACTTAGTTTCCTCTTATACGGAAGATATCAACAAGCAGACTCGACTGGGATCCTCAAAACTTCTGAAATTTTTAAAAAGCATTATATATGTGTGTGTATATTTCTCTGAAGAGGATCTAAAACTGGTTAAAGACCACTGGGTTAGAGGGTATACATTTTTCGATAGAAAGTAATAACTAGGATGCAGTAGAATTTCTGAAGAGATTATAATGTGAAAGAGTACCTTGGAGTGTTTAAGAACTCAGATGTGGGAGTATGAATTCTGCCTCTGTCACTTACTGGCTGTACAGTCTTGGAGACTGACTGAACCATAACAATTCTCACCTGTTAAGTTAGAATGTTCTTAGTATCTGCCTAAAAGGGATCTTGTGAAGAATAAAATGAGACAATCCCAGTAAATTTGGCGCGTAGTACATGCTTACTAAGAATCAGCTTCATGATGATGGGTTTTGCATAAACTGTTATATGCCCAGATGGTAGTAGATGGCTTGAGCCTTCTTTGACTCCATATAACATACACTATCAGAAAAACTGCAGGAATTCTCTAATTATACCATCCATCTACTGGAGCTCAGCCAGAGGATTCACTGATTCGGATGCATCCTCTCTATAACAATATCTATACTACATCAGAAAGTGAACAGGAGAAGTAGCTATCCGACCACAAAACATCTTTTTACAACTGAAAGCCTCATTCAAACATCCCCCCTCTGATAAGTGTCCATGGAAGTCTCCTGGGATTTCCATAAACACAATGATATGCTTGGTTTTTCCTTACTCTGGGACAATTCTAAACCTGTCTCACATACATATAGGATACATACTCCACAAGGACTCTTGTCTATATCCTTTATTCTTCCTGGTACCTATGCATACAAGACTTTATGCCCAGCTAACCTGAATCCACCCAGGCTGCCTTGAAGCCTGCCTCTGCCCAACAATATATCCGTGAAGAATGATTCTAGGGATTTGCCAGTGCATTACACAGAAAAACAGCCTAAATTCCTTCCTTATCCATCTATTTCCCCTTCCTTCAAGCAGCTGCTTAAAAAAAAAACAAAAAAACCCATCTCTCTCATTCCTTCATTCTACCCCACCCCACCCCAGCTCCCTTCAGTGCCATGCTGCTTCCTCTCTGCCACTACATTTATTGTGTTTATGACACCCATCCCCTCTCTTCAGGGTATAACTCCTGCAAGGCAGAGACTGGCCTGAATGTCTTTCTCTCTTTTGAAGCAGCCCCCTGGAATTCTGGTTAATAAGCTTTCCATCTCATTCCACAAGGAAGCCCACCACAACAAAGTCCTCCATCCTTGGCTCAGTACCACTTAACCTTCTTCTAGGAGCTGCAAGTAGATGACCCTCTAACCTCTTCTTGCCCCAGAACAGTACTGAAGAAACAAAGGCCTCATCTGCTCTCTACCTGGCTTACAGGGCAAACTCAGTATTAATCAGAGGTGCCCTTTTTGCTACTGACAAAGTACATGCACTCATAACCAAGAGCTTCTTGCCAAATCCTTAGGGCTTTAAATCTTTCCGAATAAACTGCAATTGTAAAGAAACCCTCTAAATGATGTTGTACAAGGAAGTTAAAGCAGGCACAGAAGGATGGAGTAACATTTCACCATCTGCCTGTGATAATAATAATGTCTCCGCCTTGCAAAATCTCTAATTGATTGTGAGACAGAAGCACAAAGATCCTGCCATAATCTAACCAAGATTACTCCTAAATTATATCTTTGCAGAGGACGAGCACTAAGGTCGGTGGCTCCTAAGAACCAATTTTGAGCATATGAACTTTCTGGTGGCAGAATGATAGGAGCCCCAGGACACAGTTGGGCAAGATCGAACCAATTCACTTTATTATAGTTGCTTGAAGCAGTGTCAAGCTGGAGCCCCATAGAGAGCTGAGGGGTAGGGAATGAGTTTGGGACAGTGTTTCCCACTGATGGGACAGAAATGCCTTAAAGCAGTGTGGATACACATCTGTCTGGGTTTCCTGTGGAGGAAGCCTGGGCTGCTCTACTCTCCACAGTGTTGAGCCAGGAGGCTTTATTCCAGGGGAGTCATAATTTTCTACAATGGCAGAGCTCAGGCCTGAACTGGAGGGCTTGGGAAGAGCTAGCTGGAAAAAGCAGCTTTGATTTCACAAGTTTCTTAAACTACCTTTCCACAGGAAGGACCCAGCCAAACTCTCCTGGCCTGAGACAAATGGAAATTAATGACTTAGCTTACTGCCTCTTACCCAGGTCCCCATAATCAAAGGACCATTGATTATTTATTATAAAGTTAAATTAAAAACTGGTTTTTATAAATTACTACATATACTTTTTCTTTATGTACAATATATCTTAAATAAACACAATATACTTATATACATATATCATCCATATGCATTTTTATATGCATATGTTAGGATTCTTGGTACTGATTAACATTAAAGCTGGGGGAAAAAAACTTTTATTTTTTTAACATCTTTATTGGAGTATAATTGCTCTACAGTGTTGTGTTAGTTTCTGCTGTACAACAAAGTGAATCAGCTGTATGTATACGTATATCCCCATATCTCCTCCCTCTTGCGTCTCCCTCCCACTCTCCCTATCCTACCCCTCTAGGTCATCACAAAGCACCAAGCTGATCTCCCTGTGCTATGCAGCTGCTTCCTACTAGCTATGTGTTTCACATTTGGTAGTGTATATATGTCAATGCTACTCTCTCACTTCCTCCCGGCTTCCCCTTCCCCCTCCCCGTGTCCTCAAGTCCGTTCTCTACATCTACGTCTTTATTCCTGTCCTGCCCCTAGGTTCATCAGTACAGTTTTTTTAGATTCCATAATCCATATATGTGCATTAGCATCTGAAAACCATCTTTTCAGCTTTTTCTTTAAAATAAGTGAAAAGGAGCTAAATATCCCTGTATTGGTAATTAATCATAAACAGTTTCACTCTGCTCACAGAGAAAACTATTTTCTAGTATGTTCATTAGATTTATATTTTATTATTTTTATTCTTTAATTTTAAACATGAAATAACATAGCCTTATTTTCATTATACATTACTTTCTATTTTATTATCATTACTATATATGTATCTTCTTACCATATGCAGTATTGATATATTGTTACTCTATGGCAAACCATGCTGGTTTTCCATCCATGCTGGGGGTTCACAGATTCTGTTTTAACTACATTAAGTAAACAGAATTGAGTCAATTTAAAGAAAAATATTATAATAACAACCATCACAGTGGTCTACAGCCTGGATGCAAAGAAACGAAGTGTGGGATCTGCTTCCCTTAAAGCCAGCTCTTCCCACTCCACCAGCCACCCATTTTTCCTCAAAAGCATGAGTTTAGGTGTAAAGGTTATGAGACTCTCCTTTCCTCTCTACCTTGACACTCACTTGGGATCCTCACAACCAGCTTGTCAACACATTTGGGAAAAGCTGTCTGAACTGAGAAGGTCAGATTCTTTCTTACCAGAAATTAGCAGAAAAAAACAAAACAATGAACCAATCCAAAGGCCCTTCCAGACTCCCACAACTTTGGGGATTTAATGGTAAAAAGCAGCCATTTATTATCAAATAGAAACCACAATTTATCAGCTAGAAAGGAAGATTTCTTATACAGAGAAATCTTTGTGTTTTCTTTTTAGCTTTGGAACCTCCCGTTTATTAGCATTATATCATTGGGCAAGACACCCTAAGTCTGAATTTCTTCACCTAACAAATGAGAACCTACTTTCCAAGGGAAATAATGAGCATCAGGCACTTAACCTAGGATCAGGCATACAGACATGCTCAAGAAGAGCTATTATTACTACTCTGATTATCAACAATGTTCATTAAACGACATAGCTACAGTGATGTTTATTCTAATAGGAGCTTTCCACTTTGAAAAAAGTGTAGCTACCTTAGTAATCATTACCTTAATTCTGGGCTACAATACAACTTCAGGCTTCTTCAGGCATTTCATTCAACATTCATTCAACACATACTTCCTAGAGCCACTGTTCTGTGCACTGGGGAAACAGTACTGAACAATCCACAGCAAAGTCCTTGCCCTGTGGCTCACATTCTGGAGGGGAGAGAAACAGTACACATAAGGGAATGTAATTACAGTAGATCTATCAGTAAGGAATGCTAGGGGAAAAAAAAGTGGATTTTGACCTGGCAAAGGCCTTGCCCATTAAGGCAAAGGCCCTATCTCTTCTGGAGCACTTGGGTTTTATATCATGTAACTCAAGACCTTTAGATATTAAAATCTGATCTTTGGGCCAGTGGTCTTCTTGGTGTGATTTCAGAGCCAAGTGCTCAAACAGTGAAAAGGAAAAATATTTCCTCTGCCTACTTGCTGATATCTAAATGCAAGGGGAGAGATGGGACAAAGAAGGTACTTTCTGTGGCAGCGAAAGCTTGGCTGTCAAATACTAGGCATGTATGGGATGCCACTCCTAGTTCCTGGAGTGGAAGATATAATCAAGTTTTCCTCTTCCCTGCTGAGCCTGGTACCAGCTTCACAAATTTTCTCAGCACAGTTCTCTAGGCAACCACTGTCAGTGATTCAGGTTAGCATAAGAGATGAAATCTGTGTGTCATCACAGAGTTTGAAGTAAGGTTTAAATGTAAATACATCTAGGAAAGGTATCACACTGACTTAAAAATCACACGAAGCACCAAATGACTGGTTCTCTCCCAAGAGTACATCCTATCAGTGGTGGGAAGTAGCTAAGAAGAAATGCTTTAAGTGTATGGGGGTTGCGGGGGATGCATACCAGGGAAGGGAGGACACATTTTATAATCCCACCTACATTCATGTCTGAACGCATGTGATAAGGCATTTCCACACACCCTGTGATTGGAAGGAACCACCTCCATTAGTGTACCTATGTCTTTCAAACAGACACCTAGCTGAGCCCACAAATTATAGTGCTCCCAAATGGCAGCTCTATTCTTCCAGGTGTACAGGCCAAACACCCTGGAGCTCATCAGCACACCCTTTCAGCCCGACTTTCAAAAGATTAACAAAACCCAACCATTTCTCTCCAAGTCCACCTCTACCTCCCAAATCAAGCCACCGCCTTGTCTTGGCTGGACGGCTGCAATAACTCTCTGACGGTCTCAGCTTCTGCCTGTGCTTCTGTACTGTCTGCTTCCACTCAGAAGCCTCCTAAAACCTAAGTCAGGTCACATCCCAACTCTGGTCAAAAACCACCTGTACCTTCTCATCTCACCCAGAGTAAAATCCTACGCAGCCCTTCCTGCTATGGTCCCCAGCTATCTCTCGGGGCTCTTCTCCATCGCTCCCCCTTGTATTTTTCCCTCCAGCCTGGCCTGCCTCCTTGCTTTCCTCCAACAGGCCTGGTGCGTTTCTGCCTCAAGAGCTTTGCACTTGCTGCTCCGTTTGCCAAGGATACTTTTCCTCTAGTGAGTCATATGGCTGCTCCTTCGTGACAGGTGCATCTTTGCTATGGCCCTGAGAGGCCCTCCTGCATCTCCCCATCTAACACAGCACACAGACCAGCCCCCACCTCCACCCCGTCACTCTACCCTGTTGAATAATTCTTCATGGCACCATCACTACGTGACATCATCTCATCACTTTCCTTTCTTCCTTCCCTCTCTCCCTCCCTCATTCCCTCAATCACTATCTGTCCCCCAATAGAATATAAGCTACATCAGAATAAGGGCATGGTCTATTCTGGTCATTTCTGTGCCTAGAATAGGGTCAGGTCCAGAGCGGGCACTCCAACTGCTTTGATTAAAACTCAGTCACCGCAGAGAAGCGGCCCCACACTGCAGAAGGAAGAAGCCACTGCATCTACAAAATGCAACTGCTTTGCTTGAGTGGCTTGAGCTCGATCTTCCATAACAGTGGGTGATCGAGGTCTAAACACATAATGATAGTGCTGGGGTGACAGGAAGTGAAAGTCTTTTACTCTTGAAGGAAAGCCAGATTTGATCATATGGTAGATTTGCTCAGTGGCATTTAGGTTTTATGGCTATAAAGCAATATTCTTATTTCTTACATTCTTTTCTAATAAAAAAAACCAAAACCCAAAACTTTTGATCTGCTGGTCTGAAGCTGCACTCCTGAAACAAACATGTTACACTCAATTTTTGATAACACAAGGTTTATTAAAAGGTAGCTATTATATTACTGCAGAATAAGCTGTATACATGCAAAGATTTAGCATGCTGTCAAAAGGTTTCCTCACTGGAATGATAACTACTCCTAAAGCAGGAATGGTTTTGAGCATCGCATTTACCCAATTTAAACATCAGCACCTTTAATCTGTAAAATGAATGGCTACACCAGGCTAGCTCTGGCATTTGTTCCAACTTATATATTCTATAAGGCAGGCAGTAGGATCCAATGGAAAGGACTTGGGATTTGGAGGTTGAGATCTGACTCTGTCACTCACCAGCCTGACTGAATCTTAATTTTTTTCATCTATAAAACATTAATCACTGGAAATATCTACCTTGCACATTTCACCTTTCAATATCTTAAAATGTACACTTGGAGGATCACCTAAGATAGGACTCTGGGGACAGGGACCCCATGCATTTTGTTTACCAGGATGAGCAGAACACCTGACACCTTACAGGCACCTACATGCACTGGTGGGGTGAAGGAAAGAATATATGAACAAACAGACCAAAAAACACTTCCCTACCTCCTGATTGTCAGGACTATTGTATGGCCTAAATACAGTCATATACATTGTAAGGACTTACTAAAGCAATGTATGTTGAAAGAGCTTTTTTAAATTGTAAAGTTAATACAAATGTTAATAATTATCATCATAGATTTACCACACTTGCCCAGTTCAGCCTTGGATATCTTATTAATTTAATGCTAACCCAACCTGAAAGAAACTAGTATTTATTGAGGCCTTCTGATCTCCTAGGGATATATATACATAATTTGAGTCTTGTACCTTTTGAACCAACCCTACTATCTCAACCTAGTCACAAATTCTAGCCAGTAGAAGTCAGAAACTGCATCAAAACTGAACTCACAAATCAGTCAACAATCATTTAGTACTTAGTACATGCCAGCTTCTATACATGGTGTTTTGAAGGCATAAGCTCTAATATATATATATATATATATATATATATATATTTAGTGTTTGGCCACAACCCCATGGCACGTGGGATCTTAGTTCCCCAACCAGGGATCGAACCCATGCCTCCTGCATTGGAAGGCAGAGTCTTAACCACTGGACCACCAGAGAAGTCCCTCATTTAATTTTTTAAGGTAGATTTTTTTGAGGTAGCTACAGCTATATTCCTCATTTTACAGATGTGGAAACAGAGAGTCAGTAGTTAGGTAACTTGCTCCAAGTCCACAGTTAGCAAGAGGCAGAGTCAGGATCTGACTGTCTGACTCCAAGTCCATGCTCTTCACCAGTATGTACTATGCAGTACATTCACGTAAATTTATCACTGAATGTGTGCTGAGTCATTTTGGTGCTTCTCTTTTTGTTTAAGGAAGAGCTGCTTTAGCACTCTATCAGCCTTAATTTTTTCCCCCCCAAAGTGAAAATCTATGTCTGGGAATAAGGGGAAATTCTAACAATGAGACAAGAGGGCAACCCAGCTAAGTAGGCAGGCCTCGTTTCAAGTTCTAATTCCTCATACTGGCCCTTCCCGTAGTGAGTGTCCCAACAGTGCTGTTATAACCTGGAAGGCAGTTCTGCCATCAGGAAGGCCAGTGAGAATACCCTGACAAGTCACTGGTCCCTTTCTCAGTAACCCAAGGACTACTGAAATTTCTTTTCAACTCTCTGCCTTTTCAGGGCAAACATGTCCACTTCAGTAGTTATGACCATCAGCTGACCTGACTCAAAGCAGTTCCTAATTAAGTAGGACTGCTGAACACTGTTAGATATGAAATCTCTTGCTGCTAAATTGCATACAGGCTGAAAGCAATGAGAATCTGTTTAGATATTCACACTGCTTTATATTTGGGGACCAGTGGTTATGAGACACTGAAACCAATCATCATTAGGATATTCCTGTCTTGGCTGCCAGAGAATAAAAGTCCCCACACAGAGCTACCTGCCCAGACTAATGGTCAGAAGGCTGATGAGGCATTCATGAGACTATGAATCAAAATTTACCAAACAAACAATGCCCTTAAAGGCCTTGGCTTCTAGATATTTCTGTTTGACTTTATCTTGGAACTAACTATGGAACAAGATGACTGTGTTTAGATGTCTTCATTAGTGGCCTATCCTTGGACAATTCTTCCAAGCAACCATCCCAACCTCATTTCTTTCTCAGAAAAATAAAGAGGTTCAAAGGATTATATTATAAAATACAAAATCCAGATACTGAGAAAAGTCAACCATATTAGTTGCTTTGCACTAAATATATTTGTTTCTATGGTTCTTTTCCTGGAAAAATTAAGTGTATATTATCAAGAGCTATCAACTATTCGGCCCTTATTATGTACTAGGCACCATGCTGCGAGCTTTGCATACATCCACTGACAGAGTTACATAGCCTGAGGTAGCCCAAGAAAGCCTTCTGTGCCTGGTCATTTCCCTGTTGTGTGTTCTCACAGCACCAAGTACCTCTCTGTCACTAAGCTTAACATAAACTCATTTGTGTGATTATCTGACATCTTCTCTCTTGAACTGAACTATAAGCTCACCAGCACTGTGTCTATTTTTGTTCCCCACTGTAACCCCAGTTTCAAATACAGGACTCGGCATACAGCTAGTGCTCAATAAACATTTGACAAACAAGTGATGGCAGCACATGGAGGTTACGACACCTCCCAGGTTGATATAGCCAGTAGGTATAAGAGTCGGGATTTGAACTCCGTCTCCAGAGACCAGCACATGGTCTCTCTCTGGGCTGGGAGGCTTTTGCATCAAAATACATAAATCAAGGAACAAACAGGAGCAACTATTACTATTACCACAGCCTTGTACAGATATGAGAAGGCAAAAGGGGGTTTCTCTATGGCTATTGAGATATATTAAAGACTCACTACAGGGCTTCCCTGGTGGCACAGTGGTTAAGAATCCGCCTGCCAGTGCAGGGGACACGGGTTCCAGCCCTGGTCCGGGAAGATCCCACATGCCGTGGAGCAACTAAGACTGGGCGCCACAACTACTGAGCTCACGAAAACCACAACTACTGAAGCCTGTGCGCCTACAGCCCGTGCTCCGCAACAAGAGAAGCCACCTCAATGAGAAGCCCACGCACTGAATTGAAGAGTAGCCCCCCTCGCCACAAGTAGAGAAAACCCACACACAGGAATGAAGACCCAACGCACCCAAAAATAAATAATTAATTAAAAAAAAAAAAGACTCACTACAGAATAAACACTAGTGGGCACAAAAGTATATTAGAGAAGTTTCAAGAGTACAGTGAAATCATGTCCAATCTTTCCTCAGGGTCTCTCTCTCTATTTCCTATTTATATTGTTTCAAGTTTATTATTATTATTATAACTGAACATTTAGGACCCAAGGGATGATGGCCAGTGGAATATGCCAAATTCTTAGTCCTCCAGCAAGTAAACCTAGCAACTAGTGTTTTCTTACCTGGCTCACAGGAGAAAATAAATGTGCATCCCTGAGTTGGTGCCTGGCATATAATAATGATGCCATTGTTGTTAATAACATTTATTCTTATTAATATTTGTCCTCCTGTGATTACTGGCAGCTAGCAGCCTGAGCTTTGGGCTCAGTCAGACCTGGATCCTGATTCTAACTCAGCAACTTATGTTTCTGTGAGGCATTGGCCAAGTTATATAACCTCAACATGTTTCCTCACCCATAAAATATGGATAATAATGCTATTTCACATAAGTGCTTGGCATAGAATCTGGCACAGAGGAAAAAAATCCATCAATGGTACCTATTTTCATCACCTTCCTCGTGATCACTGTTTAGTCAGGTGTGAATAGAAAGAGTCTTGCCTTGGAACCTGGAAATCTGATCTTTGACGCTTGTCTTATGAATGCAGAGCTGTAGATAATGGGTTTTATTTCAGGTGTTTCTCCACCCCTATCCCCCACCTGTGGTCCCATCCTTCTATCAAGGACCCAGGGGTCCTCCCAGTCTTGGCAAAGCATGAAACATACATTCACGGCAACCCTGCCAGAGATATCCAGGTTGGAGACCATTAGACCAGGGACTCCCCACCTACAGTAGCTCTCCAATGCATCTAAATTTATTTATTTATTTATTTATTTTTGGCTGCATTGGGTCTTTGTTTCTGTGCGCGGGCTTTCTCTAGTTGTGACGAGTGGGGGCTGCTCTTCGTTGTGGTGCGCGAGCTTCTCATTGAGGTGACTTCTCCTGTTGTGGAGCACAGGCTCTAGGCGAGCGGGCTTCAGTAGTTGTGGCGCACAGGCTTAGTTGCTCTGCGGCATGTGGGATCTTCCTGGATCAGGGATCGAACCCACGTCCCCTGCATTGGCAGGCGGATTCTTAACCACTGAGCCACCAGGGAAGTTCTCCAATGCATCTAATACACAGTTTTTTAAACTCCTTAACCTGCCATTCAAGGCCCAACATTATTTAGTCCAAGCAACTTTGTGCTTGACACCAGGGCTGAAAGATGCTTTTTTTCCCTTAAGAATAGCAGTGCAATCCAGTAGACTCACGGGGCATATGCCAATATAACCTCTCCCTTTCCATCCACATATGAACATCTCTTGGCTGTACTGTAGCAAATCATCTATTAGTTCATTCACAATTAATTACTGAGAGCTTCCCCTAGGTGCTGGGGATACATGAGAAAGAATGGTGATTTCATGTAGCCCACATCCTAGAAGGGACACAATTAATTTTATTATACATTAAATTAAATGTATAATAAATATACAATCACAACAGGAAATAAGTGGAAAACAAGGTAACCAACCTTAGATTGGAAGACAAAAAACTAAATCCTGGTGGATAGCTAGGAGTTTACCAGGTAAAGAGGAAGCACTATGTCTAGAGAGAACCTGGCAAAACAGTGGCTTTGAAAGCCTAACAAGGAGTCTGGAATGCAGATAGTAAGGGAGAGCAGTGCATAAAGAGGTGGAGAAACAGGCAGAGACCAGCTATTTGCTGGAAAGAAGATGAGGAAGATGACAGTAGCTAGACAAGGAAGGGTGCCAGTAATGAAAAGAAAAGAAATGAACCTATTCCAGAGATATTCAGAAGATAAAACAGAGATAACCTGCTGACAGAACGGATTTGAGGAGGGGGGCAGGGTGAGGATGAGGCAGGTAGCCAGAATGACTCTTAGGTTTGTGGCATGTGTAAATAGATGAACGAAGGTGCCATTTATTAATCTAGGAATTCATTCTTCAAAATGCCTTGAGACTGCTAAAAGGAGATGATGAGGAGACAATCACATTTAAGTTCATACAACTCAGAGGAAAAGTCGGGGCTGGACATTGTGGCTTCTGGGAAAGAATAGAGTCTGGGAAGAAGAGGGCTTAGGAGCACTGAATACAGAGAAAGACAATGCATTTTAAAATGAGAAATGCATGAATAAAACAATAGCAGAATTCCACAAGCTAAGAGCCAGGAATTTTTCTCTAGGACCAAAATCACCTCCCAAACAGCCAAAAGACCCTATATATCAAATGAACATATAGTCACTTTAGAATTTTATCAGCTGCACAAAATCAGTTGTATAATATTAACTCCCTCCCACCCACCAAAAAGTGCTGGCAAAGATAAAAGGAATGATTGACGGAAATTTTGGAATTTCTTTACATCATTTACAACAGGTAAATCAATTTTTCTAGTGTTTCTCAAACTTTCCTATGTGAAATCCCCAGAATAACAAAAGAGAATGATCCTAGGGTCCTGGCAGGGTACTATCTTAAGCTTTCCTCTCCAAATGAAAACAATTTTTAAAGCTTAGTCTAGTACTCTAAAAATTCATTCAAGTTGTGCATGTGCATGCTACTGCATAATATATATATGTATTTATATATATAGTACATATATCCATGTGATACTTTTAATATATATAGGTGTAATTTAATACATATATAGGTTTAATACATATATAGGTTTAATTTCCCCAAATACTGAACTGAAAATAATGTGCTATGAATGTGCCTCAATTACCCTGTGACTTTGGGGATGCCCTTGTCCAGAGTTTTGCATGCAGTGTAGAACTCATTATCTAAGGTGAAAACTATGAAATTAATCTGAGATGGACTAAGGAGGTTTTTCCTTGGAGCAGGGACTAGACTCATGACCTCTGGAAGTCACTCTTCATTCTCCCTAATCCTATAATATATATTAACAATAACATTAATATTAAATCACACTCAGTGGGGTTTTTTTATAAATTTATTTATTCATTTTTGGCTGTGTTGGGTCTTCGTTGCTGTGAACTGGCTTGCTCTAGTTGCAGTGAGCGGAGGCTACTCTTCCTTGCAGTGTGGGCTTCTCACTGCGGTGCTTCTCTTGTTGTTGGAGCATGGGCTTTATACGCGCGGGCTTCAGTAGTTGTGGCTCTAGAGTGCAGGCTCAGTAGTGGTGCACGGGCTTAGTTGCTCTGTGGCATGTGGAATCTTCCCGGACCAGGGCTCGAACCTGTGACCCCTGCATTGGCAGGCAGATTCTTAACAACTGCACCACCAGGGAAACTGCAGTGGTTTTTAAATTCAGTCACATGAGAGGTAGTCACTATGGCACATGGTAGTTACATGTACTATGAGGAAGTTACCATTTTAAAGACAAGAAAACTGAGACACAGAGAGGTGACAGAACTTTCCAAAAGGGGAACAGCCTATGAGTGCTGGTATCATAATTAGAACCCAGACAATACTAGTCTATGCCAAACTACTATCATCTTGCTTGCTACACGTTTTTAATATGCTCTTCTTGCTACTCTCACCAGTGGTTTATATTTAGTGTTAGTCAAAACCAAAAACTAAAAGGCACGCTTCAAACTAGAGAAAACGCTTTATCTTCCTGAAACATAATATTATTTAACTGAAAAAATATCAGTGTGCAAATGGCACATTCTGGGTACATAAAGTCAAGTGCTACTAATTAAGTAAATGAGTGATGAATCATAATACCAACACTCATCATTAAATAAAATTGCATTTAAATTAGATTTACCAGATAGGTTCAGGACAAAAAGTACAATAAGCCAACTTTAAAGAAAGCTTCCAAAATTTTATTCTTTTTTTCCCCCTCAAATTTTCTTTTAAAAACTTGCAAAGGCAGAGGGCAGAGAGCAGAAGCAAGAAGAACTACAATCCTGCAGTCTGTGGAACAAAAACTAGATTCACAGAAAGATAGACAAGATGAAAAGGCAGAGAGTTATGTACCAGATGAAAGAACAAGATAAAACCCCAGAAAAACAACTAAATGAAGTGGAGATAGGCAACCTTCCAGAAAAAGAATTCAAAATAATGACAGTGAAGATGATCCAGGACCTTGGAAAACAAATGGAGGTAAAGATGAGAAGATGCAAGAAATGTTTAACAAAGACCTAGACTAATTAAAGAACAAAAAAACAGAGATGAACAATGCAATAACTGAAATGAAAACTACACTACAAGGAATCAATAAAGGAATAACCGAGGCAGAAGAACGGATAAGAGACCTGGACGACAGAATGGTGGAATTCACTTCTGTGGAACAGAATAAAGAAAAAAAGAATGAAAAGAAATTAAGACAGCCTAAGAAACCTCTGGGACAACATTAAATGCATTAAATGAAAAAGGAGAAGTTACAACAGACACCGCAGAAATACAAAGCATCCTAAGAGACTACTACAAGCAACTCTATGCCAATAACATGGACAACCTGGAAGAAATGGACAAATTCTTAGAAAGGTAGAACCTTCAATGACTGAACCAGGAAGAAATAGAAAATATGAACAGACCAATCACAAGTAATGAAATTGAAACTGGGATTAACAATCTTCCAACAAACAAAAGTCCAGGACCAGATGGCTTCACAGGTGAATTCTATCAAACATTTAGAGAAGAGCTAACACCCATCCTTCTCAAACTCTTCCAAAAACTTGCAGAGGAAAGAACACTCCCACACTCACTCTATGAGGCCACCATCACCCTGATACCATAAACAGACAAAGATACTACAAAAAAAGAAAATTACAGACCAATATCACTGATGAATATAGATGCAAAAATCCTCAACAAAATACTAGCAAACAGAATCCAACAACACATTAAAAGGATCATACACCAGGATCAAGTGGGATTTATCCCAGGGATGCAAGGATTCTTCAATGTATGCAAATCAATCAATGTGATACACCATATTAAAAAACTGAAGAATAAAAACCATATGATCATCTCAATAGATGCAGAAAAAGTTTTTGACAAAATTCACATTCATTTATGATAAAAACTCTCCAGAAGGGCTTCCCTGGTGGCGCAGTGGTTGAGAGTCCGCCTGCCGATGCAGGGGACACGGGTTTGTGCCCCAGTCCAGGAAGATCCCACATGCCACGGAGCGGCTGGGCCCGTGAGCCACGGCTGCTGAGCCTGCATGTCCAGAGCCTGTGCTCTGCAACAGGAGAGGCCACAAGAGTGAGAGGCCCACGTACCACATAAAAAAAAGAAAAAAAAAACTGCAAAAAGTGGGCATAGAGGGAAACTACCTCAACATAATAAAGGCCATATATGACAAACCCACAGCAAACATCATTCTCAGTGGTGAAAAACTGAAAGCATTTCCTCTAAGATCAGGAACAAGACAAGGATGTCCACTCTAACCACTATTATTCAACATAGTTTTGGAAGTCCTAGCCACGGCAATCAGAGAAGAAAAAGAAATAAAAGGAATACAAACTGGAAAAGAAGAAGTAACACTGTCACTGTCTGCAGATGACATGATACTATACACAGAGAATCCTAAAAATGCCACCAGAAAACTACTAGAGCTAATCAATGAATTTCATAAAGTTGCAGGATACAAAATTAATGCACAGAAATCTCTTGCATTCCGATACACTAATGATGAAAAATCTGAAAGAGAAATTAAGGAAACACTCCCATTTACCATTGCAACAAAAAGAATAAAATACCTAGGAATAAACCTACCTAGGGAGACAAAAGACCTGTATACAGAAAACTATAAGACACTGATGAAAGAAATTAAAGCTGATACTAACAGATGGAGAGATACACCATGTTCTTCGATTGGAAGAATCAACATAGTGAAAATGATTATACTATCCAAAGCAATCTACAGATTCAATGCAATCCCTATCAAATTACCAATGGCATTTTTTACGGAACCAGAACAAAAAATCTTAAAATTTGTATGGAGACACAAAAGACCCCGAATAGCCAAAGCAGTCTTGAGGGAAAAAACGGAGCTGGAGGAATCAGCCTCCCTGACTTCAGACTATACTACAAAGCCACAGTAATCAAGACAATATGGTACTGGCACAAAAAAAGAAACACAGATCAATAAACAAGATAGAAAGCCCAGAGATAAACCCACGCACCTATGGTCAACTAATCTATGACAAAGGAGGCAAGAATATACAGTGGAGAAAAGACAGTCTCTTCAATAAGTGGTGCTAGGAAAACTGGACAGTTACATGTAAAAGAATGATATTAGAACACTCCCTAACACCATACACAAAAATAAACTCAAAATGGATTACAGACCTAAATTTCAGACTGGACACTATAAAACTCTTAGAGGAAAACATAGGAAGAACACTCTTTGACATAAATCACAGCAAGATTTGTTTTGATCTACTTCCTAGAGTAATGGAAATAAAAACAAAAATAAACAAATGGGACCTAATGACACTTCAAAGTTTTTGCACAGCAAAGGAAACCATAAACAAGACAAAAAGACAACCCTCAGAATGGGAGAAAATATTTGCAAATGAATCAACGGACAAAGGATTAATCTCCAAAATATATAAACAGCTCATGCAGCTCAATATTAAAGAAACAAACAACCCAATCCAAAAATGGGCAAAAGACCTAAACAGACATTTCTCCAAAGAAGATATACAGATGGCCAGGAAGCACATGAAAAGCTGCTCAACATCACCAATTATTAGAGAAATGCAAATCAAATCTACAATGAGGTATCACCTCACACCAGTTAGAATGGGCATCATCAGAAAATCTACAAACAAGAAATACTGGAGAGGGTGTGGAGAAAAGAGAACCCTCTTGCAGTGTTGGTGGGAATGTAAATTGATAGAGCCACTATGGAGAACAGCATGGAGCTTCCTTAAAAAACTAAAAATAGAATTACCATATGATCCAGCAATCCCACTACCGGGCATATACTCAGAGAAAACCATAATTCAAAAAGACACATGCACCCCAATGTTCATTGCAGCACTATTTATAATAGCCAGGTCATGGAAGCAACCTAAATGCCCATCGACAGACGAATGGATAAAGAAGTTGTGATACATATATACAATGGGATATTACTCAGCCACAAAAAGGAATGAAATTGAGTCATTTGTTGAGACGTGGATGGATCTAGAGACTGTCATACAGAGTGAAGTAAGTCAGAAAGAGAAAAACAAATATCGTATACTAACGCATGTATGTGGAACCCAGAAAAATGGTACAGATGAACCGGTTTGCAGGGCAGAAGTTAAGACACAGATGTAGAGAACAAAGTTATGGACACCAAGGGGGGAAAGTGGCAGTGGGGATGCGATGAATTGGGCGATTGGGATTGACATGTATACACTGATGTGTGTAAAACTGATGACTAATAAGAACCTGCTGTATAAAAAAATAAATAAAATAAAATTCAAAAAATTTTTTTAAAAACTTGCAAATGTTCAGAAACTTGGACATAGGACAAAGAACATCTGTACAGTCCTCACTGAGATCCAACCACACTGTTTTTTTCTTTCTATCTCTCTTTCTGCTAAACAATTTTAAAGTCATATACATTATATTTCATTCTTTTTTATTTCTACATGCATCATCTAAAGAAATGGACATTTTGCTACATAACCACAATACTGTTATCACTCCTAAGAAATTTAACAATAATTCCATAATGCCATCTAATATATGAAGTAAAGTTCCCCCATTTTTTACAAAAATGTCTCATATGATTTTTCTCCAATTTAAAATTCAACCAAGGTTCATGTACTGCGTTTAGTTATATCTCTTAAGATTTTTTATTTTTTTTTTTACTGGAGTATGGTTGCTTTACAATGTTGTGTTAGCCTCCACTGCACAACAAAATGAATCAGCCATACACATACAGATATCCCCTCCCTTTGGACTTCCCTCCTATTTAGGTTACCACAGTGCATTAGATAGAGTTCCCTGAGCCATACAGTATGTTCCCATCAGTTGTCTCTTTTATACATGGTATCAATAATGTATATATGTCAATCCCAGTCTCCCGGTTCCTCCCACCCCACCCCTTTCCCCCGTGTTATCCATACATTTGTTCTCTATGTATGTGTCTCTATTTCTGCTTTGCATATAAGATCATCTATATTATTTTTCTAGATTCCACATATATGCATTATTATATGATATTTGCTTTTCTCTTTCTGACTTACTTCACTCTGTATGACACTCTCTAGGTGCATTCACCTCTCTACAAATGACCAAATTTCATTCCTTTTTATGGCTGAGTAATATTCAATTGTATATATGTACCACATCTTCTTTATCCATTCCTCTGCTGATGGACATTTAGGTTGCTTCCATGTCCTGGCTATTGCAAATAGTGCTGCAATGAACATTGGGGTGCATGTGTCTTTTTTGAATTATGGTTTTCTCTGAGTATATGCCCAGTAGTGGGATTGCTGGGTCATATGGTAGTTCTATTTTTAGTTTTTTAATTAACATCCATACTATTTTCCATAGTGGCTGTATCAATTTACATTCCAACCAACAGTGTAAGAGGGTTCCCTTTTCTCCACACCCTCTCCAGAGTTTATTGTTTGTAAATTTTTTGATGATGGCCATTATGACCCGTGTGAGGTGATACCTCATTGTAGTTTTGATTTGCATTTCTCTAATGATTAGTGATGTTGAGCATCTTTTCATGTGTTTGTTGGCCATCTGTGTGTCTTCTTTGGAGAAATGTCTATTTAGGTCTTCTACCCATTTTTTGATTAGGTTGTTTGTTTTCTTGATATTGAGGTGCATGAACTGCTTGTATATTTTGGAGATTAATACTTTGTCAGTTGCTTTGTTTGCAAATATTTTCTCCCATTCTGAGGGTTGTCTTTTTGCCTTGTTTATGGTTTCCTTTGTTGTGCAAAAGCTTTTAAGTCTAATTAGATCCCATTTGTTTATTTTTGTTTTAATTTTCATTACTCTAGGACGTGGATGAAAAAAGATCTTGCTGTAATTTGTCATAGAGTGTTCTACCTATGTTTTTCTCTAAGAGTTTTATAGTGTCTGTTCTTACAGTTAGGTCTTTAATTCTGAGTTTATTTTTGTGTATGGTATTAGGGAGTGTACTAACTTCATTCTTTTATATGTAGCTGTCCACTTTTCCCAGCACCGCTTATGGAAGAGGCTATCTTTTCTCCATTGTATATTTTTGCCTCCTTTGTCATAGATTAGGTGACCACAGGTGCATGGGTTTATCTCTGGGCTTTCTATCCTGTTCCATTGATCTATATTTATGTTTTTGTGCAAATACCATACTGTCTTGATTACTGTAGCTTTGTAGTATAGTCCAAAGTCAGAGAGCCTGATTCCTCCGGCTCCGTTTTTCTTTGTCAAGATTGCTTTGTCTAACCGGGGTCTTTTGTGTTTCCATACAAATTGTAAAATTTTTGTTCTAGTTCTGTGAAAAATGCCATTGGTAATTTGATAGGGATTGCACTGAATCTGTAGATTGCTTTGGGTAGTATCCAATAATTTCACTCTTAAAGTCTATATAAAAATGGACTCTCTGGTTCTCTTTTATAAGTTGAATACAAATAGGAAATGTGAGAGTAAACTCTGTGATGCTTACTGTTTCTCTCAACATTTCTCTAGAGTGGCAACGTCTTTTAAGCAACATGAAACAGGATTTAATTCAAAAGACCCAAGAGAGGTCACCTTGCTTAAGGGGCAGGTGTCTTCTCTCTAAATTCAGTTTACTCAACCAAACGTACCACGGAATGGAAAATGGGGCATATTCCTGTCCTGAAATTCTTCCTGTGTTAACTCAAATCACCTTACTTTTCTAGCAAATGAGCCATGAGATACAATGCCAGAAGTTGATTTGGAAGAGTACCTATTCAGAAAAAGAGTGTCTGTATATTTTGTAATAAAAAGTCCCTGGACAGCCCTGGATACAAAAGAGGATGTAAGAGGGCACAGCAATGCACACAGGGACAAAACTATACAAAAAGACTAAATGCGTCGTCACTGAAAGAGACATTTATTCTTCTACAAACATATACACTGACTGACTGTTAATTTTATCTTATAAGTGGTTCTGAAGTGGCCTCAGTGAAATGCCATCACCCTTGAGCTTGTGTCCTCGGCGTAGCTAGGGTAAGTCATTACTCTCCCAATGCAGTTTCCTGTTATTTCCTTCCTAAAACTTTTCAAAAGCTCTAATTGTTTCCTCTTTAGTTTCCCACTTGCTAATTATCTATGACCCCTTTGTCTGCCAGGTTCTTTGTAGTATCACCAGTGCCTAGCTCAGTGCCTGGCATCAGTCAGGAAATTCTAAAAAATATTTGCTGAATTAATGAACTAAGTTATGAATAGCAAACAGGATGCAATGTTCCTTTGAGTTCATTCTTACAAATCAGATTCTATTTCACTTCATTAAATACTTTTATTTACTGGCTGTCTTCTGAAATTACTCTGGGTTCTCATTAATAGGGAGAAACTGATTCTATCTTCAGAGATGAGGGGGAAAAAACTTTCAGTCACTTGTTCCAAAGGTCTTTCAAAATGATGTTGTAGTATAATTTGGTTTGAAAGCAAGGTCCAACATTTTATTACCTTCAAATTTATTCAGCGAAGCTGAAGGCTTGTGATAAGGCTCATTAAGTCGCTGAAAGGCCTATCTTCACATGCCTTTCACACAAAAGGTCTCAACTTAATGCCAGGTAATTACTGTTCATTTTCCCCTGGTTATTTCTATTTCCTAAAGATTCCCAGGGAAGTTGCTCTTAGTGGACACTCCTGCAGTCTGACACGTGAGCACAGAAAGGAGGGTCATGTTTACCAGAGGATATTTCTGAAGCTGCAACTAAGGAAGGAAAGATGATTCTGACTCTAGGGCCTAGAATTTAAACACAGATAAGTCACCCTCTTTCCAGAATCAAGGCCAAGAGAGATAAGTTCCTGGCATACAAACTGGCTGCCATCTACAATGTAAATATATCACTTTTCATAGCACATATATCCTGTTCCAAACATATAGGGTCATGGATGTGGGCTCTGGCTCCAGCTTACCTGGGCACAACCCTCAACTCTATTGCTTTGCAGTTTGTGACTCTGGATAAGTACCTTAGATTCTGTGTGTGTCAGTTTCCTCATTCGTAAAATAAGACCCATTTTTGGTCTGTAGTGTCATCATGAGAATTAAATGTAAAGTACACAGAACCATATCTTGTACATGCTAAGTCCTCAATAATGTTATTTCTTTATTAACATTTTAATTACCGTTATCATCATCATTGTCTCTGGTAGCCCATTTACAAACTGGATCTATTCCTATTTATTTACGATAATTATTTATGATAATTATGATCCAAGTCCCAATGGACCCATCAATGGTACTAAAGCATTCAAATTTCACTATTTGTGAACCAGCCCAATAGAGAGTGAATATTGACCAGAAAATATCCTACATTGGGCATCTTCATTTCAGTTTGGCAGGGGAAAGTGGGAAAGCTCTTAGAGGTCACTGAAGTCACCAGCCCCACATTATGCCTATTTTTATATTTAGTCAGATGATGGCTGCAATTCACCTGTCTCCACTATAGTGATCCTACTAGCAGACTTCTCTCCCAGTGCACTTCCCTCACTTCAGGAGTGTCCATGGATGACCGGCCAGGTCATTCACGAGAGCTTAGCTTCTTACAGATACTATCCACAGTCCAGTGGACTTATGGGTTGGGCAATGACTAGGTACAGAGTGAGATTTCAATAAATATTGGCCATTATAATTGCTGTTGTTCTTACCAAGAAGGGCGCCCCATTTCCCAAAATACTTTCTTTACTCCTGCTTACAGTGCCACAGAGATTTTCTGATTAGGTTTGATGCTTTGCTCATCTTTTTTACTTGAAGCACAATGGTTACAAATATTGACTTTGGATTTGAAGATCCTTGGACTTGAATTTCCACTCAACTTCATTTTTGAGTGGTTGTTCTACTTGTGTATATAGCTGAAGAAAGGCACTCATGGGTTCTGTGTGTTAGACAAATGAAAATCAGTGGAAACAATAATCTTCTACTTAACAAGTCTCTCCATTTGTTTCTCAAAATCTCCAGGCTATGGAATTTGCCTCAGCCTCCACTCTTTCCCTTTTCAAATTTCTGCACCTCCTTCCCCTGCTTCTCACTGCATTGGGCTGTGAGAACACAAACAGCTCTCTGGCATAAACATCCTTAGAGTTCCGCCACAAACACAGATTCCTGTGAAAATTAGATGAAAACTTCCCAGTGAGAAGCAGCAAAGCAAGGTCGATTTCTTATATGGCCCCTTAGTTACAAGAGGTAGTTAAGTATAGTAGCTAAGAGCATACTCAAATGACCTGGGTTTGATTCTTGGCTTTGTCAACAGGGTGACAGAGGTGGCTTTGTCACACAGGGCATGTCATTTTTTTTTATTTTAATTTTATTTTTTTTCATTTTTATTTAAGTATAGTTGATTTACAATGTTGTGTTAGTTTCAGGTGTACAGCAAAATGATTCAGTTATACATATACATATATCCACTCATTTTTAGATTATTTTCCTGTATAGGCCATTACAGAGAATTGAGTAGAGTTCCCTGTGCTATACAGTAGATTCTTATCAGTTACCTATTTTATATATAGTAGTGTGTATATGTAAATCCCACTCTCCCAATTTATCCCGCCTCCCCCTTACCCCCTGGTAACCATAAACTTGTTTTCTACATCTGTGACTCTACTTCTTTTTTGTAAACAAGTTCATTTGTACAGGGCATGTCATTTAATACTCTAAGTCTCAGTTCACCACATAGAAATAGAGTTGAGAATAATATCAAGTTCAATAGGCTGTTATAAGGATTAAATGAGATTATTGTGGGTTATTCTATAAAACCCTTAGTAATGTTATAACTTATATAGGATACAGTAAACATTATTATTTTTAGACAGGTCATATTATTTTAGACAGGTCTTGGGTATGTGGCTTCCAGAAGTCTGTTTATATTAGATGGTCACTGTATATAGACCAAGTCCTCCAGTGGAGCAAACATTACCATATTTGAACTCAGGGCCTTGACCTTAAAAGACTACAGAGAAATGTTCATTCACAGCAAATAAGGAATCACAGGTTGGAGGGTCCATCCTCCCTCAGCTTTCCAGCAAGCCATCTCTACCTAAAATGTCAGGAGACCTTTCTCGTTTCCAGAGATGTTTCTAGAAATACCAACTGCTAATTGGTTTTTAGGATTCATTCTTCGAAAGTGGCACTTTTTCAACACTTTTTAAAGTAGTAAGACGTTAACATGAAATTTGTTAAGAGGATGACCAAAATACATTAGAAAAAGCAGGAAGCACATACTTCTGTTTCCTGCCCCATCCCTCACATTATGCTTGCTCCCTTAATAGTAGAACATGGATACTCTTTAGCCCAGGAAAAGAAAAATATATGTGAAGAATGTAGCATCAATAGGATCTAGTTTGTTGAGCCACCAACCCATTCTTCACAATTCAGAGCATGGAGAACTATGTGAACAGAAAAGAAAAGTTCGGAAGGCAGGGGGTAAAAAACAGTCTCATACCACTGAAAAGGGATAAATTATATTCTCTCCTACACAACAAACAACATAGTACACATCAAGTGTACTTGACAAGTGACATATCCAGTTTGGGTTGGAGTGCCTGCTGGAACAAAATGTGTTTTAAGAACAGAACTGTATATTTGAAACTGTATAGGCATAACACTGGCCTATGTGCCTGAATGAGTTCAGCAGTAAAAGGTCAAAATTCCCTATGGTCCAGGACTTGCCATAATGCCAGCCAAGGCAAAGAGGATTTCTTTGAATGCTCCAGATCTCTTCAACCCCCATCATCCTTCATTTAACAGAGGGCAGTTAAAGTACATACATGGTACTGCTCTGGTAAATATTTATCAACTGTCTGGGGGTCAGGAAGATGCTCTTATTGTAGTGCTTGCCAATTTCTGTGGTGTAAATACTTTCACCATGTCTGATATCACTGCACAGGAAGGTTAGAAGAGATGCATATAATCAGCTCTGACAAATAGGTACAAGTGGATTCCAGCGATGCCTAAACTGTGTTTTAAGGGTTGAAAACCTCACTGACAGATATCCTTTTCAGGTATATGTGGCTGATGTCAAAATAGCTTTTATACGGCTAATTATGAGAGTTCAAGCATTATTTCTTTTAAGTACTAGAAATGGAAAGATAATTTCTAATCCACTTTCTATCTGAATGAAATGTTAACTTCTATCATCTATCTGTGTAGTTCCTCTTCTAGTAAATGTGATTTTTTAAACTTTCTTTTCTCTTTTCAGCTCTACATCTGCTAGTGTTTTCCATTTGCCAGCTCCCAACATGTCCCCAATTACTTCTTTTTTATTTTATAGCCTACATGCTGATGTTTCATCAGTTACAACTGCTGGGTTCTACTGAGCATTAACAGTCTGCAGTGCCTCTAGGAGGGTACATAATTCACTAAGTATACCAAACCTCTTTTTCTCCAAAGAATGTTGTTTAATATAAATAAAGTGTGAGGTTAATGTAGTACAAAAGAAAGGTTTTTCCCTTGGAATAATCAAAAAATGGGGGAAAAAAACATGATTCATGGAAGATGGTTTATACACTGAAACAAGAAATCACATGTATTTAAGAAGCATTATTTCAACTGGCATTTTTTTTTACTGAACAAAAAGCAAAAAATTAATATATTTGAGTACATGAATAAGTCGGTATTTTAACCTATTCAATCAAAATATTTTTGCTACAAGCAAAGGAAGCTGAAACTACCTCATGTTAGGCATGTGAATGCTTGAAAACTCAGGATACAGTAGACTTCCAAAATTATTTTAGTCAAAAATAATGTAAAAGGAAGGATCAAGAAAAAAGCTTTTCATTTGCTTTTAATTTGATTTTTATGAATACATGATCATCCTCCATAAAGAGTTCCTGAATAAACTAATGGATTACCTGCAAATTCCCAAGCATGTAAGAGGAACCCAGAAGTAAATGCCTCAAAAACACTAAAAACCAAACCACTCAAAAAAACAAAACAAAACAAAAAACCAAACCACTCACTCTAACAGTGACTTCAAATGGGTACTGTTTTCCACAGTTTTATAAAAAATTCTTCTGGCAAACACCTACCTGCTACTCAGGAGGTGAACAATGAAAAAATCAGGTTTAAACTGTTTAAAACTAGTCAAATGTTCCCTGTTTTAGACCAGAGTTGCATGTTAACGGTGAGTATGGTAAAGCAGCCTGCATTTCCTTGGGTGGTGGGGTGGGAAAAAGGGGGGATGATTGGGAGGAGGTGTCATCTTTGAAGGGCATTTTAAAAACAATAACAGCAATATTTAATATTTATAAAGTATCAAGCAATACAGTAAACCCCGACTTAACATAATCTTCTCCAGTAGCCACACCACTGTGAAGTAGGTATTACTAATCTCATTTTACAGATAAAGTAACTAGAGAGAGTTACCACTCAGAATTTTAAGTAAATGACCAAGATTCAGAGCTTAGCCAAGTCTTATCTTCAATGGGTAGAGGCAGGGGTGGAGCCCGTGTGCTTGAAAGCATAAGCCACTTGCTTTCATGCTGCAGCTTCTAATTTCCAAACACAGTCTTAGCAACCTTTAAATTTCACCACCTTTAAAACTTGTTAAAAACATGCTATTTCTTCAGGATAGGCTCAGAGGCACTCCCAGTTCACCCCAGCTCTTTATGTGCTGCAGTTCCACGATGAGTAAGTGGCAGAGCTAACATTCAAACTCAATTATGTCTGACTCCAGAGAAGCAAAAATTTTAACATTCCAGGCCAAATGTATTTTGCCTCTCACAAGGAAAACAATAGTAGTGATTAGATCAAGCTATCTGTGAATGTGCCCAGAAAAAAAATTAATAAGTCATTATCTCCAGTTCCTTCTATGCCTACCCTATGGTTTTTGGCAACTGTAACTAACTGCAAAGTTCCTTGCAGACGGCCCTTTCTCCAAGATCAGAAGTCTTCCCAGCCCTTGCCTCAGAATAAGCTTCCCCATTTTAGATAGAGACAGGCCAGACCCATCCCATAATCCAGTTGTTCTCAAAGCGTGACCCCCAGAACAGTAGAATCAGCAACACTAGAGAACTTGTCAGAAATGAAAATGTTCAGACCCTACCCCAGACCTACTGAATCAGAAATTCTAAAGAGGAGGCCCAGATCTGTGTTTTAACAAGCCTACCAGATGATTCTGATGCCAATCAAGTTTGAAAACCACAGTGGCTTAAGAAATCTGCACAGAAGTTTCCTTGGGCCTGTGAAAGTAGCAGCCTGGCAGTCCTACTTTCATCCCTGGCTCATAGCTAAGCTCACAAAGCAGGGCTAGACAAATATTCCTCAGGAAGCCTTCCAAGCTCTCAACACCAGAATGTTCTCTGAGCTCCCCTGCCATAGTGTAGCACCGCATAATTAGACGTTTATTGATGTTTAATGTCAGTCTCTCCAACTACACAGTAAGCTCCAGGAGGTCCACCGTATCTTCAAGACATAGCCTGTGGCTTGGCATATAGTAAGTGCTCAAAAAGCATTTTATGAATGAATAAATCATTAAAGTTCTTAATGCTCAAAGAGTTGAATGTGGCACCTTTGACACATAAGAGTCTCACAGTTACATTTTCATTCATTCTTCAGTCAAATATTTATCAAGCACCTACTTCAGCCAGGCACCATCCTAGGTACTAGGGCCAACAATGAACAAGACAGAAAACAAAAACCAAAAGCAAAGAACTTGTCTTTATGCCTTCTGGGTCTTATTTCTATCTGGGGGAGATAGACAATAAAACAAAATAAACTATGAAAAATACTGCATGTAAGATGGTGATAAGTAATGTAGAAGAAGCCAGAGTTGAGAAGGGGGATGGGCGTGGTCCTGAGGTAGGCAGTGAGGGAGGCTGAAACCTCAATGGAGTGGTCAGGGTAAACCTTGGAGGAATCTGTAAGTAAAGATAACCTACGTGTTCATCAACAGATGAAAAGATAAAGAAGATGTAGCATCTCTGTGTGTGTGTGTGTGTGTGTGTGTGTGTGTGTGTGTGTGTGTACAATGGAATACTACTCAGCCATAAAAAAGAAAGAAATTTGGCCATTTGCAGCAACATGGATGGACCTGGAGGGCATTACGCTGAGTGGAACAAGTCAGACAGAGAAACACAAATACTATATGACATCACTTATATGTGGAATCTAAAAAATACAACAAACTAGTGAGTATAACAAAAAAAGGAGTAGACACATATATAGAGAATAAACTAGTGGTTATCAATGGGGAGAGGGAGGGGGAGGGGCAATATAGGAGGAGGGAATAAGAAGTACAAACTATTAGGTATAAAATAAGCCACAAGGATATATTGTACAACACAGGGAATATAGCCAATATCTTATAATAACTATAAATGGAGTATAACCTTTAAAAATTGTGAATCATTATATTGTATACCTGTAACTTATATAATATTGCACAGCAACTTCAATAAAAATATATTTTTAAAAATCTCAAGAAGGTAAAGAAGCAACCTCTACCCTACAAGTACCTGGGAATACGGCATAATGGGCTAAAGGAACACAGGCAAAGCACCCCTGAAAGGCTGGAAGAACAGCAGAGAGCCTGGATGGAGTGACCAATGGGAAAGTAGGAGATGAGGCCAGAGAACTACCAGGGTGGGGGCAGATGACGGGGGACCTTGTAGGCCACTGTTACGACTGAAGTCTCTTCTCTGGAGTGACTTTATCCAACTTGTGTTGGAATGGAATCACCTGACTTCTGTGTTGAGACTCAACAGAAAGAGGCAAACCAAGAAGCAAGAAGACCAGGTAGGAGCCTACCTAAATAATCCAAGTGAGAAGTGCTGGTGGCTTGGCCCCGAGTGGCAGCGGTGGAGTGGTAAGGAGTGGTTGGATGCTGGGCAGAAGACTAGACACTGCCATGGCCACGCATATTTTGTTCTGCCACTTAACTGTTTGGCAGGACACAGTTAAACTCCAAGATGGAATATGTTATATAAAAGACCTATATAAATGAGATAAGCATGTCAAACTCTTTTTTTTTTTTTCAAACTCTTAAATACAAGGCAAAGAAAGTATAAAGTTAACAGGCAAATGACATGCCAGGAAGGTATACTTGCAATAATCACAATAGGCAAAGTATCGGTTACCTAAAAATATGGGTAGAAAATGGAGCCCCCAAACAGTTTTGTCTCTGACAATGAAATATTAAGCTTTCTCAAGAATACCTCTTTAGGACTTCCCTGGTGGCACAGTGGTTAAGAATCCGCCTGCTAATGCAGGGGACTGGGGTTCGATCCCTGGTCCGGGAAGATCCCACATGCCGCGGAGCAACTAAGCCCGTGCACCACAACTACTGAGCCTGCGCTATAGAGCCCGCAAGCCACAACTACTGAGCCCATATGCCACAACTACTGAAGCCTGCGTACCTAGAGCCCATGCTCTGCAACAAGAGAAGCCACCGCAATGAGAAGCCCGCGCACCGCAACGAAGAGGAGCCCCCGCTCACCATAACTAGAGAAAGCCCGCGCGCAGGAACAAATACCCAACGCAGCCAAAAATAAATAAATTAATTAATTTAAAAAAAAGATTTCTAGGCTCAAAGGAGGAAAAAAAAAGAATACCTCTTTATATTTCCCACTTTGCTCTACACTTAGAAGGTATTCTAAATGCCTATGGCTGGTTGGTTTTAAAAGAGACCTTAGTATTAAGAAATATAAAAAATGTGTAAGAAATGAAACATCAAGGCTGTATGACCATATACTGTATTTTTTAAAATTATTTATTTATTTATTTATTTTGGCCATGCCACGCAGCATGAGGGATCCTAGTTCCCCGACCAGGGATCGAACCCATGCCCCCTGCAGTGGAAGCGTGGAGTCCCAACCACTGGACCACCAGGGAAGTCCCCTGTATTTTTAATTCACTTATTTAAGTATTTACTGAATACTTCCTATAGACAAGGTGCTATACCAGAAATCAGAGATTCACAAAGGTTCGTGTCATTAATTTTTAAAATCTGAAGAGAAAAATCAGTAAACAAAATTTTTTAAGGCAAGGACATAATGGACATAAAAGACAATAATTAAAAAATAAAAGGGAATATAAACTCCACTGAAAAATAAAAACTGTATAAGACCTGTTCGTTAAATTTAAGATTCACAGAGGACAGTGTAAGGCCAGAGAATGAATGGAAAATCTACAATTTTGAAGTGAAACAGTCATGGTTCTAATTCTGGTTCTGCCTATTACTTGCTGGGCACATCACTTAACATCTTCAATCCTCTGTTTTTTCAATTATAATGAAAGATAAAAGTAAATACCTCTTAAATTTGTCAGGAGGGTTAAATTATGTAATTTAACACAATTCAAAGCAGAGAGTAAGGATTCAATAACGGTTAGCATACTTCCCTAATTTTTTCTTACTCTGACCTGCAATTACTTATAGGCCATAGCTTCTCCAGAGCTGGAACATGCTTCCCAGTATTCCACGAGCTACACGTGCCTCAAGAGGTTGTCCCATTCACATGGGTCATAAGTGGGCCTGTCCTAGGTGGGTGTTCTCTTTATGAGACAAAGAACTGATGATCCCAAAACAGCAGCAGCCATCATTGGACACTTCTGTAGTCTGTCGATTTCAAACCCTGCACTACTGGGATTTTAACTGACGTTTCAAGATTGAAAAGAATAATAAACTCTGCAGGCTCTCAAAAGGGAGACATTTACCTTGTGAGAAAACAAGTTATATATTTTTTTAAATTGTCAGTGTTTATTCTGGGAGATTCAAGGTTATCTACTACCTGTTTTTCTTCCTCTCCAATGCTTAACTTGAAAGTCATTCAAAAGGTTTACTGGCATACATAAGTATGGGCTCTGTACATGCTTCCTACCTGAAATCTGTTCTTACGTAGGAAAAATGCCGAGCTCCAATAACAGTGACCTACATAAATTCAACGGTACAAATGTAAGGAGGTCAAGTGAGGCCCTGCTGAATTATATATGTTGTGCCACACAAGCTGATCTGCAAGTCCCTTAAAGCCTCACAGCCCTCAATAACTGAATAAACAACATCCTTGAACCTAAAAAGACTATGACATCCTGCAATCAAAGTATTGATCTTGGAAAGCATCTGCCTCCTTTGTATTTTCCAGAAGCGTTCTGTGTTTTCATCTATAACACAGCAGTCCCAATCTAAGATGCAGACATAGAGGCAAACATTCGAAACGTGTGATCCTTGAATAACAGGCTGCCAATAATGAAATCATTTTTTTGCTGACAATGAGAAAATTCGGTGACTTGCAGCATCTAAACACAGGCATGGTCTTTTCCAGCCTGGTTTGTGTTCTGGCTCCGCACAGCCTGAAATAAGAGTGTGCAACCGCATGGTGATGGATCGACTGCATAGAGATGAAGGACCTCAAATGGATGAGAACCTCAGAGCATGCTTGAGCTCAGGAATCAATGAGCCAGATTTCCCCAATGAACTGGCTCGACTCTAGAGACGGAGCCCAAGAAAAATGCTAAATTCACTTTTTCACACCACAGGGGTCAATTTGGTTAATAATCTCTCTGCAGCCTTAAAATCATTAGTGAACACCTGGACCAAGAAAAAAAAAAATCCAAAAGCAAGATCTTTGAAGCTTAGAGAGACTGCACAGAATCGGGAGGGGAAAGACTTGAACCTTGGATACCTTAGCTACTATATGCCTATGCCCTTCCATTTCATCAAAACGCTGCAAAAGTAATTAGAGTAATAAGTATGAAAAATGTTATACTTCTTGGAAAACCAGTGCTTTAGATGTTCGGTAAATGATACCTTGCTTCCAAATTTCCTTAGCAGCTTTGAGTTCTTAATCATTCACTCATCCATTTAATCATTCAGAAAAAGTTTATATCTTTACTTTTATTTTTCCTGATTGCATGGTAATACATTCTTATTGTAAAATATTCAAATGAAACAGTATTGCATAATGGAGAAAGTACAAGTCTCTGGAAATCCCAGAAACATGTATATTTATTAATCACTACTTTGTAGCTCTATGCAGAGGTGTCATGGGGTTGTCAAAGCACATCAGACAACACTCCTGTCCTCAAAAAAACCAGTCTAGTAATAGAGATGGTAACTATAAAAATAACTAAAATACAGTATAAAAAGCAATGTAAGCCATAAGAAAGGCACAAAGAAATGCTACAGGAAGTCAGACAAGGAAGAAATTCCTTCTAGCAAAGTATGTCCAAGGAAAGATTCTTCCTTTGCAAAAAAGAATCCTGTTTCTGCCACTTCCTATAACTCCAGGTGTCATGATCCTTTTAAGTCCTGCTGCTGTGTGCTAGACTTCCTAAACTAAGATCTAAGAGCTTTCGAGTAACATTCTCAATCCTACTTTCCTACCATTTCTCTAAAGATTCAACAATTCTGAATTCACTGCATACCTCCAAGCAAGGCAAACATGAAAGAAAATCATTTGATCATTAGTCACTTCCCATTATCATTGTGCACAGGAATTGGGGAAAATATAAAAACAGTTAAAGACTGGAAAAGGACAAATGTTAAGTTCCCCTTGCCCCTTTTGAAAAAAAAAAATTGGACGAATAAAGAAGACCTAAGTTAGAGAGACAAATAAGAGCCACACCAACACGGAAGTACTCCACACACACTTAACACTTAGTACGTGAGAGCTAGACAGAGGGATGCGTAGGATAAGAGTTTGAAATACGTAAAAGCTGTGGTTGTGAAAAGATTCAAATTTTTATCACTGCCTCTATATAGGCAGCGATAGTTGAATAAAGAAGAAAAGAATCAGGAGGCCAAAGGTCAAAGAAAGCTCAGTCTCTGATGAGCTGAGAGATCTTGAATGAGACAATTAACCCACTGGTTATCATAATTCTCATCATTAAAATAAAAATAATGATGCTAGCCTTCTATGAGGCTCAAATGGATCATATATTTGAAATCATTTTATAAAACACTGTATAAAGTATTTCATAAAACACACAAGGTTAAGGTAGCTAGCCTAAGTTCCAATGAAAGATTTGTAGACTCAGGACATAAATCTGGATTTTCCAAATGATCAGTCCCTAAATGCCACTTCTACTGACCCTTAGAAGTGGGAAGGGCTTAAATAACTCGATAAATAAAGGATATGTCATATCCCTTCCTTCCCTCAGTGTCTACACAGTGCCTGGAGCAGAGTAATTAATTACTCAGGACTCTTGTCTCTTAGCAACTACTAACCGTCTGCTGCGTTTTTAGTGGACATCAGCATCGGTAAGCTGCCATCAGGGACAAAGTCACATGGGCAGAAAGGCGTGCTGGTTTCCTCGTCACTTACACACTTCTCTTCTTGAACACACTCAAGTGAAGGCCATAAGCAGCCTGTCTGCTCTGAAAGACTCCCTAACAGTGACATCACTAAACCTTCCCAGCCTTGCTCAGGAGAGGATGGTGTGGGTGGGTGGTGGACTTCTGAGGAGGCCCAGGCACCAAGCAGTCTCAGAAAACTTGGGGAGGGGCAGCCCACTCTTGGCCCTTTTGCCTGCCATTTGTTAAAACATGGAAGAGAACACAAGCCTCCCCTGCCATGAACTTCACAGCAACGTCCTGACAACTTTGAAATAAAAAACAGATTTCTTTGTAAAACGGATATAAGACAGGCCTGAAAAAGGATTCTTTATAGGTTATTGACGTAATATTGATAAAGAGCTTTGTACAACCCAGTCTTCCTTCCTTGGTATCAGAGCAGCATTAACAGGAGGACTGGCCAGCAGCTTCCCAGGGTACAATCTAGAAGAGGTACTAAAGTGTTCCCCAGAAAAGTAACACAGTGGGAAAAAACCCCCCCAAAATCCACCATTTATCAGAAATTTCTTTAAGAAGGGAATTGGGTTTAATTGTAAAAAATACCTTGATGAGACAATTGAGGTGGGAGTAGGGGTGGCAATCTCTGCAACAAAACAAAGTCAATAAAATGCCTTTATGTAGAGTGGGGTTGACACCTTAGAGGGCTTTCGTTCTGCTGAGTTGGGCATGGAGGCCAGGCACTGCAATCTGTCATCATCCTGCTCCACAAGCAGCACTGCTCAAATCTGTTATGTCACCTGGTTGCTGAAGGAATACCAAATAATTAGTCTGCCTGGGCCGCCGACATGTCTTGGTCAAGCCCTGCTTGGGGTCACCAGTTCATTTAATTAGGAAAGGTCTGGCTTTTTCTTTCAGCTCTCCTCCCATCCCTCAGTGTCTTTGCCTCCCTTACCCTATTCACACATGGACAAATCAACTGCACATATTTACTAAACACCTGCTACATTTCAAGCCCTGGGAAGGGAGAGAGGAGCACAGCACAATTTTGATCCCAGAGGAACACATGCTCTAGACAACTAAGTTACTATAAGGCAAAGGATGGGAACTCTAAGGAGAGAAATGTGCAAATACAAATAAGGGGATGCAGATCAGGGGCCAGGGAAGGTTTCATGGAGAATGTGGCATTTATGTAGGGTCTAACAGGATCAGCAGCAGCTCACCAGGTACAAAAGAAAGACAGAAGAACTCAAACCTGATAAATGAATGAATAAAGGCATGAAAGCCTATGAGGACACGGTATCTTCAACAAATGACAAAGTGTCTAGTGGCCACAGAACAGGCAATGCACTGTGGAGTGACAGGAGATGAGGCTAGAAACAAACGTCAGAGACAAAAATTGGAAGTCTTTGGCTGCTGTACCAGAGGGATGGGATTTTACCCTGGAAGTACTAGGGAGTTACCAATGGTTTTAAGCTGGAAGTAGAAGACGCATGGTCAGATCTGTGTTTGGTAAAAGCACTCTGCCAGAAACGTGAAAATTAATGGATGGGGAGTGGGAGGTGAAGGTGGGAGTTGCAGTGGTCCAGGATGAGAACAGAAAACAGAAAAATGGGGACATTTCCTAGGTAGCATTAATGGGACCTAATGACTACAGTGCCTAGTGATAAAGAGGGAAGAGTTTCTCTCTCTTAATTAATTCCTACTCATTCTTTAGACCTCATATCAAATGCCACTCTTCCTAAAGGAAGCTGTGCAAACCCCAGGAATACATTAAGTCCTTTTGTGACATGCTCTCAAAGTACATTGGACTTTTCTTCCACAGCCCTTACTTCACGTTTGTAATGCTGTACTTGTGTGACAACTCAGATTAATGTCTGTATCTGTTACCAGGCTGTGAGCCTCTTGATGGTCTGTCTTGTTGTCCATGTAACCCTATCACCTAGCACGGTGTCTGGATCACAGTGGGAACTCAAAAATTATTTCTTGAAAGCAATGTTGAGGGAAGGCAGTTAAGGATCACACATCTATACTGCAAACCCAGGCAGATGGTGAGCCCATTAATTAAGGCAGGGTATGGAAAAGACGGAAGAGGTGAAAATGGGGAAAAGAAAATGAATTCCAGCTTGAACATGGTAAGCTGGAAATATCTGCAAGAATTCCAGATGGAGATTTCCGATAGCTTTGAACTCAGGAGAGTCAATCTAGAGATGACAGATTTAGAAATCATCCACATGGCTGAAGAGAAAGGAGTCATTGCTATACCCAGGTTGAGTATATAACTTCAGAAAAGAAGAGAATCAAAGATGGAGAGCTGGAGGAAGCCAAATTTAGAATCAGCTAAACAAGCCAGCAAAAACACTAGGAAAGAAAAGTCTAAGAACCTGGAGAGAGTTGAAGAGATCAAGCGAGGCAGAGTTCAAGAAAGAGAAAGTGTTCGGGAAGATCCAGGGGTTGGGAGTTGGCTAGTACGTCTAATAAAGAGGAGGGATCTGTGATTCAAGCAATTATGTTTATTTTTTTAAATTTATTTCTTTACTTATTTATTTTTGGCTGCATTGGGTTCTCGTTGCTGCGTGCGGGCTTCCTCTAGTTGCGGTGAGTGAGGGCCACTCTTCGTCACGGTGTGCGGCCTCTCACTGCAGTGGCCTCTCCCGTTGCGGAGCATGGACTCCAGGTATGCTGGCTTCAGCAGTTGTGGCTCGCAGGTTCCAGGGCGCAAGCCCAACAGTGTATCACATGGGCCTAGTTGCTCCGTGGCATGTGGGATATTCCTGGAACAGGGCTTGAACCCATGTACCCTGCATTGGCAAGCGGACTCCCAACCACTGCGCCACCAGGGAAGTCCCAGTAATGATGTTTATTTCCAAAGCAAAAGACCGCTAGGCTTCCAAAGAAGATCAACCAATGGAGAGAAGGAAAATAAAAAACAGGCAAGAGAAAGAGAACAATTCTCCCTCTCACTCATTCAATAAGTAGTTGTTGAGCTCCTACTATGAGCTAAGCACTCTACACTGGAGGTGCAGCAGTAAACAAGACATGATGGTCTGTGGGTCCAGAAGATTTAAGAGGAGACAGAATCAAGATCAAAGAAGAGGCTAGCCTTGAAAACTCATGAGACATCCCTTTCCTCTGAACTAAAAAGGAAAGAGCAATGATCTAGGGCTAAAGACTACATGGGCAGGGCCTAGAAACACCAATGAGGTAGGAGATTTCAGAGCTGTCATGTTAGGCTCCCCTGAAGGGAGAGACTGAGACAAGGGTTTACGTGCAGGAGTTTATTTGGGAGGTGATTCCAGAAAGCAGGGATGAGGGAATACAGAGTAAGATAGGGAAGGAGTAAAAGCCAACATAAGGGTACATTATGAAGTTTGCCACTGACAGCAAAGGGCCTGATTTGGCCAGGACCTCCTAAGAAGTATGCAGTATGCATCCAGAATTATGCACCTGAAAAATGGAAGACTGGAGCATTTATTCACATGTTCAAATGCCCAATGGTTGAGGGCAGCCCCTGAAGGCATTTACTCCCCCGTACTTTCAGGCTTTTCTTTGGCCCAGGCCCAACAGGTTTCCAACATGAGAGATGGCAGAAAAGGAGCACAGTGGGTGCTAGAGGTAGGAAGCTGACATACAAAACTGGTCACCACTGTGGCTGTTGAAATCAGACAATGGCCACCAGGAGAATCTGCCACAAAGAGAGTACCAGTGAGAACCAGGTAGAAAAGACTACACATTCAGCCTAGGTTGAGTGAGAAGGGAAAGGATGCTAGGAGAACATAGCTTGAGAAATTTTTCTAAAATCTAAGCTTTCTTCCAATGCTTTTGGCCTCTCTATAAAGAGGTGAGCTTAGGGATTTATTTAGTTGCTCAAAATTAAGATCATGAAAAAGGCTTTGTACTCTTCCAAGACAAGAGCCATGATATTAATCACTGATATTTATTGGCACTTACTATATGCGCACACTTTGCAGCATCATCAAATGAATTACCCCTGCGACCACATATAGTAAGAACTATTACTGTTCCATTTTACAGAGGAGGAAACTGAGGCTAAGAGAGCTTTTCCAAGCTTTTACAGTCTATAAGGTAACAACCTATTTCATTTTAAGTATGTGTGTCAATAACTCACACTTGAATACTTGTGTCTGAACATACACACACAGTAAAACCAGATTTGAGGATTTCCAGAGAATACAGTTTACTTAGCCTCCCTGTCCATTTCATCATTATACAGATAATGAAGCACTCCTAGACTCTTTATTGAATGAACATCTTTATTTTTTTTTTATTTACACCAACCGATCATTGTCTTTTCTACAATATATATAAGACTAGGAATGAAGAAAATGAAGACTTCTGGATATGGAGACTAGAGGAAAAACCAACAAGATATGACCCAAACCAGAGAGCTAAATTAAGTCAACAAAATGCATCATAAAAGGGAAAACTAAAGCATGTAAAAAAGACTTTAAACTCATTACAGACCTAAATGTAAATCTGATTGCAAAATTATCTGCATCTTTAATTTGGAGGCTCACGATTATGCCGGAAGTAGGAGGCAAAATTTAATTTAAGGAGCTATATTGGCCAATCGCCCCTGCTTTCTTTAACACGGGAGCAGGGAGGGAAAGAGAAGGCCAGAGGAAGGAAAAGCAGATGTGATCACATCATCGACACACTCGGGTCTGGCCTGGGGAGGCTGGCTAGGCAATGCCACCTTCCCTGGGATGGAGCTGGTTTGTAATTAGTTTAGGCTGTGGACACTTGCATCCACAGATGACAACTGGACACTTGCCACAATCAAGATAATGTTTCACAATCAAATTAACTCAGCTCAAGAACTTGATTTGGAGCCTGTTGATGGTTAACCATCAAATGGCTTTCAGAGGACTTAGAGCATAAGATATGAAAAAGATACTAGGTAAGTAGCATGTGAACAGTAAAAGCACGTGAAGCTGCGGCTATTTGTTAGCCACAGAACATTTATGATGGGGGCGGGAGCAGGGGGACAATAAGTACAGATAAAAGGTTAGAAATCAGTTCTCAAAGAAATAAGTACATTTTACATAAAATAATAATAGTAAACCCACATGTTTTTAAATGTGTATGGCTAAATACTTCAGCAGAAGTATTATACCAGTTCCTGTATTGCACAAAAGCAGGAACCCTCAGCTCATACATCTTTGTCACCAGAACCTAACGCATTGCCTGGAGCAGTGCAGATATTTGGAAGAACTTATCATGCTGCTATAATAATTAGGAGAGGAGGACATAGAAACATAGAAAAACTTTCTGATCTACTGGGAAGTGAAAATGATACGTAGATGGATTGCAACCATGTACAAAAATAGGCATGTTTGAGGACAACTAGATGATGTTCAAAAATGAAAACAGCAGTGTTAGGTGTTGGGATTCTGCGTGTGTTTTTCTGTGGCGTTTTTTTTCCCCCTAAAACTGTCTTTAATGTTGTCAGAATGTCATCTTTTCCATTTCAAAATTTACACTTCTTCATGTCGGAGGGCGGGAAGGAGCCCAGTAGTGAATGAACTGCTAGCTTATAGGATAAGGTTCAAACTCCATAACTTAGCACTAGAGACCCTGCATGATCTAGTACAGCCAAGAACTCCAGCTGCATATCCCTCTTCCTTCCTTCTTCTCCATCACATTTAATTGCTTGTCCTTTCCAAAATGTGTCATAGGTTTCACTTTTCTTTCTTTTTTTTTTTTTTTTTGGCTTATAACATTTACACTACCTGGAACACCCGTCCTCCCAACCATTCTTCATATAACTAAACCCCACTCACTTCAAAAACAGCTCAAATATCCCCTCTCTGAGAAGCCATCCCTGATTCCCCACACCCTACCCTCTGCCACATTGCTGCATTTCTAAAGCATTTTAGGCTTACCTCTGTCAGAGAGTTGTCACCTTATACTCCAATAACTGGTTTACTTGCCTTTCTCCTCCACTAGCCTGGACCCTACCTAGAGATAATATAAAGACGCCTGGGGCTACAAAAGCCAATTCTAACAACTTGTGACAGTGTGGTCCCTTAGTCACCGCTCTTTTGGTTGCAAGTAACAGACATCCACTGAAACTACTTTGTGCACAAAAAGGGAAATTTACTTATAAGGACACAGAGATACTTCTCTAATCCCAATGGTAGGAATCACTCTTACTAAGGTCTGGATCCTAGAGCCAGAAAGCCTACAAAACCAAGTCAATCAGTCTTATTCTCCCCCTCCCACCTTACGTCCCTGGGCCCTCAGAGTCATTTAACCTGCATTGCTCAGTAGGCCTGCTGTATTCCTCCCTCTCTCTCAGAAAGACAGTTGCTGTTGTCGTTGTTTTTAACATCTTTATTGGAGTATAATTGCTTTACAATGTTGTGTTAGTTTCTGCTGTATAACAAAGTGAATCAGCTATATGCATAAGTATATCCCAATATCTCCTCCCTCTTGCGTCTCCCTCCCACCCTCCTTATCCCACCCCTCTAGGTGGTCGCAAAGCACCAGATGATCTCCCTGTGCTATGCAGCTGCTTCCCACCAGCTATCTGTTTTACATTTGGTAGTGTATATATGTCCATGCCACTCTCTCACTTCATCCCAGCTTCCCCTTCCCCCTCCCTGTCTCCTCAAGTCCATTCTCTACATCTGCATCTTTATTCCTGTCCTGCCCCTAGGTTCATCAGACCCTTTTTTTTAGATTCCATATGTATGTGTTAGCATATGGTATCTGTTTTTCTGTTTCTGACTTACTTCACTCTGTATAACAGACTCTAGGTCCATCCACCTCACTACAAATAACTCAATTTCACTTCTTTTTATGGCTGAGTAATATTCCATTGTATATATGTGCCACAGAAGGACAGTTTTATTTATTTTTTTCAATAGCTTTTTGTTTTATTCAAGTATAGTTAATTTACAATGTTGTATTAGCTTCAGGTGTTCAGCCAAGTGATTCAGTTTTATACACACACACTCACACACACACACACACACACACACACACACACACACACATATGTACACTTTTTCAGACCCGTTTCCATTATAGGCATTACAAGACACTGAATATAGTTCCCTGTGCTATACAGTAGGTCTTTGTTGTTTATCTGTTTTATACATAGTAGTGTGTATATGTTAATCCCAAACTCCTAATTTCTCTCCCCCCGCCCCCTGCTATCCCCCCAGTACCAATAAGTTTGTTTGTTGTCTGTGAGTCTATTTCTGTTTTGTAAATAAGTTCATTTATATAATTTTTTAGATTCCACATATAAGTGATATATGATATTTGTCTTTCTCTGTCTGACTTACTTCACTTAATATGATAATCTCTGGGTCCATCCATATTGTTGCAAATAACATTATTTCATTCTTTGTATGGCTGAGTAATATTCCATTGTGTATATATACCACATCTTCTTCATCCATTCATCTTCAGAGAGACAGTTTCATAGTGGCTAAAGGCATGAGCTCATGTTACCTGGGTTCCTGCCTGGCTCCACCACTACCCAACTATATGATCTTGGGTAAATTAATTAACCTCTCTATGACTCAGCTTCCTCTTCTATAAAATGGGAATGAGAAGAGGACCTACCTCAAAGGACTGTTATGAGAATTAACCAAAGACATGGCTTCCCACAGTTTCCAAGTGTACCTACCTACCCCATCTACCTACAGACATGTCTTAGTCCCAAGTCCAGCTTCTGGGAAATTCGATCTGACTGGCCCAACTTGAGTCAACTGTGTATCCTCGATCCACTCAGGCATGACCATGGGAGCCAAGATACACAGTACAAACATGACAGCCAGGGCCACCCTTGAAGGGGAGAGTTGGGGGCAGTTCTCAAAGAAAAGGGCCATGGGTTAAACTGACACCATGAACAAATGCCTACTACAGCCACCAACAATCCTCTTATCAGCCCATGCAGCCACACCTGTGGGCCTGCCTTGCATTACAGCTGGGCCCCTTCACCTCACAGTCCTTTGCAAGGCTCTTATTTAAAACACACAGCTGCCCATCTGCCTGCAATGGCACTTAACGGAGCTCTACATGCCAGCACTTAATAAGCCAGGCTTAATGGTGATGATGGTGACACTGACAAGAATGAGGGTAGCACAACAAGCCACACCATGGGCTGCTATTGCTTCCCTGCAGTTTGCTGCTGGACCCCATGGTTTGAAGTTGAAATCGACACATCCTTCTAACTTGGCTAACGTGGCTGGGCTCTGGAGCCGACCCTCATCAGCTCCCATCCACCTGCTAGTTAGGTAGATTTATACCCCACTAAATCCACTGTCACACAAGGGCCTCCTCCTCACTACCAGGGTTTAAAGAACATAAGCATCCAGTAACCAGAAGAGGAAAAACCTCCAGAAAAAATTAACCATTTGGCTTCGAAGTATTATGTTGCTCCTCTAGAATTTCCAAGTAAATGAGGTCAGCTGGGGAGTTGCATCTTTAAAATAAAAAGAAAGTCTTGGGCACAAACGTAGCCCATAAAGTCCCATTTGCAACTCTATATCAAACTCATTTTTATCCTAGTATAATCTCCTCAACAAAAACCAAGACTTGTAGACCAGTACATCTTCAAAGTCCATCAACAATACATTATCTCACGCAGTTCTGAAAACAGCCCTGGTGAGTGGGTATTGCTATCATCACTCCACAGGAGAGGAAAGTGAGGCTCATAAAGGGTAAGACAGTTGCGTAACATCTTATGAGCTGAAAGCAGCAAAGCCCTAATTAAACCCAAATCGGCTAGCACCTTGCCCATGGTGCTTTCTCTACCGTTCCACTGCCTGCTATTACTTCTTTTCCCTAATTTCAAACCGAGAATCATCATTTCTAAACTATTTGTGTGTACACATTTGCACACCAGTGTTCTATGGCAGTGCTGAGTAAGGTTAGGTCTGTACCCACCCAACCAGAATAATCAAATTCATACATTCATATATTTGGCAAGATTTCATTTGAAGAAATGAAGCAGTGTACCTTACTTCTTTCACCACCACCACCTCTACCATCATCACATTTATTAACACTTCCTGCATACCAGACACTTGTGCTAAGTGCTTTACAACCATTCTCTCAGGTAACCCTCACAGTGATGAGGTACTTTTGTTACCCACCCCCATTTTACAAATCAAGAAATTGAGGCCCAGTATATACAAAACAGACACAGACTCACAGACATAGAATACAAACTTGTGGTTACCAAAGGTGAGAGGGAGTGAGGTCAGGGACAAATTAGAGGAATGGGATTATCAGATAAAAACTTTCTTTCTTTTCTTCCTTTCTTTTCCTTCCTTCCTTCCTTCCTTCCTTCCTTCCTTCCTTCCTTCCTTCCTTCCTTCCTTCCTTCCCTCCCTCCCTCCCTCTCTCTGTGTGTGTGTCTCTCTCTCTCTCTTTCTTTCTTTACTTTTGGTTGTGTTGGGTCTGCACTGCTGCGCTCTGGGCTTTCTCTAGTTGCGGTGGGGGGGGGGCTACTCTTCGGTGTGGTGCGTGGGCTTCTCATTATGGTGGCTTCTCTTGTTGCAGAGCACAGGCTCTAGGAGCGCAGCCTTCAGTAGTTGTGGCTCGCGGGCTCTAGAGCGCAGGCTCAGTAGTTGTGGCGCGTGGGCTTAGTTGCTCTGCAGCATGTGGGATCTTCCTGGACCAGGGCTAGAACCCATGTCCCCTGCATTGGCAGGCGGATTCTTAACCACTGCACCACCAGGGAAGCCCTGATACAAACTTTTATACATAAAATAGATAAGCAACAAGGATTTACTGCACAGCACAGGGAATTACACCCATTATCTTGTAATAACCTATAGTGGAATATAATCTGCAAAATTACTGAATCACTATGCTGTATACCTGAAATTAACACAATATTGTAAATCAACTATACTCAATTTAAAAATAAATTAAAGTAAAGTAAAATAAAATAATAAATTGAGGTCCAAAGCCATTAGCCTTGCCCAATGTCACACAGCAAATAGCCTGGTAAGATATTCAAAGCAAGAACTATCTGATTCCAGGCTCTAAATCACCATTACTAGTGTTTAAAGAAATCAATTCCAGAACCAGTAACAAGATCTCATCACAGCTCTCCTTCATAAAAATATTCTGCCTGTGAATTTTTAGGTCTCAATGAATATACTAGTAACTACCTCAAATCCTTTCTAGAAGCAGGCAGGAAAGTAAATAAATAGCCAGGATTTCTTTTAGGAATTTGAATAGCAGGGAGGGTAGCCATATAATAAACACTTCAATAAATTTTGCTGTAGCATGAAGAGCAATCTCATTTTCAAATGGTGAATCCTGGCTCCTGTGTATGCGGCATTATAATCATCCAAGTAGGGTTTATGGTACACACCACTCTAGGAATGCTGGTACTTTAAGTGGATTTGAATAACAAGAGCAGCCTTAAATCAGTCACCATCACTGAGCACAGTCATTGGAAGGCCTGGAATTTGCTTTTAGAAAATTCATCTGAAAAAAGACTCAGAAAATGGCAATGTTCATTCACAGATCGAAGACAACCTGAATGTTTAACTCATCGCCATATTTGAGATTAAAGAGCTCTGCGAGCTGTTTGTACAAGAAAGGGAATAAAAAAGAATAAAAGACAATGAGAGGTAGTAGAGGGTAGTGGTGAAGAGCACTCTGGGGACAGCCAGCCCCGCCCCCGCCCCGGGGTAGGGGGAGTCCTGACTATGTCATTTACTAGCTCTGGGGCTTTGGGCAAATTGCCTGAAGACTCTAAATGGTTTGGTCATAGGCAGGGGGCATCACCACTAGGGCTAAAAGCCATCAGAAATAAATAATCTTTATGAAAAGTGACTCTCCTCCCTATATATTATTATAGCCCATGACAGCTGGTTTGGTTTGCAAATTTTTCACAACCAGGGCCCAAAACATAAGTCCCATTGACATTGAGAGTATTACCTATTCACAATGTAAACATTAGAACCAGCCGGTTCAGTGCTATTATTATTTAAGGGGATAAGAGGGAGAGGGAGGAAGACAGTGAGCACCAACAGTACACCAGGCAGGGAACTGGAGCAGCAGACACTGTTCTGCGTCACTGAATGTATGTAATACAAATTTAGCTGACAAACCAGACACAAATGTGAGAAAAAGTAGAGAATACGTAAGGAGACACTTTTTTCCACTATCCTTATCAACTGAGAATATCTAAAAGTTTGCAACAGCAGGTGAGGAGACCATATATATATATATATATATATATATATATATATATATATAAACCAGCACTGAATACATCATCCTCTCTGCTGCTACTAAGGATGCAAAAGAGGAAATACAAAGGAGCTTTGATCATAATCAAAGGGAGGGGGGGCAAGCTCCTTGAGGGCAGGAACCATCTGTGTCCTAGTAACCCATACACGCCCAGCACCTAGCAAAGAGGATGGCAGGTAGAAAGAATGCAATCAAAATGCTGAACGAATGCAAGAATGCATGGATGCACCCAGGATGTGACTGTGATCAAAGCCCAAAGCCCTTGGTACGTTTCACTGGTCTCCCTCCTTATTCATCCAGAAGAATGTCCTACCTTGCTGGTCATCCCCACCATTGACAATAATGAAAACACAAGATCATAACAAAATAATATTTTAAACATACATCACATACCAGGTCATTAAAAATAGACAAGGGAGTATTTTACATTGAGACACTAGGGAGCATCATTACTTTGAAATGTCACTTTCTGCTTTAATTAGTAAGCTCTAATGATAAGTATATGTCATTCTTATCTAATGAAAGTCTTGAATGCATATGAAATCTGGGTCACAGCCCTCTCTGGGAGGTACACGGATGTACAAAGAACAAACAGAATGCATGTGTTGACGTCAACTAGCTTACTTATCTTTATTAATATAAATGCTGAAGTTTTAACTTTTGAAATCTGAGAATAAATTTGTTTAACATACTGAGCACTCTCGGCATAGCAATTTGATCTCCTTTTACTTTTCTCAAGACAGCCTAAGCTATTGTAGGGACACGCTGAAGTTCCCAGTTATCGTTTTCAAGCCAGCTCTGAGGTATCACTCAGAACAGGACCACCAGCTCAGAGGCATATTTTTAATAAAGACAACAATAGGTCTGCTTGCTCACAGGGAAATTTATAAGGCTGTCTTTGCTTCCTTCCACCTATTGTGGGGCTTTATCCAAGTAGAATGTACTCACTCTTTGGAGCTTCAAAGACCCTGATAATGGACTTCTCCTTTTCAAAAAGAAGTCTTAGTTGTCTGGCTCCTTTCATTCAACAGTCAGAATATAAAAGAACCAGCGTGATACAGACAAATACCTCTGAGCTGCTTGTTGTGGCAATATCAGATAAAGAAATTCTGCAGCCTAGAGAGATACTTGACACGTTCATCTGAATGTCAATACCAAGCACTCTCTCCCAGCCACTCCACCAAAGCAGTGAGAATGTATCACAAAAACAGAACACAGAAGCCATCACTTGGATGTGGCTTCCAGTTCCTTTTTACAGTTCCTGGCAAAAAAAAAAAAAGGAAGGAAGGAAGGAAGGGAGGGAGGGAGGGAAGGAGGGAGGGAGGGAGGGAGGGAGGGAAGGAGGGAGGGAGGCAGGGAGGCAGGGAGGCAGGGGGGAAGGACTGCTGTTTTCTGCTTTGTGTTTCCCAGATTCAGTCAAAAACAGAAGTCATTTATAGCTTCATCAGTTGACTGAACCAGAGCAGAAGCCAGATGATTGTAATGGCAATGTCAGTTCTCAAAAGCAGTCAAGCAAGTTACCAAGCTCTTAACCAGCTCCCAGCCATATAGCTTGTTTGGCTACCCAGGGCTTCATTCTTGGCCAATCTGCATCACCATGAGGACTCTAGTTCAACGCGTCCCCATAGTGGGCTCTCATTTACTACTCAGGTTTCACGCAGATCAGCTCATTCACACACCCAATGACCAATCCGCCTCTAGAGCCACGCTCTCTCAGCTGCTTCACAATTGCAAAGCAATTTCTCAGAGGGAGTCAAAGCTTCACTCATTTATCACGGAAATGGATCATAAAGATATTATCTTAAAGTGCTTTCTCTTAAAAAAAATACAAAACTTTTTTTTTGAATTGAGAATTACATGCTGTGCTGAAATAGAATGGTGGTAGGTTCTGATTGTATCTTTTTTCCCATTTTTGGTTTCACTCTTAAGTATAGAAATACCAGATTGCTCTCTCCATTTACTCCCTTTTCTCCCTGATACTTAAAGTTTAGTCTGGTCACTCAAAAGCAGCTTTAATATTAAATCTCCATCTTTTATCCCCACCCCCCCAAATATCTAAGAACAATGTGAGTATGCATCATTTCATGCTATGGATGTGCACCTGAGAACTGCATGCAAAATGAGTCAAGGCAATGGTGTGTTTGAACGTGACTCTAATCACTGGCATGGGAAAAAGATACCCAGGTTCCAACCCTGCTGTGATCACCTTTCCTCCTCTTTGAAATGAGTGGGCTGGAGACTTTCCAGCTTATCTCTGAAATTCTGGGGTTGTGTGTTAATACTTCATGATGTAGCAATATGAAAAGTCACGCAAACACTGAAAATGATCGTTAGAAAAATGACATTTAAAACAGAAAAATAATATTTATGATATAACATTTACATTTCTTTGAAACAAAAAATTATTTGACAAATTTTCTGTGAACTTTTTTTTCATTAGGACTTTCTCAAAATAAAACATGCTATATCAAAAGGGGTGATCCAAATACGTCGGAGTAACAGTTACCATTTAAAATTAGGCTGTTAAAAGAGTAATACATATTTTAAATAATAAAATTAGGCAGTTAGCCTTTAAAGGCCATATTTTCGGGTGAAAAAATATATCTCTGAGGTAGAACAACAACAACAAAAGGCAAATAATAACTCCCTAAAACCATTAAAAAAATTTTTTTTCACTATCTTACCAAAGATTGATAATATATACTTTACAGTGTATTTTAGAATTTCATTTCTTTACCAAACCCAAAGAATTTTTTAACTTTAGTAAATTTCATATTTGTTTCTCAATTGCACTGACTGTGCCCTTCACTTCCTACAAAATGACAAAAGTAATGATAGTCTAACCAATCATGAAGATACAGGTTTGAGGGAAAAGATCCCAACTGGTTTTTCAGTTATGATAAATCATGATTTCAACAATTCATTTTATATAAAAGAAATACTTTACAGATAGAAATCATTCAACCAATTAACAAGGAAAAATAAGATAAAAATATGCTAAGTGACATAATCCTTGTGAAGAATTATTAAGCAGGACAAATAAATCATGAGTCGAATTATGTACAGGTTTCTAATGTTTATGAAAAATGTGTGCATGTTTATATGTATAATGTATTGGTATAGTACACGTGGCATATAATATATACACAGGGCATGCTTATTATGTATGTGCCATGAGTATTGATTGTCTTTGAGAGATAGAGTCTTACACAATCAGGAGACCACTGGTTATTTGGCATATCTAAACAGTTACGGTATTGTACAAGAAAGATTTTGACCAGCGTTGGTCCTGTCGTTATTTAGCCTGCAGACTTGGCAAGAAAACTATTACTAAAAAGAATTTTCTGCAGATCCAGTTTTGGAGTTTTTTTCAATGAGAAACTACATTCTTTTCTCTTTAAGTAATACAGTATCACTAGTCTAGGCAATTACTGTCAGGTTAACATAATAAATGAATTATCTTTTCTATTCTACTGCCAATGTGCTTTTAAAAACAGCTTTATTGATATATATTTCACATCCCATAATACTCATCCATTTAAATTATACAATTCATTAGTTTCCAGTATTATGGAAAAACCCGAACGAAATTTTTGGCCAACCCAATATATTCAGAGTTGTACAACCATCACCACAATCAATTTTACAACATTTCAACGTCCCAAAAAGAAACACTGGACCATGTAGCAACCATTCACCATTTCCTCCTAACCCATCCAGCCCCTAACAACCACTAACCTACTCTCTGTCAATGGATTTGCCTATTCTGGACTTTTCACATAAATGAAACCATACAGTACATGGCCCTCTGTGACTGGCTTCTTTCACTTAGCATAATGTTTTCTAGGTTCATTCATGATGTAGCATGTATCAGTACTTCATTCCTTTCTAAAATTGAATAATATTCTATTGATACAACATTTGTCTATCCATTCACTATAGATGGATATTTGGGTTGCTTCTACTTTTGGGCTATTATGAGTAATGCTGCTATGAACATTCAAGTACAAGGTTTTGTGTAGTTATATGTTTTCAATTCTCTTGGGTATATATACCTAGGATTAGAATTGCCAGGTTGTGTGATAACTCGATGTTTAACATTTTGCAGAACTGGCAAGCAGTCTTCAAAGGGGCTGAATCATTTTACAGTCCTACCAGCAATATACGAAGGTTCCAATTTCTCCATATCTTCACCAACACTTGTCATTGTCATTTTTATTTTAGTCATTCTAGTGCACATAGAGTGGTCTCTCATTGTGGTTTTGACTTGGTTTGATTTGATATCCGTAACAATGAATGATGTTGAGGATTTTTTCTAGTGCTTATTAACATTTGTACATCTTTTGAAAAATGCCTACAAATCCTTTGCCCATTATTCACTTGAATTATAGGCTTGGCTAAAAAGTTCGTTCTGTAAGATGTTACGGAAAAACCCAAATGAACTTTTGGGCCAACCCAATATATGTCTCTTTATTGTTAAATTGTAAGAGTTCTTTATATACTCACACAAAGTCCCTATCAGATATATAATTTTCTCACATTTGTGGGTCATCTTTTCACTTTCTTGATGGTGTCATTTGACACACAAAAGTTTTTAATTTTGATGAAGTCAAATTATCTATTTTGTATTTTATCATCTGTGCTTTTCCTGTTGTAACTAAGGAACCTAACCCAAGATCACAAAGATTAACTCCTCTTTTATCCTAGGAGTTTCACAGTGTTAGCTGTTACATTTAGGTGTGTGGTCCATCTTTTTTTTTTTTTTTTTTTTTTTTTTGGTGGTACGCGGGCCTCTCACTGTTGTGGCCTCTCCCATTGCGGAGCACAGGCTCTGGACGCGCAGGCTCAGCGGTCATGGCTCACGGGCCTAGCCGCTCCATGGCATGTGGGATCTTCCCAGACCGGGGCATGAACCCATGTCCCCTGCATCGGCAGGCGGACTCTCAACCAATGCGCCACCAGGGAAGCCCCTAAATTTATACTTATGCATGTGGATGCCAGCTGTTCCAGTAACATTTGTTAAAAAAGCTTATGTTTCCCCCATTGAATTGCCTTTGCACTCTTGTCAAAAAACAATTGACAATAAATATGAGGGCTTATTTCTGGACTCTCAAATCTTGTTAGTATCATACAGTCTTGATTACTATAGCTTTGTAGTAAGTTTTGAAATCAGGTAGTGTGAGTCCTCCAACTTTGTTCTTCTTTTTCAAGATTGTTCTAGCTATTCTGGGTCCCTTGCAGTTCCATAAGAATTTTAGGATCAGCTTGTCCATTTCTGGGGGAAAAAAAAAACAGCTGGAATTTTGCATTTAACACGTAGACCCATTTGGGGTAGTATTGAAATCCTAGCAGTGTAAAGTTTTCAGATCTATAAACATAGGATTCTTTTTATTTATTTATTCTTTAATATTTTTCAACAATATTTTATAGTTTTCAGTGCATATATCTTATGCTTCTTTCATTAAGTTTATTCCTATGAATTTTATTTCTTCTTTTTTTGCTGCTATTATAAATGGGGTTGTTTTAATCTCATTTTCAGACTGTTCATTGCTAGTGTACAGAAATAAAAATTGATTTTTGTATATTGATCTTGTATGTTGTCACACTGCTAAACTCGTTTATTAGTTCTAATAGTTTTTAGTGGATTTGCCAATGCACTTTTAACTTAAAACTTTTAAATTATTTTGACCCAAACCATACTTCTAAACATCAGTGTATGCTACTATTATATAACAATAATCCTCAATATTTAGCAATTAAATCTTCCCTGCTTCCTGCTCTCATGCAGCCCTTTCAATTAACCCCTCAGGCTGATGCCCACTCTCCACAGGAAAGTGTAAAGAATGACATAAATAAGGAAAATCACTTCTTCCTAAATTCTTTCTGTTTCTAGTGGTTAGTAAAATCATTCGGAGTAGTAAAATTAAACATATGCTAAGGTACTGAAACTCTTCTTCCTAGCATTACCTTGCTAAAATGAAGTCAAGCAAAACGTAACCAAAAGTGGATTTTGACATTTCATATTTTGTTGAATACTGTTAGGGTGCTGGCAATCACTCTCTCTTACATACAAATTAACAGCCTACCATCTGTCAAGTGTTGGGATAATCACAGGGTTTAGTGCACAATATGGTTATTAGAATATGACCTGACAAAAAGGAAAAGAACACAACCTAATTTGGACTATAAAATCTATGATCTCACTTGCAAATGACAGTTTGACAAGCTATTATTCTGCATTTTGGCTTCTACAGTAAAAGCACTTTTACGCATATGCAATTCTATTAGTTATACAGGCAACAGCCTGTGGAAGATTGCTTTAAACTATAAAATCTGCTTGGTCATACAGTATTTTTTAACTAATTCTTAGACAAATATTTGCACCACAAATAAGTGGGAATGTAAAGATTTGAGCCTTCACATTTCCAAGTGAAGCACCAATCATTAGGCAATAATGTCTTTGAGATATTGCTGCCAGCAATTCCACAAGATTCTTCAGGGTATATGCAAAGAAAGGGTTGTAGGAACTTATTACAACTATTCACGTGGACATACATCAAAGTCAAAAAGTTGACAGTTTTGAAAAGTGTAATATATGAAACACTTTGGCACGGAATTTACTTCATCCCCAACAGTGACATCTGCTAATGAGCATCATTAATATTGCCTACTTTTATTTATCCTAATGCCTCGTGGGTGCTATCTTTATGTACATTCCTCTGTAGCACCTTTTGTTTTCACCCAGGGGAAGAAAAACCTATACTGACAGCTGCCTCTAATAAAGATGATTCCAACAAATCCTTCTCTTCTGGTTACAGACATAACATAGAGTACCAAGTTTTTTTTATTGTTGTTTTCTGCCTCTTGAAATAGGGCTGAAATGTGTGGTGTTCCTGAAGGTTATTTAAGGGTACAACCATTGTGTCTAAACACATGCTTAAGAGAGAAATGCATTAATTAAGTCTTAAGGCAAAACTTTATGTGGAGGTGACAAAACAAAACAGATTCTTTTAATATTAGCAATTATACTACCTCGGGAGCTTAAGCGAGATAATAACTATATAATACATTACATTGAACAACTCACACTGCAAATTATGTTGCGTTGTTTTAGACTACACATCTTTCCCATTATTTTAACACTTGTTTCCTTTCATAGTAGGGAAAAATGATGTATTTTTCTGTCAGGTTGGCTCAATATACGGTGAGTCAGAGTGCCAAGGCTCTTCTGCAAATGATCTTGGAATCCAATTTTAATACGCTGCAATATGAATTTTAAAAACAGTGTGTGATGAATTGTCAGGTTGCAAAATATCCCCAAAATTTCCAGTACTAAAACTTTCATGGCTATTCCCTGAAGATAAGAAAAAAACCTGATCAAGATTTGTAGAAGACCTTTAAATGTATTTTAAAAAACACAAAATACTATTTACATCCATAGGTTTAGAATGATTTGTCTGCAGCAGCAACCCTGCTTTACAACGTGAGAGCACAGAACAGAAAAAAAATAAGGAAAAATACAGGGAGAATCATGGAACTTATCATTCATTTACAGATAAGTCAGTCCTTATTTTTTCCCTTTGGGAAAAAAAAGTATAAACAAATCCCAAGTTCTTCTAGCTATATTTGCCTTTATAACTTGGCTATTATTTTCATGATTTTTTTTAAACGTGAAGGCTATCTGTCATGGATGAAACTTCACAAATGAACAAAGAAACTTCCTCCAAAATCCTTTTCCCTCAGAAAGAATTATCCCCAGATTCAGAAGTCCAGTTAAATACAAACATTAAATATGTCAAAAGGAGACAGAGAAAGGGAGGTAAAGAGGGACAGAGGGGAGAAAAGAAAAAAAAAAATTTAAAAAATCCATGCCCAAACAAAAGACTGGAAGGAAATTAACCAAATCATTTTTGTTGTGAGGCTACAGATGATTTAGTTTCTTTCAATTATTTGTTTTCTAAACAATCACATATCACTTTTCAATGAAAAAGAAACACTGTATATATCTTTTCTCCTCTACGCTTTATTTAGGTGAATAATTTACATACAGTAGAATACATAAATCTTAAGTGTAGATCTCCATGACATCTTCATGATCCTCCACCCAAAAGAAGACATAAATTTATTTCCAGAGAATTCTCTTGTGACCCCTTCCAGGTAATAGCCTCCCCAACCCTCCATTTTTCTGACTTCTATTACCATTGACTCATATTACTGGTTCTTGAATTTATATAAATGGAATAATACAGTGTGTATTCTTTTGTTTGTGGTTTCTTTTGTCAACATATGTTTTTGAGAAGCATCCATATTGTACATATCAGTGTTCCTTTTCTTCGTCTGGGTAGTATGCCACTGTACAACTATAGCACAATTTGTTAACACACTTATCCATTGTTGGTCATTTGGATTTTCTCATGTTTTTGGCTATTATGAATAAAGCTGCTATGAGCATTCTTGGTCATTTTTTGTGGGCAAATGCACTAATTTCTCTTGGATTAAATCTTATGAGGGTTATATATGCCATATAATTCTTTAAAGTAAGGTCTAGTATTTTCTTTTATGGCCATTGTATTTAAAGCTAATAGAAAATATCTAAAACTCTGATCTTAATGGTTTCAACCCAAGCAAAACACGATACACAAAATTCAAAGCATAAATTTGTAAAATTTTAGGCTTCCAGATGCAGAGTTCAAACCAAGCTAAAGGAATTATAAACCTCGTTGGGACCCCAGAAAACTGCTTCTGCTCCTTCTCCTAGATCTTCACCACCTCCAACAGTAAAATTTCCAAAGGCATGAAGTTTGCCATAGGAACATGATTCAATCCATTAGTTTCAATGACTAAAACTTCCCTTTAGCTGAAAGCATAGTAGGAAAAGAAATATAATTCATAAAGTTAAAAGTAAACCAATCAAGTAATTAAGAGGTAATATTTCGAGGCTGAAAGGTCATCATCAGTCAGAGAAAAAATTCAGGGAAGTGAGAAACCACTGAAATAGGACCATGGATGGCAGAATCATAGATGGCATTTCCATGGCATCTACCTCATACCAGGAAAAAGAAGAAAGGTTTTCTTTGGGGACAATGACAAGTACAATCTTATGATCATGTTGCTAAGGATCATGTATAAGGTGGCTATAAATAATTTATCATCCAACGGAAACACTTTTGAGACTGAAAGGAGGTGCTAAAAATAAATACAATTATTTAATGTTTAAAATATTCACTTGTTGACTTTTTTTTTTTTTTTTTTTTTTTTTTTTTTTTTTTTGCGGTACACGGGCCTCTCACTGTTGTGGCCTCTCCCATTGTGGAGCACAGGCTCCAGACGCACAGGCCCAGCGGCCATGGCTCACGGGCCCAGCCGCTCCGCAGCATGTGGGATCTTCCGGGACCGGGGCACGAACCCATGTCCCCTGCATCAGCAGGCAGACTCTCAACCACTGTACCACCAGGGAAGCCCACTTGTTGACTTTCAAATTGGTTTTATTATACTGGCAGACATTTAAATAATAGCCCTATTTGAAAATGGTTTCCAAAAAATATTTTTATTTAAATATTAAAATAATATTATTAAAGTGTGTGTGTGTGTGTGTGTACATATGTGTGTATTACGGAGGAGGAAAAAATTATTCTCTACACTCTTTGGGTATCTGGCTGGGCCTAAGAATTAAACTGACATAAGACAGATTAACAGAATAAAATACAAATTTCAATAAAATGTAAACTTTAGTGAATTTTTACATGTACATGGGAGTCTTCACAAAAGAACAAAGACCCGAAGACTGGCCAGAGCAGGAAGCTTTTACACCTTTGACAAAGAAACAATAAATCTGTGAAGAACTGATAAGACAAAGAGGTTTAGGCTATGGGTACTAAATGGTGAAGAGGTAACTAGGGAGATATAGGTTAGTTTAACAAGGTTTGTTTATACAGCCTTCATGTCCTTAAATACCCTGCATCTAATGATAAGGATGTCTTCTATCCTAGTGCAGGGAGGATACCTTTCACATGGGAGACTAATCTGCTTTCAGGAGGACAAAGGAGGGTCAGAGTATCCTTGCACTGGCTGTTTCCTAAATACCTTTAATTCAAAACAATCAATATGCCAAAGTATTAATAGCATGTTTTGGGGTGACATATCCTGAGCCCCTTCTATCTATATATCAAGGACAAATGCTAATGTGGACAAGATGTAGACAACGGATATAAACTGGGACTATCCGAAGCAAACTCAGACCCTAGTCCTAGCAAACTGGGTACTCTAGTCAAGTGTCACCTCTCTCTCCAATGGACTTAACAAGATGCTGCCTCTGTCCTTTTAATCATTCAGTAAATAATTTCTGAAAGTCTTCGATATGTTGGGCATTGCCCAGACATGGGGATACAATGGTAAATGAGTTCAACCATCCCCAAACCCATGGAACCTTCAATCTGTCAGAGGAGCAAGCCAAGGAACAAGATGCTACAAGTGTGCTAAATGTGAAGGAAAACGAGGAGCCCTCTGAAAGTCTTTTAAATACTAGTTCTCAGGGGGTTGACGTTGTCCCCTGAGGTGACTTTTTGGAATTGTGAGGGGCTGTCTCACTGATGCAGAACGTAACTAGTATTTTCTGAAGGGTTCCAGGGACGCTAGATGTTCTGGAATGTGCAGGACAGGCCCACACTGAGCGAGGTGGTCCTGTGTCCCTCATGACTTTCAAATGTCCCACCAGACATTCACACATATTGGAAAAAAAAAAAAAACATTATGATTATCTCTTTTATATATCAATCCAATGTATATTTTGCAAATTTAATTTTCACTGAATTTTTCAAGAATGAAACTAGCATATACACTGAAGAAAGACTGTACTTCATTTTGTTCAACCAATTGTTCACTATTTCAGAAAATCACATCACTGACTTCAATGGAACTTATGATACTCAGTCTACCAATATAAAACACAACTACATTAGTCTGCATTCCTATCTGTCACATGTAAATGCACAACAGAGAAATAAGTTGGGCAGGAAATATTAAATTGGTCGTGACACATGACACCCAGGGATATCAATGAATTGCATTCATGGAGAGTGTCTTTAAATATTTCATTTTATTGCTGTAATATATGCCTTTTGAAAGTTCTGAAGCATGATAAGAAATGTATATTGTAAAAATTACTGACTAAAATTACTTACTTATTTTGGATTTTCCCTTTGTTTCTCAATCTTACACTGAAACTGTCCCTAGAGGTCTCCCACATCACTTCTTTATGACTTTTTATATTACTCTTTCTTTTTCCAGTCCATTCCCTATTCCCTGTTGCCCACCGAAGGGCTTTTTAAGAACTAGAAACCAAATATATGCCTAAACCTGAGGGAGGATTTCAAGATTAGAGGTATTTTCCTTGTGATTCTTCAATACCATTCAGTCCCTTAACATACATAACATAGGGAATTATTTTGCAACTATCCCTATAAATAAGTCCAACTCATTTCCAGGAATGGCATACTTGCTTATGTTTCCTACCTCCAAACTGTGTAATTTATCTTAACATGTTAGCCCTATTTCAACTAAGATTATCAACTGAGATTATTTCCCTCTTTTTCTCATCATGTATGTTATTATTTATCCCAAGATTAGTTTTTATTCTAGTGTCCCCCATACCTCTCCTCTTTCAATTCTGTACTCCTTCCACAGGATGGTTTCTGATCTTCTCTTAAATCTAATTTATTAAGACCAAGAAGATATCAGCACTGGACTAATTCATTGCATCTGCAAGTATAGTTGTTTCTGGCAATAATACTGAAATACTTAGTTTATTGTAAGTCACTTCCCTTTTATTTTTCCTTTCCATTACTAGTTAAAGCATTAAACCATTTTTTTTTTTTTTTTTTCTGTGATACGCAGGCCTCTCACTGTTGTGGCCTCTCCCGTTGAGGAGCACAGGCTCCAGACGCGCAGGCTCAGCGGCCATGGCTTACGGGCCCAGCCACTCTGCGGCATGTGGGATCTTCCCAGACCGGGGCACGAACCCGTGTCCCCTGCATCGGCAGGCGGACTCTCAACCACTGCACCACCAGGGAAGCCCTATTAAACCATTTTTTAAAGCACGTGAAAGGTAGGTAATGTTACCTATGAACTTCATTTTATTCTAATAAAGAGGACATAAAATATTTCTTATAAAAAGAAAGAAGTCTATCTGATGGGATTAAACAGTTGAATCAAATTTGGAGCACTGGTTGTTTCAGCTGAAATTTAGAGGAAGGGTAAGAGTTAGCTAAGTGAAGAAGGAGAGATTAGGGAATATGGGAAGAGAGGCCAAACCCTCTAAACAGAATCTCCTTTTGGGAAAAAAAAAACACTGAGAAAACAGAGAGCAGAGAACTTGAACTGGAGAAATGGTTGCTAAAAGGTGGTGAGTAAACCACTGAAGGCACAGAGATAGTTTTTGTTGATAAAAAAGCTAACTTAAATTTTAATAGGTTCAAGTGTAAAAAGGCTGTTTAATTTTAATAGGTTCAAGCGTTTTGAAATACATTTTAGAAGAATACAAGTTTCCAGTTAGGGTGATAAAACAAAGTTTCCTTTCAAAATAAAATTTAAGTTTAAGCAAAAGTAAGAAAAGTTTTTCTTTTAGTAAGTATTAGTACAGATAGGACAAAGACACGGTAAATATATAGCTTCTGAATGACTGAATTTAAGGATGCTCTGAGCACAGAGGTCAAGAGAAGGGAGAGGATTTGAGACAAGATAGACAAAGGAAGCAAAGTCCTGCAGGCCAAAGTAATGTTTCAGGTCTTTATCTGAGAAGCAATGGAAGGCCATTAAAGGACTTTAAACAGAGGAATGACAAGATCATATTTGTGCTTTTACAAGATCAGTATGGCATCAATGTGGGAAACAGATTGAAAGTAGATCAGACGGCTGGCTGTTGGTAGCCCCCTTAGACAGCTGTTGCAACTGTCTAAATAAGAGACAGTGGTGGCCCAAACCAGGTGAAAGCAGCAGAGATGAAGAGGAATTTGAGAGATAACATAAATCCTGGAATCTAAAACGCCATAAACTGAAAGATCATTGGCTTAATGATAGCTTTTCAGACAACATGAAGACATATGACACTAAATGAGCATATCAATTGGAAGATATCATTATTTCAGAAACAATAAAATATGGAAAATCTATGCTTCTTAGAATGGATGAAATACAATTTTTAGAGGTTAGAAAATTGGATGTGGAGACTAATCAGATGACTGATGATAGTGAACCAACCCACTGGAAAAAGTTGAAATTGTCAGGTTTCTCTGTTCTCAGAATTGCAAACATCTAGTGACTTGGCTTTACTTGCTTTTTATCTTTAATTGACATAGATAATATTGGTGATATAGATGGAGTCTAAAATTGAGAAGGTCACTGAAGAAAATAAGAACGAAAATCCCTTCTCAACTAAAGATACACTTGAGTAAGGAATACTGGCCTGCTGGCTTTCTAACATCAAAGGCCTAAAACTTGTTAGTTGAAGTTTGCTTCCAGGAAACAATGTTCACAGCACTCTGAAAGTCAAGGCCTGGTTGTTGCTATTATTAATACGATGATTTATAGCCAATGCCCATGAGCTAGGCCTCGAGGTTTGTTTACAATTTACAGTAAGAGGAGCATAACCTTAAATTATTGTTAGCAACCCTTGAAGTTAAAAAAAAAAAAAAGAAGAATTATATAAATACATATCATCTTTTAAGTTTAGTGCTTAGGGTCCAAAGGGGTGGAGGGGGAAACATTTTGAGACTATATACATCTCCTCTGTTCAAAGTTTAGCTTCTCAAAATGAATGTATTCTTTAACTCTGCTCCCATCATTAGGAATTTCAATTACTCTGCCCATCATCTTAAAAACCCCAAATTGGCTGGATTTAAAAAATGAAATACAGTGCATTTTCATGGGGGCGGGTGGGGGGAATGGGGATAGCGAGGCTCACATGTGGCAGATCCATCTAGCCAGGCACACCTGATTATTCATGAAAGCCATTTTTCACTGGGCCCAAGGAAACCTCCCAGAATGATAGGACCGTTTACACTAAATGAACCGAACATATTACTGGAGTAACAATTGACACTAAGAAGTATATTAGAGCTGCCAAGGACAGTATCAGGGAGAATCCCTGGATGACAGATGACATGATGATATAGAAAGAAGAAACTTCAGAATCAGAAGGTGGGGGGGGAACTCCTCATTCAACAATTTAAAAAATATATAAAGAGGAAATCATATGTAAAGTAAAGCTTTGAAAAGCAGAGAAATTTTATTTTTTTTCCTCTGCCTGCAGTAGCCTTCTGATGTTAGTGCTGCAATGCATTTGCTTCCCCATAATATTCTCAACACTAACAAGATCAGAGGAAATGATTTATTCCACCCCCTCTCCTGCTACTTCTGAACAGCAGCGGGTGTCCTTGGGGACACGGGATTTCTGAATTGCTTACGGCCATCTGATATTGGAGCTCTGCAGCCTTCCCTAGAATGAGCCAGAAAAATCAGAACAATTACATTAATGCTGAGAATCAAAGTTTATTGACTCTCCCTTGAGGTGGAAAACCAAAAAGCTGGTTACAAAAGTTGCCAGCTTATTTAATGATACCACTGCCTCCTCCCCCATCTCGTCAAAACAGCTTTTGAGAGCATTTTCAAATAAAGCCACCTCTGATGTGCTCCAATTCAATAGCTTATCTATTCCCTTTCAAATAAAAGCTAGCACCCATCATCTCTCCTTCCACATCCAGATCTCCTCAAAGGGAAGACCCAACAGGCCCTCTTCCCCAGCCAAGCCACTGCCAAAGGCAATTGTCCAGGGCAATCTCCCTGTCATCATTTCTGCTCCCCTCAGGAAGGTTCTGCCTCACTGAATATTCTTCTAAGCCAATGAGAGAATCTCATGACTCCCCAAAGTAGCAATCTTCATCTATTACAGCATTCCCTGCTGCTAGTGAAACTTGAAGCAGCTGGTTTCCCTCACTTGCCAACAATTCTTTGCAACACCCAAGTGAAAGGGGACTCTTAAGCACACCCATTTCACAGATGAGCCCACAGACCCAAAGATTAGGTGTCCGGTTGATATTTATACACGTCACAGGATGTAGCTAAGGCCCCGACAAATAATAGGCTTGAAATAAAATTCAATTCTTGAACTGATTGGATTAAACTGAAATAGGTACTCAATTGTTTTGAATTAAACTGAACCAAACTGAACTGAACTAAGCAAAATCTAGCCCCCTTTATGCTGGGCCAACAATTACCTTTCTTTTTTTGATCTCCATGGTTGGGTTTTGGTTTTTTTACTTTTTATTATGGAAATTCTCAAACAGAGGGAGAGATAAGTATAATGAACCTCCAAGCATCCATCGACCCATGGCCAACAAGGATCAAGATTTTCCCATATTTAATTTATCCCCTCCTTTTATTTCTTTGCTGAAATGTTTTAAAGCAAGGCAAAAACATTATGTCATTTCACCCCTAATTTCTTCCGTCATTATGCTGCTCAGAAAGAACTTATTAACACAGCAGGCCTGAGGCTGCTATCCTTTGAAAGGCCTGCTCTCAAAGTTGATTCTTGACTGTCATCTGGGAACCCGGATTTCAGGAAGGTTACCAGCATTCCCAGAACTGATCAGAGTGGCTCATTTTGCCTAAACTGTTTGTACAAACAATATGCTTTTACAATATGCCTCCTTCCCTTTTGGAAGTCTGGAGTTTTGGCACATACTAGGCAGAGGGTGCCTACATGACCAGCCCCCAGTAACGACCTAGGGCGCTGAAGCTTCCTGTCAGATAACATCTCACATATGTTGTCACAATTAGCACCATCTCTGAGCGACTCCACTGGTAGACAACACTCCAAACCTTGCACCTGTTTCCTCTAGACTTCCCCTCATATGCCTTTTTCCTTTGCTGATTTTGCTTTTCTTCCTTTTGCTGTAATAAATCATAACCATGAGTATGACTATACATGCTGAGTCCTGTGAGTATTCCTAGCAAATCATTGAACCTGGGGGTGGTCTTGGGACCCCTGACCCATTTGCCTACCATTCAACTTAAGTTCACCTCCTCACAAAAACATTGCTGACCATGGAGAGATACCAAACTAAGGAGACCCCTGTTGCCCACTCTCATTGCACCCAGAACTTCTCCTTCACAGCATTTATCAAAACTGTTCCTAAATACTGTAAAAATTATTTATTTACAGTCTATCTCCCAACCCAAGTGTCTAAGCTCCTTAAAAGCAGGAACCATATCTGTTTGGTTCACCATGCATCCCTAGTGATGAGTATTGATGGTATGAATTTTTAGAAGATCCAAGAAAATACCAAACCTTCCCTCCAAGTACAGTTTAAGAGCCACAGTTTCTGCTTAAGAGGTACATTTTCTACGATGTCCCCTGCATTTTACTCATTCATTCACCAACTACTACATACTTACTGTGTAATCCTTACTATGTCCAATTCAGATTAATATCTACTTCATTACCATCATTTTCTAATTAGCAAGATCATGCCACTGCTTCATCTTCTAGGAGAGGAGACAAATCTGCATGGGGGCTCCCCTATTGGAACTGGTGACTAATACAGCTAACTAGTTGCAACACAGTGTAGGACCCTCTTTTTTACCTTAGAATCCTTTGGAGTTTCTAATTCAACTGTAGACTCTTGGGATGATTCTTATATGTCCAGTAAAGTTTGAGAACCACTGACCTGGGTTACTCTCAAAAACAGAAGGACAACTATAAGTAAGAAAACACACAGACGTGACACTTCTGCTGAATTTTTTAAAAGATGAATGTACCACAGGCTAAAATGTGAAAGAAACTATGCTAAGTACATTCCACTATTGAAACACCATATGACAACAAATAGAATAAATATATATTCCTTTAAAGAAAAGAAGTGAGCTGCTCATATGCTGTAAGGGAGATATTTATATATACACAGACTGTCTTGTGCATTTAATTTGTGTGCAGAAATGGGTCAAGTAGACTTTTTTCTTCATGGTAGATGAAAATAAAATGTGATGGGACACACTTGGGTGGAAACTGGCAAGATTTTTTTTAAATTGTAAGTTTGAGTGTTCACATACTCTATCTCATCCAGCAAATTCACTCGTAGGTATATACTAATACCCATGAGAAACTTTAGCACATATGTCAAAGTCCATCAGTGAAAGGCCACCAGGAACACAATGGTAGTCAAAGTTAAGTGTTTCAACTTACTATAGCAAAGGAGAAGGCACCACAGAGGAACCTTAGGAACATCTCCATAATGGGGAGTTACAAGGACCTTCTAGGAGCTGGGGGAATCCAGGCAGCCTGCAGCTGGCCTAGAAGCAGCCATCACTCAGAGAAAGGCAGTGATAGAAGAGAGGGACATTTAGCCATTTTGTTTAATCATTTACAGGGTCACAGAATTGCTTTGTTATGTCTTGTTGTGAGAACTATTTATGTTCCCGTTGCCAGCAGGGCCATGTACCAGGAAATGTGTGTAAGAACTTTCATAGTGGTACCATTCATACCAGAAAAAAAAATGAAAGGAGAAGAAGCAAATCAAATAGCCACTGATGCTAGTATATATAAAACTTAAAATTAAAAAAAAAAACACAAGGAATGAGGGACACAAGGTTAGTAGTTACCTCTTAGGAGGAAGAAGAGATGGGATAAAAAGGGCACACATTTGGATGTCAATTATTGGTAATATTTTGTTCTTAGGTTTATGACTATGCATTACAGTATGAAATCAATCAATCCATCAGAATAAGGTTAATGCATGAACCAAGGATGACAGTGCAAAATGAACCAAGGACTATAATTAATCTATCTCTGTGACCAGAGATCCAAATTGTTTTTAAACCAAAGAAATCACAATAATCATCCTTACCCACCTTTCCTTCTCAGGTACACATTCTCCATTAGCATTTTCAGCCATGACACACTAGGTGCCAGTTGTGTTTATACAGCAGCTACAATAAACATGACTTTTTATTAAATGCAAATATCACCACAAAGCAGAATCAACTATTGACTTTGTGCAACCTCTCATCAACAGAACCATCAATATGTCAAGCAAGGCACAGGATTTATTATCTACGCACATCTTTCAGAAAGCTTCCTGAAACACAACTCACTTCCATAATTGGTAACCAAATAAAACCACAGGCAGCCGGAAGAACACGACTCTTTTCAGGAAACTGTAAATTAAAGAGCGATGTCTAATTAACTGCATAGTGCTACACTCACACAGGCATTTCATCTCTTGCTCTTTGATGAAGGCAATCCTTGCTACCTTCTTCATATTACAAATATGGTATCACCTCTGACATAAAGGCCAGGACACTTCACACGGTCCTAATACACTCACTCCTTTTACCTTTTCCGTATCATTAACTGCTTTAGAAATGTCTTTATCTTCAATGACATTTGATTTTGAGGACATTGCCACAAAATAGCAACACCAGGTCCAAGTTCACTATAGCAATAGCATATATAAGAACCAAAAGAATGAATGCTTCTTAACAAATAAGAACACACAGTCAAATGATCCCTATTTTTAAAAAGCTCCATAACCTATGTCAGGTGTAGGGCTGGAGAGTGAGGAGTCACAACAACGTAAAATTAAACTCTAGCAGTCCATTAGACGACCTACCAACTGTGAAGCCTGGATGGCTAAAAGAAGTAGACTAGGAAAAGTCTCATGATATTGGAGATCAATCCAACATTGCTGCTAACTTTTTTAGACCCAGTTGTGATTGCGCAGCACTAACTATTACCCCTCAAGGGGAAAAACAAAACTACAGGTTCTTTTGACAAATATCTGATTTCTCTCTGGTTTTGGTCCAGCCCCCAGCTACAATTTATTTTTATTTTATTTTCCCTTATTCATTTTATTTTATTTTATTTACATTTTAACATCTTTATTGGAGTATAATTGCTTTACAATGGTATGTTAGTTTCAGCTTCACAACAAAATGAATCAGTTATATATATACATATGTTCTCATATCTCTTCCCGCTTGTGTCTCCCTCCCTCACACCCTCCCTATCGCACCCCTCTAGGTGGTCACAAAGCACCGAGCTGATCTCCCTGTGCTATGCGGCTGCTTCCCACTAGCTATCTACCTTACGTTTGGTAGTGTATATATGTCCATGCCTCTCTCTCGCTTTGTAACAGTTTACCCTTCCCCCTCCCCATATCCTCAAGTCCATTCTCTAGTAAGTCTGTGTCTTTATTCCTGTTTCACCCCTAGGTTTTTCATGACATTTTTTTTCTTAAATTCCATATATATGTGTTAGCATACGGTATTTGTCTCTCTCTGACTTACTTCACTCTGTATGACAGACTCTAGGTCCATCCACCTCACTACAAATAACTCAATTTCATTTCCTTTTATGGCTGAGTAATATTCCATTGTATATATGTGCCACATCTTCTTTATGCATTCATCTATCAGTGGACACTTAGGTTGCTTCCATGTCCTGGCTATTGTGAGTAGTGCTGCAGTGAACATTGTGGTACATGACTCTTTTTGAATTATGGTTTTCTCAGGGTATGTGCCCAGTAGTGGGATTGCTGGGTCGTATGATAGTTTTATTTTTAGTTTTTTAAGGAACCTCCATACTGTTCTCCATAGTGGCTGTATCAATTTACATTTCTAACAACAGTGCAAGAGGGTTCCCTTTTCTCCACACCCTCTCTAGCATTTATTATTTGTAGATATTTTGATGATGGCCATTCTGACTGGTGTGAGGTAATACCTCATTGTAGTTTTGATTTGCATTTCTCTAATGATTAGTGATGTTGAGTCACCTTTCATGTGTTTGTTGGCAATCTGTATGTCTTCTTTGGAGAAATGTCTATTTAGATCTTCTAAATAGAAGAAGAATCTGCCCATTTTTGGATTGGGTTGTTTGTTTTTTTGTTATTGAGCTGCATGAGCTGCTTATAAATTTTAGAGATTGATCCTTTGTCAGTTGCTTCATTTGCAAATATTTTCTCCCATTCTGAGGGTTGTCTTATGGTCTTGTTTATGGTTTCCTTTGCTGCGCAAAAGCTTTTAAGTTTCATTAGGTCCCATTTGTTTATTTTTGTTTTTATTTCCATTTCTCTAGGAGGTGGGTCAAAAAGGACCTTGCTGTGATTTATGTCATAGAGTGTCCTGCCTATGTTTCCCTCTAAGAGTTTGATAGTTTCTGGCCTTACATTTAGGTCTTTAATCCATTTTGAGCTTATTTTTGTGTATGGTGCTAGGGAGTGTTCTAATCTCATACTTTTACATGTAGCTGTCCAGTTTTCCCAGCCCCACTTATCGAAGAGGCTGTCCTTTCTCCACTGTACATTCCTGCCTCCTTTATCAAAGATAAAGTGACTATATGTGCGTGGGTTTATCTCTGGGCTTTCTATCCTGTTCCATTGATCTATATTTCTGTTTTTGTGCCAGTACCATACTGTCTTGATTACTGTAGCTTTGTACTATAGTCTGAAGTCAGGAAGCCTGATTCCTCCAGCTCCGTTTTTCGTTCTCAAGACTGCTTTGGCTATTCGGGGTCTTTTGTGTTTCCATACAAATTGTGAAATTTTTTGTTCTAGTTCTGTGAAAAATGCCAGTGGTAGCTTGATAGGGATTGCTTTGAATCTGTAGATTCCTTTGGGTAGTAGAGTCATTTTCACAATGTTGATTCTCCCAATCCAAGAACATAGTATAGCTCTCCATCTATTTGTATCATCTTTAATTTCTTTCATCAGTGTCTTATAATTTTCTGCATACAGGTCTTTTGTCTCCTTAGGTAGGTTTATTCCTAGATATTTTATTCTTTTTGTTGCAATGGTAAATGGGAGTGTTTTCTTGATTTCACTTTCAGATTTTTCATCATTAGTGTATAGGAATGCAAGAGATTTCTGTGCATTAATTTTGTATCCTGCTACTTTACCACATTCATTGATTAGCTCTAGTAGTTTTCTGGTAGCATCTTTAGGATTCTCTATGTATAGTATCATGTCATTTGCAAATAGTGACAGCTTTACTTCTTCTTTTCCGATCTGGATTCCTTTTATTTCCTTTTCTTCTCTGATTGCTGTGGCTAAAACTTCCAAAACTATGTTGAATAAGAGTGGTGAGAGTGGGCAACCTTGTCTTGTTCCTGATCTTAGTGGAAATGCTTTCAGTTTTTCACCGTTAAGGATGATGTTTGCTGTGGGCTTGTCATATACGGCCTTTATTATGTTGAGGAAAGTTCCCTCTATGCCTACTTTCTGCAGGGTTTTTATCATAAATGGGTGTTGAATTTTGTCAGAAGCCTTCCCTGCATCTATTGAGATGATCATATGGTTTTTCTCCTTCAATTTGTTAATATGGTTTATCACATTGATAGATTTGCGTATATTGAAGAATCCTTGCATTCCTGGAATAAACCCCACTTGATCATGGTGTATGATCCTTTTAATGTGCTGTTGGATTCTGTTTGCTAGTATTTTGTTGAGGATTTTTGCATCTATGTTCATCAGTGATATTGGCCTGTAGTTTTCTTTCTTTGTGACATCCTTGTCTGGTTTTGGTATCAAGGTGATGGTGGCCTTGTAGAAGGAATTTGGGAGTGTTCCTCCCTCTGCTATATTTTGGAAGAGTTTGAGAAGGATCGGTGTTAGCTCTTCTCTAAATGTTTGATAGAATTCGCCTGTGAAGCCATCTGGTCCTGGGCTTTTGCTTGTTGGAGGATTTTTAATCACAGTTTCAATTTCAGTGCTTGTGATTGGTCTGTTCATATTTTCTATTTCTTCCTGATTCAGTCTTGGCAGGTTGTGCCTTTCTAAGAATTTGTCCATTTCTTCCAGGTTGTTCATTTTATTGGCATAGAGTTGCTTGTAGTAATCTCTCATGATCTTTTGTATTTCTGCAGTGTCAGTTGTTACTTCTCCTTTTTCATTTCTAATTCTATTGATTTCAGTCTTCTCCCTTTTTTTCTTGATGTGTCTGGCTAATGGTTTATCAATTTTGTTTATCCTTTCAAAGAACCAGCTTTTAGTTTTATTGATCTTTGCTATCGTTTCCTTCATTTCTTTTTCATTTATTTCTGATCTGATTTTTATGATTTCTTTCCTTCTGCTAACTTTGGGGTTTTTTTGTTCTTCTTTCTCTAATTGCTTTAGGTGCAAGGTTAGGTTGTTTATTCGAGATGTTTCCTGTTTCTTAAGGTAGGATTGTATTGCTATAAACTTCCCTCTTAGAACTGCTTTTGCTGCATCCCATAGATTTTGAGTCGTCGTGTCTCCATTGTCATTTGTTTCTAGATATTTTTTGATTTCCTCTTTGAGTTCTTCAGTGATCACTTCATTATTAAGTAGTGCATTGTTTAGCCTCCATGTGTTTGTATTTTTTACAGATCCTTTCCTATAATTGATATCTAGTCTCATAGCATTTTGGTCAGAAAAGATACTTGATACAATTTCAATTTTCTTAAATTTACCAAGGCTTGATTTGTGACCCAAGATATGATCTATCCTGAAGAATGTTCTATGAGCACTTGAGAAAAATATGTATTCTGTTGTTTTTGGATGGAACCTCCTATAAATATCAATTAAGTCCATCTTGTTTAATGTATCATTTAAAGCTTGTGTTTCCTTATTTATTTTCATTTTGGATGATCGGTCCATTGGTGAAAGTGGGGTGTTAAATCCCCTACTATGAATGTGTTACTGTCGATTTCCCCTTTTATGGCTGTTGGTATTTGCCTTATGTATTGAGGTGCTCCTATGTTGGGTGCATAAATATTTACAATTGTTATATCTTCTTCTTGGATCGATCCCTTGATCATTATGTAGTGTCCTTCTTTGTCTAATAGTCTTTAAAGTCTATTTTGTCTGATATGAGAATTACTACTCCAGCTTTCTTTTGGTTTCCATTTGCATGAAATACCTTTTCCCATCCCCTTACTTTCCGTCTGTATGTGTCTCTAGGTCTGAAGTGGGTCTCTTGTAGACAGCAAATATATGCGTCTTGTTTTTGTATCCATTCAGCCAATCTGTGTCTTTTGGTGGGAGCATTTAGTCCATTTACATTTAAGGTAATTATCGATATGTATGTTCCCATTCCCATTTTCTTAATTGTTTTGGGTTCGTTATTGTAGGTCTTTTCCTTCTCTTGTGTTTCTTGCCTAGAGAAGTTCCTTTAGCAGTTGTTGTAGAGCTGGTTTGGTGGTGCTGAACTCTCTCAGCTTTTGCTTGTCTGTAAAGGTTTTAATTTCTCCATCAAATCTGAATGAGATCCTTGCTGGGTAGAGTAATCTTGGTTGCAGGTTTTTCTCCTTCATCACTTTCAATATGTCCTGCCACTCCCTTCTGGCTTGCAGAGTTTCTGCTGAAAGGTCAGCTGTTAACCTTATGGGGATTCCCTTGTGTGTTATTTGCTGTTTTTCCCTTGCTGCTTTTAATATGCTTTCTTTATATTTAATTTTTGACAGTTTGATTAATATGTGTCTTGGCCTATTTCTCCTTGGATTTATCCTGTATGGGACTCTCTGTGCTTCCTGGACTTGATTAACTATTTCCTTTCCCATATTAGGGAAGTTTTCAACTATAATCTCTTCAAATATTTTCTCAGTCCCTTTCTTTTTCTCTTCTTCTTCTGGAACCCCTATAATTCGTATGTTGGTGCGTTTAATGTTGTCCCAGAGGTCTCTGAGACTGTCCTCGGTTCTTTTCATTCTTTTTTCTTTATTCTGCTCTGCAGTAGTTATTTCCACTATTTTATCTTCCAGGTCACTTATCCGTTCTTCTGCCTCAGTTATTCTGCTATTGATCCCATCTAGAGTATTTTTAATTTCATTTATTGTGTTGTTCATCATTGTTTGTTTCCTCTTTAGTTTTTCTAGGTCCTTGTTAAATGTTTCTTGCATTTTTTCTATTCTATTTCCAAGATTTTGGCTCATCTTTACTATCATTATTCTGAATTCTTTTTCAGGTAGACTGCCTATTTCCTCTTCATTTGTTAGGTCTGGTGTGTTTTTATCTTGCTCCTTCATCTGCTGTGTGTTTTTCTGTCTTTTCATTTTGCTTATCTTACTGTGTTTGGGGTCTCCTTTTTGCAGGCTGTAGGTTCGTAGTTCCTGTTGTTTTTAGTGTCTGTCCCCAGTGGCTAAGGTTGGTTCAGTGGGTTGTGTAGGCTTCCTGATGGAGGGCACTAGTGCCTGTGTTCTGGTGGATGAGGCTGGATCTTGTGTTTCTGGTGGGCAGGTCCACGTCTGGTGGTATGTTTTGGGGTGTCTGTAGACTTATTATGATTTTGGGCAGCCTCTCTGCTAATGGGTGGGGTTGTGTTTCTGTCTTGCTAGTTGTTTGGCATAGGATGTCCAGCACTGTAGCTTGCTGGTCGTTGAGTGAAGCTGGGTGCTGGCGTTGAGATGGAGATCTCTGGGCGATTTTCGCCGTTTGATATTATGTGCAGCTGGGAGACCTCTTGTGGACCAGTGTCCTGAAGTTGGCTCTCCTACCTCAGAGGCACAGCACTAACTCCTGGCTGCAGCACCAAGAGCCTTTCATCCACACGGCTCCTTAATTTGGGATGATTCGTTGTCTATTCAGGTATTCCACAGATGCAGGGTACATCAAGTTGATTGTGGAGCTTTAATCCGCTGCTTCTGAGGCTGCTGGGAGAGATTTCCCTTTCTCTTCTTTGTTCCCACAGCTCCCAGGGGCTCAGCTTTGGATTTGGCCCCGCCTGTGCGTGTAGGTCGCCGGAGGGCGTCTGTTCTTTGCTCAGACAGGACGGGGTTAAAGGAGCCGCTGATTCGGAGGCTCTGGCTCACTCAAGCCGGGGGTAGGGAGGGTCACGGAGTGCAGGGCGAGCCTGCGGCGGCAGAGGCCGGAGTGAGCGCCGTGCGTTTTCCCGGGGGAGTTGTCCCTGGATCCCGGGACCCTGGCAGTGGCGTGCTGCACAGGCTCCCCGGAAGGGGTGTGTGGATAGTGACCTGTGCTCACACACAGGGTTCTTGGTGGCGGCAGCAGCAGCCTTAGCGTCTCATGCCCGTCTCTGGTGTCCGTGCTGATAGCCGCAGCTCGCGCCCGTCTCTGGGGTTCCTTTAAGCAGCGCTCTTAATCCCCTCTCCTCGCGCACCAGGAAACAAAGAGGGAAGAAAAAGTCTCTTGCCTCTTCGGTAGGTCCAGACTTTTTCCCATACTCCCTCCCGGCTAGCCATGGTGCACTAACTAACCCCTTCAGGCTGTGTTCACACGCCAGTCCTCTCCCTGGGATCCAAAGCCGGAGTCTCAGCTCCCAGCCCCGCCCGCCCCGGAGGGTGAGCAGACAAGCCTCTCGGCTGGTGAGTGGCGGTCGGCCCTGATCCTCTGTGCTGGAATCTCTCCACTTTGCCCTCCGAACCCCTGTTGCTGTGCTCTCCTCCGCGGCGCCAAAGCTCTCCCCCTCCGCCACCCGCAGTCTCCGCCCGCGAAGGGGCTTCCTAGTGTGTGGACACTTTTCCTCCTTCACAGCTTCCTCCCGCTGGTGCAAGACCCGTCCCTATCCTTTTGTCTCTGTTTATTTTTTTCTTTTGCCCTACCCAGGTACGTGGGGGGGTTTCTTGCCTTTTGCGAGGTCTGAGGTCTTCCGCCAGCATTCAGTAGGTGTTCTGTAGGAGTTGTTCCACGTGTAGATGTATTTCTGGTGTATCTGTGGGGAGGAAGGTAATCTCCGCGTCTTACTCTTCCGCCATCTTCCCGGAAGTCTGCAATTTATTTTTAAAATACTCAAAAAATAATTGTCTCTTGTGACCTGAGGTGATGCTATTTGAGATAAACAAGGCTAATATTTTCTCTTTGATCTTCACGAAGTTTTTGATCCACTGAGAAGGACACTAAGGAAGTAAGCATGCCTCATTGATGAAAACAGGTAGAATATGTTTGGCTTGTGTTTGATGAGATTTATACATACAGGGCAAATTATAAAAAGGTTCCCCTCCCTCCAGAGAAAAAGTCCCACCCCAAAGTATACAACTTGGCCAGTGGTGCACAAGCTGCATTTCAACCCCATCCACACCCCCAATGGGATGCACAGAATATTCAACCATGAGCGTGGTCTAGATACATATGCTGTGTTTCTTCATTATTCACTTGGTGTTTTCACTTCTCTTTTCCCCTTAATGTAATCCCATCAGGTGAAGGGTTCCTGAGATAGAAGGAACATCCAAAGAGATCCACGAATGGATTTTAAGGGATTCATCAACCCCCTGAAGTTGGGTGCAAAATGATATACCTGTATGCACTTGCCAGCTTCTTTGAGGAGAGGTTCCCCAGAAATTTGATGCCACGTTAAGATGATTCTGTCTTGAGTTTGTGACATCAGGGAGTGAAAGAAGGAGTAAGATCAAGAATCCACAACATCTACCATAACTGCTGCATATTTTCTTCCTAAACCACATTCAACAGTTTATTCCAATCACCAGGCTCTTCATTCCCATAAAGCAATGTTCAGACTTTAAATGTGCTAACGATTCACCTGGTGAACTTGAAAAAACTACACATTCCTGGTCCCCACCCCACCCCGTCCCTGAAATTCAGATTTCATCAGTCCTGGATAGAGCCCCCAAATCTACATTTTTTCAAGTGCCTCATGTGATTCTGAGGCCCATGGCTGAAGAACCAAGCTTTGAGAAATGTGTCGTGATCTACCATCAGGTGGAAATCGCACACATGGATTCATCTACTCAGGGGAAAAAAGAATGGTATCTATTTCTTTGTAAAGATAGGACTGGTGAGCCACAAGGAAATTAGGAAGCCCATTTTTTTTCAGTGATCACTGTTGCTTGACAGTTCTTGTAGCATGTTAAGATGGCTATTACTGATGACTCTTATTACCTTTTCCTGTGCAGTAAAACATACGAATGTACAGTGGAAGAAATAAGTATATTCTAAAACAAAACAGGAAAGAAAAATAACGATAGTCATGTCCACTCATTATCTGTGTAGATTGACTACCATGGGGAACAATGACTCGCCTTTTTCAAAGTTACATTGTGGCTTTAAATTGGGTTAACTCAATGTGTATAGCCATGAAACAAGTGCCTATAGAGATGTAAAGGATGGGACATTTTTCTACATTTCTCTTTTGCCTTTTATTTTCCCTATGGTCTTTAATGCTTTTTCTCTTTGGAATGGATGAAGTTATAAAGTTTGCCTTACATAAAAGCTTTGCCTGAAAGATTGGTAATCGCACACTTCGCTACTGAACTGTCCAGTGTATTCAATCTAAAAAAGGCCCTTCTCTTTTGTTCATCCAGGATTATTTCTTTTGCAGAGTATAACAGAAATTGTTCATAAATATTATGGAAGACTTTTTGAGCTGTTTACTATTAGAGGCCTGATTTAGCAAACAGTAAGACCCCTTTTTCTGGGTTGGGGATTTTTTTACTTGATTTCTTTCAACTAAATCACCCACAGTTCAAAAAAAAAAAAAAAAAGATACACATTTCACAGCACTTTCACCCATGATTACAGGCAGAAGGAAACAAATTGCTATTTTTAAGAGACAGTTTTAATATCTTTTACTACATTTGAAGGAAAAATAAATAAATATCTATCTATCTATCTCTATATATATATCAGCAGCACTTTCTCCTGTAGGTAACTTACTTATCTTGCCATTTCTTTATTTAAAGTCTTTGTGCTGAACTAGACAATGAAATGCATTATTCCACTGGTAGGAGTTTTCTAGCAAAATAAAACTAGAAACAGCATGTATTACTGAGAAGTCAGACACATTAACACTAATTCAAAAAAAAAAAAAAGACTCTAGCTAGAGGTTAAGAACACAACTCAATCAAAACCAGTGACATTTTTTATCAAACATTTGTGAAATTGCAGTTTTGAACTCTGACCTGCTACAAATTAAATTAAAAGGTGCTGTTTTAATTCTGTCTCCTGGTACAATGCTGCATTGATACAGAAAACAGGGAGCCTACACTGAACACACCCAGTTTACAATGGAAAAAGGAGGATGATGCTTTCATTCTCAGTAAGGAAGTTTTTAACACATGGCTCCTGAGTGGGGTTGCCAATTAAAGAACTATAGTAGCTGTCAATGCTGGTTTAACATTTCAACAAAGCAAACCAGCCAATTTAAACTCACCAGCATCAGCCATCCTGTTAATTGACTAAATGATTATTCCTCTCCTAGTTAAGAGTCCACCTGACACACTTGAAATTCTTCTTCTTTGTTGGGAACCATCTGGAGGCTGTGCCAGACCTCAACTTGGCAAAACTACTTTGGTTTTCAGGTTCACTGGAAAGGTGTCTCCCTTTGTTCTCAGAGGGGCTCCTGAATGAAAGCCAAGTTCTACTCTCACATTCTGATTGCCTTCTCTCAAAGAGTTTTTTTCTTGCTTTCTTCTATGAGAAGGAAGAAACTGGTCATAGCACATTTGTTAGACCTGTATGTAAATGGATTTAGCAAGGTGTGACAAGCTGGACATGCATCATAATCTGTCATAGTCAAGGTGGAGTATAAATGGTCTAGCAGTAAATTCTACCCCGTACTTTTGGAGTGTCCAACATATGAGCCACAGGCCTCTGGAGATCAAATCCAACTAGCCCTAAACAACAAAAATATATTCATGACCGAAACACTTGCAAGAAAAACAAAAAAAATGTGCTTCAATGCAAAACTATGCATTGTCTAGATTATAATGGAGACCTCCTCCCAACTATCAGGTTATCAGATTGTGATTCTCTGAGATCTATTTTACAACTCTGTAAATTATAGATAATTGACAGTAATTCAATGTAATTCTTGTCTATAATTGTCTTGCAAATTCTGTCATGTCCATTGGAGGTTCAGGTGACACCACTCCCACCCTAGAAACCACTTATGCCTCCATTTGTAACATTCACTTCAGTATTCCTGATCTATAAATGTGTTCTTCGGCTTCTTTTGGGACTGGTTATAATATCTGACTAGTTTTCTTGCTCTGAATCAAATATAATCTTTAATAAATATTCATTTTATATCAATATGAGAGTCATGATCTCTTTTTTTTTTTTTAGAATTATCCTTTAATTTCTGTATTGATCTTGGACTAGAGACATCCAATGTAGAATCTTAAGCTGTATGACTATGCCATGCTCCTTCCTCTCTCAGCCTATGCACATGCCATTCCTCTGCCGGGAGTGTTCCTCCCTCATCCCCACTCTAGCCTCTGTACCTAGTTAATTCCTCATCTTCCTTCAGATTTTGGCTCACTCATTACTCCCATAAACAAGCTTTCCCTGACCATCCCTCCTCTCCAGACAGGTTCAAACCTCCCTGTTACCTGCTCTCATTGCATCATGTACCTCTTCTTGATAGCACTTAACACCATCGACCTTTATCTATATGATTTTTCTAATATCTGTTTTTCTCACTAGAATAAATGTTCCCTGATGGCAGGGACCATATCTGGTTTTGCACACCACTGTACCCCCAGTTCCAGCCAGATGTCTGGCACACACAGGGCTTAAATATATGTAGATAATGTAAACAGAAAATTTTTGCATGCATCAATGAAGCAACAGATCCAGGGATCAGTGAATGCAGTGGGCTATGAAGACTCCTGTTACAAATCAGAATAGATCTAGACCAAAGTCAACCAAGAAGGAAAAGGAGAGACTTTACTGAGATATAAGTGCCAGTGATTTGGAAAACCATGGAGATAACCTATTAAGATAGTCCAATGGTACTCCTTCAGAGTTTAGAAGGGACCTAGATCAAATTAAAACCTTTCTGATATTCCTCTCCCCTCCTCCAGAGAGTTCTAAAATCCAAGAAAACCTGGGAATTCCTAGGTATTTTGAACCAGAACAAAGGTAAAGAATTAAAAAGGGACTAGCTTGAGTCCTTTATGGAACAGGAGCAGCAGGGTATACAGGAATGGTTCTCAAAGTGTGGTCCCTATACTTCCAATATCTTTGGGAAATTCTCAGGCTTCACCTCAAACCTACTAAATCAGGAATCCTGGAAAAGGAGCCAAGCGCTACAAGTGAATATGATGCATGTCAAAGTTAGAAAACCACTGGCACAGAATAAAGATAAGTCCCAGAGTCACCCAGTCTCTTCTCTACATAGCTATGAGACCCTGGGCAAGTGACTTAAAGTCTCTAAGCCTGGGCTTCCCTGGTGGCGCAGTGGTTAAGAGTCCGCCTACCAACGCAGGGGACACGGGTTCGAGCCCTGGCCTGGGTGGATCCCACATGCTGTGGAGCAGCTAAGCCCGTGCACCACAACTACTGAGCCTGCGCTCTAGAGTCCGTGAGCCACAGCTGCTGGG